>NC_066313.1:50019975-50633071 GCF_022539315.1 Serinus canaria | reverse complement strand
AGGGTTGCTTGACACAGGGGCAGATGTGACAATCATACCCGAAAGGTTGTGGCTGTCACATTGGGATTTGTAGCCTGTAGCTGGCCAAATCCAAGGTGTAGGAGGAGTCACATTGGTAAAGATATCAAAAAGCATCATGCAAATTGAGGAACCAGACGGAAAATTGGCCAGTGTCCATCCATTTGTTACTAATTACAAAGCTCCCTTGTGGGGTAGAGACACCATGTCCCAGTGGGGAGTCAAACTGGTCATCCCTAAGACACCCCAGGATTTTTAAAAGCGGCCACTGTGGAGCGCCTTGCCCACAAGTTAACATGGCTGAATGATGATCCAGTCTGGGTAAAACAGTGGCCACTCAGTAATGAAAAGATAAAGGCGCTCCAGGAGTTAGTGGAAGAACAATTAGCTAAAGGACACTTCGAAGAGACATCTAGCTGCCGAAATTCCCTGGTCTATGTAATAAAAAAGCCAGGGAAGGATAAGTGGCGGCTCCTCCAAGATTTAAGACAAGTAAACAAGAGAATTGTGGAGAGACATGGGGTCTCTCCAACCAGGGATGCCCTCCCCAACGATGCTTCCCCAAAATTGGCAATTGGCTGTCCTAGACATCAAGGACTGTTTCTTACATATTCCGCTACACCCGGAAGATGCTCCACGGTTTGCCTTTTTGGTCCCTACCACCAATCGAAAAGCCCCAGTGAAGCGCTATCACTGGAAATTATTGCCACAGGGAATGAAATGCAGTCCATCCATCTGCCAGTGGTACGTGGCTTCATTGCTGTCCCCAGTGCACACCCAGAAAAAAGAGGCAATCATCCTACACTATATGGATGATGTGCTGATGTGTGCCCCTGATGACATAATACTCCAAGACACACTTGACCTAGTGGTTAAAGTTTTAACCTCTGCTGGATGTCAGTTGCAGGAAAAAAAGGTTCAGAGGATGCCGCCTTGGAACTACCTGGGCTTGCAAATCACTGTGCAGACCATTGTTCCGCAGAAATTGGAAATTAGGAGTGATCCCAAAACTGTAGCAGATCTCCATTCCTTGTGTGGGTCTTTGAACTGGATCAGGCCTTGGCTGGGTCTCACTAACAGGGACCTAGCTCCCCTTCTCAATTTACTGAAGGGAGAGAGAGAGAGCTAGTCTCTCCCAGGAAACTGACCCCAGAGGCAAAAACCGCCCTCCAAAAAGTTCAGAAGGCTTTGGCCGAGAGGCAGGCTCATCGTTATAAGCCCGAGCTGCCTTTCGAATTCATTGTTTTGGGGAAGTTACCACACATACACGGATTGATATTCCAGTGGTTTGAAGCACAAAAAGATCCACTTCTAATCATAGAGTGGGTTTTCCTCGCCCATCAGAGATCCAAAACCATCACACAGCCACGGGAGCTGATAGCTCAGCTGATCTGGAAGGCCAGGTTAAGATTGCGTGAGCTGGCCGGTTGTGACTTTGAGTGTATTCACCTTCCAGTCCATCTTGCTAAGGAGGGAAAGGGCTCTCCTGAGAAGTTGACAAAGAAAAGGTTCAATGACCTACTCCAGAACAATGCCAGTCTCCAGCTATCCCTGGACAGGTATCAGTCCAGGCCCAATGAGGTGGAATTCAATGAGGAATTCCACCTCATTGCTCCTGAGAAAAAGAGTCATAGGCCACTCAAGGTGCTTACAGTGTTCACTGATGCATCCGTAGCATCCCACAAGTCGGTGATGACTTGGAGAAATCCCCAGACCCAGCACTGGGAAGCTGATGTTGAGTTTGTGGAGGGGTCGCCCCAGATTGCTGAACTGGCCGCAGTCGTGAGAGCCTTTGAGAAGTTTTCGGAGCCAATTAATTTGGTTACCGATTCAGCCTACGTGGCGGGAGTAGTGTCCAGGGTGGAGCAGGCAGTTCTCAAGGACTTTGAGGATGAGCATCTCCATGGGTTGCTCTCAAAACTAATTTATTTGGTTTCACAGAGGGAGCACCCTTTCCATGTGATGCACGTGAGGTCACACACCAATTTGCCAGGCGAGATTGCAGAAGGTAATCTCAAAGCAGATCCCCTTGCAGCTTCAGCAGAAATGGCACGCCTTCCAGACATCTTTCAACAGGCAAAACTAAGTCACCAACAATACCATCAAAATATTCCAGGTCTAATCTGTCAGTTCCAGCTAACACGAAGTCAGGCTCCAGCCATTGTGGCCACCTGTCCCAATTGCCAGCTTCAGGCAGTGCCATCCCTGGGTGTTGGGGTTAACCCCCGAGGCCTTGGGAGCTGTGAAGTGTGGCAGACAGACATCACACACATTCCCAGTTTCGGTCGCATGAAATACGTACACGTCAGCATAGATACATACTCAGGTGCGGTTTATGCCTCTGCCCACACAGGGGAAAGGGCTGCACATGCTGAACAACACTTGCTGCAAGCCTTTTCAATATCGGGGGTCCCTAGGGAGATTAAGACCGACAATGGCTCTGCATATTCCTCCAAGGAGTTCCTGCAGTTTGTCCAGCAGTGGGGAGTGGAGCATAAGACAGGCATTCCCCACTCCCCCACAGGTCAAGCTGTGATCGAACGTGCCCACCATACACTCAAAGAAGTCCTGGCTAGGCAGGGAAATTCTGCAGTGTGGATGACTCCACAACAAAAGCTCTGTAAAGCCTTGTTTACCATCAATTTTCTGAATTGTTCATTTGAAAACATGAATCCTCCAGTAATACGTCATTTCAATAATAACAACCGGTTTAAGTTGTCACAGTGTCCACCAGTTCTCATTAAGGACCCAGAAACTTGGACAACCAGGGGTTCTTATGAGCTCGTCACCTGGGGGCGTGGTTATGCATGTGTATCCACCCCCTCAGGCCCTCAATGGATACCCCAAAAGTGGGGAAAACCTTTCGTCCCTAAAAATCCAGCTCTAGCAGACAGGGATGAGAAGCAAGCAGCTGTCGCCTCCAAGAGAAGACGCCGCTGGAAAAAGGAGAAAAAATCATCATAGGGAGAGTTAGCTGCATTCTGGCAGGCCCATGTACTTGTATGTATTTTCTTTAAAAAATTGTCTGCTTTCCTTTGTAGAACAGGAAATCTACCTCCCACCTAACCTCACAGAGAGCCCTGTCCAAGTTGTGATCCTGTTCGCGCTGAGTAGTCTGACAGCTGCGTGGATCGTTCCTCAGCTACGCCAAAACATCTGGGTGACCCTGGCACAGACGCTCCAACAGGACTGTGCTGCATGAACCTAACATCAAAATCACCCAACATCCACACAGCCCTCCGAGAAGTAAAAAGCCTGATCGGACAAGTCAAGCAAGAATCCGAGGACTGTTCAAGGACTGGGGACTCTCGGGGTGGTTATAATCAGCAGCAGAAATAGTCCAACACATCTCCTTTCAATTTTAGTTAACAGAAAAGGTGGAGGTGTTGTATTGCACTAAAAAGTTTATTTAGTTGTTGGTGCACTGGTGATGGGCAATTTCTACTGAGCATGTTGGGTCAAGTAGATGGGCTTTCCCCCTCCCTCATCACACGGTCTCCCCCTCACACCCCCCCCCGTTACACACACCTGGTCTCTCCTACAGATAATTCGCCCCTCCCCAATGGCATCCCATTGGCTCCGGTCCTCTCTCCCCCACCCCCATCCCCTAGGGTATAAAACCTCCTGTGTGAGAGTTCCACGCCCTCTTTTCTACTTGGGTGACCCATCACCTGTGTCCTGCACCAAGCCAATAAACAGGATACTTGCACCCACGTGGAGAAGAGCGCCTCTCGTCTTTTACTTTCATCTATGCAGGTCCGTGTGGGCTAGAGTCTTAAGCTAGCTGGATTTGGACTCATATAAGGCCCAGGAAAACCACGGATTACCGCAGGTGTATTCAATCTGGTAAGCTTCCTCTATATAGTCTGCTGCATCTCTAGAATGAGGGGTGAGATTTCTAGATGGGCTGATGAGATCCCTGACTCAGGAATAGACCCAGGTGTGGAAAATCCTAAGTGGTGTGGGAAATGGGAGAATATGGGCCAAATCCTGAAGGAATTCTCTGACCCTATAGTCTGGAACTTTCCCCATGAACAAATTCAGAACCCAGCTGAGGTGGGGAAATATCTGAAAGAGAAGTACCAGGATGACCCTAAGGAGAAAAAGATCATTGCAGTGAGCTGGGCCTTGGCATATGCTTATCGCACGTTGCTAGATATGGTTTTCCAGCAGACAGAGGCAGGGGGGCAGGGAGATAAATCAGCAGCTATCCCAGTCCCTCAGGCTGCAGCCAACAGCCCAGGCTCAAAGCCAGCAGCCAAGCTAGATAGTGAGCCTAAGCCAGCAGCTAAACCAATGGCTGTTGCTATCAGCACTAGAAGTGGAAAATGCACAGGCAAGGCCATTCAGCCAGTGGATGATGATGATGATGATGTAGGAGAAGGACCCTCAGCACCTCCTGATGTAAAATCAGAAGTCAAAGCAGCAGGTGCCAGATCAGAAGCCAATATGGAGTCCATTTCCCTGAAGGACCTCCGTGGCCTAAAGAAGGATTATACGGTGACCTGATGAATCCATAATTAGTTGGTTAGTCCGTCTCTGGGATGCTGCAGGGGAGGCCACAGTTCTGGATGGCACTGAAGCCAGGCATTTTGGATCCCTGTCACATGATCCTGTCATCGACCAAGGAATGATGAGGGGGGTTAATCCTCACAGCCTCTGGACACGGGTCTTGGACAGTGTTGCACAAAGATACCTGTATGCAGATGATCTTCATATGCAGCAGACCCAGTGGAAGACCATAGAGCAAGGGATCCAACGCTTGAGAGAAATGGCAGTGGCAGAGATTATCTTCTCAGATGACATAACAACTAGGAACCCAGACTTGGTACCATGCACATCTGTGATGTGGCAGAAACTTGTACGACTCGGGCCACATGAATATGCTTCTGCCTTAGCCATAATGAAGCGGGATGAGAGGGATGAGAGGGATGAGACCGTGCTGGATATGGCAAAGAGGCTCCGAGCATATGCAGACGCTGTGCATGGCCCAACAAATGCCAGGATCGCAGCAGTGGAAACACGTCTGCAAAAGTTAGAGGATAAGATAGAGGAGAATCACAAGAAGCTCAGAGAGGAGATTAAGGAAGATCTTCTCCAAATCTCAGCAGTACAGATCAGAGGTCCTAGTGCCCAATACAGATGTTCCCCAAATGGAGAGAGAAGGTACACCCCACGAGCTGAGCTGTGGTTCTTCCTGCGTGATTGTAGAAAAAACATGAGGAGATGGGATGGGAAATCTACTGCTGCTCTGGCACGACAGGTATGTGAATTGAAGGAAGGCAGGACTCAGAGAGGGAGTTCCACCAAAAGGGAAGCAGCTCCAGTTGCCCGTAGCCGAACTGCCAGATACTATGATGATGATGACATGTCCAATCCCCTTGAATGAACATCCAAGACATATGCCCAGGGAAAGAAGGATGACCAGGCTTAGAGGGGCCTTGCCTCTAGCCAGGTAGAGGCTAGGGAAAATCGTGTTTTTTGGACTGTGTGGATTCATTGGCCTGGAACATCGGAACCACAGGAGTATAAAGCTTTGGTTGACACTGGTGCGCAATGTACATTAATCCCATCGAGACATGTGGGGACAGAGTCTGTTTCTATTGTCGGTGTGACAGGGGGATCCCAGGATTTCACCTTGGTGGAAGCGGATGTAAGCCTGACGGGAAATGAGTGGAAGAAACACCCTATTGTGACTGGCCCCGAGGCCCCATGTATTTTGGGCATAGATTACCTTCCAAGTGGGTATTTCAAGGACCCAAAAGGACTCAGGCAGGCATTTGAGATAGCAGCTGTAGTGACAGAGGGCATCCAGCAATTGAACACTTTGCCTGGACTGTCCGAGAATCCATCTGCAGTAGGACTTCTGAAGGGAGTAGTGCAACAGGTGCCAATTGCCACTTCCACAGTGCATCGACGGCAGTATAGAACCACTCAAGATGCTGTGATCCCCATCCATAAGATGATCTGAGAGCTGGAGAGCCAAGTGGTGGTCAGCAAGACCCACTCACCCTTCAACAGCCCCATTTGGCCTGTGCGTAAATCTGAAGGAGAATGGAGATTGACGGTGGACTACCGTGCATTGAATGAAGTGACTCCACCACTGAGCGCTGCCGTGCCGGACATATTAGAGCTTCAGTATGAGCTAGAGTCCAAGGCAGTGAAGTGGTACGCAACTATTGACATTGCCAATGCATTTTTCTCCATTCCTCTGCAGCAGAATGCAGGCCTCAGTTTGCTTTCACCTGGAGGGGAGTGCAGTATACCTGAAACTGACTGCCCCAGGGGTGGAAGCACAGTCCTACCATCTGCCATGGACTGATCCAGACTGCACTGGAAAAGGGTGAGGCTCCAGAACACCTCCAGTATATTGATGACATCATTGTATGGGGGAACACAGCCACATAAGTGTTTGAGAAAGGACAGAAAATCATCCAAATCCTCCTGAGAGCTGGTTTCACCATTAAAAAGAACAAAGTAAAGGGACCAGCTCATGAGATTCAGTTCCTAGGAGTGAGTGGCAGGATGGACGGCGTCAGATCCCTACAGATGTCATTAACAAGATCACAGCTATGTCCCCACCGACCAATAAGAAGGAGACACAAGCTTTCCTAGGTGTCATAGGCTTTTGGAGAATGCACATTCCCGAGTACAGTCAGATCGTGAGCCCTCTTTACCTGGTCACCCGCAAGAAGAACAATTTCCACTGGGGCTCTGAGCAACAACAAGCTTTTGCCCAGATCAAGCAGGAAATTGCCCATGCATTTGCCCTTAGCCCAGTCAGGACAGGACCAGAGGTGAAGAACATGCTCTACTCTGCAGCCGGGAACCATGGCTTGTCCTGGAGCCTTTGGCAGAAGGTGCCTGGGGAGACTCGGGGTCGGCCACTAGGATTTTGGAGTCGAAGCTACAGAGGCTTTGAAGCCAACTATACTCCAACCAAGAAAGAAATCTTGGCTGCCTATGAAGGAGTCCAAGCTGCCTCAGAGGTGACTGGCACGGAAGCACAACTCGTCCTGGCACCCCGACTGCCAGTGCTGGGGTGGATGTTAAAAGGCAAGGTTCCTTCCACTCACCATATTAGAAAAAACATGAGGAGATGGGATGGGATAGATAGATAGCCACTGACGCTACATGGAGCAAGTGGATTGCCCTTATCACTCAACGCGCCTGTATAGGTAAACTGAATCGCCCTGGGATTTTGGAGGTGATTACAACTTGGCCTGAAGGTGAGAATTTTGGTGTCACAGATGAAGAACCAGAACCAGTGACACGGGCTGAAAAGGCCCCTCCATATAACCAACTGCCCCAGAGGAAATACGCTACACTCTTTTCGCGGATGGTTCCTGTTGCATTGTAGGGATGAACTGGAAGTGGAAAGCAGCCGTATGGGGCCCCACACGACAGGTCGCTCAAGCTACCAAAGGAGAAGGTGGATCCAGCCAACTCGCTGAACTCAAAACTGTTTAGCTGGCCCTGGACATTGCTGAGAGAGAGAAATGGCCAAGGCTCTACCTTTACACTGATTCATGGATGGTAGCCTGTGCTCTGTGGGAATGGCTGGAGAGGTGGAAAGAGGCCAATTGGACGCGTAGGGGAAAACCAATTTGGGCTGCTGATGAGTGGAAAGACATTGCTACCAGGGTAGGGAAGCTACCTGTGAAGGTCCGCCATGTAGATGCCCATGTCCCCAAGAGCAGAGCCAATGAGGAGCACCAACAAAATGAGCAGGTAGACCAGGCTGCAAAGATAGAGGTGTCAAAGATAGACCTAGATTGGGAACACAAGGGAGAGTTATTCCTAGCTCAGTGGGCCCATGATGCCTCAAGCCATCAGGGCAGGGATGCCACCTATAAGTGGGCACGAGACCGAGGGGTGGATCTAACCATGGACAGTATTTCTCAGGTTATCCACGACTGTGAGACCTGTACTGCCATCAAACAGGCCAAGCGAGTGAAGCCCCTGTGGTATGGTGGGTGGTGGTCCAAATACAGGTATGGGGAGGCCTGGCAGATCGACTACATCACACTGCCCCAGACACGCCAAGGCAAGCGCTACGTGCTGACCATGGTAGAAGCCACCACTGGATGGTTGGAAACCTATCCTGTGTCTCATGCCACTGCCCGTAACACCATCCTAGGCCTTGAAAAGCAAGGCCTGTGGAGACATGGAACCCCTGAGCGGATTGAGTGAGACAATGGGACTCATTTCAAGAACAGCCTTATCAACACCTGGGCTAGGGAACATGGCATTGAGTGGGTGTACCATATCCCCTACCATGCACCAGTTGCAGGGAAAGTAGAGAGGTACAACGGGCTACTAAAAACCCAGCTGAAAGCCTTGGGTGGGGGATCTTTTAAAACTTGGGAGCAGCATTTAGCAAAGGCTACCTGGTTAGTTAACACCCAAGGTTCCACTAACTGAGCAGGTCCTGCCCAGTCTGAGTCTCTGAATATAATAGATGGAGATAAAGTCCCAGTGGTACTTTATCTCCATCTATATCAGAGGTCTGTTAGGGAAAATGGTGTGGATCAATTCTGCCTCGAGTACAGACAAACCCATCCGTGGGGCTGTCTTTGCTCAGGGACCAGGTTGCACATGGTGGATAATGCAAAGAGATAGAACGACACGATGTGTACCTCAGGGAGATCTGATTGTGGGGTGAGAATGACATGCAAATATCACTGTTTGCTATGTTATTGCCATTGCCTGTACACTAAACCGTATAGACATGAGATAGGAGGAAATTGTTTGATGATATGGGAATAAGGGGTGGAATGTCCTAGGGTGACTGTTATCCCCATTCGTGTGGGTGTAATTTATGCTGGATATTATGTTCTGTGCCTTTAAGACTGGCAGAGTTAAAGTTTTGTTTTGGGCCTCTTATCAGCCACTTGGCAGGACATACAGATAACACCAATACATATCGCTGCTTTTGTGCTTTTTGCCCTGCTTTTTGCCTTTGCTCTTGCTTCTGCTTCGCTTCTGCTTTGCTTGCTCTTGCTTTCCCCCCCCCCCCCCCCTTCTCATTAGTTAATTTAGCTAAACAGCCCAAATTCCTTGATAGACTGTTTCCCCCCCCTCCCCACCCCATTTGGACCTGTGGAACCTGCTCCGGACTGGGATTTGGAACACCGAGAGAGAATTTACACCTTGTGGCTGCAGCAGCTGCCTCAGTGCCAGAGGGACTGATAACAGTGACCACCCCAGGAGAGACTTTCTGAATTTGTCATCTTTTTCAGAGCGGTGAAAGAGTGGTGTCACCCGGTATTGTTCATTGTGTGTGCTGGGGGGTGCTGTGATTGTCAAATAAACAGGTTCTTTCCACCTCTCTCCGAGGAATTCTTCCTGAACTGGTTGGGGGGAGGGGCCATGTGGATTTGTTTTTTTGGAGGAGCCCTTTTTGGGGATTCTCTCCAAAATTTGCCCTAAACCAGGAGAATGCAGCAGCCTCCATGAGCCTGAGGTTTTCTTCCGGATGATGAACACTGGAGAAATTCCATGGGCTGTTTGTTGGTTTGGTGTGTCCCTTTTGCAGCTGTTCTTTGACCAGGCTCTTCAGAGCACTCAATTTCTTTCGTTCAAGGGGCCTCTGATCCAGACAGGATTGTCAGTTTTCCAAGTCAGTTTCAGAGTGATGAGTGACTCCCACTAAAAATCCACTTCCAATTTCATGCCCCATTTTGCTAAAAGGTCCTTTATCCATACTGTGATAAGCTTTTGCACAACTAAAGGACGAATGATTGCTCTTTATTCTCCTGGTCCTGTGACGACAACTGTGTTCTCACTCTGCAGACATAGGGAACTCCCCCCTGTGCCAGTGAGAGAGCTCAAGGGAGCAACCAACTTCCATTCCCGGGGCCAAAAGATGTACAATATGACTGTGACAATGGCCCCTGTGTTGAGTATCCCTCTGATGATGATGGACTTTTCGCCATGGATCAGTTGACAGGTGACGCTGTGTTGACCTGACCTATGTGTTGTCTGACCTGTGTTGTCTGACCTATGTGTTTTATCCAGGAAGCGTGTACTTCTACGTGGTCTCCAGATGAAAACTCCTGCTGATCAAACACCGGCATGACTTGTTCTGCTGCATGTGGTGCCAAAGGGATAGCTTTGGCTACTGG
Source organism: Serinus canaria (assembly GCF_022539315.1). Classification (NCBI taxonomy): domain Eukaryota; kingdom Metazoa; phylum Chordata; class Aves; order Passeriformes; family Fringillidae; genus Serinus; species Serinus canaria. The sequence continues at coordinate 50,622,926 of NC_066313.1, read as the reverse complement.
GGTGTTTTCTGGAACAGTCAGTGGTGGTTGAAGAGCTTTGGCTTGAACTGTCACCTCTTCACTGTGATGTGCCAAAACAATCGAGGGGTAAATGACAAGTCCAAGGATGCTGTTTCTGTCCTTACCAATTATTAAAAAGTCTTGTCTCTTGTGCGAAGTCCCAGTGACACCAATGGGTATCACTGCGTGGCTTTCATCCATGAAGCACATCAGTTTGGAAGCTGCCGGGGTACACTGTGAGCCTGGTGGCAGCAACTCTGGGTCACTGGGGATTCCACAGATTGCTTTGCTGAGGGTGTCTACTTGATGTTCACAGATGATTTTTCTATCTGGTTTTGAGTCATCGCCATAACGTGTCGTCATGCGCATGTGATGTGCGCTCTTTTTTGAGTTTCTCGGATGCGGTAGAGGTTTTCCATCCACATCCATCTGAGAGCAGCATTCACTTGCGAGGTGTCTTCCTCTCCTGCATCTTAGACAAAGGTCCGATGGCTTTTCAGTCCCTGGCATTTGCGGGCAGTTTCTCTTAAAGTGTCCACATGCCCCACATTCGTAACATTGTCCTCTAGGAGAATTGCTGATCTTTTCAAGCTTCGCAAAAATCTTTTCTAGTCTTTCATTTTGCGCTTGGAACATTTTCTCTGTCTGTTCCTCCAACCATCCCTCCAATTCTCTCTCCAAATCTTCCTCCACGATGGATGCAATATGTTGAGGAGTTTCCACCTTGCTGCACACTTCCACCATCTCTGCCAGAGAGGGTTGATTTGTCATTGCACTGATGACTAGTTTGCACTCCTGGTTGGCATTTTCAAACCCAAGGCTCTTGAGTAGATGTAGTTTTGCTGCCTCATCAGTCACTTGTTGATCCACTGCTTGCTTGAGATGATCTGTGAATGAAGAGAAAAACTCTGAAGGACCTTGCTTGATGTCCATGCAAAAATGGTGTCTGTAACTCCTGCTGGTGCAATTTGTAGAATTGCCTTTCACACTGCTTTTTTGATGTCGCTCAACACCTCTCATGGAAGTTTCGCTGCTTGCTGCACTGGGTTGTCCTCAGGAGGATTACCTGCCAACTGTGCCATGGTGAGGTTTGCATTTTTTCCGCCCTGATATCTGGCTCTTAGCTCACCAAGAGCTCTTCTCCGTCTCATGTCCCATACGTGGACTTGCATGTCTGTAAGGATCATTGACACAAGACATCTGAGATCATATGGTGTGAAGTCATATATATTGAAAGTGTCTTTTAATAGCTGTTTAAAATATGAAGATCCCAGTCCATTATCTCTGATGGCCCTTGCTAAATCTTTGACTACTTCATGATTTATTCATTCCCATCTTGGGTTTTGGCCCTGTGCATCATAATTCACTGGAATCATGAAGCCTCCAGTGCCACGTAATAAATTTCTTTCTTTTGCTAATTTTATCCTAATATCTACCCAATCTATCATTGGAATTGTTTGTGCTGTGGGTACCTGTGTGTCCATGGGCACTTGCTTGTAAAGTGAAGTCATCTGTTGTGGCTGCTGCCATGCTGCAGCCTCTCCCATCTTGGGACTCACCAGCATCAGTGGCATCTGTACCCCCTGCTGCGCTGTGGCTGTTACCCCTGATCCTGGATGGGGAACAGGGATTTTAAATTCCTGTGCTGCTTGCAAATTCTGTGAAGATGAAGACCCAACATTCATAAATGAAAGAGGAGTATTTGCTGTTGAAGAAAAAACACAACTGCCTTGTATTGACTGAAAAATCTGTGGATGAGCCAACAACTCCAGACAAGATTCCAGAGCCATATCTAGATACTGTAAAAGAAATCTGGCAGCACTCTTTGATGTTGAAACTGAGTGTTCCTGGCTGGATGAGCCAGCAGTCCCTGATGTTGAAAGCATCCATGCTGGAACACCTTCTGAAGCAGTAATACGTACTTTATTATCCTGTTGCTGTGCTTTAGTAGGAGTGTCATGAGCCCCACGGCGTTCAGGAATCAATGGATGTTCCACTCGCTGCACAGGAACCGTCTTCTTTGACCTAGATTTTCTTGTATACCAAATTGGAAAGAAATGTTGCAATGTTGCAGTCCCGCCACTAGGTAGTGCTGTGGCCAGGCCTGACTGTGATGTTTGCACATTCTCACTACAATCTTTGGTTTGTGACTCTGGCACATTTTTGAGTGCCTCCCATAGTATGTGCTGCATTTGCAAAAGATCGCCAATCTGAGAATTTGACTGAGGCGGGGACTGTGCAGGCTGCTGAGTTTGGCTGTGGTTTGGCAGTTGGGGCTGGCTGCATGGCTGTTGCCATGGGAATGGAGATGGGGTGGTACCTTGGGAAACATCTGCACCCTGGCCACGCCTCGTTTCTGCCTGTGTCGGCATGGGAATGTGGACGCCCCCACCCTGACCACGCCTCCTCTGAACTCGCTTTGGCGCAGCCACCTTCTCAGAAACACCCCCTTCTTCCCCAAGACTGACATCCTCACTGCCCTGATCCCATTCTGGCTCTGGTGTCTCCTCCCTGCTCTGATCCCCACCCAGATTCCCCTCCCCTGGCTCTGTGCCAACACCCACAACCGGTGCGTGTGGTTCCTGCCCTGCTGGTGCCTGTGACATGTCTGTGAAACCAGCTGCCCTTGGTGCCGCCCCAGGCTGCCGCTGGCTGTCTGGTGCCACTGCAGCGCGGCTCTGCCAGTCGCCCAGAGGCAGTTCCCTTTGGGCCCCGCAATCTCGTCCGCACCCCTCCCTACCCGTCCTGCTGCCACTTCTGCAGTGAGACTCCGCTTTGGCTTTCTCGATTTGGGATTACAAGCCTCAGAATTGTTTAAACTCCAATCTTCCTCCTCACTGGGGAAAATGGCTAATTTCAGCTTTCCTGGGACTGGTAGAGGTGTGTCTGTGTCAGAAGACCCTGAAGATTCTGGGCATTCTGGGGACCCATGGGACCCCTGGGACCCTGGAGGTGATGGCAGTTCCTCCTGCTCCCCTTCGGTGGGAGTAATTTCTGCTTCCCCTGGGTCGGTAGGGACAACTGCCAGCTGCTGATGGCAGGGTGACTTCCCTCCCTCAACTCCTGTAGGAGTCTGTGTTGCCTGCTGCTGACTGGCAGCCTTTCTCCTGTTTCGCGATATTGCTTCCAGCATTACCCTCGCTGAAGGTAAAAGCTTCACTGCCTTTTTATCTCTTTTTGTGGCCAAATGATAAAGGTGTCTCTTGATCTTTTTCCAAAAGCCTGGCTCAAACAACAGACAGCACTCTGAGTGTGGATAATTACACCACACTCATAGCAAAAGATCCTTAAGTTCCTTCTCAGCAATTTCCACAGGATGTGTGGCTGCCATGCCCTGTAGGGCTGACCAGATTTTGAGCTGCTCCTGGGAGTATGTTACCCCCATATTCTCAGTTTTGACCATTCTTACCAAAAGCTAAATCTTCTGCAAGGTCGGTCCAGAGGTTGTCCTGGTCACTGGCCAGCAGCTCACAGGTGAGGATTCCCTTGCTCGTCCTCTTTTCCAGGTGGAGCTTGAAGTGACTTGTCTGGGAAGAGGTCAAGTTGTTTGTTCTGGGATTTTTCTCTGGTGGTGTGCCTCTTCTCAGGCTTGGATTCAGCATCTGATGTCTGGCAGTGTGGCTGCTCGCTATGTGCCCACCCAGGGACATCATCATCCTGTTGGTCAGGGTGACCCTGAGATGTGTTAGAAAGTCTTTTCCCAGCCTGGCAGTCAAAGAAGGAGTCAGGATTCTTCAGCTGTGGTTTTCAAGGTGGTTTATTTTCTCTTATCTAATACATTCTTTCTCTGGCCTTCTGAGGTCCATTCAGCAGGTCAGTCCAAGGCACACTGCCCGCCCTTGGGCTGGTGTCAACAATTTCAGAGCTACCTAAAACAGAGGCCAGACAAAATTAATAGAATAAAAGTTGGTATATTTCAGGCAGATTAAGCACCCCCAGAGGCTACACCCAAAATGGATGATGGTTCATGAATTTTCACGTTTTTATAAGTTTGATCCATTTGCATATTGGGGTTTAATCTTACAATTACAGCTTCAGGTAATGAAGACATTTCACCCCCAGTTGTTCCACCCCAACTCACTTTTGTTTATACTTCTCAGGGCCTGAGACAGCAAGGTCCTTGATTCCTAGGCCCAGAGAGGAATTGTTTTGTCTGACCAAAATATGAAGACATTAGTTAGCACTGTATATGGAGTTTAGAGCTATACAATAAAGAATTAGAGGATTATAAATACATGAAAATATACAAGCTAAAATTCTAAGGCATCAGTGGAAACAACCCATTCTAGAGTTTTTCTCCTTATATTGTCTCAAACCAAGAAAATTTGCCTCCCAACTTCAGGGACATGAGAGACAAATTGAAAAAATAACAATTTTGTCCTGAACTTTTTGTATTGAGTTCAGAACTCACTGGTCACCATGCTGCCTGTGGCACCTAGGCATGTATACTTCTCCATATACATGGGTCATTTTGCCCAAGATGTGGATCTTTTTTGGATCAAGGACACAAACCACGATTATTGTGTTGATATAATCTATAATAACAGCTTATTAAAGATAATATCAGAGGCAATTAGAATTATTTGGGATTATTGCTGTTTGTTGTGTATTATTGCAGTTTGCCTGTCCTGGTCTCAGCTGTTACTTTTGAGGGTTTATTATTAATCACACCTAGCCTGTGGGGAAACCAGTAGGAAATTATTTTTCCCAGCCTTTTACCTCCCTTTCCCCCTTCAGGTCTGACAGTCACCTTCAGAGAAAGTTCGCTTCCCTCTGGATGTTAAAGATGCCATATTTTTGTTGTTAATTCTGTTAACTCTCCTCTATGTGGCCTAAAGCATGTTTAGAATCATGGCTGAGATTTCCAGGGATACCTGCCCCTGTGGTGGAAAATCCTGAGTGGTGTGACATGTGGAAGGATGCAGTCCACGCCCTGAAGAAATACTCTGCCCCAATAGTTTGGAGTTTTCCCCTTGAATAAATTTAGAACCCAGCTGAGAAATATCTGAAGGAAAGTGGCAATGACAACTGCAAAAAGAAGCAGCTCATTGCACTGTGCTGGGTGCTGACTAAGGCTTATTGCACACCACTCCCTACTCCAGAGCAGCAGGTATAGCCAGAGGGGAAGGAGAACAAATCAGCAGACACCCCAGTCACTCAGGGTGCAGTAAAACCAGAAGGGAGCCTAAGCTAATAGGAGTCACCTGTGTCCAGAGGAGGAAATACAAGACCAAATCTTTTTGTCCAGAGGCTGATGATTGTTATGAAAATGAACGAGGCCAAATTTCAGGAAACAATTGAAAAAGGCTCTCATTTATTTAAAAACAAGCCAGAGGGAACAGATGATCCGGGATAAGCCCAGATCCCCACACAACAGCTCAAAACAAGAACAGAAGAACTACCCCCAAAAACAGAAAAGACCCCTTTTTATAACAATTCCAGGTCCAGGATTGGTGGGTTTTGGATCGCGCACCGATTGGTGGAATTCGGGTGCTTTGATTGGTCCTTACGGAGGTTCATTCTGGACCAATCATTTCTCCAGGGCATTGAGTGATTGGTTGGTGCTCCGGCCCAATCACTCTCCGAGTTGTCCACCCTCCACCCCCACCAAGTCCTGGACACCTTCCCTTCCCCCATAACAAACAACTCCCCATTCTTTCCCCAACATTTTAACAACAAGCTCATAACAATGATGGGGAGTCAGGACCCTCACAGACAGTGTAGGAATTGGAATTAGAAATAACCACTGAGTTTTTGTCCTTAGAAGGTCTTCACAATCTGAGGAAAGACCTCACCCGACAACCCAATGAGTCTATATTGTTGATCCCAGTCTCTGACACTGCAAGTGACAGTACAATTTTGGATGGTAGTGAAACAAGGCATTTGACATCCCTGTCACATGAAGTGGGATTGCAAAGAGGTTCAAACCTCTCAGCCTCTAGATTGGGCTCTTAACAAGTGTGAAGGAGAGACACCTCTGACCTGAAGATCTACAGCCACAGGAAGGCTCTTGGAAGACCATGGAGCAAGGAATCCCATGCTTGAGAGAACTGGCTGTGATAGAGCTCCTTTTTTCAAATGACCAAACCACTAAGAGTCCAGACATAGTAACAGGTATGACACTGATGTGGCTCAAACTTGCATGACTCAGGACACAAGTGTACGGCCATGCCCGAGCCACACTGTGATGGTTGAGGAGGGCACTATAATACTAAAAGGGTTAATTTAATTTCTACTGTGACTTTGAGCTTTTAGTAGAAAGACACTGTGACTGAACTTGTAACAGAGAAGACTCTGTGTCTGCAGACCTTTAGCAGAGGCGTAAGGCATGCAGAAATTGATACCCAAACAAGGACGTTAGAAGATAAAGAAGAGACATCTGGCTCAGGAATACAACTACAGCCAAAACAGTGACTGAGTTTTTCAGAACGTGGGGAACATGAGGAGGGTTTTAGGGTAATGGTGAAATTATAATATGCATTTTGTGACTGTATATTAGCAATGAGCTTGTAGAAATTGGGAGGCATGTAAGTAGGAGTTATCCCTCATGCCCTTCCAGGGGCCTGAATAAAAGGGGCCCTCTTGAACACACACAGAAAGAAAAAGTTGTTTAGGAGTTTTATTCCAGTTTTCAGAGATTTGGTGATAAGTGCTATGAAAAGGAGACTCTGTCTCCTTTTGAGATGACAAATGAAGACACTGTCCATGCCCCAACATGAGCCCAAGTCTCAGTTGTGGAAATTGTCTTGACTGAGTATATGCAGAGATTGGAAGACAGGATTGAAGAGATCCTTCAGAAACTCAGATCCTTCAGCAAGGAACTTAAGGAGGGCCTTCTCCAAATATCATCAGTATAGACCAAAGCCTCTGTTATCAGCAGCGGGTGTTGCACATATAGGGAGAGGGGGTACACCGCACAAGCCAACCTCTTGTTCCTCCTGTGTGAGCATGGACAAGACACAAGAAAAGGGGATGGAAAACCCACTTCTGTCCTGGCATGAGTACATAAGCTAGAAGAGGAAACCACTAACAGAGGGAGTTCCACCTGAATGAATGTAGCTCCAGTTTCCCATGGCCGAGCTGCCAGGTATAATAGGAGGGAGAATGACATGTCTGATTCCCTTGAAGGGACCTCCAGAATGTATTCCCAGAGAAGGAAAAATAGCCAGAACTAGAGAGGCCCTGCCTCTAGGCATGAAAAAGCATGGGGGAATCAGGTCTTTTGAATGGAGTGAATCCCATGGCCTGGCACAGGAGAGCCACAGGAATATGACGTGTTGGTTGGTACTGGTGCGCAGTGTACTCTAATGCCATTGGGACATGTAGGGGCAGATTCTGTTTCCATTGCTAGGGTTATGGGGTTTACAGCAGTTTACTCTGTTGGAAGCTGAGGCGAGTTTGACCAGGAAGAAGTGGAGGAATAAACACATTCTAGACAAACACATTTCTGAAATCCTATTCTAATCTTGCTTCTTCATTGAACCAAGGCTATGTTCCTTTACATGTATGAAGACATAGACAATGTGGGGCTGGAATAAAGGGGGAAAGCTTCAATATGGGGCCAAACCAAGGGGAAAATTACATCTTTTACTGTACTTCTAACTGGGGATTCTTGTCAATTATGCTAATTTGCTAAACTTATAAAAGTGTCGGAGCCCTATATCAAGTGCATCATCGGTGTGCATTCTGCTTTGCATTTCATCATAAATGCACCAGAAAGATCTTCAATAAATGGCAACCACTTTTTATCCTTCAGATTTTTTTGGCTGATAAAGGCAATAGACTCAGCTGCCAGATATATGGTAGGAATTCAACACAGCAGAGAAGAGGCAGTCTTGGAGGTTCTTGGAGTGTATGGACGAGAGTTTCTTCTCACAGCTGGTAAGCGAGCCTATCGGGGGTGGGGCTCTGCTTGACCTCCTGTTTACAGAGAAGGGCTGGGAGAAGATGGCTGAGGCCATCTGGGGTACAGTGACCATGGAGTTCTCAATATTCAGTGAAACAAGGGGGCGTCTCGGGGTCTTTAGCTGGTCACTGCAACCCTGATATACGTTAAAATTCTCTTTTCCAGCCCGCGCGCTTGAAGAGTGAGTTGGAGCTCTTCAGTCCTCGGTCTCAAGGTTGTTTATTGTGTCTTATCTATAAAAATTTTTCTCCTGCTCTGCTGAGGTCCATCCAGCAGGACAGTTCCAGGCACACTGCCCCTGGGATGGTGTTGTGTCTCTATGTATACAATGTTTACAATTACTTTCCAATACTTATCACCTATGTTACACAGTGAGCTTCTAGTCTAAACCAATCTAAAAGTCCCAAGATCACAGCAGAAGATGGAGGCCAAGAAGAAGAAGAAGAATGGCTGGACATGCCCCAATCCCTCCATCTTGCCCCCAAAACCCCTGTTCTAGAAACCCCAAAAATCTATTTTTTCACCCTGTGATAACTTCACTATTATGCTACTTAAACTGTTGTGGCTTGCTGGTCATCATATAAGGTTGGTAATTTGCTCCACGGTTCATAATCAAAACCACAGGTGTTCTGGGCTCCGTGCCAGGGTTTCTGAGCCCCCTGGCACGGGTCTTGGCCATTCTGGACAGCCGGAGGGATGCTCTGGTTTCCAACATCTCCCCCTTCTGTTTGCATCAAAACACCTCTTTCGCAACTTTGTTGACCGCTGCACGCACAGAAAGATGCATGGCAAAATGAGCAGAAGAACCACAAGCCCTATTAAAATATAAAAACCTGCCTTTAAAAGTTCCTTCCACAATGGTGAAAGGTTAAAAAATCCAACCACATCATCCATCCAGGATCCAGTGACCTCCCCAAGCTTATTAATGCTTTCTTGTAACTGTTTGATTTCCTCATGAATCGATTTTGAATGATCTGACATGTTCATGCAGCACATCCCTTCAAATTCTTCACACCCATGTCCATGTGCCAGCAGCAGATAGTCAATTGCTGCTCTGTTTTGGAGAGTTTCTTGTCTTACGCTGTCAATGTCTGTTAGCATGTCACTCAGTACTAGAGAAACAGCTCGAGCATGCTTGCTCAGCCAGCAACCCATATAATCCAATTGAGTCAAGGCCACCCCTGATGCTGCCTGTGGTGAGGAAATTGCAACTGCAATTCTCCGAGCCTTGTCCCATGTGTGCACATCATCATCACAATCTGGACTGTATTGTTCCACTGATCTTTTCCTCTTATGTTTTTGCTCTTTTAAAATTTTCAAATCGGGTGTTAGCAATGAAATACTCCCAATGCTGCATGGACCACCTTTGACATTTGCAGGGATGCCACGCCAAATTCTGTCCCCACAAATGAAAAAGAACCCTTGTGGCAATTGTGCTGGAACCTGGAGTGATGCTTTGGCTGTCACCTTGGTGTATTCGCACCAAGCAGATGCATTTCTATAAATTATGTGATTTGGAGTGACATCGAATGTCTTATTTTTCATTTGTGTCACTTCCGGAATCTCAAATTTTATGCAAAATTTCATTTTTGTTGACCCAAGAATGTCCAGTTCCTGAGGTTTGAAAGGAGCCACAGGGAGGAGCTGTGTCCAAAGATGCCACTCATTCACAGGATTCGAAATGACCTGTGAAATCTTTAAAGGAATGTTTTTTGGAATTGGCCACTCATCCACCGGCAAGCCCACCAAACATGTTGAAAATGGTTTCCCTGGTCTTGAATGTGGGAAGCAGATGCTGTCTAAACCTGCCGCATGGGCCAAAGTTTCCCAAACATTTTGTTTTGGCTGGACCATGGGCAAATCTGCTCCATTGCCGAAGGCAATAGGTGGGAGAATGAGGAACATGAGCAATACCTGATTGAATCTCAAGCTCATGGCTTCACTCCTTGTGAGAAGCTTTGACATGCCGTGACACCCAAGCCCCCAAAAGAAACCCCAAGTCCTTGGACTCTTTATGTGCTGTTCGAGGAGATGTTCACGGTCTGGTCCTCTCCTTCCGTCTGTGTGCTTGCCTCTTTGTTTCCGGGATCCGTGTCTTCTTGCTTCTGAGTCTGATAGGGTTTCACATGTCTTGCTGACACCCACTTTGGACCTCGCCCTGTGGAAATACAAGCGAAACCCTTGCCTCACTTGATTAGTTTGAAAAGGCTTTCAGTCTGTCCTGTCTCTGGATTTCTGATCAAAACTAAAGGATTCTCCCTCAGTTTTGCCTGAGTGCTGTTAGAAAAATGCCTGAGAATTGGTGGATTGGGTTCTGAAGAGGAGCTGTTGAAAAAATTCAAAATATACAATGCCTTGTTCAGTCTCATGTGAGGCACTGTCTCTGGCTCCCCCTTTTTTTGTGTATCCAAGAGGGATTTCAGGGTATGGTGTGTTCTTTCAATGATTGCTTGACCTGTGGGAGAGTGGGGAATATTGAATGTATGTCTGACACCCCACCCTTTCAGAAATTTGTCAAGCACCTTCCCTGTATATTTTGGATCATTGTCTCTTTTTATTGCCTGAGGCACCCCTAATGATGCAAATGATTGTAAAAAATGTGGACAGGCGTGTTGTGCAGTTTCTTCTGATGTAACAATGCGAAAATTGCTCCTGAAAATGTATCAACTGAAATGTAGATATTTTTGAGCTTTCCAAAAGGTGGATATTTTGTAACATCAGCTTGCGACAACTGGAGACTCTGCAATCCTCTTGGATTGACTGCTCCTGTGGACGCAGGTGGCTGCACAAGCTGACAGTCTGGGCAAGCACTAATGATTTCCCTCGTCTGGCTTTTTGAAATGCGAAAGGATTCCATCAGTGCCTGTGCATTTTGATGAAAAAATGCATGACTCAACCTTGCATGCTCAAAAATGTCTGGTAAAGTCTGTGAAATAGGCATAGGCAACTAGTCTGCCTGCGCATTCCATTCCGCTAAAAATCCTGGAAGAGACGAGTGTGCTCTAATGTGAGTGATGAAATACTTGTGTTCTCTGTTTTCCAGCAGTGTTTTCATGCATGATAAGTATGAATATAAGATGTCATTGCTTGTTTCTTTCAAAAGTGAACCTTACAACCTTTTGACCACATTTGCAACATATGCTGAATCTGTGATCAAATTGAGAGGTTGTCTGAACAATTGAAAGGATCTGACCACTGCTGCCAATTCCACAATTTGTGGTGAACCTTGGACTATTTTTAAATTTGAGTTCCACTCCCCTATGACTGAATTCTGCCACGTGATTACTGATTTCTGTGTCTTTCCTGAACCATCAGTGAATACTATTATCCTGTCCAATGGTTCCTCAGTTATTCTTGATTTTTCCCTGTAACATATTTTTGATTTCAACAATCTGTGACCTGGAAAATTAATCGTGCAAGTGCCTGGATACCCTAACAACACAATTAACAAATCTTTTGATCTTCGCATCACCCAATCAAAATAATCTTTTTTCAATGGTAAATAAATTGTAGAAAAATCTTTGCCTGACATTGTCAGCAACCTTGTCCTTGCTTTTAAAATAATTTGAGATGCCATCTCCAGATCTGTGAGGATCGTCTTTGGAGACCTGTAAGACAAAAAAATCGACTCTATGATTTAGAGAGGGTCTCTTTGAAATGAATTCCCCTGAAAAATCAGGCCATGAAACTGTACTTTTTCCCCCAGCACTGCCAATTGAAAGGGCAGTGACTCTACAAAACGATACACTTGTTTCTGCTGAATGCCCTCTTTAACTTTCTCGAGTTCTTTTCGCTCTTTATGTGTGAGAGTTCTGGGAGATCTGATGTCACTGTCGCCTCTCAAAAGGTCGAGCAAAGATGGGATATCATCGTTTGTGATCCCCAAGATTGGTCTCATCCAGTTGATTTCTCCTAGAAGCTGTTGTAGATCATGCAAATTGCTGACTTTTGAGCTGACACCCATCTTCTTTCATCTTATTGTTTGCTCCGAAATCTTCCATCCTAGGTATTTCCAGGGTGCAGTCTCTTCTATTTTTGAAATGCTGATTTCCAGTCCTGCTTTTTGCACTTCTGCAATCACACAGCCACTTCTTACAGCTCCTGTTTTGTTGGTGCTGCAATGAGCAAATCATTCATGTAATGAATGATTTTTGCCCCCAGCTGTTTTTTCTGCTCTGGAGACAAAGCTTGCACCACGTACCATTGGCAGATAGTCAGTGAGCTCTTCAGGCCTTGTGGAAGAACCACCCAATGGTACCTTTGCAGGGGCTCCTCTCTGTTGATGCTTGGGATGGAGACAGCAAGTTGAGGAGCATCATCTGGATAAAGCAGAATGCTGAAGAAACCGTCCTTGAGATCAATGATCATATCAGCCAATCTCTTGGAATCATTAAGAGAGAAGGAAGTCCCAGTTGAAGCTGTCCATGTTCTCGAGGACTTTGTTGATCTTCCTGGGGTCATGCAGCAGCCTCCATGAGCCTGAAGTTTTCTTCCAGATGCCAAACACTAGAGAATTCCATGGGCTGTTCATTGTCTTGATGTGTCCCCTTTTCAGCTGTTCTTGGACCAGGCTCTTCAGAGCACTCAATTTCTTTCGTTCAAGGGGCCACTGCTCCACCCAGACAATGCTGTCAGTTTTCCAAGTCAGTTTCAGAGTGGTGAGTGCCGCAGTGACCCCCACTAAAAATCCACTTCCAATTTCATGCCCCATTTTACTAAAAGGTCCTTTCCCCATACTGTGATGGGCTTTTGCACAACAAAAGGACAAATGATCGCTTTTTTGTCTCCTGGTCCAATGACAAAAATTGCGCTCTCACTCTGCAGACATAGGGAACTCCCCCCTGTGCCAGTGAGAGAGCTCAAGGGAGCAACCAACTTCTATTCCCGGGGCCAAAAGACGTATGATATGACTGATGTCGGCCTCTGTGTCGAGTATCCCTCTGATGGTGATCGACCTTTCGCCACAGGTCAGTTGACAGGTGACGCTGAGTTGATTCTGACCTATGTGTTTTATCCAGGAAGCGTGTACGTCCACATGTTCTCCAGAAGGAAATCCCCCCCCATGAAACACCGGCATGACTTGTTCTGCTGCGTGTGGTGGCAAAGCGATAGCTTTGGCTACTGGGGTGTTTTCTGGAACAGTCAGTGGTGGTAGAAGAGCTTTGGCTAGAACTGTCAGCTCTTCACTGTGATTTTACCGAAACAATCGAGGGGTAAATGGCAAGTCCAAGGATACTGCTTCTGTCCTTACCGATTATTAAAATGTCTTGTCTCTTGTGTGAAATCCCAGTGACACCAGTGGGTATCACTGCGTGGTTCTTCATCCATGAAGCACGTCAGTTTGGAAGCTACCAGGATGCACTGCGCTCCTGGTGGGAGCAGCTCTGGGTCTCTGGGTATTCTGCTGATGGCTTTGCTGAGGGGGTCTGCTCGACATTCCCCAATGTCTGTCCTGTTTTTTCTTGTGTCATCGCCATAGCTTCTGTTGACATGCACTGGCAGTGCTGCATGCTTTCTTTTGAGTTTCCTGGATGTGGTAGAGGTTTTCCACCCACATCCGTCTGAGAGTAGCATTCATTTGCAGGGTATCTTCCCGTCCTGCACCTTGGACAAAGGTCCAATGGCTTTTCAGTCCCTGGCATTTTTGGGCAGTTTCTCCTAAAGTGTCCAAATGCCCCATATTGTCCTCCAGGAGGATTGTTTTTCTTTTTAAAGTTCACTAAAACTTAGTCAATCCTTTCATTTTGTGTTTGGAACATTCTCTCCATCTGTTCTTCCAATTGTCTTTCCAGTTGTTCTTCTAATTGTCCTTGCAGTTCTTGTTTCACGATGGATGCAACATGCTGAGGTGTTCCCACCTTGCTGCACGCTTCCACCACCTCTGCCAAAGAGGGCTGTGTTGGGCATCGCACTGATGACTCGCCTGCAATCCAGATTGGCATTGGCAAAGGCAAGGCTCTTGATGAGGTGTGGTTTCGCTCCCTCATCAGTCACCTGTCAATCCACTGCTTGTGTGAGTCGATCTCTGAATGAAGAAAAAGGTTCAGTGGGACCTTGCTTGATGTCCATGTAGATAGTATCTTGGACTCCTGCTGGTGCAATCTGCAGAATTGCTCTCTGTACTGCTTCCTTGATGTCATTCAGCACCTCTCATGGAAGCCTCGCTGCTTGTTGCACTGGATTGTCTGGAGGATCACCTGCCAACTGTGCCACAGTAAGGTTCATGTTTGGTCTGCCCTGGTATCTGACTCTCAGCTCACTGAGAGCTCTTTTCCATCTCGTGTCCCACAGAAGATTCTGCATGTCTGTAAGAATCATTGACACAGGACATCTAAGACCATAAGGTGTTAAGTCATGTGTGTTGAAAGTGCCCCTCAAAAGCTGCTTGAAATATGGAAAACCCAGTCTATTGTCTCTGATGGCCTTGGCTAGATCTTTGACTACTTTGTGGTCTATTCTTCCCCATCTTGGGCTCCGTGCCAGGGTTTCTGAGCCCCTGGCAGGGGTCTTGGCTGTTCTGGACAGCCAGAGGGATGTCCTGGGTTCCGACAGAGTGGCATCCAGAAAACTGGATTTAGGGGGGCCAGACTTTGGCCTATTCTGGCTGCTCATTTAAAGATTACCTTGAGAAACAACCCATAAAAACAAAGGCCTCCAGGAAGGATGGACGTACTTCAAGAAAGAAATCTGAAGGTGCAAGAGCAGACTGTCCCTGTGTGCCGAAAGATGAGCTAATGGGAAAAACAGCCAGCATGACTGGGCAGGGAGCTTCTGAAAGAAGTCAGGGAAAAAAAGAGGGTTAATCACCTGTTATAAATGATCAATGAGAAAGCCAAATTAGTAAACGTGAAAGATTTTATTTTTGCAACCGAAAACACGGTCCTTGAAAGCCACAGTCAAAGAGACAGCGTCAAGCCCGGGATCGGCACTGAGTGAATCTAGATCCAACCTCTATCACATCAGACCTCCCCCTGTTCGCAAACGCCGTCTCCGGCGGGGCTGTTTTATACAGGTTTTTATGCCTGAGGCAGAGGTGCCTCGATTTCTTTCATCACTCCATGTGTTCATGAAGTTTCTTTCTATTGTACAGGGCTGGACAACTGCTGCTTCTTGGGTGGTGGCAGGAACTGATCATGTCAGAAGATGTCATGTATTCAGATGCATGTCTTTGACAACTTTGTTTATCTTGATTGATGATACTTATCAAGTGCTGATCATCCTTGGGTGTTCCTGGGTGGTTTTGGGCAGGGAGGGGGGGGGCGGGGTGGGGTGGGTGAATGGGGAAGGCCATCTCTGCAGGAGCCATGTCTTTTTATCTTTTTACTTGTTAATGAGGCATTCTTTCCTGTTGCCACCAGGAGTTTTGCAACCTCGGTGTGGTAATCTGTCTCTGGGTTGTCAGTGGTCAGAGGCTCGTTGGATGTTTAGTTTATTTTACAATTTTTATTTTATACATTTTCCGCCAGAGCATTAATCACCTTTGCAAAAAGGGGCAGGCAACTCGGGAAGTGTTTAAGGATGTCATTAGGTCATGCAGAAAGAAAACTAGAGAGATGAAAGCTCAAACAGAATGTAATCTGGCCCCTTTTCTAAAGGATAGTTAAAAGTGTTTTTATAAATATATGATTAGCTGTTCTAGTTACAGGAGTAGGATACCAGTTTAGCACTATATGGTTGTAATCAACTGTATTTTACTCCCCTGTCATTTCTGCTGAACTGTTCATGATGGGTCATGTGCAGCAGCTGCCCAGTGCACACCTGACACCTCAGGTTAACAAACTGGTTCTTAATTAATGTGGACGGATAGAATATAAGAAAATAAAGATAGTGCAGAAGGTAGCTTCACACCTGAGGAGTTGGGGCTGTAGTAATGACGAAAGTTTAGGAACAGGCCTGCCCTTAATGGGCCACAGCTGTGTCCAATAAGAAGAGTGCTACAAAAGAGTGGGTTAGGTGGTTGAGGACAGAGCTGGAGTTTGTTGGCTGTGCTGTGATGAAGATGGAGTCAGTGCTGTGAGAAGCTATCCATGAGAAATCACCAAGAAGATATGGGTCTTTTGCAATACAAGGACAACAAATTAAGATAGGGAAAAAGGGGCAAACCCTGTGAGGCAAGTAGTGTTTCTTTTTTTTACAGCAATGACTCAGCTGTCATAACTTCCTTCTGGGGGGAGCACCAGTATGTTCACACCAAGCCTGAGAGGTCATCTCTGCTAGTGGGCCAAACAGACTCAATAGCTCCAGAATAAGCCACTGTAATAACTTCAGAATGCAAAAGACTCCCAAAATATCCTCATATGGGGTCCTCAAATATGACTCACAATGTTACATCATCCATTGTGAAACTTCCTGCCCTGGGGGAGCTACTGAGAATTCCCACCTGAACCTGAGCATATATAAATCTTTGGCTTAGGGCCTTCTGGTACCACTCGAGGATCCAGAACCTCAATGGAACTGCGACCACTGCTTTCAACAAGACTGCAACCATCACTCTGACCAATCTGGTTATAGTCTGGCCAGCCAGGTTACACTGCCTTTGAGTGTTAAAAACAGATTTCTGTGTAGCAGCGTATTTATTGCACAGGGCTCCACAGAGGAAGATGATGGCGGGCAGCGTAAGGGGGCAGCGTTCAGGAGAACCTGGGGGCCGGTGTCGTTTGTGTTCAGCATTGGGGCGGAGCGGGTGGCCGCTGCCCATGTGACCCTGCGTAGTGCCCCGCGCAGTGCTGACACCGAGACCGACAGCAACTTCTTGACAGCAGCAGAGGACCAGGAGCTGCTCAGTGCCCGGCCGGCCCCACTGCCCCCAAAGGAGCTGGTGATCCCCCTGATCCCCCCTCACCACCTGAGGAATCCCTAGCATCCCGCACCAACACACATCCCGCCCCTGCTGCTGTGACACCCCAGCACAAACCTCACTCAGCCGGGGCTGCCCCAGACCTCCCCTGGGTGGAGGCTCAGGCGGTGCAGGAGCTGCTGCAGGCAGCACAGCAGAGCCAGGAGCAGCCCGAGGGGTTGCTATCCCCCTCCAGCTGCCCAACAAAGACTTTGCCACAAGGCCACTGCCGACCCCCCAGGACTACGAGGCTGTGCCTGTGGGCAGTTCAGGCTGGCCATGCTGCAGGGTATGTGCTGGAGTGCTGCTGTGACAGACTCATTGGAACTTCGGTATGAACGGGAGTGCAAGGCAGCAAAATGGGACCTCACTCTTGACAGCACAAATGCATTTTCCTCTCTTCTTTTAGCAACAGAGTGCAGGCCACAGTTTGCTGTCACCTGGAGGAACATGCAGTACACTGGGAATTGACTGCATCAGAGGTGGAAGCACAGTCCCACAATTTTCTATGGACTGATCCAGTCTGCACTGAAAAGGGTGAAGTTTCAGAACACTATCAATGACCTCATTGTATAGGACAACACAGCAGAAGATGTTTCTGAGAAAGGGGAGAAAATAATTCAGATTCTCCTGAAAGCTGTTTTTGTCATTAAACAAACTAAGGTCAAGGGACCTGTTCAGGAAATTCAGTCCCTAGGAGTGAAGTGGCAAGATGGCTGTCAACAGATTCCAGCAGAGGTGATTAGTAAGATAGCTGCCATGTCCTCACTGACCAGAAAGAAAAAAACTACAGGCTTTCCTAGGTGCCATGGGTTTTGGGGGATGCACATCTCAGAATACAACCAGACTGTAAGCCCTCTCTACCTTGAGACACAGAAGGAAAAACTTTTTAAAGTGTGGCCCTGAACAACAGCAAGCCATTAAACAGATCAAACAAGAAATTACTCACACAGCCCCTGGGCCAGGTAGGACAGGATGTGAATGAAATGCTGTCCACTGCAGCCTGGAGCTGCTGGCAGAAGGTACCTGGAGAGACTCGAGGACGACCTCTTGGGTTGTGGAGTCAGTAATACAGAGGATCTGAGCCAGCTGTACTCCAACTGCAGAAGAGATTCTTGCAGCCTGTGAAGGTGTTCGAGCTGCCTCAGAAGTGATTGGCACTGAAGCACAGCTCCTTCTGGCACCCTGACTAGCAGTGCGAGGCTGGATGTTCAAAGGAAAGGTCCCTGCAATATGTCACACCACCAATGCTACCTGGAGTATGTGGATTGCCCTCATTACACAACAAGATCAAATAGGAAATGTAAATTGCCCTGGGTTCTTGGAAGTTATCACAAACTAGCCTGAAGGTGTCAACAACTGGCCCAGCTTTCCCAAAGGTGCATGCAATTCAGATATGTTCATATATATTCTCCTATAAAGGGAGACAAATCATTCCAGAGTGTTCTCCTTTAAATTGTCTGAAACCAAGACTGGGAAAGGGAAATAAAACCCCCTTTTTAAAAACGGGAAAGCCAAAAACCCGGGAACTACAGACCAGCCAGTTTCACCTCTGTGCCAGGGAAGATCATGGAGCAGATATCTCATGCCTTAGGATAATTTCCTCGAAATTATCCTAAGGCATATGTAAAACAAAGAGGTGATTGGTAACAGCTGCCATGGCTTTACTAGGGCAAATCATGCCCTGACAAATTTGCTGACCTTCTGTGCTGGGTCTACAGCCTTGGTGCGCGGGGCAGAGCAACTGGCATCGTCTGCCTGGATTTAGGCGGAGCGTTTGACACTGTCCAGCATGACATCCTTGCCTACGGCCGTGCCAGCCCCATCCTACACGTTCGTATTTGTGGGCTCATTCTTGGTGTAGCGGGGTGGGGTTCCATGCCCGGGGGTTCCCCCTGTCCCGCCGCCTGGCACAGCAATAACCCGTCTCGTATCCTGCCCCTTCCCCAGGCTATCAGGAGCGGAGCCTGTGAGCGCCCGTACCTTCGCCGCCCCTCTCTCTTGTGTGCCGAACAGGTCGGGGTCGCTCCGGCCCGACCCGGCTGGGGGAAGAGGCGGTGGCGGGCCGGGAGCATCTTCCCGGAGCGGAGGGCGGGGGCAGCCCCCGCCTCGGCCGTCACCAGCGGCCGGACCCCTCCACCCCTTCCTCGCTCCCGGAGCCGCCGCGGTGCCCGGGCTGGGCCGGGCCGGGCCCCCGCTTGCTGCCCGCCGGCTGCGCGGGACGGCCCCGCTTCACACACGAGCAAACGCAGGGCAAGCGCCCCCCGGCTTTCCCTTCCCCTGTCCCGTCCCTGCTGGGACACCCCAGCACTTCGGCCGGGGGACGCGTCCAGACAGCGCCTTCTTGCTCTCCCGGGCCGCTGCGGGAGCCACCGGGGCGACTCGCCTTGCAGCCCGTCTGCTGCTGCAGCCTGGGCAGTCACCCACGCACCCTCCCGGGCTCCCCCTCCCTCAGGATCCTTTCTCCCGAGAGGCGTTCCTGACTGGAACCTGCCGGCTGCAACAAGGGGTTTGCACACAGGGGTTACAACCCCAGTAAGAAAGGTACCTGGATTCTGTAAAGCATCATTTAAAATAAGACTTTAAAAAGCTAACAGCATAAAGAAGAGTTAAACTTACCTCTCCCCTTAGATGCTGGGAACTCTGTGTTTCGTGGCCCTGGAGAGTAGCAGCACACCCTACAGATCCCATCAGATGGAAGGATTAGTCTGTTCTGGTCATGCAAGCTTTTATAGGATTTTCTTACAAGAAAACAACTCCATTCATCATTTCTACTGTCAAACAGAGAGGATGTTCTCATGAAAACATTTTGGTACGCTGTGAGATAAAGGCAAGGCCGGGCAGGTGTGTAATCACTGGTATGGAGTGGGAGCTGCCCCACTGTTATCATCACCCGGCCAAATCTGCCCTGCACCGAGGCAGAAGTGCAGCATGGCACAGGCCTGAAGGTGATGCTGTTGGTGCACAGCACAGCGTGGCCTTGTGCCTTCACAGATTCACTGTTATGTGGATCACCAATCCTCATTGTGCAATGGTCTTTAGGTCAGAATCACTGCAGGAGCCTGTAAAAGTAGTTTGAGATCTCCATCCGTCTAGAAACAGTTTGGAAGATCCTGAAGTTAAAAGCAATTGTTCTCTGTAGCAGGGAATTTAGGATATTAGTGTGGAGCATGTTGTTGATGCTGATGAGGTAGCAGTCTATACAGAGTCCCTTCACTGATATTTTGGCAGTATAATTTGTTATTTAAGAGAAGAGGATTGTACAGATAGGCTGAGTAAAAACCAGTCAGCAAATTTTAATGTTCAGAATGTTAGATGGAGCTCAGCTGGAACGTGATCAATATTTGTCATGAAGGAGACTTTGGTCTAGCAGGCTGCATCCAGCTTCTGAATAAAAGAACCACTGGGATTTATCTGTCACACACTGTATCTTCTCTCAGAGGTTCTTAGTTACAAGACATTCTTTGATAATAAGATTGCTGTAGTCTGACTACTAATTCCACTGAAGTCTGTTATAAAGTCCAGAATGATATTGAAGGTTATTGAAATTCTCTGCTGGCTACATAATAATTGTCTTTACTTATTGACAGCAAGTATGTCACCATCTCTGTCTTTTAGTTTCTCTTCTATGGATATCCCTCATTTTATTGTCCTTGCCATTTCACTAGCTGCTTTGTAAATGTAATTTTTCTAATGAATGGAGCTACAGTGAAGACTCACTTGTGTAATGTTTGGACTAACTTAAGGCTCCACTGAGGTGGCCAGAGGTCATCTCACAGGTCTTGCTGCACAGCAGACCTCTCCGAGCCCTACTCAATATCCTCCACCTCCTCCTGTTCCACAGCACCTTGGGATTGGTACTTATTTGTCTTACACGAAGTTCATCTGCAAACACAGCAAGCAAGCTAATGTCTTTACCAAACCGCAGAAAAAACAAGGGAAGTCAAGCAAACTTTTCATGTGAAGTTCCTGAACTTGTATGCTCACTTCATATAGCAATACTTAAAGCTTTCTGAGGGTGGCAAATGTAACCTCTTATATCACCAGTGTTTAGTCTCAGAAGGATCTTTTTGGCTGTTCTGCTACCCTTGAAGTAAACATGACAGAGATTGTCATTCCCCTTGTAAGTCAGATGGACCATCTGGCACTACATTAGAACAGTATTCTATTAAATTCATCAGCATGCTAATTATAGGATGACTAGTGAATGGTTAAACTGCCAGATGCTATGAAGATATATCACTGTCTGTTTATGTAGTTAGGAAAACGTTTAATTAATGCTCCAGCTGCTGTGTCTGCTTTACCTATGAACATATCTAAATTGCATTCACCTGTGCAAAAGGCAGGCCAATCATTGCCTTTCAATAAGAAAAGGAGCTTAAACACGACTTCAGTGCAGCATACAGAATGTACATGTATGATTTTAATATGCATCCTGGTAATTGCTTCAAAACTGATTACAGACTTTTCCACTTCAACTCCTGGATTGTGCTCCCTGATCTTTTAGGGGTCTTGCAAGTTTTGAAAGCTGAGTTGTTTTAAAGACTTCGGCAATGCCATGTTAGAAAACTCAATATACAGCCTCAGTTAATAGGATGTCTACAAGTGATCCTACAGCCTTTTACTTTTCCCCATTCTAAGCAGTCTTTCATTCAGAAAACAATGAGGAGGCTAAGTGACCTTCCAATATCACACAATATTTAATATTGGTCCCAGGGTGTTTAGCATTCCCCTGAGGCTGCTTCTTTACTGAAACATTAAAAAACAGAGCACATTTGGAATGTGGCCTTGGCTAAGGATGATTTTCAAAGAGAGTGTAATCCTGTATAATTGAAAGTGTTTTTACTTAGCTCTATAATTGAAAGTGTTTGTACTTGGCTCAATTTGGTATTGTTAGGTCTAAGAAGTAAGATCTGGAAAAATGGGACTTTGTGAGCTAGCTAAAGTCTAGCCTCCATTCACTCAAGTTTCTATTATGTTTCCCTTGTTTGTCTTTAGGAACCAGATTTCAGAAAGATACTTTATTTCCACTTAGTAGTGGGCCTATAGTCAGCCTGGACTTTTCATAGAATCCATCCCAAGGCACAGACATTGTGGAGACCAAAGATGCACATGGACAGCAGGCTGAGATGCAGCTGCTCATCTTGAGTCCCCTGAGTCAAGAGCTTTTTTTGGATGGGCAGCATCCTTGGCTGGACACGGTCTGTTGATCTCTGTTGAATGCAGAAGGTGCTTCATGCAACTGAAATTGCCAAAATTTTGTTGCATTTTTGCAAAAAGTTCTTGCTGTGGCTTTGGAATGGGCCCACAAGCATTTTTCCAGACAATTCATGAGCACATGAGTTACTATGTAACAAAGAGCGGTGCCAACAGGCAGACTAGATGCAGCCAAGCATTTTGGAGGCTAAAGGAATTTAATGGTATTTTGTGACAGCTGACCTTTTTGCCACAGTACTGACAAGAGTAGGAAGAAATAGGATATACTGGGAAGTTATTCAGGAGATACCAGGGACATAGGCTTTAGGGAAAAAAAAAGTGAGACTTTAGAGCTTCTACAGTAAAAATAATAGTTGAAATATTTTCACTATTTTAAGCCTACTTTATTTATCATTTTCTTCTTTTGCTAGCATTCCTCTTAGGCAGTTTTCATAATATGTGTCTCATGAGACACACACAGCCTTCCCTCTTGGGCACAAACACTGACAACGTGATCTGTGTGATGGCTCTCTCAAGGTTAGATGCTGGTAAACATGCCTCATGCAGCTCAACAACTGAAATCCAGACAGAATACTTGGGAGTATGTGGTGGCTTAACCCTGGCTGGGTGCCAGGTGCCCACCAAAACTGCTCTGTCACTCTCCTACTGAGCTGAGAAAATATTAAAAAAAAAAGGTCGAGATAAAGACGATTGTGTTACCAATACCAAGAACCATCGCAGGCAAAAAAGGCTCAACTTGGTGAAATTAGTTCAGTTTATTGCCAATTAAATCTGCATAGGATAAGGAGAAATAGAACCAAATCTTACAGCAACTTCCCCCCATCCCTCCCTTCTTCCTGCATTTAATTTCCCTCCTGAACTCTCGGCCTTCTTTTCCCCAGCAGTGCAGGAAGACAGGGAAGGGGGGTTGCAGAAACTTTATCACCCGTCTCTATGGGCTGCAGGGGGATAGCTGCTCCACTGTGGACCTCTGTGGGCTGCAGGGCCACAGCTACCTCACCATGGTCTTCATCACTGGTCTCAGGGGAATCTCAGCTCTGGAACCTGGAGCACCTCCTCCCCCTCCTTCTCCACTGACCTTGGTCTCTTCAGGGCTGTTTCTCTCACATATTCTCACTCCTCTCTCCAGCTGAAGTTGCTGTGGGTTTTTTTTCCTTTCTTAACTCTGTTATTCCAGAGACACTATCTGATGCCCTTGGCCAGCAGTGGGTCCGTCTTGGAGCCGGCTGGCATTGGCTCTGTGGGACACGGGGGAGCACCCGGCAGCTTCTCACAGCCACCACCTGAGTAGCACCCCCCAGCTAAACCTTGCCACACAGACCCAGTGCAGAGATAAGATACTGGTATCTCAGGAGCTGTGATCAGTGCTTCAGAGTCCTCTTGGAGTTTGCGGTGTTTTCCTGGGAAAGCAGAAAGAATGTACCTGTGGTCATCCCTGGCAGTTTTCCTTACTCTCTGTGTTTGGATTAAGAGTGTCTCGTCCTCTGACACACTCAGTTTTGTGTGCACAGTAAAGTCGTCTGTGGTCTGGGTCTGCAACACCAAGAAATGGCCTTTCCTCAGAAGTTCCCAGTAATGGGAAAAGCACAGCACTTGCAAAGTGTTACATTTGATGGCTGTGGAAATTCTTCTTTTCTGGTTTCTTTTAAAGATACCAAATTTATTGACTTCCCAGGCACACTGCAAAGGGCATTTATGTAAGAGGGTTTGCAGAGGAGGCAGAGACATGCATTCCAGCTGACAGTGGAGGTAGATAGTTGGCTGAACTGCTGAGGCTTAACTTGACAGTATTTTTGCATAATTTATTATGGCAGTTCCATAGGGCCTTGGGAACCGATCTTGATTATTTTAGATTTAAATAAATAAATGATGGATCGTGGGACAAACTGGCACTCCATTCCAGGAGATGAACCCGAGACACATCAAAGGCAGGCTCCCAGTGCCAGAATCAACTGCAGTTTTACAACTATGCTAAGCCATGCAATTATCTTAAACCACAATGATCCTGTTGGATTTACAGGCGTAAATTTAGCATCAATCTCCTTACACAAAACAAATAAACAAAATCAGCACTGCATTTTCATATTAACACAGCAGAGCACAGTGCCAGAATGAATTATCATCTACGTTCAGAAGCACTGCTGCTGTGCTGGTTGCCTCACAGATAAATTAAAATGTATAACTCTTTGGCTGAGAAGCCTGTGACTACAGAGCACAACAATGACCTGTAGAGATCGTGACCAGTAAGGTAACTGGGAAGAAACTATGATTTTCTAAAGCAGTGCTGGTTAAGTCAAGCATTTTACCCTGCTGGGGTGTGCAGCCCTGCTGCTTTCATTTGTTGTTGGCTCCATTTGTCTGTCCATTCCCTCACCTCTAGAGAAAAAGAACTGCAAGAGTTAACCCTTAGATAAAGGATGGTTATGACAGAAAAGCATCCCCAGGGCTAGAAGACAGGACCCACCACCACCAAGAGATCTGGGTGGCTAAAGTACTGTGAGCAAAAAACAACCCAAGGTGCAACATTCCTTTTAAATCAATAGGGAGTGACAGCAGGCAGCAATGCAACAGAGATTAACTATGGAAAGTCAGTAAGCAAGCAAATAAATAAATGAATAACCATTACACATCACTTCACTGCATGATCATTGTCAGAGAGAACAGAACTTCTCTGGAGTTTCCTTCTTAGTCAGCTGGGCTGGAATCCAGCAGGAGAACAAATTCAGAGGCAGCTTTCATTTAAAAGACAATTTGTTTATTAACCAGGCAGAAAATCCCATTAAAAAGAGAGGAATTCTTATGATTGTGCTGCAGTATTAATTTTCAAATATTCTGCCAAAAACTTCAGGTGTTTTGCATAAGATGAAACCATAATTCTGGATGGGACCTTGAGTGGGAGTGGGGCTTAAGCTGACTTTCCTGGGAGAAGTCCCAGGAGGCAGTTTGACTTGAAACGCTTCTCTGCCAGATTTATATATATATTTCAAACCTGGATTGAACTATTTGATGTGAATGTTTGCTCCCTGGCAGGGAGAGGGTGTGTGCAATGTTGAATTTGACTCATGTAATTCCTTTTCTGCTGATTTGGTAATACCCTTTCAGTGGAATAAGGTGCTGACTCCTGGTATTTTAGTACAGCTAAACAAATGTGGGGCAGGGGGTGGGGCTGAGCACTGGTCCCCAACTCTTCTCTGCTGAATTTTTAGTTTGCTCAAGGGCTGACCAGACCACTCCAATGAATGTTTTCCAAGAGAGAGCCCAGAAGTCCTTCTGGGGAGAATCTTTTCTCAGCAACTCTTGCCAGAAGGCAGCGTGGGTGAACCTGACCCTCCATCATTGAGGTTATCTCCTCGTGCCACACTGGTGTGAATAAAACATCCAATTACAGGTTCTTAAAGTTCAAAGTTGCAGAGCAAACCCTAGATTATTTCATAAAAAGAAAACAAGGTGAAGTTCCCCAGCCTTCTAAATCATAATTCTGTTGCTGAAGGGGCACTGACAGGGTGACAGAGGACATCCAGAGAGAGGATGGGGTGGAAGTGCTACAAGAGGAACATGTCCTGGGCTGTGTGGATGTGAGACAGTCCATGTCATTCAGAGGTAGGGACCAAACCCTCTTTTTTGTTATTTTTAATAGAGTGGACATAGTCTTTGCCTTTCAGCCTTTCAGCCTGAGACACTGGAGTTCAGACCCTCCTCCAGCTGTCCAGCAAAAAGAGTGAAAATTTTTTATCCCCATGGAGAGCATTAGGCAAGTGTAAATCAGGGCTATGGCCAGAAGCTGCACATCTCAGGTCAGCTTGCAGGTAGAATTGCAAGAGAAACAGCTAATAGATCTATTGGATCCTTGCCTTCACAATGTGGTGGATGAGAAATCCTATCTGGAAACTGTCCCACAGAGAAGGTTTCTATATTGTGACATGTAACCTTCACCCGAGCTGAAGGAAGGGTCAGTTTTGCAATGTTAATGGCTCAAAATGTTTTCACCTTGCTCTCCATGCATGATGCCACAGCATGACAGAACCCCTAAAAATGTGTACCTACAAAGCTGTTAGGATCTCTAGTTAAAATTTGTTCCTTTCTTTGCTCCAGGCATGCTGTCAGTTACTGCATCTCAGCTGCTGGCTGGAAAATTCTAGCCAAAGGGAATCTTCTATAAATTGCTGAATTCAATCATAAAGCACTCATGTGACCATTTCACAAGATATTTTAACTGGAACAAAGTATCTCATATAGAGATGATGAGGCTTTAACTCTGCAGTGCCATAACCTTTTACAGATGGGAAAGTGACCAGAAGGATTTTCTTGGGAATTGATTTTCCTCTTTAATGTTGCTAATAAGAGATGTTGATAATAGAAATTAACCCATGTATCTCTAAATAAAAATGGCATGCCTCTGCAGTGGTTGACTTGCAGGAAAATGGGGCCAAACCCCTTTCTAGATGTAAGGACTAAAGAAGAAGTACAGTATGCAAAAATAATTATTATAATCCATCATTTTCACTGAAACAAAGCAGAACAACAAGTAATTAGGGTGGTAGACTGAGTCATAAAATGGCAATATGCCAAGGTATATATCAGCTGAGTCTTCTTACTTGTCTGTTGGCAAAATAAAGAGGATTAGGGGAATGACTCATCTGCTGATTGGAAAATCTACTTTAAAGTTGCAAAGAAATTCAAACAACAACTTTTAATAAGCAATAATTCGCTGAGCAAAAAGCTTTTGTTCACTTACAGCTGCACTCCCCAGCCAGTAAACTGTGGATGCTTTGGAGGAGCAGAACCATCCCAATTCTGATGTCAATCCCTCATCACCAGCTTGCATCTTCTTCTGTTTGCTCTGGTCCTAGTGAGTGGGGTCATATTAGCAACAAAATATGTGATATCTCTGCATAGGGGAAAATCCTGTTTTTGCTCTAGCTGTCAGTGACAATTTTATTCCTGGTTGCAGTGCAGTGTTTTAACCTTTCCTACATGTTTTATCTCCTCCTATATAAAATCCACCTACACCAAGCTAAGATTCTTAATGAAGCTGAAGTTGTGAGTTTAAAACTATTTGTGGCCACCGAAGTGATGCCTGAGCTGTTGTATGAGGGAAAAAATACTCTGTTCAAGCTCAGCCTTCAAACACCCCCTCACTCCCCGTTATCAGAGCAGCCAGCAGCTCCCTGCCCTGTGGGCACTGGTGGGGGTTCCAAACGGTGCAGAAGTTCTGGGCAAAGTCACCAGTGCTGGGGAGGTCCTGGCAAACTGCCTGTCTCTCATCTTATCTGCAGCCTGGGCTCATTCAGCCTGAGCTGCTGCTTTGTCTTCATCTCACAAAACCCCGATGTCACCAGACACCCCAAGCTTCTCTCTGCTCAGCAGCCTGGTGAGGATCTAGGTAACAGGTTTGTCTAAGTGCTATGTGGCTGTGCCTCCAGTATACATAACTGCCCTGTGTTGGTGTTTGGCAACTGCCATCTGGTTTCCATTTCCTTTCACAGTGTAATTCATCACCTCCTCCCCCACAGATTCACAGTGGAACTGCCTTTCTGCTTTCAAGACAATTTCAGCTGCATGTGTTTTGATTTACTTTAGCTAAAACCCAGCAGACACTACCATCAAATCATTCTCCTTTAAATTAAAAGTTATTTGATTTGCAAATTTTAGCGAGATAGGACTCAGAAAATCTTAATTGATAGAGTAATAAGATGCTCGGAGCATGAAAGGACCAACCATATAACAACCCTGCTCACCATAATCTAGGAAAATACTCTGGAGAAGCATCTTAAGCATACTAAAACCCATCAAAATATATAAGCAGTAAGAATAATAGTGAGCAATGAGAAGTGTAGAGATGAAAACATCTATTGTAGCTCAGTACAGGAAATTGTTTAATAGTCCTTATTGTAACTCAAATTACTATTTCGTTTAAAAAGATTGAAAGCATCTTCCATTAAAAACTGATTTTTGAATCTTAAACTTTGAGAGGGGAGACTGGCTTGTTCTATTTGTGGATCTGTGTACAGGCAAGGTCAGCTAAATAAAATTTAAAGCTAAGAAGGAGTAAAAGAGTTGATTACAGAAGTAAGAAAAACAAGTAACTGACAAACCAAGAAGAATGTTTTGTTGTGCATCCTTGAGGCTTCTGGCAAACAGTTTTCTCCCCTCCACTTAGACACACACACTAAACACCATCAGACACAGCTGTAAGGAAAACTGTGAAGGGAGAGTAAGATCCAAAACAGCAGCCCACCTCTGGTGACATGGATTATTTTCTTTCTCAGCAACACTGAAAGTCCACTTCACACTGTAATTTTACATTCTCCTCAGCTGTGTCTTAGGGCTCACTGGCATTGTGTGTCAAGGTATTGTCAATTGCAAACAGGTTTACCTGGTCAAAGGCACATTGTCAGAAAACAATAATGTACGTGTACATATGCACATTTAATACTTTGGTAAATCTACTAACTCAAGCAGGCAAAAACCTAGGAAGTGTCAGAGTTAATGCCATCTGTGCAACTTTAAATCTGCCCTTTCCCCACATGCATCATGCCTACAATCTTTACTGACATGATTACCAATTTATTTTCTCCCCAGGGGCTCCTGTCTTATTCAGTGTTCTCTCCTGGGTGGTCCTCCTCCAGCTTCCCATTCCTTGGGCATCTCCAGGCCCACTGCACAGCCATACATCCACATATTTTCCACAGGAATAACAAGTGGAAATATCTCATGCAGAGGACATGACCTTTGCTTAATTTAAAGCCATATTTAGTAGGAAGGTATTAGAGCTTTGCCTGCTTTAAAATTCTTCTGACTAAGTGGAAAACAATATACTTTCTTAGGAGTCACTGACTTAAGCTGAAGATAAAGAAATCCAGTGCATGGGTGACTTCAGCCTGAATAGTTTAACTTCAGAGGTCAAAAGTAAACAAAACCAATGTCTAATAAAGGCGAATGTTGGAAGATTTTGGCTGGGTGACATGACTTGCTTTATTGATCATTCAGCTCGTATTTTGACAAGCCCACTGCAGTCTTGGGAGTTTCCTCAAGAGCCTTGTTGCAGAAGAGGAACAGGACACCAGAGGTTGGGGTCTGAGACTGGGCTCCAAGTAAAACATCTGCAGAAAAATGGAAAAGTGTCCAGGGCTGGTTCTGTTCTCTCTTCCCTTCTGTCCCCTCAGGGTGGTCTGTGGGTGAGGGCATTGCTGCAAATCACCCCACGATGGGCACCTGGAGAGGCTGGAGGAGGAGTGGTCAGCTTCCCCTTTTGTTTCATTCCCTTTCTTTGCAGAGAAAGCCAGAAAGCAAAAAATAAGGGACAAACACAAGGCTCCAGGTTTGCTTTCACCCATTTAAAAAACTAAGGCCAGCCAATTAAACCAACTGCAGCAGCTAAAATAGCCTTACCCCAGAACAGGAATGAAACAACCCAATCCCCTTTGTCCCACAGTTTCTGGGTTTGCAGTATTGCTTCAATTTTACCATTCATCCCTCCCCCACTGTATCTGATTATCGGTATAAAAGGCTAATAAATTCTCTGCTGAATTTCAAAAAGCAGCAGTATTTGCATTTTGAACACCCAGACGTGCAGGATTCAGCCCATTTAATTATTTCGCTTCAGAGGATGTTGCCGGTTTTGTCACTCACCCTCAGTGAGGAGCATGGGCTAGCGAGGGATGGGCAGTGGGATTGTCAGTCACTCAGCCTGCTGGTGTTTATTTAAACGTTACCAATTGGCACTCCTGATTTGGAGTCTAATTTAAACTTCAGATTTGAGAGTGCTATCCTAGGGATAGCTCTATCCTGGTGCTAGCTCTTTAAATGTGGCTCCTGCTAGCACCAGGAACCACATTCAATTTGACTAGGCTTGAATAAATCTTTGCCTAACAAAAAGGATACATTCCCAGCCTGTGTCATTCTTGTACTTCCTTGAAATGCCACTGTGTTCCACTTAAGTTTTGAATGTTTTGTTTACTTGGATTCATCTCTAACCACATTGCAGTGAAAAAGCAATTCTTCCATGGGCTAAGAGGTATGTTTATAATAAAACTTTTTAGAAGGTGCTCATAATTTCCTCTCTATTAATTTTCCCACTGCTTCATTTTCTGCAGTGTTCTTATGTCATGCCCTCTTGGCAATGTGCAGGCTTTTATCTCATGTATTGTGTAGTGCCAAGTGCTGTTTCTTTTTCTTCTGAAATTACACAGGGTTTGAGATTTTTAGATCTAATTGCAAATGTTTCTTCTCTGATAAAGATTTTGGGTCAAGCAGCTATTATTCCTTTCTTATCCTAGCTAAAATTTCTCCCAAGCAAAGGAGTGAGAACTAAGGATGTAATAAAATCCATTCAAACTCATCTACCGTAATTATTGCAGTGAGTTAGATTGGCACAATAGCATTCCTTGGGACACCTGAGCTGGTCTAATGGATCCCTCACACCAAACCAGACCTCCTTTTGAAAGGATGGAAGTGTCAGATTGTCTTACTGAATTATATATTGCTTTTCTTTAACACCAGCCCATTTCCTTGGGGAAGATCTCAAGGGCAAGGACTGTCTCTGTTCAGAGCAAGCACAGCAGGGAGATACTGCTGATGCTGGGTGGCTTAGGCAGTTTCCTTATAGAAGCATTTGCTACCACTCTCCTCTCCCAGCATGCCTTGGACCTGGACTAGATCAATAAAAATTAAATTAAAATAGCATACATATGTATGAATGTTAGATTATATATACTGCATCTACTGCACACCTCTCCTGATATATTATCTGTATACCTGAGTGCGTGTGTTTGTGTTAAGGACACATACAGTATGCAATCTGTGCAATCTGAAATTTGTTACAGCATCTTGAGCAAGTTGAAATTTGCTGGGGAAGGTGATATCCTTCATTATACCTAGTGAGAAAGTTGATAAAAAAAGGGAAGTTACATAAGGCCTTGCATACCCAAAGGCTTTTAAACTGCCACAAATGCGCTAACAAGAGATAATATTTCTCCTTGGAAAATTTGTGTCTGCAGATCATGATAGGTTTTACATTGGGAGTGTGATTGCTTCCTGTGTTGGAGAAGGAAGGTGCTGCTCAGAGCGCAGCCATGGTGACTGAAGGGCCCTCTGGTTCCATGCAGGACAGAAAGGGCATGGGGAGAAGCAGCTGGGACACACCAGATCTTACATGGCTGCTCTGCAGAGCTGCATGGGTTTCACAGCAACTGGCAACCTTCTGGTGGTCTCCTGGTGTCCAGCTCTGCTTTAGAGGTGGACTCTCCTAGAGTGTCAGCAAATCTGCCTTTTTAGGTAAGCTGTGCCTTTCTTTGCAATGCTTGGTTTAAAAAAAAAAAAAAAGAGACTTTTTAAACATAAGCCCCTCCAGTGCTGTCAGGGCTTCCTGGTGTGCAGTCCGTGCTCCTCTCCTGTGTACTGCTGGGGAGTTGTGTGCAGCAAAGAAGACTTGTGCACTGCCAACATCTGTGTGACTATGGAGAAATTGTGACTGGAAAGCAGCAGGCCAGAGAGAAGGTAAGTACATGGTGGGAGCTGTCTGTGGCAGCCCTTTGCAGCTGGGTGTGCTCTGGAGGTAGATCTTCATGGGTCAGACCATCAGACTTAACTGTAAAGAAAATAGTGAATTGAATCTATTAATAATAATAGTTTAATTAATAAAAGATGTTTGGTAAATATTTTTTGTGGCCTGTTTTTCCTCCTGACTCAACTGTCTATGGAAATCTATGATAAGGAGATTGAGCAAAATGAAAATCAGGAACTGTCTGCTGTACCATGCATTCCTGTTAGAACACTGGCAAGCATTTTCAAATCAAGTGCAAGGTACCACCTCTAAAGTAATCCCAAATATTTTTATCTCCTTCAGCTTATTGTCTTAAATATGATTCAAACTTACTTTCTGTTTTCATCTGGTAGTATCATCCATCACAAAGCCTTGTTAAGGCAACAGCTTGGATGCAATCATGGCAATCCCTAGTTATAATTAAATCTCCTGCTCTTATAAACTAAAAGCTCTGAAATCAGACTGGGCATTAAGTAAGATGGGGCAAGCCTTATTACACAGCTAGTGTGGACTCTGCTGGTGAGAATTCCTCCCCTCTCCTTCCCCCTGACATCCAGGTCTCCTCCTTAATTGATTAAAGACTTTTTTCCACTTTAAGATTTATACGCAAGCACAAATTTGTGTGTTTATAGAGGAGCACAAGCCTCTATTATGATTCCTTTCTAGCAGCTATAGGGGAAAGGCATATTCATGCAGGGGCCTTTCGTGATGAAATGCTGGCAATACCCCACACAGCAGCTGCATACAGCCAAGGATTTTTAACAGGCTTTTCTTCCCCTGCTCTACTAGTTCTATTTCTGCTTTAGGTTTCCTGAGATTAGAAGGGGGAAGAAGAGGCAGAATTGCCTGCACTGTTCCAAATGAGCATGCACTAGGAATTCCCATAACTGCATTGCAAAGCTTCTTGTTTGATCAACTGGTACTTTCCTAGTACTGTTCATATTCTCTTTGTTTCCTGACTGCTGCTGAGTTTGGTAGCTGATATTTTCATATAATCATCTTTTATGAGCTGGAATAATTTCCTGAATGGCAGTATATATTAAAGCCATCACAGTGTATAAAATTTGACTTCTTTTTACTAATTGTACCTGATTTTATATTTATCAGTGTTATATTTCTTTTGCTATTTTATTCCCCATTCACTCTCATGATATTGTGCAACTCTTTGCAGCTTTTGTCTTTACTCTCAAGCCTGAGTTGCTTAGTATTGTTAGTAAATTCTGTCCCTGACTCTCTAAATTAATTTCCAGAACATTTATCAATAGATTGACCAGCACAGAACCAGTTTTTAACTTCATTTATAATATTTTAATTTGTGTTCCATAATTAGCCCTTCTTTTTCATTTCTCACAATTGGACACTTGGCATGAGATGTTGGTAAAAGCCCTTTTAAGATTTAAGCAAACTTTATTAGCCAGATCATCCTGACATACATGCTTAGATATTCTTCCAAAGACTTGTAATAGATTTCATGGTTGTATATCCAGTAGAGGACTCTTTCATTATGGTTTATGTCAAATAGCAAGGTACAGTCATCAAATCTTTTGAGCCTCTACAGAAGTCTCACACACAGGTGTGGTGCGGTTTTTTTTTTGTTTGTTTGTTTGTTTGTTTGTGTGTGTGGTGGGTTTTTTCTTTCTTTGAACCATATTTGCCATTTTTCCTCTCCTGTGATACTATTGCAGTTCTAAGCACAAGTTAGTATCTCAGAAATCTCCTGAAAATACTAAATGACCTTAATGAACTGACCACCTGCTAGTAACTTATCGAATTGTTTCAATTACAAATTCAGCCAGATCTTCTGATTAAGACTGTCAAAAAATGTTAACAGCATGAAAATTTGAAATTCAGCAGCAAAGAGTGATTAAAAAACTCTGTATTCATTCTGGTCTATTCTTACATCTTTACACCTTGACCATGTAGTCACACAAATTCTCTGACAACTGTCAGAGACAGTACTGTACTGAGAGTTAGTAGGAGGAATAAATTCAGCCTCATCAAATCATGTGGGGGATAGCATTACTCCTGTACAGCACACAGATAGGTTTAGTGCTGGCAATCTAATATTCAGACTTCCTGTAGCACAGTAAAGATTCTTCTGCATTTGTTTGTTTTTATTAAAAAGTGCTACAAAAACATTTTGAAATTAAAGTCTTATCAGTTTTCCATTGCAAGTCAAGTTTTCCGAACTATACGGTTTAGATAAGGAACAGAGGAAGAGATGACTCAGTCATCATCTGTAAATGATTCCAGGGGTGATAAAAATAAAATAAAAAAAAAAGCCATATTAAATCTCTAAGCTACCTGGAAACAGAACCCAGGCTGTTGAAAATAAATTAATCCAGATTAAATATAAAGCACGCCCTTCCTAATATTTAATGACTGCCAGGAAAAATTTAAGTATACAGACTCTTCAGGAGATTAAAGAGATTTCTCAAGTCCTAATTTGTTTGTAAGAGATTCCTCCACAGCTGAGACTGAATTACCAGGCTTATTCCTGTTGGGCAGTATTTTTCACCTCTGTTTTGCAGATCCAGTTATACAATTACATGTGGTTTCCTAAGACTGAAACATGTGGTACTATGATAAAGAATGTCTATTCAACATCTCATTTGTATCAGTGTTACTTTGGCTTTAATGCAGTAACAAATCATCCTGTGTGCACAATTCATATGCTCCTACTTTAAAATTTCATATAAGCAACATGGATTTGATGCTTTATGAACACTGAAAGACTGAATGATTCAACTATATTGAATCACTTACTTGAAGAAAAGCCTGTGTTCTAACCTTTTTATGGCAACTACTGGAAAATACAATTTTTGCAGATGCAATCTCCCAAAGGAGTAGAATAAAATAGTAGTACAAAACCAGAGCAAGATTTTTTTTAAACAAAGGCTGAGAAAGGAGGGGTAGAATAAAATTGGTGAATGAGATTAAGTAAATTTAGCTCTAATCTTACTTAGGGTCACCTCTGTAGGGAAACACACTGGCATCTCTCTCTTTGTATAATAATTCTGCTACAGTTATACTGTTATAAATAACTATATTTCCAAATCAACCTATCACTATTAATTCAATTGAAACCAAGGATGGAAGGACTACAAGAATCAATTCACAATATCCAGTTGTCTCTGGACACTGAGTTACTGATTTTTTTTCCCTAGGAAAACCATGGAAATAAAAGATGGACATAAATCCCAGTAATAATAGGGCAAAATGACTATGATTCTATGATCAGCTTATGCTTAAAGCAGCCTATTTTAAAAAGAGAAAGGAAGTCTGGAGCAATTAATTATCTTTGTTGACTTACTGAAAACGTTCAGGAAGCACCAGCTGTTAGGTCTGTCCTCACACGGAGTGCCCCAAGCATCAGCAGGGGTTTGGTGCCCTCTTACGTTGGGAACAGGCAATTTGAGTGACTGCAAACACACTTCTGGCTGACGGATCGCTTGAGAACTCTTCTCGGGATACAAATGGTTGGGAAAGTAAGTGCTAACTGAGATAAGTGACTACTGAATGCTTCTAAAAGGTTAAAAAACCTCTGTAAGGCAGAGAACTTACCCACAGAAGCAGTGAACTCTCAGCAAAGAACAGACCCACAAACATACTTTTGTACCCTTCCCTTCAGCTTTCATTGAGGTGTTAAGCCTCACTGAACTGATCTTGCACAGCACAAACCTGACTCAGGCTTTTTCTGTTTTGGCCAAATATTGGTAATAAATTTCTGACACACACAAAAAAAGGCTGTTGAGAATCACAAAACAATCATGAATTATGGGGCACTGTCACAGGTTCCCCAATCAAGTTGTGGATGCCCTATCTCTGGAAGTGCTCAAGGTGTGGTTGGATGATCTGAGACACCTGATCTAGTGCAATGTTCCCTGTCCATGGCAGAGGGGTTGGAACCTAGACGATCTTGAAGGTCTTTTCCAGCCCAAACTATTCTGATTCTGGCAGGGAGAGAACTATGTGATCTGGTCTTTTCCTCCTGGAAACACATCCAGTTAACAACCTGGGTACTTACCCCACCACCCCCCCCCCCCAAACAAGAAAAAAAAAAATCTGCAAAATTTGAGACATTAAAATAGAGGGTATTTTTATTTCCAGTAGTTGAATACTCCAATACTTCACACCTAAAAGCTGGCACTGATTACCTAAAATTAGATTTCTGGACAATTTTAGCAATCACCTTAGGTTCCTCTCTTATCTAGTTAACACTGCAGTATGTTACTTTTTTTCTTGTGCAAGTATTTCTAATCCATAGAGAATCCTTCTTGGTCTTCTAAAAACTAGACAGACTGCACAGTAAATTTTTTCTGAAAATAAAACCTGATTTGGTATAAGAAGTGTTTTGTTCGTTTCTTTTAAATTTCCTGATTAGCATAATAAGGGTATACAGTTAAAATGCTTTTTTTTTTAACTTGGCACTTATGTAAGTCATCATTTCATTTTACCAATTACTCAGAGGGAAACATATGAGAGATATTTACGTCTCTGTGTTGGTACATAAATTAGAATGCAAAAGAGATTGGCCACAGAAATAGTGATGTATAAAGATATCAAGGAATTTTAGATTACATTTAAATGTTGCTATCAGAAATTATTAAATACCTTATTTAAGTGCTGAGGGCCCTGTATTTAGTACAGTAATCTATTACAATGGAATGTATTTATATCAGTACAGAAATAAAACACCCAAGAGTTTATTAATGCGAATCTCTCAATTTATTTTATCAAATTCTCCTGCTATGCATTTCTTCAGAAATTGGTTTCAAGGTGATACATAAGAAAACATTCAGAGAATTAACAAGTTAGTGCACAAAATGATTTTCTCAGTCTAGTCATAGATGCTTAGACTCTATTTTATCTCTGTATCTCATAATTACTAATAATAAACATCCCTTGACCCTTGTTATCACAGATACCCAAATGCCTAGTGGAAAGGCACATTTTGGCACCTTGGCCTATTTCAGTAAAGCCACACAAAACTGGATGAGTGCTCCCCATTTCCTGGAGCCAAAAGCTCATGAAAAAGAGCTGAGAGCAGATCCATGCAGCAAGCAGAAACTCGTACAAGTAAGTTATTTGTCAACATCCAAAAGTGCACTACATTGCTTTACTGAACACAAAAACATGTTCCCAGAGAGCTTGGAGTTCTATTTTCAAATGGATGTGACAAAGGAAAAATAAATAAAGAGAGGATGTAGTGAAGAAAGATGGGTATGCCTGGACCCCCTACACACCAAGATATGCTCAAATCATGATTTTATAGTAAAATTTTTAAAAATAAACCCACCTTGTGTATAGCTAAATTGCACACAGAGCAGAGATCCCTGAGCTAGTCAAAAACTAGTTAGAAAAGCCACACAGCACTCTGTGTGGACATATTCACATTGGTCTAGAAGAAGTACTGCTACTTTTTCAGCAAACAAATATTGCTTACTAGCTCCCATTCAAAACCATATAACCCTAAAGTTCTCCTGCAAAGGTTTGAGTGAGGGGAGCCCCAGGTGGGATCTGGTCTTATTGTTGTGGATGTAACCAACAACAAAGCTTTCACATATAGTGCATTAATCTCAAATAGTGCTGAAATCAGGCAGTCAGGCTCCATAGCTGAGTTACTTTTTAGAGAAAGTATGGATCTGACTTTTCTGAACAGTTTTTCCATCTGTTGACTCACAACTTTGTGATCATAGGTTGAAACCTACCAAATTAAGTAGCATTTGCTTTTGACAATATTCTCTGAAGTAGGTATTTTCCATCAGTACAATTCCGTTTTCATATTCCCTTTCTAAGAAAGTTGAAAAAAATGACCTCTCTTAGCTGGTAATTAGTATTAAAATCATACACACAGTAGAATAAGTGTGTGCAAAAAGCAAAAATCCTCTCAAATGTTTAGAAGAGCTAGAAAATATGGAATTTGGATCCACAATTTTACCATGGTAATCAGTTATCCACAGTCTCATTTCTGCAATGCCATCTTCCCCATCCCATTTTTCCAATACCTGGTTCCCTCTATGCTATAAAGTGAACTTAAAATCTTGTAGCAACACTCAAAGAAAGGAGAACCACTTTGTTCTGGGAATGGAGAGGACAGAGCTTAGAGACATCTGCTATAATATAGTGTAAGAAACTTAACTCTACACATTAATGAAGCTGATGAAGTCTGAGTTCTGGAAATAAATTAAAACAGATGCTTTGCTGTTAACTGACAGAGCTTCAATTAAATCAGAAGAAAATCATATGTCTCCCAGTCCCTACTGCTGATTAAGACTTTCATAGCAAATTGCAAGTTGTTTTTCTTGAGGAACTTACACAACTTGAACCTCAATATGTTCCCCTATGAAATCTTATGGAACTGAAAACTCACACTGATATAAATCAAATAAGGTTAAGAACTAATTTACTTAAGAATCAGTAGTTGGCTGCTGTGCAGATACTTTTAATTTAGTTTGAAGTGTCTAATATCAATTTAGCTCAAGCTTATTACAGACTTTATGGCTTTAGCTAGAGCTGAAAACAGATTTCAATACTTATGTCATTAACCACCTAAGGCAGATG
This sequence comes from Serinus canaria, assembly GCF_022539315.1. Taxonomy (NCBI): domain Eukaryota; kingdom Metazoa; phylum Chordata; class Aves; order Passeriformes; family Fringillidae; genus Serinus; species Serinus canaria. Next base: position 50,584,859 of record NC_066313.1, on the reverse strand, counting down.
TCAGTACTGACACCAATATCCAGCAGCATCTAATTTAACATTGTGACACATCCTTATATTCTCTGTTGGACAGTATCAGCACAACCATTCAGAAAACAAAGTGAAGAAACATTGAAATGAAGTGCTCTTCTCTCAGAAAATAATTTATAGAACTTCTTTCAGACATTTCTGACCATTTAACAACACACACAGGCTAAGCAGAGCCCCAAGTTGACTCTATACATTTAAGATGAACAGTTGTGTTTGTGAAGTTTTATATAGTAAAATGATAAGCATTTTAATTTTATAATTGGAACAAAAGTAAAAGCCACCATATCATTACTTAAACAAGTAACAGCTCAACACCAAGTATTTCTCCAGAACTCCGGAACAGCTAGGAGAGAGTCATAGTTCTACAGTTCTGGGAGCACTTGTGCAGTTCTGTGCTTGTCTAAGGAAACACAATCCATAAAGAATTCAAGGAAATGTGGTCATAGGTCTTAAATGTCACACAGCTTCTGCCACAGCAGTTGCGGGAAACTATCAGCTTAAAGGAACATATTTTTGTACTTGCTGGGCTCCAATCTCTGCAACATAGACTGCTCCACTCCTCATGTCTACATCCACAAGGTGTGGTTTGGTTTCATCAGCCAGCTGGACACTGTGGACTATGGCACAGTCCCCAATGGAGCCGACTGGAGGTGCTGCCAGGATTGCCAACCGGTTGATATTCAGCTGAGCTACAATCAGGTATTTGTAATCGGCAGTAAACCTGTGAAAGATCAACATATTTTGGAACTATGAACTCCATATGGCACCTCATTTTAACACAAACAAAACCTCTTGAACAAGCATAGCTTTGAAGGCTATGACCAAAACAAAATGCAATGTAACACTGGGAATTAAGTTGTGAGCCTTGCTCTTTATATGGCTGCTCATTGAGACACATTATGCAACAGAAAACTTGTTCAAGCAAGCCTTTCTTCCTGTAAAAGCTGCAACGGAGTAAAATTAATAACATAACTACTCTAAAGTGAAGCTCCCAATCCTGCATTCAAATCCACAGGGCTCGCTATAAAGCCAGGATTTCCCTGTCAAGATGCAACTGTGCAGATCTTTGCATATGTTAGGACACCCAGCACCTTATTTCACTGGTTAACTCCTTGTCAGCAGGCATTAAATATCAACATTTTAATTCACCAGTAAAAGTAAACCTTATTTATGCAATTGTGTGCTCCTAGAACTGTTCAACAATACCTGACAGAATAGGGTCCATCTTCTGAAAAACAGTTGTTCCAAGACCCAAGCCATTCTCCTGTGACTTTATCAAAAACTTGGATTCGCTTGTTGCCTCTGTCTGCAACCCACACCTATCAAAAAGAAAAATCATGGCTGTCAACAAAGAGAACAAATGAAATGCATTTGCTTCTTATGAGAGCAAAGTTCCCTGTAGTAAAAATAGAAGACTGTACCCTGGAAGAATGTATACCTTCCCATTCAAATCTAAATCAATAGATCTGACTGCCAGATATAAACCAAAACTAACCTGTAGTTAAACATACACAAATTATTTTATACTACTTTAACAGAGAAATCAGTACCTTTTCTTCTTTTTTGTGGCTATATATTTGGTAGGATTTTTATCCCCACAATGAGGACATATTTCTACCTATTAAATTCTGAAGATCTGTCTAAAGGTCTGTCACCTGCATTTTTTTCCAATCGTAGTCTCATTTCATGATCTGCAAACACTCCTGACATGCCTAATACTACTACAAATATTTAGCCATTTAAACACTTAAAGCATGTTTAGTTGGTTTTGTCTAACCAGTTTTGTCTCTGTCCCACCCTGTGTTAAATGGGTTCACAAACATTGCAAGCTAGCAATACCACTAGACAGTTCCAATGAAGGCATTTTTTGTACAACAATCATTGAAGTTTTAGCTGTTGACAAGTCATCAGTCTGGTAAGTAAACTTCAAGACTTTTCTGGGGTATCACCAAAAAGGGAGCAATAATCATAACCTTAGATCTTTCATCAGTGTTTTTAAATTATGCACTATTAAAGCATTCTCTTAGATTTCTTATGAATTAACAATTAATTCTCAACCTAAACTAATGATCCACACTATGTTGGCAGTGAAATCATAGCTTATCCCAGTCACTGTCTTTGAATGAATAAACTCACAGTTATTCTGCAGCATAAAGTGATCATTCTCCTCCTGTTTTTTCTCCCACTCTGCCAGTTTAGGCAGATAATTGATTTTTATATACACTTCTTATTCTGATTCAGACAGCATCAGCAGAATTAGCTTCAACCAGTGGTGTTTTAATGAAGCAATCTTATTTTTCCTGAAACAGATTAAGAAGCAACTGCATAATTCCTCTCTAGGACCAGAAGACCAAAAGCCAGACTACAATTAATGCCTGGCAGAAGCAGACTCTTGGAATGCCTTGAGCTGCATGTAAAAGAGAGTAATGTCTACAACCTAGCTAGAGTCTCATTATCACCTAAAGGTTATTCAGAATTTCAAAATATGAAATTAAAGCCCCTTGAAGTATAGTGACTGAGGGTAATGGACCACCACTTTGTCATCTAGCAGGATTGTCTTAAATAAACACACTTGAGTATTTATAGGTTTCTTCTGTGAACTAGTTTTAGGATCAACTACACAGCCTGCCAGCAGGAGAAAGAAAGTAACCACAAAAAACCAAAATGAGCAGAGTAAAATATTTCTAGCTCTTATCATTCATCCCACACATTCACAGCCCAGTTTTCTGGGTTTTACATCAAAGCACAGATATTTATGGCTGGACTCGATCCTTTGGTATGCTCTTTCCCATGGGAGAAGAGCTGTTAATCAAGGTCAGGATGGTCCGAGCAGGCCACTGCTTCTACATGAAAAAACAGAAGTGCTTTTATTTATTACAGAACATGCTTGTCCTGTAGTCTCACAATGGCAATCTGTTACAAACTGCAGGAGGAACATTCTGTTGTTGCATGGACCTTGACAGTGTAAGTGGTCAGGATCCTGGTGTAAATGTTGGAGTCAGCTGAATCCATAGAACCTGCACTCTGAAATTGCAGTTTTAAAACTGTAACCCCACAAAGTGACACAGATCACAACAGTTTAAACAAAAAAGAAATATGTTTTGTTTTGTTCAAATACATATAAACAAGTCTGTTGAAAGATGAAATTAAGAAATTTCCTCAATTCTTTACCCGTCCAAAAGCATCCACTGTTACACTGTGAGGAATCTTGAACTGACCAATGCCACTCCCATTTGTTCCAGTCAGCCATAACTCTTTGTAGTCTGAATAGTGAGCACCATAAAAAATAAAAGTAAAAAAATCATAGTGAGAAAACAACAAATAAACCAGTTTTTAAGTCATCCTCTTGCAAAGTTACTTTGGGTAATTTGTAAAAGGTGAGATTTCTAAACTGTTTAAACACAATACTCCCAATACATAAATCTGAGAGAAAATATGACTACTACAGTAATGACTAGATTGTTATTAGTGGTTTCATGATTATGGTTACAAAAATGGAGGCAGTAATACACAAGAGCCATAATCCAAGGGTCTGTTAAACACTGTATTAAAAAAATATACAAAAAGGAAAAAAAAGAAGTTGGCTGATTATGCTATTCATTTATTTCCTAAATTGATTTTTAACTCTTGTTACCTGAAAGTTTTCACTTTTAACAATTTACCATTTTGCAAATTAGGTATTAGGAAAGTATCTGCTTTTTGATAGGAAAATGGAGAAACAGCAGCTCCTCCACTTATTCCACCTGTGGACATGTGCAGACTCTTTAGTCACTGCCCTAACTGAGGAGTACGAGGGAGCTAATTAGAATCACAGAACAATTTAGGTATAAAAGTCCTCCAGACATTGCCTGGTCGAATCTGCTCCTCAAAGCAGGACTAGCCTCGATAAAAAACCAAACTCTCAACTTAGATCAAGTTGCCCTTAACTCATCAGCTTTTGAGCATCTACAGGTATGGAGAGTGCAAACCATCTTTGGACCACCCTGTCGTTCACTCTCTGACCACCCTTACTCTGAATGTTTTGTAACAAAAATCAAACTGAAATTTACCCCTCTTGAATCTTTTGCTCTGTGTTCCTCATTCTTCATTGTATATCTCAAAAAAAAAAAGTGCCTATGTCTTCTCTACAGCCTCCTTTTACTGACTTAAGACAGCAATAAGAATCCCCCTTAGCTTGCTTTCCTAGAGACTGAATGTCTTGGGGTAACCAGGACACTGAACAAAGTCACTCAGCCTCTTCTCATGCATGACTAGGAGATTTCTCCTGAAGCAGCAAGCAGAAAACAGGTTCTTGTTCAATAAGGCCTTCAAACTAAAGTTAAAAGACAGTTCTGCCTAATAGTTGCCTAAAAATATTCCCAAGCTGTGCTATTTAAAATCCAGTTTTCAGTGGTCAACTACTGCAAGAGTTCCTTTTTCCATACCATCTGATAGTTTGAGCAATCTGTTGTTCATTCCTCCGTCTCCATCAACAACATAGATTTCTCCAGTTTCCTCCACAAAGATATCTGCTGGTTGATCAAATTGCAGGGGAATCAAACTTGAACCAGCATTACCAGGTGTGCCCAAGACCTGCATAAGTTTACCCAAAGGGCTATACTGTTTCACTGTGTGTCCATATTTCCCTGAATCAAGGAAAAAAGAAAGTGCAAAACATCTTAACAAAACAAAATGTAAGTATTAAAACTGACTGCAAAGACTGAAGATCTGATACTCACAAGTAAGTAATATTAATACATCTAACAGACAAAATTCTATAATAAATTCTAAAATTCTATATGACAGTGGGTTAGTAAATCCACAGGCTGTGACACTATTCATCCACTATATTAGGATCACTAAACTTAGGTCTAACCAGGCTAAACTTAGGTCAATCAGGCTTTTTTCCCCTGATACTTCTGGTGGTAGGGAGGAGTGCTGACCAAGCTCAGCAGCTGTAAGCAGACACACAGCACAACTCATGAAACTTCAGACTATTCTGTGCTGCACATGAGAAGTTGGTTCATGGCAAGTAAAGCACAAATCTATCTCAGTATTGCTTGAGAGACTTAAATAAGTGAGCTGTTTAAAGCAATATTAAATTTTCTTCTCCACAGAATATTTCTCATATCACCACCATGCATACCTGTTCCAACATCTGTGATCCACACTGAACTTCCTGTTTCAGTGTTCCATACAAAGATACCATGAGGCATTTCAACTGTATCATTCCAGGAGTGAAGAAAATAGCCTTCTTCTGAGAATACAAGTACCTTTGGCACATTGTCTCCCCGCTGAAAAGGTAAAAAAAGTTCTGAAGAAAACATATTAAGTAGTCTTACAGTTTAAAATTCCTCTTTGTGAAGTTTTTGCAATGTTTCATGAATTGAAAGAATCTCTTGACATGATTTTCTGCTGGAACTCTTCTTCCAGCTAGAAAAGGAAAAAGAGATATGGGTCTAAATTTAGTATGAAAAACCTTCCAGTCAGTCTAGACTGTCACCTTACATCACACAGAGTCCAGCTTTCAGAGCAGCCAAGTACCTGCAGCTATCATGGTTTTCAGCTTGAATTGTGATTTTGTGTTCCTGCTGAAAAGTGTGCCCACTGTAATGGGTGTGAGAAACTGCAAGAGTTTTTATTAGCTGCATGGCACTCAAGTACTCATACTGTGCTTTACACGACATTCCCACCACATCCCATGGAGAGAATGTCTTATCCATGGTCTAGAGATACTCACACATGGACCTGGGTAGAGGAAACAATTTAACTTCAGTTACTCTAGCTGGTTGAAAGAGATATGTGGTTTTGATTTCATGGGCCAAGGCCTCAAAGAATGGAAGATTCAGAATGGAATCTTCCATTGCTCCAGAATTACATTTATCTTACAGCTGAGGGAACAAGCTGCTGTAACTCAGTTAAGTTGTGTCATGCATTCATACCACAGAAATGTAATGCTGTGCCAGAACTGCTTTCAAAAATAGATATACCAGGGACATCCCTGTTTATATTTTCTCTGAGTTTGATACAATAATTATTCATACAAATATAAATATGTGAAAAAACATACACATAGATATCCTAATCTTAACCAGATGCTTTAAAGGCAAAAAACCCACAAAAAAACCACAGGGAGAAATATGGTATTTCCACTCACTTGCCCTACATAGACCAAACCATGGAGAGAGTCAACAGCAACACAAAATGTTTGGCCAGTGAAGTACTCTGGAGCTTTAGGCCAGCCTATGTCCAGCTTGTACATCTGTTGCTCTCCCTTCCAATGAGAGAAGTTCCTTGCTTTTAAAACCTGAAAAATAAATATATAGTAAATTCCATGAGGGTGGGATCAAAGGAAAAAGCAGGTGAAAGTAAAAGCATCATAAATTCATTTACTCAATTTAAATTAACAAGACAGATAAAGAGAAGCAGGCTTGCAGCCAGGGGTTTGGACTGCAAGTGGGAAAGCTTCAACAATCTGAAAACTAGCTAATCAAGTCCTTCGGATTGGGGAACCCTGGAATTAGAAGGCAAAACACACACCCTGAAATTTCTTACACCACAGCTGCCGTTAATATCTGTAAATCACTCTCCAAAATGAGGACGATAGTACAGAAGGTTCCAAATGCACCAGATTCAGTAGCCACTTCAGGATGTGGAAATAAGAAAAAGAAAAAAATACAGGTCAAGAATGAAAACGACACCTTGGAAATGGAGAAGTTTAAATGCCAGGAACAGTCAGATTCCGGTCAATGTATACATTTTAAACAATGACGGAAAAAAAATAATCCTCCACCTTCTTGTTCTGTTTTTCCAGCAGAAGAGGGGAAGCTAAGCACTGAAACAGAGCACTCAGCACAGAGCTAAGAAGCAACGCGGGATACCCTGAAGGCCCACGGGCACCTGGCACTTGTGTTCCTCGCCCTGCCGGGATCAGGGGACATACTGATGACACAGAGCTGCAGACAGACAGACAGGCCGGGCTATCCCGAAAGAAAACCGTGAGCAAACACGCAAGAAGAACACCTGCCAGTATCCAGCGGGACGTCAGGCGCCTATAAACTCCCTTCTCCTCGCTGGAGCGCAGCGCGCCGCCCGCGCCCCGCCGGTACCCCCGCCCCGCCGCCCCGGGCGCGCCCCTCGCAGCGGCCCCGCCGGGCCCTCCCCGCTGCCCACCCTAACCGGAGACCCTGGCACGAAGCCCCGGGCGGCCGCCGCGCACCTGGGCGCCGCCGAGCAGGGCCAGCAGCGTTAGCAGCGTCCCGGCCATGGCAGCCCCGACCCCGCCGCCGCTCCCGCCTCCCGGGGGCCGGGCCGGTTGCCATGGCAGCCACGTGGCCACCGCTCCTCCCACATCGCCCCCGTGCCCACTGCTCCCCGCGCCGTGCCGGGACCGGGACCTGGGGCGGCGGCGCCGGGGCAGCGCGGGGTGGGTGCGGTGGTGTCCCGGAGCAGCGCTCAGCGCTCTGGAGCGGCGCCGGGAGCTGGGCGAGGGGCGAGTCCGTCCCGAATTCCCGCAGCTCCTGCGCAGGCATCGCTGTCGTCGCCCAGCCTAGAAAAGGGCCTTCTCTCCGCGCCGTGATGCCATAAGGGCGCGACGGCAGGGAGGCGGGACCGGCGGAGGGGGTGCGCTGTCTGTGGGTTCACGCCGCTCCCGGGCCGCCTTCCTCACCTGGCCCGCCTGTCCCGGGAGCCGCCCGCGTCCGCCCCGGCTCTGCCCGCCGGGATCGCAGGGCGGCGGCGCCACGAACGATGCTCTGCGGGGGCGCCCCGGGCCGGCCGGGCCGCGGTGCCGCGTGCTGAGCGGGGCGGCCGCCCTTCCCTTCTCTTCCCTTCTCTTGCCTTCCTTCCCTTCCTGCTGCCGCCGCGACCTCTACGCCCGCCGGAGCGCCCGCGGGACGCGCGGGGAGCGGGCGCACCGGGCGGCTCCCGGAGGGCGGCTTTGTCTCCGTGTCCGCCGCTGCAGAGGCGGCAGCGCTCCATCCCCGGGGCCGAGGACAGCCCCGGCCGCCTTCCGTGCTCGGCATTTTTTATTTATTTATTTTTTAAAATCCTTTTTTCCTGTATGCTCAAAGACATTTAGGATTTTTTAATCACTAGTATTATTTCCTCCACGTTTAAGTGTCGGCAGTAATCAAGATGGATAAGAAATCATTTGAAACCGTGCTGGATGAAATTAGGAAGGTAAATTCTCGTTTTGTGTGTTAGTTTAATCATTTGGTGATGGACTATGGGACAAGGAGTAATGGCTACAAATCGAAAGGAGGGGGACATTTAGCTTATATATTAATAAGAAATTCTTTACTGTGGAGGAGGCGAGGCAGTGGAACAGGTTGCCCAGGGATGCCCCAATCCTGGCGGTGTTCAAGGCCAGGTTAGATAAGGCCTTGGGCAACCTGGTCTAGTGGGAGGTGTCCCTGCTCATAGCAGGGTGGTTGGGTCTGGATGATCTTGAGCCCTCATTGGAATTAAGCACTTGCATAAAGTTACTGCAGCATTTTTACTTTCAAGGAAGATGAGGGAGGAAACCAAAGTAGCCAAGCATGTCTCATTTGGGGGAAGGGCTGCGGTTGCTTGGCCTGTCCGGAGGCAGTGAGAAGTACCCACCTTTTATACGCTGGTTTAGGAGGTACAATGCACAAGTAGGACATGAGAACACTGATTTCTGAGCTGCATTCTGTTGTCCTTTTTGGAAATCACGTCTCCCACAGCTCAGGAGTGACAGTGTGCACACCTTCCTCTGAGATGTCAACCCTGCGTTTTGGTGATTGCTCTGAGCTGTGCTTCTTCATCTCCTGTTCAAAAACTCTCTGAACAGAACACTGCAGGTTGTGGGGAGCAGAGATACAAACCTGGGCTTCCTCATGTCTGGCAAGGCTCTGGTTTCTCTCTGCATGGGGGACTGATTTTAAGAGGAAAGCTTGAGGTTAGTGATTGGCATACTTCCCTGAATGCTAGAAGGACGAAAGGAGAGGAAAAATCAGAACCTTTGAGAATAATATTACTAGTTTTGCCTGGGAAGCAGAAACCTGTGATGATGTATTTTGTTGCAGTTAAGCAGAGGTTATTTAAGTGTCACAGTAGAACAGTTTACCTGCCAAGGGTATTTTGGTGTGACAGTGAAGGGCTTGTTTCAAATGTGATTTCCTCGTGGCTCAACAGCGATCCATAGCATTTTTGTATTAAGTAGAATTTTTTGTTGTGTTGATTTGTCTAGGAGAGGTAAATTTCCTTTATTTGGACTCGGGTTCTGGAGTTGAGTTTCAGTTCAGTTTCTCTTTCATATGAGGCAGTAATGGCTGCAATTGCAGTATTATTATTTTGAAACATATCGAGGTATAAAACCATGCTGAGGTATAAAACTGTTCATCAGAAGCCCCAGGGGTGTCCTTCTTATCACAACTACATTTTTGCATAAGGTCATGGTCCTAAGGTCTCTTTCATAAAACAGCTAAAAACATGACAGTCTAAGTTATTTCAGGATGTGGATTTTCCTCCCAACTTAGGAATTTGTGTGAAAAATCTGGGAACCACCAAAAAAAGGTCAAGGAACAACTAGCACATGAATGCTTTCTCTGATGATTGCTGGTGGGAGGGAGTAATGTTTCAATTATATTACTGCAGTGCAGTCCTTCAGAACACGCTCTGTGATTACTAAAGACTTCAGACAGAAGGGTTTAGGCGTGTGATTTTAGGCACTTATGTTTCCTCTACGCTATCTGCTTGTATTCCTGTATTCCAACTCGCTGTTGATCTAAGGATCAGTGCTGTGCTGTGTTAATAATAGTTGTGCTGTTGTGGTGTAGTGTTCATTATCCAAATGCTGGTTTTGTGTCTTTGCTGCTATGCTTTTGTTTAAGCTTCATTTCTAGCTCTGTGGTAGAACCTTCTTTATTATGTGATTTACAAGTTGGTTGTGTTGGCATGTTCCATTTTCAGTCCTACAGTTAGCAGGAACAATTATTTAAATGTCTTCATGTGTAGCTTTCTTCTCTTTTCCCCTCTATGTATTTACAAGTACTAACAAAATAAACTTTGCGGGTTTTGTTTGTTTGTGCCTTCCCATAAATATGCGTAGCAGTGCTTTTTGTTTATACTCTTATTATGAAGTCATTCAGTTGTTGATTTAAGAAGGGAAAGTAACATGTTGGTAAAAAGAAAGACATACTCTGCTTTTTTCAAAACACGTGAAGAGGAGGAAGGAATAGAAGAAAAAATGAGCATAAAGGCAGAAGTGCTTTCTGCCCCCTGTGACTTCAGTGTGTCTGGTAGTTTGTCTCTTAATGAAGTTCAGAAAGGAAGAGGGTTGTTGGGAGGAAAACAGAAGTGGGTGTGTGGGTGAAGCTAAAGGTAGTTTGATTATACATGAGATCTAGCATTAGAGAGGGAACTTGGAAACCATGGAAGAAAGGTGTTTTCACTGGCTTGGTGCAGGAATTCAGCTGTTAGCTGTCTTCCTTACATCTTGTACCTGTCACAGAGGCTGGATACAGGGGAGGGAGGAAGTCCTGGCTATTAGACAGCTCACGTGGTTATCCACACAGCTGTATTGCTACAAAGTCAAAAGGCCAGTGCTGCATTAAAGTACTCTGCTTTCTTTCTTTGGTATGACTGCCTGTTAAAATTTGGAATGCATAAGGATAATGATAAGACAGTATCCATCTCTGGACCAAGCTTTGTTGTGTGTTTAATTCTGTCTGTATAGACTCATTATCCAATTTCTTCATAAATTCACTGAAGTAAAATACTTTACAGTATTACAGTCAGTTTACAGGGGCAATACAAAGCGATTGCCTGAATAATCAACTGTATTATGTTGTTTAGCATTAAGTTGATGTAAATCATTGGAGCCAAAAGAAGAGTGATGATGTTCTCTCAACACGGTTATAAGCAACAATGAAAATGAAAAAGCAAAATCAAGTAAATAAAAAAATGAGTATTTTTTTCACAGAACAATTAAATCACATTCCTGCTTTTCACCCTTTTCAGTTACCTAAGAAGTACACTGTTACTTCAAAATGCTGCAGCGTAATTGATACAAATGTCACTTTGTAGGGGCAGATTTTAGATTAATAGATTAGCAGATGGCTGGGCTATAATTATAATTTTTTAGTCACTAATTATGCATCCTTTTTTTTCTATATCTTTTAGGCCGTATTGACTGAGTACAAATTAAAAGCAATTGAATATGTTCATGGATACTTTTCCAGTGAGCAGGTAAATTCAGCACTGTTATGGGTTTAATGGGACCTATTGTTTTTGTGTATTCATTAATACACAATGATTGTCTTCAGTCATACTGAGGCTGATCATATTAGCTTTACATATTTATTGAGGAGATTTAATTGCTTGTTATTATATCAGCATGACACTATTAAAAAATGTTCCAAGTTTCTTTGTCATCAAAATCACTACATTTTCATTCTTTTTGTGTCTGGAAAGTTGTATAAATTTATTGCAATGGAATTTAGAATTGTTTTGTGTGTATTGTCTAAATAGAGATAATGTATGTATAACATGGTAATATGTAGATTTTCTTTTTCCTCTTTCTTTTCCTGCTGGCTTTTTTTGGTCTATATTTGGGAATATGCTGTTTGGGATCCTGATAGTTGTTAAGCTTTTCAGAGATACTTGCCTTTTTTTTTTTTCTTTTTTTTTTTTACTTATTCTAATACAGTGGTGTTGTTATTAATATATGCAAATATATGTCAAAAAGTGTTTTAAGTTTTTCCATGAAAAATCTTCCTCTCATAAAGTAAAATTTTTAGGTGCTTTCTTAGAAATAAATAGAAGGTTAGATGCTGGTAGGCACTGACAATCAGCCATCATGGACAGATGTTTTGTAGCAGTATACCAGTGTGCTACAAAAGTGGGAAAGTCATATTGATGCTGTTAGCATACACTTTAAATATATCTGAGAGATTAATGGGAGGCCTTACTGTTGCAGGTTGTTGAATTACTGAGATACTTCTCCTGGGCAGAACCACAGCTTAAGGCAATAAAGGCTTTACAACATGTAAGTACTTGAGACATGATGTTGTTGAAGAAATTTCCGCTCTTAATGTTGTTTTAATTTTATGACACCTACTTTTCAACTGATGAGTCAATATACTCTTCAAAATCTACTAAGTTTCTTCCTCATCTCCTTCAGTGGTACCAAGCTATGAAATTTCATACATCTAATTGGGGTATCTTCTTTGACTAAAGTGACTTTTACTTTCCTGTGTATCACAGAAGGAGATGTAACCCTTCTAACTCTTGTGAACTCCCCTGATTTCTTTGCTTTTGGTGAGTGCTTTTTGGAGGTGTATGTTCATAATTTAGCATGTAGAGTCTCCTTCCCAATGGGAGGGAGAAGCTATTAAAAGTTTACTGAAATATACCATATGAAACTGTTGCTGAATTGTATTCTGAATTTAAAATACTTGTGCTGTTTTATTTTATACACACTTTTTTCTTTCTTTCTTATCAGAAAATAGTGGCAGTTCCAGCATCAAAAATGGTTAATATTCTCAACTGTTTCACCTTCAGTAAAGATAAACTTATTGCCCTTGAAATCTTAGCTTCGTAAGTATCTCTTCTGCTGTGTTCCTCAACTTGTATTGGTTCAGCTCATGTTTGAGGATATAAAACTTTAGAAGGAAAACTTTTCTCCTAGAAGGAAGCACTGTGCCTGGTTAAGGTAAAGCAGAAATTCATTACTGATGGAGCTGTTTAAAAGAATAATTAGAAGCAGACATTATAGAAGTGGACATAAGACTGAGAGAATTAGGTTTGTTCAGCCTGGAATGAGTAGGGGTGACCTAATTGCAGCCTTCTGGTATGTGAAGGGAGCCTGCAAGAGCTGGAGTGTAGTGACAGGACAAGGGGAATGGCTCTGCACTGAAGAAGAGTAGATTTGAAGTGGATATTAGGAAAAAATTCTTTGCTGTGAGGATGGTGAGGCATTGGCACAGGTTGCCTGGAGAAGTTTCCATCCCTGGAAATGTTCAAGGCCAGGCCGGATGGGGCTCTGAGCAACCTGGTCTGGTAAATGATGCCTCTGCTCACCTGAAGGGGTGCTGGAGCTAGATGATATTTAAGGTCCTTCCAACCAATGATGTGGAAAATTCCATAGTTCTTGCTGCTGTGTGAGCTTCTGCCTGCTGGAAGACTGGAACTTTTGGTGGTGTTTTTACTGTGCTCTTCAAATGTAGAGAATAAAGAGGGCCTTAAGCTTGTTTCTCTGCTCACTGAAATCTGGAAGACTTGAGAAATTCTGGGAATTTGCCCTTTTTTGAGAAGTCCTCTAAATATTACATACGTAGAGATCAGTTAAGTAAATGGATCTCTTAAACTGACAATTCTACTGTCTATAAAAAAATAGATATTCTAAATTTTTATTTACTGAGAATGTTGGGGTTTTCTTAGTGAACAGAGCTGCTTCAAAGGATCTATTACACATATTTTAACTGAAACTCTTCTGCTTGGTTCAGGGGATTTATTTTATAAAGTATTGTTCTTTTTTTGGTTGTTTAGGGTTTTTGGTTTTTTTTTAAGCATATCTGTCTACCCTGTGAATGCTGTACTACTGCTTTAAAACATTAGATTGAGGATACAGACATGGTTTTGCTTTAGGAGTTGAGCTTAAGGAAGCCATGTCAGTGCTCCTAGTCTGTTTCAGACCAAACCAAAACAGGGTAGCCAAAGGAAAGTTAGTTAATGTCACACAATACTAACCTGTTACCTTCTCATAGTGAGACTGGAGCTCTTGTGCTGTTCAATTGCTACACTTCAGCTTCTGTGGGGGGAAAGCACAATAACTTCCTTAGCTGTTGAATTTCTACAGTACTAGAGCAAAGTAAGAGAGTCATGATTACAAATCCTAACCCAAATCTGTGTACTGCTTACTTCATTAATCAGGAATAGTGAACAAAGCTGAAAGCTCTTTTGCATTTTAATACTGTTCTTTGAGGTGTTTTTCGTGGTTTCATTCAATGTTCTGCTGATTTCATTCCTGTCTAATATCCTCCTTTGAGGAGTCCTCCTTTTTGGTGCTGTATGGTATTTCTAGTAGTTTGGATGGCATGGGTAATATTTGACAGAGAAGTGCTGGTAAAAAATTGGTCAGAATTATGATTAAGGTGGGTAGAAGCAGGCATTGGTCTCATTGTAGTCACATATTTTGTTCTTTGGTGGGGAGGAAGGGAGAGGAGGGGTACCTTTTGGAACTATATGAAGGCTTTCACTAGCTCTGCAGAACTTAGAGAGATTTACCAGGATTTATCTTCTTCATTCTAAATTAAATTAGATGAAAACTTGTTTTTCCACCGTACTGTCAAGAAACAGTGGCAAATTGAGTGGCTGCTGTTTTTCTGCTGTGCTAGGAATTGTGTGTTAGTAGTAATCAAAGCTTTCTAGTGAACTGTTGATGCCTTAAGTCTCAAGGCATCACTGTTGTGATGCAAAATTATTCTACATACTTAGTCTTGAAATAAAAGTTTAGCCATCATCCATTATTCTGTATTGATATTTAGTTCTAGTATCTCGTTTTACTTAGAGGTGTGAAGGCCATATTTAAGCCTAGGATTTTTATTTTAATAATAGTAATAGTATGATCTGAACTAGTCATGTTTTTTTTAATGTGCTTTTGGGTAGTGGCTAACTGTGGGTCACTTTTCAGCATTTTCAGCTTATGCAAATGGAATGGCAGTAATTGTCTGTCACTGTCTTTACAGCAACATTGTTGATGCTCAGAATTATCGCCTGATTGAAGATCTCTTCAGAATTAATATGTCAGAGAAGAAAAGATGCAGACGAATTCTCGAACAGGTAATCAAGATAAACTAATATCCTTGGTTCTCTTAGGATTGTGTCCTTGTGGGGTCAGGGCTTATCATCAGAACTTCTGGGAGCTGCTGGTGTAAGACAAGCTGAAACAAGCAATTGCAAAAAGATAAGAGCATGTGCAACAAAAGGAGAAGGTTTTGTCAGGCATTAGGAAAAAGAGACACAGAATTGGAACCAATGCTGGAGAAAACAGTTTGTGTTTGTTTTAAAGAACCCCAAGTGCCTAAGCCCAAGTTCAGTGTAAGCAGAGGGGGACTTTGACAGAACTTTACACTATGTGGATTATTTGGAATAAGGCTTGAGACACAGACTTCAGTTGTTCTGTGTAGGTTGATTCATGCAGTCTAAATATCACGAAGTAGTAATTAGTCTCTTTAGAGCATTGAATTTGGCAGCAAATAATGTTCTTTCTTGATTATTTTGCAGGCTTCAAAAACAGGTTGTAAGGCTCCTCATGCTATGATATCATCCTGTGGCATGATTCCTGGCAATCCTTATCCCAAGGGCAAACCAAGCCGCATAAATGGGATTTTTCCAGTAAGCTTGATCCTATGCTTTTGCTTTTCACAGATGAACCTTGATTTAAGATTTATTGTAGTATAACCAAACCCAGAATTCATATACACGGAAGGAGGAGTGGAATCAAAACCAAAGTGTGTTTTTTTGGGTTGGTTTATTTGTTTGCTTGTTTTACCCCATTCCACATTTACAGGGAACTTGAGTTATTTTTATTTGCCCATTCTTTCTATGCTGCTTCAGGTAAAGATTACCTGAACAATGTCATAAATAAGACATTGTTCATATCAGGAAGACATTGTAAACTCCAGCAGTATTTGGCAGAATCAGGAGAGGTGTCAAGAGACTTGCTGGTAGGTTGATAAAGTGACTTAATATGGTCACTACAGTACTACTGCTAATCTTAGTGTGGCTCTTAAGCATGTTAAGCATTTCCTGTGAACACTTAAGGGACAGCAAAATTAAATTAATGTTATCACGTCCACAAGTCAAAATGTAGAAATTTATCATCAATGTGCATTGTTTAAAATGCCTCTCTTTACAAAAGCTCAGTGTTACAAACCAAGCTATTGGAATGCTCTTACTCATTTCTTTACAAGCCTAAAACAGTTAGTTGAGTTGGTTTTTTTCCCTGACAGATATGGTTACTTTCAGAATGTTCAGAAACTCAAACATAGTTCAGAAAAAAAAAAAAGGTGAAATTGTACAGCAAGGTTTGCTTCTAAATTAATGCTTGATTTAATTTTCTCTTGTTTCAGGGAACCCCTATCAAAAAGGACACAGAAGAATGTACTAATGAAGGAAAAGGAATAGCAGCCCGTATACTTGGACCATCCAAACCAGTATGTCTAAAAATTAATAAATAAATGACACTTTAAAAATCCCCAAGACAGCTACCAGCCAATTCAACAAGGCTTTGTTATAAAATGCTGTTATGTTGCAAGAAGACTGTAGAGCAGCAATTTAATTGAAGCTAAACTTCTGTAATGAGTATGACCTAGTATGTTTTTATTTAACTTGATGATGAGCTCTAGTTTTTATCTGTAGAGGGGGAAGATTCTCTACCGGATACAGGGTATGTGGATTTGAAGACAAAATTTAATTACAGTAGCAGAAGAGAAAACGAAAAGCATTTTTGGTAATCCATCATGAGCTGCTCTCTTAGGATTTCTCACATGAGCACAGAAAATGCCTCCATCTTTGAAACTTGAATTACAGCAGTGCCTTAGAAAGAGGTTCTTGTTTCTTAACACAGCTGATCTGTATTTCAAAATTTTTGAGCATGTGGGACGAACTTTCAGTGAACCTGTTACTTGAAGTATTGTCCAAATGTTTTATTATCACTTCTATTATGAGATGTTTCCCACAAAGCTGTATTATTTTGAAAACGTAGGTACCTTCAGAAATATTTGCTAGTTTTAAATGTGCTAAACCTCTAAAATGAGAAGTCAGTCCAAGACTGCAGAGTATGAGAACTACAAGGCAGAAAGGAGCTCCCTTTCCCACTAGTGCTCAGTTTTCTATTAAAATCTAAAGGTATACTAGTGATGTTTGTTTCACTCTTTTCAGAAAGACTGAATATGGATATTAACGAAAAAATTTCTTATCACCTATATTGGTAGAAAATAATGCCTGCCTGTAGTAGTAGAATGTTAGCTTTTTGTCTGAGAAACATTATCTAATGCTTTCACTATTGCTTTTTCCATTTGTTTTTGTTTATGTAGGCTCCATCAACGTACAATCCACACAAACCAGTTCCATACCCCATCCCACCGTGTCGGCCACATGCAACTATTGCACCAAGTAAGGTTTCTGTGTGTTCTAGCTTGATGCTATTGTTCATGCATTTGCCTTTAAAGCAATGTGTCAAGTGTTGGTTTCTCTGACCATGGTCATATCTGAAATTGGCTTCTGCTCCATGAGCATGCTGGGTACTGGTTTCTACCTTTTCTTTCATGACAGCAGAATTGATAAAAAGAGGAATATGTTGACTACTTTTTCCAACATCCATAAAAAAAATTCACAATCCTGCTCTGATGACAAAATATTTAATTTATGGGAGGCATTGTGCATGTTAGACAAGACGAGGGCTTTGGCTTTGTTGCAACATTTGGCCAAGGCTTGGGCTTTGGCTTGACGAGTCTGACTTGTTGCTGTAGAACCCAACTTGGAATATGGTCAGCCACGGCCCTGAATTGGGTGGAACTGTAGGAACTTGATTAAGGGCTGTAATCTGTTTCTCACTTGCCTTCAGCTTTACCTTCTGTCCATCATCATGGAGAGTAAACAGTTTCCTAAAAGAAAAGTAGATTTCAGTGTCAGAAGGGAAATAGTGATTGCTTTTTCCTGCCATTGCTCTATTTCTAGCAAGGGCACTATTTCTTAGTGCCTTAAGTAAGACTCTGAGCCTTTATTCATAAGCTCCTCTCTTTGCTCTGCTGCATCAATTGTTAGACTCAACACATTTTTGGAAGGGGGCAAGGCAATTGCCCTTTCTTTGGTAAAAAGCTTAGAATACTTAAAGTAGTCAGATGAAGGTCTGGCAGGCAGTTGAAAGCCTTTTCTGATCTTGAATACTGCAAAACAAGGAGTGCTCTGCTTAGGGCGCTTGCTTTTCACTGATGTTGGGGATTTCAGGGAGTTGATAAGAAAGTGAAGCAGAGCACCTAGCAAGCATGCTGAAGGCTGAGTCATCTAATCAACTTGATGTCTGCAAGTCTTTTTATAGCCATTTTAGAAAAATGGGCACTACTAGTGGCTAAACTAAGACTGATTGATTATTTATGCCCAGGAAATTACTTGTTCTGAAGAAACTGAGTAGGAAACTTGCAGAGTAACTCAAATTTATATTGAATAAATCCTATCCAAAGTACCTTAAAGCACAAAATCTGGCCGTTGGCAAGATAGAAATATTAGTACAGTTTTAGTATTCGAAGGAGCTTTTGAGGTTTCAGGCCTTACTAGGCTGTAACGTGTTTTAAGAAAGCTCTTGTGACAACAGAACTCATAACTGGTGAAATTATACATATGTGTATATTTGTGTTTAATAAGATTGCAGATGCTGACCTGAAACTATTGAATATGATTGTTTTCAGTGTGGTTAGAATGATGAATTGTTTTCTGCTTCTTGACCATTTCTTTCCTGAGTGATGCAGTGACTGTTCGTTGCTTTTCTGATTTTCTTGTGCAAGAAATCTTAACATCAGGTGGAATTACTATGAAAGTATGAAATCAGAAAGGACTTCTATATGACAAATTGGGGCACTTTCAGTATTGCTACTGTTTCCAATGAAGCCCAAGTTCTTATGCTCTTAAACTATTAATTCAGGGCCACTGTGAAATGTGGGTGTTCCTGCAGTTTAAATTCAGATGTGTTTTATCAGAACTGTATGCCACAGCAATACAACAATTTCAGTTGCTCCAAAAAATAACAGAGGATAAAAGGTATATTTAATATGTTAATTTCTGTAAGAATTTTATAATAAAATTCTTTGCTAACCTGCTTGAATTTCTTAACATTTAAAGAAATATTGAAGAATACTAGATGAAGTATTTGAGAAGGATTGTTCTTTCTCAGAATTTTCTGGCTAATGTTAAAGGGTTATGGTTACTGATCTGCCTGCGTTTGGCTCCTTTGTTTGTCTGGTTTTAATGCTGAAGAAGGAGTTGCAACAGCCTTTAAATTAAGAATAGGAAAGGAGCCAGCGATGCTGCTGTCACTGTATCACTCCTCCCCTTTTAGTTTTTCCAGGCAAAATGGAATTGAAGGGAATTGAAACCTGACTTTTTCAGGCTCTTAAGAGAATTGCCCTTAGTAAAATTTGGATCAAAATGCATGCCCTTCAGGCAGACATTGGCAGAAGCCAACATCCAGCCTCGATAGTTGACTGGTCTAGCTTTTTGATGAAGGAATGTCTTACAGTCTTGAAAATATTTTTTTAAAGGTGAAGATGCTTACTGGTTCATCTAGATACAGGTTGTTCTGACAACAGGGATGTGTATTGCCTTTGTTATTTTAGGTGCTTACAACAATGCTGGCTTAGTTCCAATGGCCAATGTCATAGCTCCAGGCTTACCAGCTCCTCCACCATACACTGCTAATCAAGTGGCATCAGGTAAAGCATGCATACCTTTAAAAATATTCATGCTGTTTTTCCTGGTTCATTGCTGGGAGTGGATCATTCACTGCTGGAATTTCATTTAGCTTTCAATAACAAGCTGCTGTTCTCTGTTTAGAAAATGAGGACCTTTCCAGCCAGGCAAAACCTTCCCAAAATCAAGGTAAATTGCAAATCCACGGGGGGATTTCTGTGTTTTATTGTATTTTTGTTACTTGTCCAGAAAATGTTAACAACTTGTTTAGTGGGTTCTTCATAAGCTTCTAAGTATGCAGCCACTAAGTTTGTGGAATAGAATCTCTTTAGAGTGGAGAAAAAAAAAACTCATCAGACATTTGTACTTAGAAGCATTGAAACATTAAAATTCATTATTTTGTGTTAGCTTATCAAAGTTTTTTATACTTTTCCTTATATAAGTATGTGAGAAATAATGCTAAAGACTAAATCAAAATACCCTTTGCAATGTTCATGCACTTAAATACTTCAGTAAATCTTTGCAATTTTAAAAATTCTGTACATCTGTTGGAGAACTCATTGACATTTTAATTTCATAGATCAGTTGCAATAAGAAGGTAGGAATGCAAGAGAGATTTAGAGATTTTTGAATGTCTTATCCCAGAGTGTTAGATCCAACTATGTCTGCCTGTACTTTCATCTTACCCTGTAAGATCCTGTTCTTTTTACCAAGACAGTTGTGCATTTTTAAATTGTTTTTATTTGTGTGTTTTTTTGTACACTTAGTATAAAGCATAATAATAAATCCCATTAGGAACTACTTATAAAAAGGCTTTGATAATGTTATTAGATTTGACAAACGGAGAATTTACTGACCATTGAGTCAGGCATATTAACAAATACAGCAAATAGATAAAATGACTGTGAAAAATTCAGCTACTGTAAATTTTCCTAGGGAACAACAACAAAAAAAAAAAGTTGTGTTTTGTCTTCTCTGAGTCCAGGGATGGTTCTACAGAAATGTTTGGAAGAATCACTTCATTCTTGTATACCCCTCTTTAAGTGTGCATGTATTTTTTACAAAGTTAGTTCATGCAGCTAAATGAATACAGTGTAAGGAATGAAATATTCTCTTCAGTTCTGGGTTTAGTACAGCTGTATTTCATTCGTAATTACCTTGGCTGTCAGGATTAAATAACTGTGATCTTTAGGGGAGTCTTCATCTTGGAAATAGAATGAGAAAAGAGCAGAATCCAGAGCTGGGTAGTCTGGGGTTTTATTTGAAAAGAGTATGCCAAAGGAAATAGTTTTTTTTTTTTTTTTATTTACTCATTTTAGAGTTTCAACATACACAAAATTGGAGTTTGTCATATCAACTTAGGTCTAAGATTTTAAAGAATAATTTTCTGGATTTGTGTGTAGAATTATATGTGGAAATCAGGCAAGAGAGATGTGTAGGCTGCTAGAGAGTTTTGGGTGGTGAGTTTGACTGGTTGGATGAGTGTCTTGCTTGCATTTGAACAGATTATTCCAAAAGTAAAATAAAGCATAAGGGTTGTTTGAGAGGAATGATTTATTAACATATTCATGTTCCACAGGAAACTAGAGGCAGGCATATTGAGAGTCATGACATGCCAGTGTTCATAAATGCAGCTCCTTTCCATTAACCTCCACATTCACAGTGTGCCTGCCTGTTTTCTTGCAGCTTGACTGATATCTCTAACTTACTTTGTAGGATTAACACAAGCTGGTACTTTTAGTGGCAGGTGCTTGCCTTTATTACAGACACCTGACTAAAGACTCCTAGAAATACTTGTTGCTAAAGTCAAGCACCAATGTCAGTTTAATACTGTAGTGTGATACATGAATTTCAAGGTGTACCTTCTTAGAATCAAAATCTGAAGGAAGCACAGTGAAGAGAATGACCTGATTTTGAAGGAAAGAAAACTACCAGCACCTGAAGTCAGCCTTCTTCAGTTGTTGACTAAACTTCTCTGAAATCATGATACATTGAATTAACTGGTTCTGAAGGAAATTCTGACCTTCAGTGAGAGTGGATGCAGAGGAGCCCAGGTGATCTGATGCTGATGGAATATTAGATCTGGTTTGTTAGGGACCAGAGGGAGGGTGTTTACCTGCATCACTTAGATGTTTTTACAGAGTGTATTTGAGTTTCTAACTGTTTTGCATGAGATCATGAAGAGGTAGCAGATGTCACAGAGTGTTTTAAAAAGGAGTGTTAGCTCACATGGTGTATGATGTGTGTGATGTGTTTGTGTGTACCTTTTTGGTTTGTTTTCATAGGCCCCGCTGTTCATTGTTTATATGTAGACATTGTGTGTTAGCTATTGCCTGTGTATCGTATTTTGAAATGCTGTATAAAATGTTTTTGTGTTGATTTCAAACATTTTTGACAGTTTCAAGTATTCTTACTGGTTTTGTTTCTTTGCAGCTTTTTCTGCACAAGCGAATCAGCTCTTTACTCCTCATGGTTCTAATCCTTCAACACCTGCTGCTACTCCAGTCCCTACCCCATCACCTGTCAAGGCAATAAGCCATCCATTAGCACCTGCAACTCCACTCATCTCTGGGATGAACATGTCTACCCCTGTCCTTCCTGTTTTCCCAGGACAGGTCTCCTCTTCCATCCATACATCTCAGCCATCTACCCCAACCCCTACTGTCATCAAATCCCTTTCATTGCCTGGTGTTCCTGTCACATCTGTTCACAGTGCAACCTCTACCCCTATCCCCTCAGTTTTTTCTGGGCTGGCTTCTATCCCTGCTGCGATGCCCGCTCCGCAAGGTTCTTCCACTCCATGTGCCACACCTGCATCCAGTGAAGCCTTTGCATCTGCTGCTACACCATTTGCTGGCCTCCCTTTCTCTGCAACCTCTTCAGTTGCTTCTGCTAATAATCCTGCTCCATTGTCATCAGTCTTTGCTGGCCTCCCTTTGTCCTTGCCGCCCAATGCCCAAGGGATTTCTAGTCCTGTTCCATCTACAATTGCTAATTCTCCTGCCACCACCATTCCTGGCTCGCTTAGCTTGCCTAACCCAATTTTGTCTGTCTTAAAGGGATTTCTGACATCAAATGACACTTCATTAATCAATTCATCTGCTTTACCTTCTGCTGTGACAAGTGAGCTTGCTTCTTTATCTGCTCTTGCTAATCAAAGCTCTGATCCTCCCACTTCCTCTGTCAACAAATGTTACACTCCATCAGCCACCCCCAACACACAGCGTTCCTCCACACCTGGGCTGGCTATTTTTCCAGGTCTTCCATCCCCATCTGTAGCCAATTCTAGTTCCACTCCCCCCACATTGCCTGCACAGTCACCTTTAACCACTTCGCCATCGATTATGCCAGTCAACTGTGGCTCATCAGCCTCCCTCTTGCATGGCACAAGTCCTACTAATCCCGATCAGCAGCTCTCATCAGCCCCAGCTGCCACAAGTATCCCAGTTCTGGTCAAAACAGAACCCATGAGTCCTACCCTGTCGGCCTTCAAAGGTCCTTCTCATTCGGCCAGCCCTTCTTCTCATGGCACTCTAGGACTGTCAGGGCTCGGCCGTGCGTACACCTCAGCAGCTTCAGTGCCCGTCAGCTTGCCCAGTTCCCTGAACCCAGCGCTGTCAGGGCTCTCCTCTTTGAGTGCTCCTCTGAACAACTCCAGTTCTCTGGCTTCCATTTCCCTCGCCCCACACGGCTCCTCTGCTCCCATTGCCCCCGTGTTCAATGGACTTCCTCCTTTCACGTCTCTAACCAGTAACTTTGCTTTTACTGGTAACCCAGCACTGACCCCGCCCGTCACTCTCCCGGGGTCTCTGCTGGCCGCTCCGGCTACGAGCGCTTCAGCCGTGCCCGCCCCCCATGTGAGTTCCACCGCCGCCGTGCTCTCAGGACTCGCCGCCTCCGCAACAGTCTCCGCTCCACCCTTCTCGCTTAACTTGTCCAGTGCTGTCCCTTCCCTTTTTTCTGTTGCCCAGGGACCTCTGGGATCATCAAACCCATCCTTCCCTGGTTTTCCTGTCTCTAACACACCCTCTGTCACTCCTGCTCTCCCTTCTTTCCCTGGCCTCCAGGCATCTTCTGCAGTAGCAGCAGTTGCACCGTTGCCGGCAGCTGCCACAGCCCCATCTCCAGCTCCGGTCCTGCCAGGGTTTGCCTCGGCCTTTAGCTCAAACTTCAACTCTGCACTTGTGGCACAGGCTGGGTATGTTACTGTTTTTGGAGGAGGGCAGAACTATTTCTTTTTCTCTTTGGTAAAACGCTGATTTTATTTTAGGTGTGGAGACAATATTTTCACTCATAGTTACTAATTGCAGATAATTTTTAAAGTCAGTTCACAACCAGATTCCCACTTGGCTTCAGAAGCTGATAGGGTAGTGACTAAATAGGTTGGCCTCAATAGTCCCTGTTACGACAGTCTAATCCAGTGAGGTGCTCAGTGATTTTATTTCCCAAATGAGGATACTTGGCACCTCCTAGGCTTTTACAAGAATGGATTCCATGTGGGCATCCATTAACACACACAGGTAATAGCAGACAATATCTTAGATATATTAAGGAATAAATTCTTGTCTTTAAGGGGTTTTTTTGTGTGCAAACTGTCAGCTCAGTTGAGGTACAAAACATTTTGAGTCCCCTTAGGTATGTTCCAGACAATCTTGGGTTGTATATGTATGAATGATTTTTAGGTGGGTAAAGACTGGAATTTGGTTTAGAAATTCTGGCCTTTATGAGATTTAGAAAAAGAATTGCTTTTGTAATTTATATAGACATAAGCTTGTAGAGAGGGAAACAGAATAAAACATGTTCCTAATAATAGCCTCATTTTCACATTCTTTCAGCTTGACTTCTGGACTACAGACTCCAGGAAATGCAGTTTTTCCTGGTCTTTTATCTCTCCCTGGTATCCCTGGTTTTCCCCAAAGTGCCGCACAATCTTCCTTACAGGAATTGCAGCACAGTGCAGCTGCACAGTCAGCACTACTACAGGTAATGTGCCTATTTGTTAGTACTGTTCTGCTTCCAGTGATCTCTTGAGCAGCTACTTGCCTGTTAACTCCTTGGGATTAGTTTAAGTCAGTAAATAATAAAAACCCCTAAATTGTGTGAAAACTGATTTAAAGGATGATGATAAAAACCAGCTTGTACTAACTTCTTACTCAAGGCCAATGTACAATGCTTCATGAATGAGATTAAAACATTATCTAAAACTCTTTGTAAAATGGGGAGAGATAAAAGAAAAGATAATGCAAATTAATTGTATTTTGCTGGGTTTGTGTTAAATCTAATGAGCTGACCATACCATTGCAAAATTTCTGCTCAGTTCCAGTCTGACATTTGAGTAACTTACAGATTTCAATGGACCATTTGTTGTGAGTTATGTGCCTCTGCACATGTAATCAGATTGTCTTGAAATTGTGTCTATTGTGGTTGTGCCTTTCTCTTGATAGTTCCCACAAATAGAATTGTAATATAAGCTTGAAGTGGCTTTGGGTAATGTGTAGTTTCATCATCTCTTGCCCATGAAACAGCTTGTTTCACCCACCAACCTACATAAGTTAACTGAAACTATCATCAGACTTTGTTTATTTGTTTAGTTTGTCTTTTGTTAAAAAACAGCCTCTGTACAGACTCTTGTAAGAAATTTGACCTTCTCTACATAATACTAAAAGAGAGAGCTGAGTGTCTTGACTTAATGTTTTCTCTCTTCTGTGACACATCAGTTGTTGAAATGGAGCATGTGTCTAAGTACTGTTGAGAGTGCAGCATATTGTCAGATATCTTCTGAATATCAGGGGATTGGAAGAAGCAAGTTACTTCATCTAGACCATGCTTCTGCAGCTCAGAGTCTATTTGTTCTGTAGAAATGTGTGCAGATTGCATTGAGGGAATGTAATTATTCTTATTTATAAGATCCAGTCACTAAAATTAACAGTTATTTACCTGAGCAATGAAGAGAAGAAAAGCTGAGTCACTAAAATATTACAGCTTCTGTTTAAGCTGTGCCTTCCAAATCAGCTGGTGCCATTAACACTTCTCTGTTTTCCCCCTTAATCCAACTGCTTGTTTTATTCTCTGGTATTTCAGAGCAATAGTTGCACTACAAATTAACATCTTTGTATAGATGCCTTGCTCATCTCTATTCTTTGCACACTTCCGAATATAATTCATTTGTTTTAGCTTGAGCAGGACTGGTACTGTGGCTGAAATTTTGCTTAATTTAGATTTTTGTTTCCTTGATTTTTATCAGTGCTGTTTCCTAACTTCTTATCTTCCTTAAAGGCGCATTCTGCTTCTGCTCTGGAGAACTATACAGCTCAGCCTGAAGGTTTTGCTAACTATCCATCAACACCAGGAACACCATTTTCATTGCAGACAAGTCTGCCCCAGAGTGGATGGCAGTAAATACCAGGCATTTCTAAAGACTGCAGTGTTTGCTTGACAGAGCCTGATCCTATTCACTTTGAAGGCTGTCTCTTCAATAGTGGGAGCATGGTCTGAGCTGGGGAAAGAAAGGGAAAACATGAGGGTAAAATGTTTCCAGGAAGCTGTGTCAGATGTCAAACTTAATTTGTGAATTGCATTCAATTTGATTCAGGGTCTGATCCTGTGAATTGCTGAGCATCCTTGACTCTCCTTTAATTTTAGAGTTCAGTGTTTGGTGTCTTACAGGATCGGGAACATTCAAACAGATGTTTGTGTAAATAGGGCAATTGACTGTCATGCTGAGTAGGGAGACCAAGTATACTTAATAGTGTGAATAAGCACCTATCCTGTTATGTTTTGTATGGTGTATGTGGTTAATATAGACTGAGCTCTAGACTGAAACTAGACAATTAAAGCTGTAGACGACCTTTTGTCTAGAAGCACACTTCTTGAGTGTGTACGAATTAAGGTCAGTTTATGGTTTTTTCAGATGTTTTCTTCCTATGTATGAGGATCTCCTGTTAGCATCAGCAGTATGTTAAGGGGAGGGTAGGTCAGAGGTGTGTGGGGGTTTTTCTTATGCTTCAAAATACTGTCATGGGCTTGCTGCTGAATTGAGTACTCCTTTGTCTGAACAAGAAAGATAGGAAATGATGCTGTACTGTATTTGGTAGAAGTGGATTATGTTTTACTGGAGTATGGTTTAGCTAGCTGAGAATATGTCTTTCCAAAGTACACAAAAACATTTTAACTTGCTTCTAAAATAAGGTTCCATAATATTCTCCTTGCCTCCAGCGCCCCTCTGAATGAATGAAATAATTGTACTGAGGATAGGCTGCCTATCTGGCACTTTTGACTGCAGACTTATGTGAATGTTTACAGACATGGGGCAAGTTCTTCTCTCCCTTATACTCACAAACAAACTGGTTGTCTATATGCTTTTCAGCTATAAACTACAACTTCATGGTGCTTATCTTATCCTGTGAATATAAGTGGGAGCAGAATTTGGACCATGGATTTTTTTAGTATTTTTCCTTGGAAAACATACATGATTTTAAAAGCATATAGCTAAATTAACTGTTACAATGCAGCATATAGAAAGGTCTTGCTTTGTTAGTGAAATTGAGTTGTGCACTCCTCTAATAATGTTAGTATCTGTGGCGATGTGTAACACGTCATTGAATATCTTCTTTTTAAGGTATGCTCTTGACCATGGTCTAGAGACAGTAGAGATGAATGATATTCAATTATGTGACTAAATTAAAATGTAGAGATACTACACTGTAGAAATGTTCTGCACCTAGAGTTTTACTTTTTTAAAGATTGATGATGCTGGGAGATGTTGCTAATGTATTTTCTTTCAAGATGTGAACAAACTTTTTTAGAACATTAATGGAAATTACTGTATTGGTTTTTAACCTAATTTTTTAAAATAAAAAGTTTACAGTCATGGCAAAAAGGCTTTGCTGACTATTTGCATATTTACGTAAAATATGAATGAATAAACTTGTTTTTACTAAGATACTTCTGCTGATCTTGATCTTGCTTTATGCCATTTCTTTTTGATGCAGAATTCTCTCCAAAATTATAACATTTACTTCCTAAGGACTGACATTAGAAATATCCTATTTAATTTGTAGGTGAAAAACTTAAATTCTTTGACATTTTAATAATCAAACTTACATATTATGTTAAATCTAAAAAAAATTGTGTTCTTACATTTTTTTATTTTGTGAAACCTGTTAAATTCTAATGATTCTCCACTCTGAACTGCTTTTAAAATTGATATCTCAGATACTAATATCTTGTCTTAAGAAATCTGTAGAAGAGGTCCCTACCATCTTTCATTTTACTTTGCTTGTCATTCTTTCCATTACTTGTTTTTGTAGATTTGCAGATGAGTTGGATAAAATAAAGATACAGGTATCTTATCACGAGCAAATTGGCTTTTCTCCTCAGGATGTGAATGTGAACCAGTTCCAAGTCAGTAAGTGTTTTGTAACCTTACTGAGGTGCTGAGTCTGACATCCTCTTTTAATCCTAGTTTCCCCATCAAGCAATCAAAGTTCAAACTAATTGATGTCACCCTGTAGTCAAAAGCAAGTGATTCTGTTTTGTCAGAAAGCACTTTGTGCCTCTGTTTCTAAAATAATCTGCTGAATGGTCGTGGGGTATGGGGTTCCTGTCTGAGCACTGGACAACTCAGAGATGCTGAAGAGACTCAAGCCTTGTTTCTCCAAATGAAAACAGGTGAGAAGTAGTGAAATCCACTGTGCTAAATGCTCTTCTGAAGCAATGCAGTTACTGGGTGTTGTCCAGCCACTTTACCAGAGATGAGCGTTTGATGCTCCCATCAGTGTTAGACAAGTGAATAGGTTCAGAAGTGTTTAGCTGTAAAGTTCTTATGTCTGGAATGGGCTGTCTGGTTCTTACTGAATCTGAGCTGGATTTTGTAAAGGAACTCTCCACTGGTTAGGATTAAAATTCAATTTTTAAAAATATTTCTCCTGATGTAAAATTGTTTTTTAATAATTTTTTTCCTCTTCAGGAATAGAGTCCGTTCTGCATTGCAGCAAACTGCTGTGACCCAGCCTTGGAATTTCTGAAGGGAATGATTTGTCCTGAGTTCCTTCATGCTTACTTGAGCACCGTTTTTAGACAGCCAAGGAAATGTCTGCTCCTGAGGCAAACCACCTTAAACTGAGCCTGTGCCAGGAAAGGGCTCTTGCTGTATGACTTTAATTCTGGACTAACTGATTTTTTCACTGTTCAAGTTGCCTATTAGTTCTCTATTTTGTGTGTACTGACAGCCTGCATAGATACGGTGTGGTGAAGTGTTCCTTGAAATAAAACCTTTTTTGCAACAACTGAGAACATACCAGGATTGTGTTTGCAAACAAGTTTCAGTGTTTCTTTCAGGAGCTTTAATTGCAGCTGCAGTGAATAGAAGAGAAACAGAATAATTTTCTGTCCTTTTCCTCTGGTTTGCAAATGAGTGTTGGGAGTTTGCCTGGTCCTGAAGGGAAACTTGCCATGGTATGAATGTTCTGGCTTTCTTGTGACTTGCCTTTCTTTATTGATAGAGGAGCAATACCTTTGTCTCTCTCTCATATTTACTCTAGTGGCCAAAGGGGGGAGGCTTCTGTCATCTCCAGACCTTCAGCTGTGGAAAGCTGATGCCATTTTCATGAGGAGGAGCAGCAATAGGGGATTTTCCTACAAGCAAAAGGACACTACTGTTAATCTGCTCTGTCCTGTCTCCTTAATTTTGACCTGGGGAAGGGGAATGCTGAGCCTGAAGCAAGCAAGCAGAACTTGGGGCCAGGAAAAGACTAAGCTGTGAAATCTATAGGGGCTGACCAAAGCCCAGTGCATGGAAAAAAAAGTAGTATGGGCCTAAGAAGGTCAGAAAAAGACAAAGCTACAACTTTGTTTGCAAATCTCATGTGGGGACTGCCTGACAATTCTTTTTTGCATTTTTGGGACTGGCGCTGTTTACAAATGGCTGTGGATTAAGTCTCTACGACTGGAAGATGAGGTAGGTGGGAGAAAGTTGACATTGTAAAGGATGGGTGCCATTTGTAAATGTTGCCATTGGTGCAGAGGAATGTTGAAGAATGATGTGCTTACAGGTAAGCACCTGATCATGCCTGACCTGAGCCCTCAAGCTGCTCTTGGAATAGAAGTTGAAGGCTTTAGCTATGTCACAAATCTAAAACTCTGCAGAAAAACTGAACTGTGAGCAGCCCAAACCAGTCATCTGATGTGGCTTCTAAATCAGTGAGTTCTGTAGCAGCTTTGAGCTCAGTCTTTGTGGCTGTGCCCTGTATCACAGGAGTGCACCAAGCTGTTCAGCACCTGTGAACTTGCAGCTTGTAAACTGCTCTGCCCCAGAGCTCTCATGTGTTTTAATCTCTGAGTGGTGTCCAGTATAGACCCAAGGAGAAAGCTTTGAGATTGCCCTGACTTTGATTTCAAAATTTTGAAAAGAGAAAAAAAGTGCAGCTTATGTTAAAATGAAAAAAACCCTAATATTGTGATGTTCCTGAACATAAACACAAAACACCATCTGCTTTACTCACCTATATTTACAGTCACCTCAGGGAGTTGTCAATAAACAGGGAGCAATTATGTCTGTTAACTTTTAACATTTATCTGACAGTATAAACAGCTGTTTAAATTGTGGCATTCAAATGGTTCAGAATTAAGTTATTTTCAGTAACTTTAGTGCTCTAAAATTAAAAAAAATGTTGGGGTAGTTTTGTATATTATGTTTTTGTTTCTAAATAGTTAAACAACTTTTCTCTTGTCACTGTTTGCACATGAGACCCTGCTAGTAAGAGTCTGTCCTGAAAAGGTGTGATGATCCAGCTCAGTGTTTTGAAGTCAAATAATGGTGGAAATGCTAGAAATGGCCTACAATGAATATTGAACATTTTTGGGAGCATATTGCAATAAGCATGTCAATCCTGATTTTTCAGGCTGTGCTTATGGCTTTCAGTGGGATTTAAAATGTCAGTTCAGGGGTGTAGTTTCCTCTTTGTGAGACTGAAAAAGGATTCTCTGGGGGACAATCAGCTTTGAATGACCCATCTGGGGCCAAGGTGATTACTGGCAGGAAGGAGGACCTGGGTGAAATGAAACTGGAGCCAGATCTTCACAGATATTCTAGATAACAGATGCCCACAAAACCCAGCCCTGTAATTAATGCAGCTATATATCAAACTCACAGATTACATATAAAAAAACCTCAACAGCCTCTCAACCCAGCAACAGCCTTGTCCTTTGAGAGGGTTGCCCTCTGCTGCTACAGCCTTCAGAAATGGCTTAGCCTGAAATGCTATGCTTAGTTCTATTGTCAAACTATTTTGTGAAAAATACTCTTACTTGGGGGACAATTTTAAGACTTGGGAACAGAATTGCTTCTGCCATGGTTTTGATGTTATCCAGATCAACTCTACCAATGGACAGTGTGAAGAAGGGTGTGGTGAGCTACTCTACACAGGTTGGAGACCTCACATGGAGTTTTGCTTATTTATTATGCTGGTGTTTGAGATCTGAACAACAGCTGAGCCCCAAAACAGCAGAGGAGCAGCATGCAATCTCTGCCTTCTGGCTTTATAGCATCGTAGGTTGGAAAGGACCACCTAGGATTGAGCCCAACCATTAACCCAGCACTGCTAAGCCACATCCTTAAGTGCCACATGTACATGTTCTTTAAATGCCACCAGGGAGGGGGACCCTACCACTCTTCTGGGTAGGCTGTTCCAGTGTTTGACAATTCTTTTGGTGAAATAAGTTTTTTCTCATATTTAATCTTTTTCTCATATTTAATATAAGCCTCTTCTGTCACGCCTTGAGACCTTTTATTCTCATACTGTTGCTTGTTTCTGGATAGAAGAAACCAATCCTCACTTTGCTACAACATCCTTTGAGGCAGGTGTAGAGAGGGTTGAGATCTCCCCTGAGCCTCATTTTCTCAAGGCTTTACCTCAGCTGCTGCTCACAGGACTCTATCTTCCTGGCTTTTTCGTGGGGGTTTTAATCTCTGGTGACAGATTCATAGAAATTGTATTTTGTGGGGCCTAAGACCAGCTGGGCCAAGTGCACCCCAGACAGGACAGCCACAGAGTACCATCAGCTACATCAGAGACACGAGACTTGGTGTTTGGGAACATCCTCTCCTCACCAGGGTAACTAACTCCCAGAAGACTCCAATACAGGGGATTTCTCCTTCTCTCATCCTGCCTCCCTCTTCAGCATCTTGCACCTGCCCTACAGTTTCAAGGTTCACTGCTGTCTCATCTGTGAGGGGGTCAGAGCTTCCCTCCAAGGGGATGGATCCCCAGACAGAGAGACCCAAGAAAATGAACCCAGAACATCTAATTGGTAAGCCTTGTCTTGTGCATGTGAGTGGGGTTTTTCTCAATAATATAAAAAGGAGCAGAACTAACCAAACAAAAAAAGTCCATTTGCTTTACATTTGATGTCTGACATAGACTGTAGAAGAAAACTCAGAATCTGCCACTGTAAGTGACAGAGCAAGTTGCCTCATGCTGCCCTGCTAGGATGCATCAGCATCTGCCTTCTGCCAACATGCCCCCATGCATGAAAAAGACTGATTCAGCTATTGACACACTTCTGTATGGAGCAATGGACTGGAGAGGAGAAAATAGGATCTGGTTAGGGAAGACAGAAGAATTTTTCAGCCCTTAGGAGAAAGCAGAAATGTTAAAGTAGAAAGTGTGGTGGTTAAAGAGGCTGAATCTACTCCATCTTTTTGTTGCTGTAGGAGGCTTGGGAGATTTTTACCTGCACTATTTTTTTATTTGCTTTCCAAGTGTGAAACCCACAGAATGAGTTTGTTTACCAGGTCTGTTTGTGATGTACCCTAATGAGTGCATGAAGAAAAAATGAAGTGAGTCTTATTCCATCACCCTGGAGTTTTTCCACAACTGCTGAGTGATGAGCTCTCTCATTTTGTGGTGCATTGCAGCTCCAGATTTGCTTTGGTCTAAAGAGTCAAGTGAGATTTTTGGTGGTTATGACTATTATAATCCATATACAGGAATGGCAAACCCAGGTCATTGGTATATAGGATTGTGAGTGGTTCTTAACTACTGTTTTTTTCTGGAGTCTTTAATTTGTTGTGTGGTTAAATGGTTTGAAACTTTGGGGTATTCAGAGAAGATCTGTGGTGGTTTTGGGGAGCTAGGAGTTTCATTCAAAGACACATTTTCCTGTTCTCCTTTTCTAACTATAACCTACATCATTAGCTGGCATCAGGATCTCTAGGACAGGTCTTGTGGAGAAGGATTCAATTGTACTTTGTCAAGTTTTGGATGTATGCTTTTTACCCATGGTGGTTAGGGGTGATATCTTGACCCCAAACTCTTCTCAGCTGCTTGTGTACCAGTCTGCTGAGTGCTGGCATTTTTTCCCATCCATTCCCCTGTCTGTGGACTGTGTCATTCTCACCAGGCATCTTCATAGTGGGCTCAGGTGGATGATGGTAGATGATGCTACAACCCAAAATTGCTTTTGAGGAGGTTATTCATAACCAAATTTGTCACTGGAGAAAAAGATCTTCAGATATTTTCTGTAAACTGGTCACTTATGTGAAATTAAGAGAGAGTAAAAATGTTGAGTTCTGCTGAACAAAACATCCCTTCATGATTAATTTGCTCAGATTTCAGATTAAGAATTTTGAATGATACCTATTTTGTGACTTTCCTTGATCTCTTTCCACTGATTAAAAGACACCTCACTGCTGGTACTTTATGTACCTGTTGTAGCCTGCCACACCAGTAGTGTAATGTGAAGTCCACTGTGTGGAGAACAGATAGCAGTGAAAAGATTAAAGATTTCCTCACTAAATCCTAATAATCCTGTTTTTATACACATGGCCTTAAGCTTTGCACAGTAATTTGCTTAGGGAAGCTCCTCAGATGAATTTTGCCACTGATTGCCAAGTGCTGGATGATGCTTCATAAAACAACCAGGGATTTAAAATTGCTGGGGTTTTGGGAAGGATGAGGAGGAAAGCTGAGCTCCTGGTGGGCCAGTTCTGCGCCCAGCTCTCGGGGACACCTGAACCCGGGCTCTTCTGAATGCAAACGTGTTCACATGTGAGGAGTTCAGTCTGCACCAGGAGCCTCACCAGCAGAATGGGCAGAGCTGCGAGCAGCCCAGGGCTGGATGTCACATGTCACATGTCACAGCCAGGTGTGCAGGCACAGCCTGGCCATGCACAGGGACCCAGGAGGGGCAGGGGCTGCAGGAGGGCTGTGCTGTGTGTCCTCCTTCCCTGGGCTGCTGGGA
The DNA here is from genome assembly GCF_022539315.1 of Serinus canaria. Taxonomy (NCBI): domain Eukaryota; kingdom Metazoa; phylum Chordata; class Aves; order Passeriformes; family Fringillidae; genus Serinus; species Serinus canaria. The sequence goes on along the minus strand of NC_066313.1, from coordinate 50,551,175 downwards.
ATGTCCTGACAAACCTGTCAGTCCTGCTCTGCTGGTCTGCCAGCACCTGCCTTACAGATCAGGGAGCTGTCTCAGAGTCCTGACAAGCTGCTTTTTTTCTAACAAAGTATAAAATGAATTGTTTCCTGTTTCTCATTTCTGTCTTCATGTGAGTTTTATTTGGTATCAGAAATTTCCAGTCCTGCCCTACACCTTGAAATAACTTACTTTACTACTGCCTTCCCTTCAGGCACTAAAATAATGAAATTAGTTTTATATTTGTTTTATTTCATTAGAACGAAATTTTGGGATGAGATGAGCTGAATTTTGAAGTTCAGCAGAACTTTACTAATTTTGAAGTTCTGCTGAAAAGTCCAGTGGATGTACTGGTCCATTAATATTCCTAAAAATGTCCATCTAAAGAAAGCAAGACTTCCCCTCATTTACTTTGTTACCTGTTTCACACAAAATAAACCTTTTGTCCAGCCCAGCAGTTTCATATTCATGGTTTCACCTGTTCATTTATTTCTCCTTCACAGTCCCCAGCTTTGGTAATACCTTCCATTTTCCTCTTTTTTCCTGTTGCAAAAATGTGTTTTCTGAGCCTTTTATAATTGTCTGTGTGGAAGGGTCAAAAAGTTGAATGTTTAGTTAGGTGTTTTGTGGCTTTCTTTGGGCAAAGGGAGGCAGGAAGAGGGAGTGAGCTTCTGTGGACTTTGTGGTCCCATATGATTGCCCTGGGCTAGATGCACATCCCTGGGATGACTTCTCAAATTTTGCAATCATTGCTCTTCTTCCTTATATATTTTACAGCTGACAGGCAGGAAGGAATTGGTGTCTGTGGCTGGATCCTGGTTTCACTTTCATTCCTCCTGGTGCTTATCACCTTTCCTATTTCCATCTGGGCATGTATCAAGGTAAACTATCAGGATTTGAGGCACATGGGGAATGCTCTATTATCGTTGTTGTTACTTTTTTACTGATTTAGTTAAGAAAAGGCACCTCACATTCACATTTTGGGGAATCATAAGGATTTGTAGCAAAGGTGTGCTCTGGAAATTATATCCACACAGGTTCTTTCACAAATGTTCTGTGTTGCCACAACTTCCTCACTTAATTTCTTCCAGTCTCAACATTCATCATTGGTTAAACTTCCAGCTAAACATCAGTTGGATGCCAGGCTTTCAGAAGCCATGATGCACTAAGTGAAGTGGTTTAGGTTACCTGAGGTGAGAGCCCCTTTGCCTACAACTGCTCTGAGTGTGCTGCTGATGTTGAGAGAGCTCTGGGATGTCCTTTTTAGATCACTGTTAATTCTTTCATATGTGATCTGTTTTGTAACCTGTTTCCATGGGCAGGGGCCGAGTTTTTCCAGCAAATCATGAGTCAAGTAGAAGACGTGACGAAAGTGATTTGCAGCTTTGTTCCTTCCTATATTATTTGTACTTTCTTCACATTTAATATAGGTGCCAAAGATTTAAGGACCAGGGAATTAAAATAGAATTAGCTGTAAAGTTCTAAATTTAAAATCTTTTCCTAGGTTGTCAGAGAATATGAACGTGCTGTTGTGTTTCGTCTGGGACGTATTCTGTCCAAGAAAGCAAAGGGACCAGGTGAATGCATGCAGTTTTTCTCTGTTAATATCCTCTGGGTTTGTTTATGTTATTACAATGCACTCAGACCACTTAGAGAATTGCAGAGGTTCCATGAAACCCTTCTTCATGGCACAGAGGGGAATGAGAAGGTCCCCTCTGCTGCAGTTCCTTTACCTGCAGACTGTTTACTTTTCTCAAGAGAAGATACAGCCCCCCTCCTGCCACAGCACAGAAGTTTGAGTACCTTGATACCAGGTGTGACTTTGCTGCTGAGCAATCTGGACAACAGAAGGATGAGTTCATGCTGCACACACTGCCAGGGGACTGCAGGGAGGTTTAAATGCAGTGTTCAGGTCTGCCACGGTCTTTTTCGGGTGACTGTGGACTCTTTCCCTGCACCTCACTTCCAACACAGCTTGTGGCTGCCAGCTCCTTAGCTGTCCTCTGCCCTGAAAATGGTAAATGTGTCAGGGCAGGGACACCCAGCAGCTACACCAAGGCTGCTCCCTAGGACCAGCCTACAAATCACAAACCAAACCCAGCTACACGAGGAGTTTGCATTGGTGCAGTTACCACCTCTGGGCAAGGAAAAGGGCCAACTGAAATAACAGGAACTGAAATACTTTCAGTACTTTTTCAGGTACTGTCCTTCCTCTGGAATAGCAGTCATGTGGTCCAAAGAGCAGCTAGGCCTGGTACAGGGCTCTTCTGTGTGGCTCTGGGTGCCAAAGCAAGGTGCTGAGGTTTCAGTAGAGGATTGGAAGTTTTGTCCTGTCTCCCTCTCCAGTGAAGGAGAGTGGAGGCTCCTTTACAGGATTTGTCACATCTTGGGACAATGTTGCTCATGTAGTGCAGGAATCACCTGGGTGATGTCTTTCCTGAGGACACATACTGAACCATACCTGGCCTGTGATTAAAAAAGGGAAAATTAAAGGCGTGGAAGGAATTTTTTGCCAAAAGTCCCATGGCAGACTTCAGACAAGAGCTTCAAGGTGCCCATTTCTGGACAAGAGTCCCAGGTAGTTAAGCTCTAATGAGTTCAAATTATCTGCAGATATTTGCACTTCCCTCTGTTATTTGAAAATGCAAAACAACACTATTGTCATGTCTTGCAAGCAGAAAGGACAGCTGCAGTGATAAGGAGGGTGTTATTCCAAATCCTGTGGGTATTTCCATCTGTTAATTTTCTCTAGGATACCTGGATCTGGATTTTAGTTTCAGAGGTGTTTCATCTAATAATTTTTATTTTTCAGGAATGATCATTGTACTTCCATGTACAGATACATTTATCAAGGTTGATCTGAGGACGGTTACCTGTAAGATTCCTCCACAAGAGGTAACTTCTCTAGAGGCCATCTAAGACAGGAACAAAAGATGCAGCACATTCATGGCACATTAAAAATAATGCACATTTTGTAATTTTGCCACACTGAGCTACCATGTGGAACTTAGCTACCATATGAAATTTAGCTTTTTTTGCTGTATCTTCTGCATTTCAAGCTGCTTACAACACAGCTTCTTGCCCAAAGAAGTTATGGGTGCCCCATCCCTGGGAGTGTTCAAGGCCAGGTTGGAGGGGGCTCTGAATAACCTGGTCTTGGGGAAGGTGTCCCTGCCAATGGGAGGCAGGTTGGAGGTGAGTAATCTTTAAGGTTCCTTCCAACCCAAACCATTCTGTGATTTTCCTAGTGAAAATCTGTAGATGCCTCATTGCAGGTCAAGCTGGTGTTCAGAACTGTGATTTCAAAAATAAGGGATGGGAGTTACAAGTGTGAATGTGAGACAGGGAGGACAAGAGAGGAGTGGGCTACAAAATTCCCAGTTGCTAATTAATGTCCTAATAAAATTGGATCTGACATGTAGCTCACCATTCAAAAGAGCCTTCTACATGAGTCTGGAAAGGCAAATTACTCATGGGTAACAAATCCTGTTAAATTGACAGGAATTAGCAGACAACCTTCCACAAAACTCAGGTCCAAGCAGGAATGGATGGAGGAAGCAAGATACATGCAAGCAGGATATATCTTCATTCATTTTGTTTGTAAATTTTGGCTGAAAAATTTAATCTGAAGGATAAGTTGTTGAGCAATCAGTCCTGTTCTGATCAAGTTTTGGTCTGTGTGGCCTCAGCCCCATGGAAGAAAAATCCTTCTGCTTATGGAGCTGACACTGCTGTCCCCTTCATTAAACAAAGAGCAGAGGGAGAAGAGGCAGCTCCAAAACCCTTTGGGCCCCCATAATCTCCTACTGTGCTCCCCAGGAGATGTTTTGGGCTATTATCTTTCTGTAAACAGAAAGAGCCTTTTCTCAGAGTACAGGGTACAGGGGTGTGTGGTGGGAAATGAAAAATGGCTCCCCCAAAATGTGAGGCTGGAAGGAAGATGGTTGGAACTTGTATGAGGCTTAGCAGCTTTTGGCCAGGCTTCTGCAGCATTTGGCAGGGTTTTTGTGAAGCATCCCCTTGCAGGCAAAAGATGCTGAGGAGGAAAGTGATAGTGGAGCATCATCAGTTCTCCACTGAGGCCAGCTGCCTTCTGAGGCACAAGAAGCTTGGCTGGCAAAAAATGACAACTCTTCTGTGAATGCTTAAATATTTCTTTCAGTTTCTTCTCACAATTTCTTGCACTTTTTCTTTTAATGTGTTTCTTACAAATACATTGTTTAGGGGAAGTAGCACAGATCTTCCAAGCTGCATGAAATGTATAAGATCATTAATGGATTTTCTGCAAGAAAGGAAGAGGATAGCCATCATTTATTATTGCAAAAGAAATTAACTCAAATTATGAGATTTGCTTAAAATTGAACCAGTTATTTAGAGGGTATGTAAAGCATTTTCACCCAATTTGTTGTTGCTGAACAGCTCTCTTGAAGAAATTTCTTGAATTTCTTGGGGGAATGACAAAGAAATCAAGAGAAATTTTTAATTTCTTTGAATAATCAATGCCTTTTACTCACTAAAGGTTAAAAAAAATAAAATTCCCTTTCTAGGAAAAGAGGTGTTGTTGGATCTTTCTGTGACTGTGTGCATTTCTCAAATGCAGATTCTCACGAGGGATGCTGTAACTGCCCAGGTGGATGGGGTGGTGCACTACAGGATCCACAGCGCTGTCAGTGCTGTTGCCAACGTCACTGATGTCCACTCTGCCACCTTGCTTCTGGCACAGACAGCCCTGAGAAACGTTCTGGGTACACAGAGCTTGGCTCAGCTGCTGGCAGGTCGTGAGGAGATTGCACACAGGATCCAGGTAAATCTGGCACTCAAAATTCATAAGCATGGAGATGTCTTCTGGGGAGTAACAAATTAGAAATAATGTCTCTTTTTTTCTTCAACAAGGATAACAAAATCTCCCTTTATGTTTTTTTTGGTTTTTTTTTCAATTATGCATCTCATTGCTTAGAGTCAGAAAGAGTTATTCTAAAGGTATTTCCCCTGCCTCTTGCAGCAGAGTTATCTCTATCAAAAAGCAATTACAATTCTGAAATTATCCACTGATTAAAAAAAATTAGCTTAGCCCCTTGCACAGAGGCAGCTGCAAACATGGAGAAGGAGATCCCCTGCTCAGGGGAAGCTCTGTCTTGAGCAGACACTTCATTGAGGCAAGACTTGTATCTTCTGTCATTACAACTAAGAGCACAAAACTGAGTTGCTGTATGCTTTAAAATGCCATCTGGTTTCTTTTTTTGATTTGGCAGCCAGGGAGAGAGCAGAGGAAAAATCCAATACCCAATTTACTAATTTCAGTCAGAGACAAGGCATAGTCAGACCAAAGAGACATTGTACCCTCTGCAGCCAGGAGAGTGGCCACGCAGAGACAGGGTCATGGTGGTGGTGTGGATTGCAGGAGTGCCCAGGAACCAGAGCACAGATGAGTTTTCCAGTGCTGCAGGGCTGACTTGTGTCTCACCCACAGTGTACTTTTACCGTGCTGTGCTGTTTAAGGAACTCGCTGTAGTGTTTCTTTGTAAAAGGGAGAAGTTTAGTAACTGCCCACCTAAGGATAGGATGGGAGATCATAATTTAGGAGGCAGGAGAGAAGCCCTACAGGAGACACTGGTGTTGACCAGCAAGTGTTTCCTGAGGCTGTGGTACCCACTGTGCACACACCATGCTGGTGCTGGTGCCCCTGGAGCATCCCTCCTTCTGCTGTGTGGTCTGCCCTGTCCTTCTGTCCAAGCAGGGAATACCACATGGCTTTCCCTCTGCCAGCACTGTGCTCTTTCTGGTGTGCTGTTTGTCCCCAAGGCTACCCTTGGCAGTGCCACAGAGCAGTGGGGAGTCAAAGTGGCTCGTGTGGAGATCAAAGACATCAGGATCCCCGTGGCCATGCAGAGGACAATGGCAGCTGAAGCAGAGGCTGCTCAAGAGAAAAAAGCTAAGGTGAGACCCATGACAGGCTTTCATTTCCTTGTCATAGAACCACAGAATTGTTTAGGATGGGCAAGACCTCTCAGATCACCAAACCCAACCCTTAAACCCAGCATTGCTGAGTCCACCACTAAACCATGTCCCTAAGCACCACATCTACATACCCTTTAAATGACCCCAGGGTTAGTGACTTCACCACTTCCCTGGGCATCCTCTTCCAATGCTTGACAACCTAATTTTTTTTCCTAATATCCAATGAGAACTTCCCCTTAACAACTTAAAGGCCATTTCCTCTTGTCCTGTGGTTCCAGGAATCCAAGGTAGTTGGTTTTCTCATCGTTATAAAGCTGGATTTGCACCACTATGGGCAACATTCCCATGCCATTTCCATTTCTGTTCCTTTTCAGGTTGTGGCAGCTGAAGGAGAAAAGAATGCTTCCAAAGCTCTCCAGAAGGCCTCCATGGTGCTGGCTGAGTCTCCAGCAGGTCTGCCACTGCGTTACCTGCAAACGTTAACAGCTGTGGCAGCACAGAATAACTCCACCATTGTCTTCCCTCTGCCTATGAATATGTTTGGGAGTTTGGGGCAGAAATGGACAGGGGGGTAGAGACTGTTCTATGCTAGCTCCTAGGCCAGAGATACTTAAAGGTTTTCCTAGGAAGCAAATTGGCAGAGTTAAAGTAGAAGCATGTTTGGGTCCTCTGCCCCCAAAATAACTCTAATAGTCACACACAGCTCCCACATTGAGATTGCATTTGCAAAGTTCAGACACTAAGCAGTTCCGGCTTAGAGTCACCTGCAAGTAAAATGGAAGAAAATATGTAGAATGTATGTTAGATCTAATATAAAATTTTAATGATGCTTTCACCACAGTTTACAGAGTTTTGAGTGTTGCAATTTTTTGGTGATTTTTTTGCCAGGCAAGAACCTCTGAGCTGGTGCTGACTCCACACAGCAGAAGGGTCAGACATTGGTATCTAACTTAAGCTTTGTGGAGTGGAAAGAAAGAATTTGGCTCTTAACCTTAGAGATGTTCTTTCATAAATATTGGCAGAATTACTGGATAATGGGTATGTCAGTGGAATGGCCTATTCTTTATCTCATATTAATAGAAATTAGTACTCCATTTACTGACCTCAGCTGTATTTTGCCATATCACTGACATTTATATAAGCTGTGTAATAAAGAGAATGAATAACCAGGCATTACAACAACATTTCATAAACCTCAAGGTCCTCTGTCAATTTAAGTGTCTGTCTTACACCTTCAGTACGTTTCTTATCTTCCTTTACATATGTCATGAAGCAGTCATTGAGGTTTTCCTGAAATAAGCCTTCCCTACCCTCCATCCATGCAATGCTTGGCAGCTGAGAGGAAGATGTTGTTGATATCCAGGTCCAGCTGATGCTAAATTTGAATTTTCAGGCTTCAAAGATAGCTGTTCAGTACTCAGTTCAGGCACAAAGCAATGAACTGTCTTCTGTGAATCTGAAATTTCTGGTGATGGAGCTGTTTTGGTAGGTGCTGCTGCAGTGTAATGTCTTGGCCACATGAGCATCACTGTTGCCCTTTCTATCAGCACGGTCATTTGACTCCCAATTAACCAGCTCAGCATGGACCTACTAATTATCATATCATTGACACAGGCCCTTCTTATTTTTACTGCAGTGTAGCACAAGCAGTCCAGGTGGCAAATGTTTGTGCTCATTAGCTGCTGGCACAGAGCACACAGGGGTATGAACATCTGAGGATGGTGACCTACACAGTTCTTCTCTGCTTCAGACATGACTGACAAATGGCATTTTGCTGGCAAGCAAAAGAAGCAAAACCTGTGGTTGAAAGTCATCTGCTTAACAGCGTTACCAAAACATTTTCCACAGACTTTTTCTTATCCCAAGAAAAGAGTAGTTTTGAGTTAAACGCAAGAAAAAGAAAAGCTTGGAAGACGTGGCTAGAGAGTGAGAATAAAAGCACTCTGTGCCCTCATTGAGCTACCAGCCCAACAAGCCTGTGGAAGACTTCTGAGTCCAGCACAGGGTATGCTCAGTGTACCACTTCTAGTTCCAGCTTTAGAAGTGTATGGAATCCAGCCATGGGGTCAGCAGGAGTCACAATTACAGCCAGAAACCAGCTGCTGGTTGAAGCATGAATGTTGGTATCTCTTCTCTTTCAGCAGCAGTGTAACACAGGTAAGCCCATGAACACCCAGTTTTCTTTTTGACACATGAAAATGTCTTGGTCTTTTTTTAAAATATTTTTTTTCCCCTGTCCAGAACTGCAGTAATTATTCAGGCAATGCACAATGTGGTTTTTTTTTTGACTCTCCACAGGATAATTGCACTGTTGTAGAATAGCTCAAGGAGACACAAACTCCTGCTCTCTCTTCCCCAGTGTCAGGTACAATAAAGACAGTAACTAGTAGAGGAACTGCATTTTTATTGTGTTACCCACGCACACACCCACAAGAGGATGTTTCACACCCCAGTCAGTGGAACAGCAATGGAAGCAGCCCTGCCATGTTTCAGGTGCCCCTGGGATGCACAGGCTTTGCAGGAAGAATTCTGGCAGAAGGTGAGCTGCAGTCCAAGAGAGATGTGGGGGTCAGAGCCATTGTTCAGACGTGGCACAGGCTGTCAGAGGTGCTCAGGAAGTCCTGCAGGTGAGCGCAGCTCTGCCGGCGCAGAGTGCTGCGGCACTCATTGCCCGCTGGAATTTTCTCCACCCAGGCTTGTGCATCAAGTAAGTATTGCATCCTGAGTGAAAATGGGACAGGTAAAGAAGGTTAGACATTATTCCTGACATGGAGCAATGGGAAAGTGTAATCCCTGAGCTGCTGCATCCCTCCAGAGAGGCATCTCTGAAATCAAGAGTTACACTAGCCAAGAAACTTGCCTTCACCAGCAGGTTAACTGAGCTTTGGACAAAGTCTGGGATGTGTCAGTGCCAAGCTGGGACAGACCTGTTTGAACTTGTGTTTTGAGTATGTCAGGTAAGCTTGGGCTAAGTGTCTGTTAGGCTTTCCAGAATGACACAAAAGGCCCAAGTGCACAACAGTGGGACAGGGAGGGGAAGTTTAGTTCCAGCAGAGTATACCCATGAGAAGCTGTGTAGCTTCCAGTATTTCATGCCTGAACTGGAGAAATGTTGGAGTTTAAACCTCTGCTGGGACACCACAGTCTCTATCAGGCTTATTTTGAAGCAGGCTACTGATCTAGGTGATGTAACAGAGATGGGAATGGGACTTCTTAAGGTTTTAGGAAGTGGTGCTCACATCTTGATGGAGATCTCCTCCCTAGAAGCTTTCAGAGGCATTACCTTTGTCCAGTTCTGTGCAGGAAAAGGAAACATTTATGATATCTTCCTCCCTGAATATTTGATAGTGTCACACTGAATTCCCACTGAGATAAATTCCCTTTTATTCATTGAAGTGTGACAGTGAGAAATGAGAAGAATATCCTACTTGCGTGCATGGTGTAAGAGCAACCTTGGGAGCTGCTCTTAGTCATGCTCCCACACATCTCTTCTGCAAACACAGGAGCTGTTTAAGGCAGCTGCAGTAGATGGACTGAGTAGCTTTTCCTATTGTCCTTTTCTAGCTGTGAGTTTATAACCCAGGGGAAAGGGCCAGGTTTGATCCTGGGAAGTCTGGGAACCACAGATCCATGAGCCAATAGATTTAGGTGGCTCAGCTCTTCCCCAGAGCTCTGCTTTTGCCTATGGAGTGGAACACTTTGCACTTTAGTAAATCCAGCAGAATCATCCCTGAGAAATTTGGTGTGGCCTTGACTTTCTGGAGGTATTCTAACAGATTGAGTATCCCCTGGGTTTATGGTCCATGATAGCAGCTGCTGCTGCCCAGAGACCATTTTACACCTACTTGTTGTTGCAATCCACAGTTTGCCCATCTCTGCCCATGAGGAGGTAGCGCTTGCCAGGGACAATGTTTAACTGGCACATGGAGCGTGATAGGAACTGCCGGTGCTCACCCACTTGGATGCTTTCATCTGCAGCTGTGGGACAAGGAGAGAAAACCTCATGAACTTTTCTGACAGAAGAACTGTAGCCCACAGGACACAACCCCCTGTGATCATTTTTCCCACTGCTAAGCCAAGGTGATATTTCACTTGGGAATTTGGCTTGACGAGTGAATAAGTGGTCCTGCTGTGGTGGGATACATTTCTCCTAGTGGGACCTGACAGAAAGTAAGCCACTTTTGCTTTAGCTGGTTGTCTTGGTGTTTGCAGTAATTATTGAAGATGTTTTCCTATAGACCTTAGCACCTTTCAGACATTAATGAAGTTTGCTTAAGTCTCAGAGACTGAAGGAAAAGCCAAGGAAAATAGAAAACCTGCTGTCTTCCATTTCAGAATGCTCTGAAACGTTCAGGGTGGTCTTAAAAGCTAGGAAACTAAATTCAAACATTTTGAGGCTCAACAATGCAGCAGACAGTATTAAACTCTCACTCTCCTTAGTACACCTGACCTAAACTTTGCTAATGCAGCCTTTATGCTCTTCCCTCTGAATCTGATACACAGGACAATCTCCTGGTGATCCCCATATTAAAGTAACTTAGAAGATTCTGATCTGGATTCTGGCCCAGAAGTTTATTTATTCAGAATTGCAGTGCCCACTACAGAAGTGGGCATCCAAGGCAGATGAGGTGGCTACTCAGATACTGCAATGACACAAGAGCTGAAAAGATGCTTATTCCTCTGACCAATCTCAGATCATGAGGACACTATGTTTAACTAGAACAGTTTTCACAGTCTATTGGAAAAAAAAAAAGCAAATAACAGCAATATTCTAATTTCTTACTCTCTTTCTAACTATAATTTGAAATTTCCTGTAAAAATTCAATATTTAACCAGTTTAAATTACATGTAAATTACACTATGGTCTTTTTATCTGTTAACAGAATCTTGTGCATCATCTGCTCTAATATAGAGTATTTTTATAAGTATGGAAAGATTAGCCATCAAAATCCTAAAAGTAGAACAAAACTGAGGTAGAATATTCTAACATTAATTAGATTTCAGAGAATTTGGCAGGGACTGCTAATCTGTGAAACCTAGCTTTAAGAACCTTAACTACCACCTAGGTAAAACTTGCAACAGTTTAATATATGTTACTTATACATCTGCATTTTTAGAGACAATATAAGTCCTGTAGATTTTTTAATATAACCCAAGGCCTTTTTGCTGTTCCCTATGCTACATGGTGTCCTGAATTTTCATTTTGTTCACGGAATGCAGAGATGGGTCAGAACTACTTAAGAAAATTATGATGTTATGCCTCATTTGGCTTAAATTACCAAGGTGTTTCTTGGTTCATATGCTTCACAAATGGCCTAATACAATTCAGACAGTGGGATCATAAGCATTTGAGTCATTACCCAGAGTGGTTATTATGTAATTTCCAATCTTAAATCTCCAATTTAAAAAAAAAAGTTGACATTTAATGTTTCAAAGCATCCAAGTGGAATTTAAGGTAAACCATTACTCATAGTTTTAGAATCTGTAATGGGAAATAATGTTTAAAAAGGGGAGCAGGGGGGAAAGAAGAGAAAAAAGAAAGATTCTGTGCCACTTTGTATGGGCTATACTGTTCCCAAAAAGGACTCCCTGAGGGCTCCTAGGACAACACAAATATTAGCCATCCAAAATATATGTGCTAATTCTATCAATTATCAAAGTAATCTGAGAAGCACACACCTGCAATACTCTCTTCTGCTGACTCCCCAACACAAATAAGTGTTTCCATCAGTCCTCTGAACCAACCATTTACGTCAAAGGTTGTCAAGGAAATAATGACAGGGTCCAGAGAATGAGATTTTACCCTACTAATTCTCATCTAAATTTTTTGATGGCAACAGAGGCCAACCTCACTCAGAAGAGCTGCAGAGAATGCAAGAGATAACAACACTAGCTCAGTCACAGGCTGGTTTGGGTGCAACACCTAGCTTTTTCTTCATCCTCACATGTCTTTGTGCCTCCTGCCAGCCTTTCCCAAAGCTGCTGAAAGCTTCTTGGTGCTCAGAAGCTGCATCTGACAGCACAAACCAAAAAGAATAATCAAGTATGTGGGAATAGAAGACATCCTTTCCCTTCAACATCACGTTCAAAGGATATTTCTGTCAGCCACCAAAACCCAAAATGTTTCCACCGCTTTCCTGCAAGTTGTGAGTACAAATGCATTTGGACCCAGAGCCCTAAAGCCTTCAAATTCTGTAGGTATTCTCAAGAGATTAAAAAAACTTTCCATTGGGGTACCATAATCTCCTACAGTCAGTATTTTGACCACCAGGTACATTATCATTTCCCTCCATATGGAAAGCCCTGGGTATGTCAGATGCTCTCTCTGGACTCAGGAAGCACGGACTTTATTTTACTGAACATTGGGCACAGATCACAAGTTGAGAGCCATAAAGTACTCTGTGACATTGCCAGGCCCCTGGCCAAAGATAGATGGAGTGAGTTAATTATTCTGTTCCAGAGAGGGAAGATTTCAAAACCTTTGAAGTTCCTTTTTAAAGGCAGTCTCTGTCTGCCAAACTCCAAACTGGTGACCACATGACACCACAGAGGCTGAAGTTTGGTGTGGGTCACCTGACAGCTTCCCCAGAAATTACTCTGAAGAGTATCAGTGCTTTCTGATGCTGCTGATACAGTTCACATGGGGGCAGCTGGGATGGCAGGCTTGCAAAGGGACATTGTCTGAGAGCTGTGCAAACCTTTACACTGCACCTAACAACAAAGAAGCCTTTCAATTTCTTTAGCACAGTTATTAGATTGAAGTTCCAGAAGTTTTCCTGTCTTTATTGACCTAAGGCAAGTCACTGTGGACAACTCTTACCCTGTTCCACAAGGGTTGAAATTGCTCAATAATTAGTTGAGTAATAAGCACTTCAAATCTTCATTTGGTATCAGAAGAGAGATCAGTGGCTATGTCCACACAAGAAAAAATAAGGATCTGTCAACAGTCTATAAAATAAAACAATTGATGCAGAAGACATAATACCCCCACTACGCATGTGTTTGGAGGGGTTTATCTTAGACCAGCTCCAGTTTGTAACCATGGACTCAATGAGTCTGGAATGTGTCTTCTGGTACATTTTCATCTGAAATGTTTGAAGCCTGTGTGCTCTGGGACTGCACAATGTGAACCAAAAAAACCACCCCGGGGCTTCGCTGCACAGTGAGGCAGCTGCACCAAACAAGCCTTGCAGTAAATAAGCCTTCTGGAAAGCCTACTGTAGAAATTTATCTGACCCCACTTTTCCATGGCAGAAGAAGGCATCTGCATGGCTCATGCTGGCTAACATTTATTCAGCCTAGTTTTTCTCCAGGTGAATGAAAGATTTTGGTACTTACATGCTTTAAGGATCTTGTGGATTTTGGCCTCATAGTAATCAAAAACATTCTTGTTTGTACTGCTGAGGATCTCCACCTCGTATGCTGCAACAGACAACAACTCTGTGATGCCAGATGGCAACATGAAATTGCATCCAAAGCCTGAATTATAGGTGTGCATCTGCCAAGTGTCTGAACAGAGGCCAGTGTACCATCTACTCCCAAACCATGGAATTATTAATCAAGAGACCCTAGATTTGTATTCCTTTCTTAGTATGTTTCCAAGGAAGCTCCTCTGTGGTTAGGCTTTCATTATTTCCTGTCCTTCTGTTGGCATCTAACTTACCAATGGTGCACAACCAGTTTTCCTTCAGTAGTTTTTCTAACTTTGTATCCAAAGAAGAGGCCAGAAAAGTGATTTAACAAAGGGAAAAACATTCATCTAGCTCTGCAGAACTATGGCATGCCATGGAAACCCTATTATTTCTCTACATCCTGTAACATGAGGGATGTAGTGGACTGTGGTACTGCACCATGGGATTTTTCTAAACATAAAACCACAACGTAACATAATGTCCCCCCCTTCTGCCCCCGGCATCCTACTGCATCTTTCCAAGGCTTTTGCTTCCCATTTCACTGCCCTGATGACTACAACTGCACAGGTCTTTATTTCACATTTATTTCTCCTCAACCTCTTGGCCACATATGGAAAACCAGCTCAGTTCAGGAGAGCTCTGGGCATAAAACTACAAGTTTATACTTATTAAAATGAATGATACTTGTCTTTTGTGCCTTACCATAATCTGCAGTAGGTTGGTAGCAGACAAAATTAACACGCGTGGCTTGTGTTAATGATTTGCTGAAAGTTGTTTTTTGCCTTGGGCAGGGACCTGGAGGGAAGAAAATAAGTGATACACCACAATAGGCATGGATATGTAGAGAGATGTAGTTTTGCACATCCATATTCACACAACAATACAACAGAGAATAAAATGTCAGAACAAATTCCTTAGTGGTGTGATAGAGGATAGAAGGTTTTTACAAACACATGTATATATACATATATATATATATATTGCATTTAGCTATCAAAAAATCCAGGATATCTGAGAAAAAAATCAGTTTGATACTGAACATCCTAGAGGATGAATGTGTCCTGTATTACACATTAGGATAATTCTAATGGTCCTTTCTGGGCTGAACAGTTCCCATGTAAGCTGTTCCTAGGAGTAACTGCCTTCTTTTAGACCAGCTCACGCAGTCATTCCTTACCTTCTGCACACTGGCAGACGTCGGCGTGGCACAGCTTGGAAAGCATGGCACTGTGCTTGGGAGCGCTGTAGAACACACTGCAGCTCCTGTCTGTGGGCAAGGAACAAAGCAGCTTGTAGGGGAGAGCTCAGCTGGAAAAGCCTGTACAGTACAGCACAAACTGTGTTTGCAGCCCAGCTTTTCCCTGGTCCAGAGAAAGCAGAGCACTGAGGGATCAGATGCACACCAGCACTTCCCAAAGACCTACGGCTTAGGCACCTGGAGGAGCTGCCTTTCAGCTGGGCAATAGCCAGAGGTTATTTTTGTTCTGTTTGGATATTTTTTCTTTGGGAATTTTGTTATTTTGAGTTTTTTTTATTTGTTTGTATTTTTTTCTTTAAGTTGTACTCTTCCCTCCCTGTGTTCCCCCTTTTTTTTTTTGTTCCCTCTAGAAACCATCCATCTTAAAAGCCTCTTTATACCAGAGAACAACAGTGAACACTGCACAGTTTCAGAAGAAGAAGATAGGATTGACCAATAGTTAGTTAGTGGTTTAAACCCAGTGTAAACTGTCTTGGATGCCTACGTTAAAGCAAAGTAGAGATTTGATCTAATTTTCAGATATTGTTTGCATAACTTTGGCAAATGGGGATGATTTGCATTTAACCTTTCTTTGAATGAGGAACAAGACTGCTTTCCCTGGCAAGCACACTACAAAAGCCAAACCTCCAACATGGTCTGTCTTAGATGTATAAAGACACAGCTTGTCAAAACAAAATGTGAGTGAAATATGCTTAAAAGCACCATGAGAAACAGGAACTCAGTAAATCTGATTTAAAAATTCATGAATGTGAAAGTTCACATTTTCAGTCCCTTTGCAATACTAGGCCATTCCTGAGGAGATCTCTGTTTAGATTACCTGAAGAAACTGGAAAACAGTTATGCAAAGCTATTTTTTTAATCACTAGGCAAAATTACGTGGTTTCACACACTGCATCAAAATCAACTTTCTATGGACTGGAGGGTTTTTCTGAGAGTTGTCAAGCAGATATGTATCATATTTCTGTGCCCTTACCAGGGTTGTAAAAATCATAAAGGATGGCATTTGCTGGCTGAACCAAGCCCATGGGATTGATTTGCTTTGCCCCAAATGATACACAATCTGGGTCTGGTCCACTTGGGAGCTGGAGGAAAAAGGAAGAACAGTTTTGATGAGAAAACTCTCTCTCCTCAGTCAATTCCTCAATATTTGTGTCTGTGCTAGTTGTTGAACACTTGTTCTGATGGCATAGATGAGTTAATACTGATAGCTGCTTTGGCTGCAGAGGTGAAGCAATTCAAGTGCATGTAGGGTGGAGTCATTATCCAAACTACTGGAAAATATACACAGAGACTAGGGGTGTTAATCACTATCTGGCCTTGACATGCAAGATGTCCATGTGAAATTTACAGGACCACCAGTTAACACTTTTGTTATCACATATGAAAAGCCTCTCTTCTGGCTAGAGAGGGAGAGAGGATTTCTCTTTTTTCTTCAGCCAAAGGCCAAATCCTGAATATGAACTACATCTCCTTGGACACAGAATGGTGGAAGATGATGTGTTTCCCTTCTTCCCTTTCTCTGTTCTTTCCACTGAGCTGTTTAATAATGATAAATAACAAAAAATTACAGGAAGGTAATGGAAAGTAAAAAGTGCAATGATTCGATTTTTTAAAAGTCTATATGCTATCTGAAGTGGCAGGGATTAGAAAATCATTTGGTTTGCTTACCTCACCAAAGTAGAGCAAAACCTTCCCTTCCTTGTACTCAAAGTGCTGAATGTACCTGTCTGAAGCCGTCACCAACTGCAGGAAAAAAAAGAAACAAACAAATCAGAACAAACCCCTGGCAGAACAGGAATATGTGCCACCTTCCATATTCTAGTTTGCTTTGTTCGGCCCTCTTTCTTTCCCCATAAAGGAGACTGTCCCTAAAAGCACAAAACTGAGCAAACTTCCCTCAACCAAGCTGGCTCCAGAACCCCAAACTCTGAAGTCACATTGTCAGAGCACTGTGCCCCATCTCCTTGTCACTGTGCCCTGCCACCAAGCACCACTGAAAGACTACTTGCCTTCTGCTCTGCAAGCCCAGGATGCCCTGTCCTGGCATGACACAGGACAGCAGTACATGATAAGGGCACATTACTGCCCTGCTAAGCCTCACCCTAAGTTCTTTTACAAGGGACTAGGAAATCTTAACTCTGTTCACCACAAGCTTTGCATTTCTTGCATGTATTCAGCAAATATTTTTATTAGAATGAGAAGAGTGAAAATCTATCTATCTATCTATCTATCTATCTATCTATCTATCTATCTATCTATCTATCTATCTATCTATCTATCATCTGTTTTCCCATGTCTCTTCTGCAGATTTTTGAAAATATTTTGAAAGAAGAATTTTCTAAAGGCTCTGTAAAATGTTGCATAGAAAAGCGTGTTTCTAACCTGTTCGAGCTCCTTTGTGTCAGGCTCCAACCCACTCAGCAGAGTGAGATCAACCAGGGACATCTTTGGTGCTTTGGGACCTGTGGACCTTTATAAGGGACATGGTCAGCAGTGAGCAGCTGCACTGAACAGCCAGGTTGCTTTGAAGTGTCTGGCTTTACAGGCTTGCTAAAGGTGAAGCAAAACTTTCTGCTCCATTTAACTTTCCTAAGGGGATTTTAATTTGAAAATTAGCTGCCTAATTCATTAAGAGTCAGGAGGTAAAATGAGTCATGCAGACTAGTCAAATGGTCATCCAAAACCCAGGTGCCTTCCCTGAGATTTTCATATAGGCTTTCCTTGGAGCTGATAGGCAGAAAAAATTCTCCTGTAAATGACAGTTCATACCACCTTAAAAGCATTGTTGAAGCCAGGGAGGTAAGCAGCACTGACAAAGTATCTGCTCTCTATTACTTACAAAGTGGAGATAGGAAATGAATTTATCCAATTTTTTCACAGACTAAGTCAAATTTACATCACCTTTGCTGTCCGAGGCAAAAATCCTCATTGCTGTAATTATCCACTAAATATCTGTGTTGGATTTCTAATCTTTCAGCTTTCACCATCTCAAAAATCAGGAAGTGTGTCATTGCTGGAAAATGAAGTGGTTCTGCACTCACATGGGGTGCCTTGACATGAGATATTTTACACTTGGTGGAATTTCAGAACTGTTTATTTTGGCACTCTCCCTTTCCCATAAAGGATGCACCACAGTGAAGGGAAGAAGAATGGTGATGTAAATCATGCCTTCAGTTTTTATCCAATGTCTTAGCCACAAGGAATTTCACATTATTATCTAAGCCTCAGTCTAACACTCAGCAGAACAGTGATGCAGAACAGTTGATCTGGTAGCTGATAAATGTTACATAGAAAATAATTAGGAAGATGATGCTTTGGCCAGTAAACAATTAACTGAATATATGTTTAATGAGGCAGAGTGAAAATTGGGAATTAGGGTGACTTCAGTCCTCCCCTGCTATTGTTCATGCCACTGTTTAAAAGAGGAGATAAAACCACTGTCTTCAAGGCTTTGACAAAAGTCAGTGGAAAACCAAAATTCTACTGGAGAGAAAAACCTGTCTCTTGCATCCTGTTCCTCTCTAGAAGGTGAACATAGGAGAGGCACAAATTTGTGCTTCTGAGACCAATGCCAGACTATAAATGGCAAAAACGACAGGTGTTTCAGTGTTATGCTGCATAGGAGGGTTTCTTTATTCTTACCTCTGCCCTTGCCAACTGCTTGTCACAACAGAATATCCCATCTGTCTCCTCTTCTCTCCTAGGTAGTATTAGCCATCCTTTTTTTTTATGAGGCCAGAGTGTGACCAAAAAGGAATCTCTCCAGAAAGTGATGAAACTCTGTAAATATGCTACTACTGCATTCCAGCTGTATTTACCTTTTTTAATAAAATATTTATTTCAAATTTTTAGCCTGCCAAGTGCTTTAGAGTCTCCCCAGAATCTGATGGGGAAGAATCTGCAATGGACATTTGAAGTTTATGTAAACCATGTAAACAAATCTCACCCATTGTTTGGAAACCTTTTCTCCTGCCATGGGAGAGAGGACACACACTTAGAGTGCATGCAGACTCTGGGATGACTAGGCTGGATGGTGAGTTTGTGGATATGAAGAAGGTGACAAAGGAGACTTACAAGCCTATGAAGAGCTGATCTTGCAGACCTACCTGACACAGACTTTGTATTGCAAGGATTCTGTTTTGCTGTGAGTGGTCAGATCCCTTTTTCTTCTGCTGCGGATATCAAACCAATCCATTTTAGACAGTGTCTCAAACGTGCTGTTTCCTCCTGTAGTCAAGTCCTCATAATCATAGTCTTCATCAGAGTATTCAGCTTCTGGAGGGGAGAGACAGGGCCAGTCATTAACAAGTTTTCCTGCAGTTTGGCTCCTTTTTGGCTTAATGATAAATTCCAGTGGGCAGTCATGCCATCACTGTGAGTGTTATAACAGTTCACTCTACACTGTCTCAGTGTTTCCAAGTCATTCAGAGTTAGAACTCTAGGAATAAGTGTAGGAAGAATAACTAACAAACGGAGCTAAGAATGGGGTTTAGACTATGCATAAACATTTAAAGGACAATCACTCCCTCCAAAAGTTAACAATTCAAACAGAAAAAAACATAGGCAGAGGTGATGATGACTACACACTTCAGGAGATGCAAAACACATTCTTGCTTATATAAAAGACCTATGACAGATCTGTCTCAAAGAATTTTAAGCCCACATGCTAGGTCCCTCATTAGCCAGGGAACTGAGCAGGGCTTTCCCCTCTGTGTAGGGAGTTCACCTCCCCTTTCTCAAGAAGAGTTTCTAATGGTATCTGTGTAACCACTAAGAATAAGAATAATGAGCAGAATGAAATAATGACTGGGTAGGGTTCAGGGATTTCTCTTTTTCCTTGTTTCATTCATTTATTCCCACTTTCCAAGGCTGGAAAGCTATGAAGTATCACTAGCAGCTGGCCAAACGTGTTACCTTTGAGACCCAGCCCCTGCCCTTTCACTCACCAGAGTACTTAAGGCTCCCTTCCACTTCTACTGTCAAATTCAAATCATTGCAGGTGTTGTTCTTCAGCTCGGGTGACCAGTACATTTTTAATATCTGAGATGAACACACAAACAGCAAGCCACTAAAAATATCATTTAAATGACAAGTCATTTACCCACCCAGGACTCCAACACATGGTGATGGGACATGGGAGTGTGGAGACAATGGCCAGTCCCTGAGTGGCACAGAGGACTGTCACAGATAGAAGTAGGTCCCATGTGCAAGTCACAAATGGGGTGGGACTCCTTTGAGATAACACTCCATTCCCAAACACAAAGAGGTATTTCAAACTCCAGCCACCTCTATCCTTGACATTTTATGGATTTAATGAAGTTCAAGACAGGAAAAATTGACAGTCCATAAATTGACAGGGCAGGCTTTAGGCCCAAAATTTTACAATTTTGGAGGTAGGAACACAAAGGTTGAGGCCATGTCAAGTAGGTTTTCACTTTGGTTTAATAAAGAGATTAAAGAAGTCCAGCTGGACTCTGGATCTTGAATTTACAGCTTACACTCATTGTCCCGTTTCCTTTGCCATTCACAGATACTTCAAGTTTTCTCCCAAGTTCAAACTGCAAAACAAGGGAAAAGAAAAGGTATTTAGATTGTGGTTGGAATTTGGTCTATTGTTTTCCTGACATCTTGACAGTCTTCTATGCCTTTATCCCCCAAGATTAGGTAGGGAAAACTTCCAGCTATGGAAGGAATTATGAGACCTCATGTCTCAAGATTTTAAATGAACTGAGCTAATGAATCTCACTCTGATTTAGAGTTTTAGGGCACAGTAGATGTGTTTTACCAACTCTAGCCCCTCCTTTCTATCCTGGATTTCACATTTTCACAGTTCCACGCACAGTGAAGATCAGAATATTCCCCTTCCTCCTCATTCCCTAGAAGGACTTAGGTTCCTGGCTACTCTTCACTTTTGGGAGACATTTGTGCACCAAAGTCTTCAGGGGCAGGAGAGCACCTCTAAAGTGTGCCACTAAGTACCTGATGGGTTTGGGGTTTTTTAACCTTAAAAAGATTCTGTTGTTTTACAGATCAAATTATTTAAAGGTTTGAAAAATCAGCTGCATCATGGTTGCTTAACATGACAAAACCTAGGCCAGAGGATTTGATTTCTCCTTCTTGAGGGGGAAAAAACCTTTGTGGCCACCAATGGTTGTATACCTCTAGCTGCTTCTGAAATGCTTCCTGGGCATCAGTCAGAACAATCCTGTAGGAATTTCGCCTTCCAGGTGTTCCCAGTCTGATAGTCAGGTCAGTGGAAACACTGTCCAGTGTCCGTATGCTGTATGCTGAGAGAGCTTCTAAGGCCATCACTGTGTCCTAGGTGAGGAAGAAAAACAAAAAATACTGGCAGTTATGCCAAGTTATTTCAAGATGTGAGATGACATTATCAGTCACCTTGAATCAGTTTTATGATTTTTTGCTTCTTTAAAGTTCTCCTGCATTTGTCAGCTCCTACTTCCACAGACTATTCATTTAATTCCCCAGCTTGTTCTTATAGCACTAAATTTTAAACACATTGGAGTCCTGACCTTAGATTATCCTACTTCTTCATGAGATCAAAGAATTTTCTTTTCTGGCTTTTAACTATTTTATTGTGGCCCATTGCTAATTAAGGATCCAAAATCATTACTGCTTCATACACCAAAGAAGTTGAAAATTCACTGTTCAAATCTAAATGAAAAAGTTCTTAGGAGGCTTCTACTTCCTTCCCTCCCCTTAAGACTGCCCTCGAACTGGTGGTCAGGCACCTGTGTAGAGCAGTATCCTCCACCATAGTTCCTCCTCTCTGTCAGCCACGTGGCAATGGGCCTTGCATATTCCATGTCATCCAGGAGCAAGGTGTGAAGAAGGGCATAGGCAGTGGTTTCCACTGAGACTGCGTTGTTGCCATTTCCCCAGTGGCGCTGCTGCTTTGCTGCAAGAACAACTCAGTCCTGAATCACCTTGGCAGAGACTTTTGTCAAAAATCACTATTGTTCTACACAGTGGGTAGAACAATAGCATGACAGTGCTTCTTGTCATGGCACTGTGTAACCACAAGACACAGATGCTGTTGTGAGTGCAACAAATCAGCTGGGAAGCAAAGATAAGGGAAAAGAAAACCCACAATTTTCAATTTGGATTTCTCCCACCCATGGATCTAATGATCCCCTTGTACAGTGCTGCCCATCTGATGGAGTGGTAGCATTGTGTCTGGTGGTCCCTCAGACAAAACAGTTTTAATTATGGTCACAAATCCAGCCTTGATTAAGGAGAAACATATTCCCTATGCTTAAACTGGGGCTGTTGAACAGTACTGTATTTACCAAAAGCATTGGGAGGAACAACCAGGATGGTGGTGCAGCCACACAGCTGACTGACTCAGTAGTCACCACTGCCACACCCTGTGGGGGTCAGTGGGACATCCATGGGAGCTGGGACAAAGCACTCAGAATGGGTGGGGGGCTGTGAAAGTAGGTGGGCTGGAAGAGACACCTTCCCTCTCAACCACAAATCTGGTCTGGACTACTCCTGTATGTTGCTATTTTTACTTATGAACTTCCTTCTTTCTCATTTGGCCTCAACTTCTTTTTCTTCCCATGGGAAGCAGAAAACATTAATGAATATTTACTGTAGTTTTGTTCTAGTTTCAAAATCAGAGAAGGTTATGATTCAGGCTTCACTAGCGACACATTTTAATATTACATATTAAAATGTAAAATATTAAAATATTTAATTATGCAATTTAAATTATTAAATGTCTTAGATATATACATACACAGTTGCATAAAATTAACGTTTCTTCATTTACTTCAATTTGTTTTGTTCATGTAAATGAGTTTCTATTAGAAAAAGTGCTTTTTAAAGGGATTTTTAAGAGTGGTTACCAGTACCTTCATCAAAGGAAGAACAGCCCCTTAATTTGTCTTTCACAAACTGAGCTTCTTCACTATCAGACTGTACGAGTGTCAGAGCATAAGCAGTGATGACTATAGAATAGCAGTCAGTATTTCTTGAAAACTGATTCCTCATGTAAGCCACTGCTCTTGTAACCACTTGTGCCTGTGGAAACAGAATAGATCCATTTGTAAAGATCACTGAGACCTGCTAACTGTTACTTCTGGCACTAGGAAACTGGTACTTGAAATTAGAATACTTCCCTCTAGTAATTGTTAAGACAATTATAATGATATTTGCTTAGCAAATATTACAGCCATTGATGATGGAGCATGTAGCTCAAAACCCCTTGTTTTATACCAGGCCACGACATCTTTTCCTACCCACCACAGGTGCAAGCAGATTTTAAACCCCACTTGCAGTTCTCCAGGAGATGGTAGGGTGGGTATGCCACAGTGCAATAGACTGCAGACTTAAAGAGCCAGGCTTCCTACCACATCAGGTGACGGGAAGACACGTAGGGTCTGTTGCAAGGCTATGGTTACAAAGGCTGTCATAGCCAAATCGTCTTCTGCTGACTTAATGCCACCCTGAAAGATGAAATGGAAAAGTTAAATGTGCATGCATAGCTTTAAGATTAAATCTAGAAAATTACTTTCCATAAAGTCAAGGATCTTCTCTGCAAACCCCATGACTGTGTAACGTGTCGCTGTTGCCTCAAATTTTTTTCACTAATATGTGTCCATCTAAAGTATATCTTCTATAGTGGCTGCATTAAATGTTGCATTGAACATGTAAGAGATCAGGAACCCACCACGGGGAACCAGCTGATAATCAAATAGTTATTTATCTTACAGCTAAAAATCTATAATTTCTCATTGAAACATTCATGGTTTCAATTTTCAGTCACTAGGAGGGTGGGGTTGTTTTCATTTCTGTGCTACTCTCTACACAATAAAGAGCCCTCTACCTTGCAGACAGAACACTCCTGTAAAGGTATTTATACACCATATTATTTCTTATCCCTCTTGATAAAGTAAGCTCTGTGGTCTCATTACCTTTTTTTCCCCCTGAAAGTTCTTGAAGTATATGTAAGATAGAAGATTATCTCAGCTTGAACACAGGTCAAAAAAACCCAAAACCCTTTGACCAGTCCTTGAGCTACTTGTTTCTTTTTCCCCAATATTGTTACATCAACTGTGAAACTAGCTTTGAGGCCAGAGTGTGAAAGCCTCACTAGTTATTTGACACAGATCAGTAAAAATATTAATGACTGTTTTTTTATACATATATATAGTCATTATATTGCATTTTCAATGAGTTTTGGAAGATGCACATTACTTTCCTAGGCTAAATTAATGGACAGTACAATAATTTTGTGTTTCTGGACAGCTATAGATGATGGGTAGACCAAGATATGCAATTTGAAATTCTGATTAAGTGTTGACATTTTCTTTTTTCAATCATGGGCATGGTGAAATACTGAAACAGATTACCCAGACAGACTGGGATGTCCTTGAGACACAGCTGGATGTGTTCCAGCACAGTGTGATCTAACTAGAACTGTTCTGAGCAGAATTTGGACTAGATGAGCTCTGGATGCCCCTTCAAAACAAAGTTACAATTCTACACTCTATGGCCTTAAGGGATAAAAGGCTTACATTTTTACCAAATATGTGACCCCCAAAATAATTTTTTAAGTGCCCCATAGGCATAGCTGAAAAACGTGTCTAAGACTGTATAAAAAGATAAAGGTGGTGGTGAAGTGCTAGCTATGCATCTGACATAACAGACATCTTAACAAATTAATTTTGCATTGCAGATTTTGTACTTACATTACAGATTTATTTTCTTTAGATACATTTATTGTAATTCAAGAATTCACAGCACTCCTTTCAATCCCTAATAACCCTAAATGCACGACAAATCATTCTAACTATGGCTGACCTACCTGCATTTTCCTGTCCATTACAGGGTGGTGGTCATGGAATGAGCCATCTGCCTGCTGTTGATTAACCAAGTAGGAAATGGAGTTGCTTATGTGACTGTCTTGTATACCGAAGTATTCTCTGCTCCTTGTAAGCACTTTAACAATGAATGCAGTTAACCTGCACAAAAGAAAAATTTCCAAACTTGTGCTGACAGATATTTATAGAAGACTACATTGACAGGAAGAAAAACATAGTAATTTTATGCACAGACTCATATTCAATGCAGTGCACTCGCTGAAACCTAGTGAGTTATTGTTCAACATCAGCTTGAATTTTTCTACTTCATGAGAAATGCAAAAGAATCAGTGGCTCAGTATAAATCTCTTTCACCAAGGACTTAATATGCTAAGAGAATTTGGTGGCTGATTATTCATGGCAAAAGTACATAGGAAACCACCAGATTTTCAAAATTCATCACCAAAGAAAAACTTCTGATGCATCAAATGATAAGAGGTAATTTGAAAAAATAATCCCAACCAAATAAACCCCTAAAAATAAAATCCCAAAAACAAAACCCCAGGAAAAGAAAATCACTTACCATACACTACTGGGGGTTGTTTTAAATGCTCCATAGGACCCATCCTCCTTCTGAAACTCAAGCAGTCTAGTGTAACCTGCATGAGCAGGAGAGCACGTAACTCTTCAGAGAACACCCATATTTATTGGGCATTTTCCTAAATCACTGGTATTATAATAGACATGTTTTGTATTGACTGGTGGAAAAGTTCATGGAAGCATTCACTGGGGCATTAAGGAGGAAATGTCTGCGTCAGCAGAATTTGACACAGAAAAATCACTAGGCTTAGAAGATCCTCTGTCTTGTTTGACTTAATTGAGTCAAGCAAATAACCTGAAAACTGCAGATACCTATGGTTACAAAACACTGTATGTGTAGTGAATACTGGGAAATTATTTCCCATTATTGACAACTTTTCAAGCTGTTGATTTTATGGTGCACTGAATCAAAAAGTATACCAAACATCTTCTATTGGGTCAGACACAGTCTTAGAAAAATCATGACTTATGGCTTCAGATCTTGATTGCTATTATTTTGACCAATTTTGTATCATATCCACAGAACTGATGAACTTTTTTACACTGATGAACTTCACTAAGAAAAGCATAATGTAGGCACTAAATGATGCTGATAATACTAAATACTTATTAGCAGGATCTCATGTCACTTTTGGCAGGCTTGATAAACAGACAAAGATCTTCATGCAGCAACTGCTAGCATGCTTTTAATCTCTATTTATACACTTGTTTTTCATTGATGAAATGGGTTTATCATATCTGAAGATCACAATGACAACTGAATTGTAATGCTTTATGCCATAAGCACACCACTGTATTTAGAAAGATCAGCTGTACCTGCTCCAATACTAATTCTCTGTTTTAATTCCTGTGAACTGGAGCATTTCCACATACTGTGGTCCTGACTTTGCCGTATGTTTAATACCAGCTTTGGATCACATCTTGGACTGGAGTCTTCCAGAAGCAGACTTGCAGGTGTCCTCTCCCTAAGGAAACTCCATCACTGGCTTGGCCAAAGGCTGCTGAAGTCCTTCTAGCTTATGTAATGATGAATACAGGAGTGGGCAACTGAAGGTGCCGAAATCATGATTAGTACTGGGAATTTCCTTTTAATACTCCTCTTGACAGCCACAGAGATGTCTACATCCCAGCTGGCTACCCTAAGCAGTGTCTGTGAACACTGTATGGGGAGAATAAGCATTTTTAGGATGTGATTTATCTTGGTTGATGTTGAACATTTGGAGGCAATGAACAACTGGCTTTTGCTATCCATTTAGTCTGAAAAGAATTTTCATTGATCAGCTCAGATTTTACTTTCTACTTCTAAATTAGTCAAGAGAGAGAATGGACTGTCAGTGTCAATACCATCCAGTGCCAGATGCTGGTTGTTAGTGTCCTAAGCCCTCCTCACATGTCTGTCCTTTGCGTCTCATGTCTGTCTGCAGACTGCCAGGGGCATTTCTGTGAGGCTGTGGTAAGACAGCGGGCACTCAGGAGGCAGCTGCAGCCAGGGTGCAGTGCAAACAGATAGCAAGGATCCCATCCTTTGGCCTCTGGTTGGTTTGCCATGTTTTGTTTTTTTCCTGCCTACCTTTTTCAATCATACTGATGGCTTCCTGCTTCCGTTCGGGATTGAAGTTCACCCACTGCTCGCTGGCATCCAGGTACTCAATGGCATAGACTGCAGGGGCCATTTTCACCATTGTTTGCTCTGCACAGCCTGTGGGCACCTGAATCAGCCTCTCAACTCCATTGAGACTCAGACAGTTCTCAACAGACTGATCCATAATGTTCCCTGTTGTAAAAAATACAAGCCATAGTATGTATCTTATTTAAAACGGATTGCTGTAGTATGAAGAAAGGTAATCCTACTACAGGCTGACATTCCAGCATGGCCCAGTAATCCTCACTGCTCAACACTGTTCTTAGCTACCTGAGACTTCATAAAGCTCTTTAGAGAAGGGCAAGGACGAGGTGCCAGGCCCCAGGAATGCTGGAGAAAGAAGGCTGGCACAGTGATGAAGAAGAAAGAGTCCTCAGGCTACTGGAGGCAGGGAAGAAACAGAAGGGGGAAAGTCTTGTCTATCAGGTTTGGGCTGGAAAAGCCTTGTCAAACCAGCTCTGATCCTCCCACAGAGGGATAAAAAGATTGTGTATTAATCATGCCAAACATTTTATGTGGGTTTTTTTTTTCTCTGCAATTTTATAACTTTACAAATTCAATGATCCCTTTATTTTAGAACAGGTATTTGAAATGGAAGCCAATGTCCTCTGTGTCACAAATACATTATTTTGCATTTCGGGGTTGGGGGGGAGGTATTTATCACTATTAAAAGGACTTGCTTATAGATGTTTCAAAATTTGTATGCATGAGTGTATATCTATATCTATATATATATCTATATATATATCTATATCTATATCTATATCTATATCTATATCTATATCTATATCTATATCTATATCTATATCTATATATATATCTATATATATATATATGCATACAACTATATTTGATATAATGAATATATGAACATATCTCCTCTTTGGAAACACAGAACTCTCCAGAACCTCAGAGTCCAGCATCCTTATTTCTGGAATCCAAAGCAGATCTCTACAGCCCTGCATGAAGTTATTAGAGAAGACGAACTCTTCCCTTCATGTCTGGCTTTCCCATGATGTTAGTCTGAGCTCAGTGAGGAAGGATGGATCTCATAATGCTATGGCGCTCACTACAAGTAAGAAGGAGCAATTAGAAAGAGGAAGGAGGTACTGGCTCAACCCTGGGGATGTTTTGTTTTATGACCTGATCATGTAGGACAGACCATTTGAGTCATAACAGAAAAGCCAGGAGAGAGTGGAGACTTGCCATGCAGGAATGAGCAGCACAGAGGGGCCTGCCCCTTGTCACCTATGGAGAAGTTGTTGACAAAAAAATTACATTTACCTTTCAGGCTAACTAACACGTGGCTGTCAGAACCTGGTACCATATTAGATGGTCTGTTCAGGTCCACTGTATGGGACTTCACTGTAAATAAAATAACAAATAGATATCTACATCCAGACTTCAGAAAAATAAACAACATACTGTAATTTTAGAAAAAAATAAACTTATCTTTCTTATAGTTTTCAATCTTTAGCAATATTTTACACTTGAAAGAACCTGTTTTTAATACACTTAAGACCCATAAGTGAATTAAATAGATGACCAGCTTATAGATAAAGAATGATACCTTGAAAAATAATAATGAAATAAATAAATTCTAAAAATTCACAATTCTTCTTTTTTTTTTTTTTTTCCCATGAGTCTTTTTCTATTTATTGGATGGAGAGACTTCTGACAAGTTCTGGTTAACCAAGGGAACATCTGTCCATCAAGGAGTATTTCACTGCCCCCATAATTCACTGCTCATTCTTGCTCCAAACCTCATCTGTATGTAATCTCTTTGGGTAACTTACAGTCACTGTTAATGCAAATGGTCTCTTCTTCTCTCTGTAAAACACCTTCAGTCTGCACAGTTAAAGAAAGAAAAGTTAAAAAGTTTGCAAGCACTCACACCTGAAATTAAGCTGCAAGAAACTTGTGAGCTCCACCCAAGCACTAGGCCAGCAGGTGGCACAAAAAACTGATTTTGAAGGGAGATTTCTCTCTAGGTAAAACTCAACCTTTAAATAAGAATTTTGGTTTCTCAACTGAAATACCAATAAGTTTGCTGATTTTTTATGTTAGTATTGAAACATTTCCCTGGAGGAA
Source organism: Serinus canaria (assembly GCF_022539315.1). NCBI lineage: Eukaryota > Metazoa > Chordata > Aves > Passeriformes > Fringillidae > Serinus > Serinus canaria. The sequence goes on along the minus strand of NC_066313.1, from coordinate 50,522,375 downwards.
ATTTCTGTTACCAAACCCACTCTCAAAAATTAAATTTCAAACTTTATTCTCAGCTTTGTGACCCATCAAGACAAGTTCACAGAGGGACTCATTTAGGTAAACCTCTCATGTATGAAATCCATGAAATTCTGAGTACATCTTGGGTGTAAGACTTTAACATGCTTTCCCTTCTGATTCCTCACATCCCTCTTCCTACAGTTTCAGTTTTAAATAAAGCTATTTTTATTGGTACTTCTAGTGTTTTGGTGTAACACTGAACTCAGACTGTGTCTATATCTACAAAAGGTATAGCCTTTAACAACTGCAGGTTCCCAGCATCCTGTGCCTTATCCTTACCTACATGGTAATCCCTGACACCTGGGGTGCAAGGATTTATATTTTGCACTTTTTATGTGGGTGGAAAAAAGTCCTCCATGGATGACTTAGGTATTGTAATGAGTCTGTGTTGGCACTTGAAAAGTAATTTTTTTTCTAAAAGTCTCCTCCTTTTTATAATTTTGAAAGAGTGACAAGGTATTAAATAATCAATACAGCATCTCTGTTAGCATGTTTTGCATGTTTTTACCTATGCATTAGTTAAGAGTGAAGATTGATCCATTGACCAGAAGGAATAAAATAGGGTTTAATTTTATTACTAGCAGAGAGCATTTCCTTCTTAAAAGTTTGCTAGATGGACATCTTCAATCTTGTCTTTACAAGGAAAAAAGAATTCTCATACAGGTTGATGAAGCATCCACCTGTATGAGAATTAAACAGGGAGGAGTTAAAGATTCTAAGACAGGCGCCTGCTGAAGAATTTGTTGTTGTGTCATGGGTAAAGGATGTTTTTTGCCATAGAGAGCAAACCTTTCCACATACAATAGACAAAGAGGCTTAATTTTCTCCTCTCAGTCCTTGCTGAACAATGGATTTCCTGAATTGCTTCCAGCCTTGTGTTTGCACCATTTCACTCCCTCCACGACAACTCCAGGTATAGTGCATGTTGCATTTGGGGACAATTTGTGAAGTGCCTGCCCTCAGTCAGGGCATACCTAGCACAACATACATACCACCACTCTGAGATTCTTCCTGACGCTGTCGCTGTGCCCAGAATCCCGGTCGAAGGCAATGATGGTGATTGGGATTTCTCCCACAGTCAGGGGGACGACTGAGAAGAAGGCTGGTGTTGCTGAGTTCCCCTTGGCCAGCAGCTGCAGCTGCACTGCCTTCGCCGTGGTCTCCGCAGTGCACAGCCCCTTCACTGCTTCCATCTTCACTGTCACCTGTGGGCACAAGGCAATGCCCAAGAGCAGTCCTGGTGCACAGGGAAAATACCTCTGGATGCCCCTTCCAATGTAATTTGTTCTGTGACCCCATGGTCTGCTAATATTCAGCTATATTGATTAGGGCTCTGAAGGTAAAACAGCTAACATTTCTTCATTACACTGAACTTGAAACAGAGTTTTGGCCTGTCCCTGAATCACAGTGAAGTAAGAAGGATAGTGCATTTTTATAATAGTGCATTTTTATACATCCCAGCTCTGCACAATTCAATGCAGCTCAGAGGATGCTGGTTGAACAGCTGGATGGGAGATGGGAAGAAGTGAAAAAAAAAGAGTATCAGCCTTAGGACAATGAAGGCCCTAAGCCCAGTGACAACTGTGGCCATATGCAGGAGTGCATAGGAGCTACATGAAGAGGAAAAGCGGCTCTGTGTTGTATGCTCAATGAATTTTGTGGCTAACATTGGATGGTGCACTCATACTCATTTTTCTCCCTATCTTGTGTACCTTGTGAAGTGTCAGCAAGTGTCAGTGTCAGCAGCTGGCTGTTGTCCAGATCAGCAGGCAGCAAAAAGGGAACAGATTACTTCAGTGAAGGGGAAGAAGTAACCAAAAAACAAAGGATATGGCTATGTAACATGGTGAATAAAATCTGCTCAATACAGGAAGTTTGATTACCAAGTAGAACTGGATCCTGTGCTTGGGAAAGAGCTCAAGAGAGGAGCATTATGTCTGGGCTGTAGGGGGACACTGAAGGGCGGCCAGGACATTCCCATTAAATTATTACAAAACCATAGCTCTAGCTAGCTTGGCATGCAAGGTGCAGCAGTTGTTGATAACACTACCTGGAGATCGTTGGGCAGGTAGTTGTAAACCACTGCTTTTATTTCCAGCTGCTCGTGTCGTCTGACTGAGTACGGTAGTCTCAGGGACACAAAAAAGTCCTTGAAAACTGCAAAGGTGTGGGGGTCAGCCACACAGAGCCCTGGGGTGAGAAAAAGAAAAACAGCTAGAATTGAGAATTACACACTTAACATCAGCTGATCGGAAGTCAAATGTCTAATCAAAAGTCAGTGCCTGGGCTCTCCTGAGGTCACGAGCAGGCTGAGGAAAACAGGCATACTCAGAACTCATTGAAATTATCTCAAGTTTGCCCCCTGGAGTCACTGGTTTTTCATAGCTAAAACTTGGCAGAGGGATTGTATGTTTTCTGAGTGAAATGATGCCCAGTTTTCCTCCCCTTTCAAAGCGGAGCTGGCAGTACAATATAGACCCTTTTTCCATCCTGTGTAGTCCTCACCAACTCCTAGGAGCTCCCAGAGGGCAGCACCTGGGAACCTGGGCTCTCTGGCTGGTCCTTTGCTGGTTTTCTGGTGTTCTTTTCTGCCTTAGAGACCACAGATGTTCATGCTTTGAGATGGCCAGAACGTGGTCCCAGAACCAAATAAAAGTGATGTTACTACTGCTGCCTCTCATGTGGCTTCCTGGCCACGTGGAAGCTAAAATCAGGTGGTTTAAACAGTGGAAAGAATAAACGACAATTTTGATTGTATGATCCATCATCCTTGAACCCCTACTCCCTGTTGTTTTTATAAATATAAAGCTATACCTTAACTTCTAGTTGGACTTCAACATGGCATAAAAGAGAGAAGTAGCTATTATGATCAAAACACTGTGTTTTTCCGTACCGACTGTTTTATTCTGCCAGCATAACATTCTATCTCTCTTTTGAAAATTACACATTCTCTATTCATCCATATAAAGAAATAAAAAAACAAAAAATAGCCAACACTTATACCTTTTTCAGGAGATATACTTATTGCCTGAACTTCCCAGGTAGTTATAGAGTCTGGAGCGAAGTTTTTTACACTGGAAACACAAAAAAAATGTTTTAGAAGGCATGTACAAAATGTAAACATTTTAATTTGATGAAGTTTGAGTATTTAAAGAGAAAAACATATTCCCTCAGCTGTGGAGATGAAGTACTTGCAAATATTCCGAAGTCCTCTGCATCAGATAGTAAATAAAGCTGATAGTTGTATACATTTGAGAGTACAAATTTAAACATATTCAGCCAGTTAGGCAACACAGTACCTGTGCTTTCCAGGGCTTTCCACTTCTTCAAAACTCCACCACCAGCTCTCAGGAAAATAACTGCGCAAGCTGACAGAGGTTTCATCAAACAACTCTTCATGTTCACTGTATTCTGTAAAACAGGAGCGAGGTTTCTTTTTGGAAGTCTTCAGCTGCTGACCTTACACTGTCTTGCAACTCATAAAAGCACAAAAAAATGCTCTGAATGAAAAGATTTCATCTGGGTTTCATCTTGGGAATTGAAGAAAGATGTTGAAAAAAGAGGAACAATGACCGTAGCTTGTCACTGAAGAAAGAGCTCCTCTTCCCAGCTACAATAACTAAATGCTACCAAATGAGAAATCAGATTCCTGTAGTAAAGCTAGCAAAGATGTTCCCAGTGTCCCATACTTGTGACAGACAGGGGAAATCTGTGAGAAATGGTAGCAGAAATTACACTCAGAATGGGATCATTTTAGATATCAAGTAATTTTGGGTTTTTTTGGTAATATAATAGTAGCACCATTAATTAAAGAGTCATAAATCTGAGACCACTGAGAGCCCTAAATGCAGACAACCACCCCCTTCCCCCTCTGCTGTCTGTGGCCTCTCTGGAGTGTGGGCAGGGGCCACCAGTTCCTCTGAAAGACTGGAGGGGCCAGCAGTGGCTGAGGTGACTCCTGCCTTTTCTCACCCCAGGAGTTATCCTGTGCCAGTCCCACCTACCCAGCATACAGGTGTGAAGACGCAATGCTGCGTGGCTGCTGCACTTGTACTGGGGCTCTCTGAAATGCTGATGGGAAAACTTCCTCCCCAGCCCCACAGCACTAAAATGCCCCTTGACCCTCCCCAGCCACCACAAGAAGGGTGAAAGTGGCAGAGCTGCGTGCTGCTGCTCCTTACGTCGTGCCAAGCCCACTCTGTTCATCTGCCTCGCCTGCTTCCTGAGGGCTGTGGCTTTCTCACAGCAGTCCTGGAAGGCATCCCTGCACTCCTGGGAGCCAGACACCTTTGCCAGCCTTTTTGCACAAGAAAACCTCATGGGATTTAATTTCATTCCATCTTGGCAGCATTTTAGTAGAGCAGTGTTTTGGTATCTGCTGGCTGCAATAGAATTAAAGCCCAGAATTAGTGCTGTGTAAGAAGAAATCGGTGTAAAGGTGTTCATTGTGCTCAATCCTGTCATTCTTTGCCATTAATATCCATTTCTATTGCAACAGCCAATCTTCAGCCTGGGACCCTTAAACAGTCCCTCCTAAAAACAGTCCACAAACTGTTTTTAGGAGGAAAGCATAGGCTCTATGGCATCCTAGACATTCTGTTCTAACCCCTCTCTTCCCAGTCAGACTGAATTAAAAGTTAAATCCTCTTTGCAGGCTGGAATTCTTAATAGAATAGCAAGATCAGTGTTCTCTTTCTTGAATAGAGTCTGATTTCAAAAGAAAGGAAGAATCCAACTCCAACCCTTCATGTCTTCTGGCAAGAAAATGAGAAAAAAAAAATTGCACAAACTGACATTTTATACCAAATGGTATACTAACTCTTCTCTTAATTGAAGCACAGAGTGCCAAAGTTGGCACAGCTTCAAAGCAAAATGTCAAGGAAAAAAAAGGATTTCTAAAACATCTTCTGACCATACAAATGATTTTGAAAACCTCAAGTCGTGACTGAGGATATGACACGTTAACTACTAGAACTGCTTTGCATTTGGGATTATAAAGAGGAGAACTAATTTCCATTTATAGGCATTATTTGGTTTTGGTTTTTGAGCTGCGCTGATGAATGATGCATCATGCAGCATTTGTGCTAAGTTATGTCACCTAATGCAAGAGCTGGAACTAAGAATATCTTGGCATCCTTCACTATGCCATCACTTCTTGTTCCCTAGATCCCAGACACATCCCTTTGCCTCCCCCTGCTAAGATTTTCAGGCCACACAGAGGAGCAGACATACCAATTCCTGACATTTTTTTCTGAAAATCCAAAGATCTCTTCTGCCTTCTGGTGCCCTGGATGCATTTATATCCTGGGAAAGCAGATCAGAAGTGCTTGGTCACAATGATATGACAGGAACAGCCTGATCATTCACCTAATTCATGAAGACCTGTCTTAGGACCCATCTCATTGACAGAAGACCCACAATTTGAGGGAGAGTTCCACAAATCTTCCAGCCTAGCCAACTTCTGCCTGCCCCAGCTGAGGTGGTCACCAAAGGACAGGCACCCACCATCCAAGAAATCTGAACTGCCAGCATCTGGTGGAAGTACAGAAGAAGAAAAACCCAAAGGCAAGGGAGATTTTACAGCATAAGAGTAGAAATATTTCTGACTTTTTAAGCAATCAGTCTCCCCAGATCTCTAGAGGTCTCACACAAATTTCTGAAGGGCAGGTTGCACTTACCTTCCCGAATGCTGGATTGAATCGTGTCTGATATAAAAGCCAGACCAACATCAGTAAAAACTTGAACGCTGTTTGCGCCACCACCAACGGAACAGCCAAGATCATACGAATTCATAGCATTAAATACCTGCCAAATAAAGAGGCTCAGATGGACTGTACATGTTTGTAAAGGGTTTATACATGTATCAGAACATTTCTTGTAGCCTTTGATTCGCAGAAACAAAAGGAATTGGTGGTGCAAGTTGAATTGGGAAGCAAATTAAAGCTGAGGGATGTTTTAGTTAGGGAGTGCTTTCACCCACGCTTTTTTGAATTTACAAATTTTTCTGCCATAGGGTGGAAAGCCCCATCCTAAATATACCACTCATCTTAAGCATGCAATTTATCTTCAATAGATCCTAAATTGCAAAAGAAAAGACATTTTCAAATTTAACAAAGTGTTGTCTAGGCAATTAATAGCCATTAATTATATTTTGATCCTCTCATTAGTAATGGAAAAATTTGCTTGACTTTGCTTGCTGTGGTATTTTTTTACAAATATCTTACCTTTTTGGCTGTAAGCTTATTTTTCTTATTCAGAATAAAAACTGCCTTATCAACCACAGCTAAGGCAACTTTTCCTGCATGGTCTGTTTCAATCTGCAAATTGACTTGGTCTGTTGGTTCATATGTGTCTTGTTCTGTTCTCACTTTAATCTAAATAAAAGAGATTGAAACAAATTAGCATATTTATTAATAAAAAGTAAAGACTCTTTGGGCCAGGAATACTGTCAGCTGTGACTGTTAGCAGTCAGAGGCTGGGAGATGTTCCTGTTTTTTGGAGTTTCTGCCTGTGATCCTGCATTTTGGGACATGTAGGTGCAGATATTTCACACTGAAGGAAATCATGGGGAGCTGAAAGGTGTGTCCTGCAGAATTTTGGATGTTGGCTTTCAATGACTTTTAAGCACCAAGGGAAATAAAAAGTTTGTGTTAGGGGTTTGTGGGACTGGGGTCTTGAATATAGTTTTGTTATTTTCCAGTGGAGAAAAAATTACCATGAAAGACATGAGCACAATGTCCTTGTCATTACATGGTAATGTACAAAATTGACCAAATTAAACCAGTCTGTAATAATATTTCCTGCTTTCTATCACACACTCGAAATTTTTAGCATAATTGAGCAAACAGAGATCTGGTTCTGATTGGTGGTTTAAAGAGGAAGTAGCCATGGTGATTATGAAATAACAGGGAATTATTACTGGAAATGCCTGTGAATGTTACTGAATTTTGTCCTTGTATAAAGAAATGATTGGTTTGTCTGTTGGAGATGGATGATATTTTCTTGAAAACATTTTCCCCCCCAATGGACTATCATATTCCTTTTCCAAAACAAATATTTCTAGTGGAAAAAATAATTTTAGACAGCTGACAATTTTCAGCAATTTAGTTTCATGCTATTGGGACAAATTCCTGTGTCTTGCTATTTTTCATTTTACCTGATAGTCCCAAAAGGAGGAGGAGGAAGAGGAGAAGGAAGATGAAAGAAAGGCTTAGAGGGCCTCCCATTTTACCTATACTTCATTTTCTAATGCAAACTGTTCTTTTTAAAAGCTTTTAAAGTGCTACCAAAACTCAGAAAATTACTTTTATCAGAAATTAAAAAGCTTGAAAAATTACTTCAAATTTATAGCTTTTTCCCAATAAATGGCTTCAGTTTCTTTTGTGCGACACACATCAGTACAAAAAGAGAAAGTTACAAAGAGATTCTTTTCCCTCGATAACTCTATCAGTATTTTCTTGTGGATTTCTAAAATACAGACACTCACAGGGGGTGGTTTTTTCTCTAAGAAACTATTTTTCATCTCTTTGAGGCACAACCTGAGAGCCTTTCCAAGCTATACCTTTTGGCACGACTCCTGATGACTCCATTTCAATAAAAATGACATCTCACTTTATAATCCCAGGTCTGCACTTGCTCTGCCACTACCCCATTTAAAAAAAACATTTTGGAATGCAAGAACAGAAGCTGAGGGCTTTGAAAGCACCTTTCCTTCGCAGACATCCACGACGTCCACCCACACAGAATCAGCGATGATCTCTTGCTGGCCCTCGCTCTCAATGAAGTAGTAGGCTAAAAACCGAAAGGCAGGCACCATCTTCTCGGTGATTTTAAGGTTTATCACTTTGTTTGAGGATGGGACCCTTCCCAGAAGCTCAGCTTGTCCCTTTGCCACAACCTGCAAGGCAGAAACAAAGAGAAATCAAATACTGTGACCATGCTCCATTATGTTGCATAATTTTACTGTTTGCTTTTTCTTTTCCTGAGGCAATTTCTGTTTAAAATATGTTCACTTCTAATGGCATTAATAGTTTTAATTGCCAAGCTGTATACCAGTAGCCTGGAGGAGACCTGCATGCTGTGGTGATGGATCTCTGCTACACTGGTCTTGTGGCCCAGGTTTGAACACAAATCTGTCACCCTCCACTCACTCCTACAACTGTAGAAGGGGTACTCAGAGAGTAGACTAAATTTTGTCTCCTACAATGATTGGTCATCATACCTAGGAAGACATCAGCATTATTGAATCTGCAATCAGTACTAAATCTTTCAGATGGTGTGAAAGAGTTGGAGCTGGAGGTTTAAGGATAAAGTCCCATAGACTGATCTTGAACTGATTTCAGTCCATCATTCACTATTTAACTCCTTCCTTCCTACATTATGTTAGCTGTATTCATGGGCGGTCAGAGGAATGAAAAACAGGCACAGTGGCAGGAGTGAGAGCGCTCTTCCACAAACAAAACACGTAAAACTTTCCTAAACATCCAGGGTTTCAGGAAGAAACAAGGGCATGCTACAGCCTGGCCTGAAATCCTCACTGCCTTTGTTAAGATGACCAAAGTTTGGGAGAGACCCTCACTGCTGAGCTCCAGCAGTGCCTGCCACCATCCCTCCCACATGTCCTGCCTGCCCAGCACTACACCTTCCTAAAGCACCAATTCCAGCCCTGTGCTACATCACCCATTGAAAACAAACAGCCAAACCTAAACCTAACTCCTAGGGACACAATTATTCCAATATATCAGAGTCCTTTTAAAAGTAAATGGGAGCTGATATCTTGGCACTTATCATCCTGTGAGATTTAGGCTGCCAAGGGAAATTAGGACAAAGAGAGTGAGAAGGGGATTAAACACATTTTACATTCAACAGATTCACTCCTGGCATGTACCCACAAACACATTTGTCTCATTCAGCAAAATAAATACTCTGCATTTTACATGCTCTGAAAATAACTGCAAATGTATAAAAACCACCAGAATCATCTAAATAATTTCTGAAAAGGACCTCTGGAGATCTCTAGTCCAGCTGCTTGCTCTAAGATGAGACATCACTAGGGCAAGACTAGGTGAGACTGGCAAGGGTTTCTTTTTTGAGTGTTGAATTTTTCTCAGGCTGGAAAACCTCTCAACTCTCTGGGGAACCTCTTCCAATATGGCACTCATCACTAGCAAATAGATTTTTCCAAAATGAATCTTCCAAGCCATAATTTGTAACCTTGGTCCCTTGTTAGATTGTGTGGCACCACCTAGGACATCTTGTCTCCACTATGCCTTAATTCCTCCTCAAGTAGTTTAAGGTTGCTATTAACTCTCTCTTAGGCTCTTCACCCAGCTGAACAAGCCCAGGTCCCTCAGCCTGTCTTGGTGGGTCAGGAGTGCCAGAACACCAATCATCCTACTTTCCCTTTCCTGGACCCCCTTGGGTGTCCCTTCTATCAATAACTAGGTAAATGTTCCAGGTTGCAGAATTTCTGAAAGAAATTACTGATATGATGCTATTCTGTTTACCATATAATAGAAATAGCCAATGTTTCCTCTGCCAGGCTGATGAATATCATTCAAGGTGATGGGTAAGGTATCTCCAGGTGCCACAACAGTGTGTGGGATGCTGATGCTGAGGTAGTTTGGAGAAGCAGACTGGTATCTTTCAGCTCTGATGCTGGCTTCAGGTGTTTCTAACCTTACTTTACCCTCTTCAGCCTTTACCTGTTAGGGAAGAAAAGGACAGAGTGAGTAAAGTGTCCCACAGGAGAGAGTGAATAGTGTCACCAATAATTTATATTGTGCCAGGTTCTTTGGAAAATGCTGTGAAGTGAAAGGAATAATTGCTGAGCCCTCATTAGCAGAACATGGCATCAAACCCCAGGATTTTAATTACTTTATTCTCTTACCCATTCTGCCTCTTGCTGTATTTGCCTTTGGTATTTTCACCCTTGGCTCTTTCTAAATGAGAATCAATGGGTCAAAAATCATAAAGTGATTTTGTACTCAGACAATTTATTTTCCCCTGTTTTATATCGTGCACATAATTGAACCCTCTGAGTGGGCAGATGTAGTTGACTCTCTGCATTGCTCAGGACCTTTTCCTTCACTTTCTTCTCATAGTTTTCTATCACTTTGTATGGTGATATTCCTCTTAGTCCCATTTCTGTCCTTCATTCCAGGCAAATGCACATCCAAAACACAAAAATGCATCACTACAACCAATGGATGTCCTCCCAAGGCTCTGATGACACTACAGGAGTGTCCTTCACTTGAGACATCCCTCAGGCCCCTGCTCTGTCTAACAAATCTTACACAGTCTGGACAAGGATCTGCATGTCATATAAGAAATCACCTCTGTGCTAATTCAATGAAAAGTGATCATCTTCACAGTTGTTTATAATTGTCTCATGAGCAATTCTCAGTGGGATACTTTTAAACATGGATGTTTGCATTTTATTTACCTTTATTTCAAGCGTTTGAGCATCTTTGGGGACGTTGAAAGTAATGGAGACCAGACCCTCTCTATTACAGAAGGCAGTCTTCTTCACTGGGGGTTTTCCAGGCAAGGCAAGAGTGGCAGTGATAAATAGGAAGGCAGCAGGAGTACCATCAACAAAAGTGGCAGTTACCTATTGAAATAAAGTTCTGTTATTTAAAGGAAATCCTATGTTTAAAAAATGAACACAAACAAGAAGCAATTTTAATTTATAATTTTTATGGACTGAGAAAAAAATATAAAACTGTACCTACCAGCATTCAAAAATTTGAGCTTTGAGAAAAGGCAATAGCAATTTACTTGTCTGGACTTCAGTTTAGGTAAAAACCTATGAGTACAGATTACAAAATGCCTCAGATTTTCACTTAGCATCTATTTAATCTAAGCAGGTTCCACAGATATTTGTCATTAACTATTATAAGGTAATATTTTGACTTCAACTCTTAGTAGAAAATTCTGAAAAAACTTGAAGGTGTGAAGTTTCAAGCCACATAAACTTAAATGCATTTATTTTAAAAGGCAATGCCCCATTTTACTGCTCAGAATTTTAATTTGATGTGGTATTATTTTATTACAATATTCTTGTTTCAATCTTTTGATATGGAAGAGAGGAAGAGACTGCTATGTTTTATAAAACTTTGTAGAGCAACAGTGCACATCGATGTTTAGAGCAGAAAACCAGCATTTTCTGGCAGTTCAGGTGCTGAGCATACAGAAAGGGGACAAACCAGACACACAAACAGTAGCTCTGTGTTGCACCTATTCTTGAGGGTCTCTGTCCTACAGGGCTCACAGTGGATCAGCCAAGGCAAGAGGGCAGACATAAATGCACTGCTGTGGAGGCAGACAGACACAGTCAGAACAGTACATACCATAACAGAGAAGGGGGCTCCAGGCACAAAATACTTCTTGGTGTTAGACAGATCAAGAGCATAAGGAGATCTCACAAACTTCACACTGCTGAGCTCTTCTTCCCTCATCTCACCACCTGTAAATATCAAGCAGTATGTGTTGCTATGGGTCCACTAACTATGGACTTGCATACCTTGGATATCTAATCTTCTGAAAGGTTTTGTTTTCATTTTCAGCTACTGGAGAGAGTTAAAGTTACCTAATGTCATCTGCAACTTGGAGCTTGAGCAGCCACTTTCCATCCAAGATTCTTCTAGTTAATTCCCTACAGCATGAGCAAGTTTTACAGCAAAGATGGATCCAGTGAGAACAGATTCCCCACATAACAGATTACACCAGAGAGAGATCAATGTCAATCTTCCAGACTGTATCAGCCAAGCCATGCTGTACTCACTTGCAGTTTCCACAGCGGTAACAGCCACATATAAATGAAACCCTTCCAGGGTAGAAATGCTCTTTCTCAATTTCTCCTCCAAAAGTGGTGTATTTAAAGTAACTCTTCCTTTTCCGTTTTGGATCTAAAACAAAAGCGGGAGGGAAAAAAAAAAAAGAAACAAAAAATGAAAGAGAGACAGCCTTACTGGTTTGTGGCCATTAGAAATAAAGTGTTGTTTATATCACAGCTACAGTATTATGGACTTGAAAGTTTCCAGAATTTCTGATAATATTCAGCTTAGGTAGGATAAATCAGTAGTTCCACTGAATACTTACTGATAGCTGTTGCTCCAGGCCTGGAATAAATATTTTGTTCTCATTTTCATCAATTATGCCAAATCGCACATATGCAGCACCTTGAATCTCTTTCCCATAAGAATGTCTTTGGAAGGAAGAAAAGTGAGGAGAGGGATCATTATTTTAATAAAAAGCAAGCTTAAGGCAGACTAATCATTTTATGCTGAAAAAACATTGGAATATTTTTAGGTGCCTCGCCTCATTTATAACTAGTAACTTGAAAACAAATTTTAGCCCCACTCTCTTGTAACTTAAACATAAAAACTTTTACTGATCTTGGTGCCAACTGGTGATTTCAAATGCAAAGATATTTATAGCATAAGTCACATTGGCAGAATCACATGAGGAGACATCATCTGGTAAAATTTGCATCAGAGTAATTTTTTTTTTTATAAATTAATGAGAGCTTAAGTTGCACAGAGAGCTCTTACACCACTCATTGCATTCAGCCTGGATGAACAGCTAATTCCTTTGTATGAGACACTCATAAGCAGAGCATAGAACAAAAGGGATCAGAGAATCATTTCAGGGACTGATATGAAATATTTGGTACCTCGGAAGATGAACAGCAGGATGACCCTCCCTGCTGATATTCTAACACATGTACTGGGTAGAGTGGACATTTAATAAAGGTCATGGGGAGAGAGGATAGGGCATGATGTTGCACCTGGCTCTGTACTCAAGGAAGCCCTGGCACATGGCATCTTCCAGCAGCACAGTGTGCAATGTGCTACATGAGACCTGTCATGGCCATGGTGCTGTCTTTTGCTTGAGGAAATTCTGCTTCACCTCGGGCTTATTTTTATTTAAACAAGCCTCTTTCAAACTGACCTGATCAGCTGCACTGATCTGTACCAATAAAGCCAATGGAGAGACAGCGCTTATGGAAACTGCATTAAATGCCAGAGCTAATAAATGGGAAACAATAGTCAATTACACCAAGTAACTTCATTACATGCATGGCCAGTTTAGAGAAATAAGTTCAATTATCAGGAATTCCATATGCTGGTTTTGATGAAAGTCATGCAGGCCTGTGTGGCACCACTAGGACCTTTTCCAAGAAGGAAAGGAATGCTATCCAGTTATTGGAGGTCAATTTTTCTTCTTAAATAATTATGATACTGATGAGGAGTCAAATATATGTGAAGTTCATAAACTCAAAATAGACTTCTGCAATAGCACAAAAAAAATTTAGAAAGAATTAAAATACTGAAGCCAGTGATTTGAAATCACTTCATATCACAATATCAAGTGATCATGATTAAAGGGAATAATTATTCAATAGAACCAAATAAAAATTTAAGGAGATAGGAAGAGTTGAGTTTGTTCAGGCAAGCACAAGGAGGTGGATACAGGCTCTGTCTGCTCTCTCAAGGTGTGCTGGGGAACAGAAGGACCAGCACAGCCAAGGACAGCAAGCAGTAGTCTAACAGTCCTCACTCCTCTGAAACTGAATAGATTTCTCCCAACTATGACAGAAGGCCAGCTGCTTCCACCTGCCTGTTCTCATTTCATAACATTAATTCCTCTTTAGAAAAGGAAAAAAACCCAAAGATATCAAGTGCTAATTAAGCCATTCTCCTAACAGGCCATTTCTTAGCATTTCTACTCTTATGAAACCTGAAAATTCAACAGCCAAAAAATTATTTTTAATAAAAAATATTTTGATTTATTAAATTATTATTGTCTGCTTTCTTAAGTTGCTCTGTGTTTGATGCCATTCTTATTTGGTATGGGACCAGGTGTAATTCATTTTCCTTTGAGCCCTGCCCCATGGTCTGGCCAGTCTGAGAGCTCTGTAGCCATGGAACCTCCAGGCCAGGGCAGAGCTGTTAAGCAATGGACATGCGATGCTGTAGTGATGCTCATGGAAGCTCCTCTGATTATTTGTATTTATCTACCTGGAAGTCTTTCTGCATAAATCATTACTCTCAAACAAGCACTAGCTTATTACTTACAGACCTTTGTGCTTTGATAAATTTCCATACTCAAACTTGAATCCAGCTCTACTTGAATTATGTTACATAGCAAGTGGAGGCTTTAGAACATTTATAAATGTTTAAAATAAAAATACACAGAAAACCAGATTATTAGTTTGCCTGGACCCTTGCATAGGAACACAGAGGAGAATCCTAAATAGCCACCTTTGCTAGCAAACTGAAATATTCAGAAAATCTTGTTCCAGCTTGATCATCATGACCTGGACCCAGGCAGCACTTGGCACTGTGTCTCAAGTCAGTGGTGGAAACAGAGAGTACATAAGATTGATCAGATCCAAGGAAAGCCAGAAACTAGTTAGCTCTTAATGACAAGAAAAAGGTAAAAGTCACAAAACTCATATCTGCTTAACCAGCCCAGCTCTGAGCACACCTACTTTGCCTCGATATCAAACACAAAGCTTTCATTCGAGATGTGGTAGTATGGATGAAGTGGGATGAGCTTGACTTCAAAACTTGGAAGTTCTGCATGAAAAAGAGAAGATAAAAGGTCACGACATGCGAGTTTCAAGCATACCTTAAACTCCTGTCGTGGCAACTGAGACAATGCAGCTGCACTGAGGGGATGTTTTAGTTTGAGCAAGCAGTGCTATTCTGAAACAAATCTACAGGTCATTTTCACTTATTCTGCTTTGCTTCACATAGTGGAGCAGTCTTCAAGTGCACAAAATTTATCTATTTTAAAGGAAAATAAGATTAAACTCTGCCTGCTCATGGGCAGGAAGTGCCCAGGACTAGGAGCAGGTTGAGCTAAACCCACGCTGAACTGGGTAGAGAGTGGATATGAGTTCCTCAGCATCAGCTGTGTCCCTCTGAATTTGCTCTTTCAAAGCCAACCTATTTACTCCTGCAGGTATATCAGGGTGATTTGCTCCTGCTTGCAGCTGTTTGGAGAGGGGGCAGTGATCTCCACTGTTCTGCTACCTCCACTAGCTAAGGCAAAATAGGTTTTGTTAAAATGAGATTTTCATACAATCTCAAGGTTTTCTTTTGTCTTTAAAAGAAAAATAAACCAAAACAATGAAACAACAAACCCACATTCATTTCACAAGGAGGTATAATTTCAGTGTAAATAAATCAAACCACTTCTTATCCCAAATTGTTACATTTTTACTTTATCCAAAGGGCCCTTATCTTCCATAAAAAACATTCTTTGAGGATAGGAATAACTCTAATGAAGTTCCAGATTGAATTTGACTGAGACAAAATGGACAGGGTTTTTTTTGCTCTTTTTTCCATCCTAGCCTTCACTGCAAAAATTAGCCAGAATTGAAAATACTTCAAAATGGAGCTCATCTCATTTTTTTTCCTGTAGTAGGAAAGCCCATCCAATGTCTTTTGATAAAATGTTTAAAAAGTGCTTAAAAATTACTAAATTTGTATAAAAACAGAGGTGTTTCTTTCTTTAAATATAAGTGAAAGCCACACAAACCCAGAGCTTTCCTTTTGTGAATCAGGGATAGCAATGATGCACTGAAACACCATGAAAGTTGCCCTCAGTGTCTAACTACAGCCAGATTCAATCACTGCAGTGTATTTTAACACATTGTGATAACTCCTTATATTTATAATGCAAATTTTATAATATCTCACCATATCTTTTAACTTCAAATTCAGTGGAAACATTAGACATTTCATGCTGATGAAACCAGGCTTTGATTTTCCAAGTTCCAGGCCTGAAGCACAGATTCAGCAGAAAATAGTTAATTACAATTCCTCAGATATTTTCTGATGCCATCATATAAATTATCACTGAATTGCCTTGCTTTGATCTCATCCCTTATTAATTAATTAATTAATGGTTTTCTTTTTACTGGAAGGAGCGAGCAACATATTTCCAAATGTCTTAGGTAACACTCAAAACAAGGAAGTGAAAGATAACATATTTGCAAACCACTACCTTTGAAAAGGCTGCAGAAACAGAGAACTCATCAAATATTTCCTATAGCTTATCTTCACTGAGATATCAAAATCAACCTAGCATGCCAGAAGGCCTTGAATATTTAAGTAAAGGCTTGAGTGTTTGAAATCAGATATAATAAATGACACTCTCTGCAGACTAGCCCTTTTAGAAATGCTCCCTTGAATGCAGCCATATGTTTGAGCAGATATTTGAGCAGTTTAATGGTTCTTTACCAGGATACATGTTGCTAATTTCAGCATATTAACAGTAAATTCTGGACTCATGTCTCCAAGATGAGCTGCTTAAAGGTGGAAAGATACTGATCATAGGCTCCATATGTGCCCCATGGTGAAAGAAAGACAATTTTGAAAGGTAATTCAAGAAATTCAGCAGTTAAAAATTTTAATCTCCAGGTTTAGATGTAGAAGGCAGAGCAGTAACATACTCGGCAATGTCGGGTATAGCAAAGTTTTCACCAAACACTGTGTTTATTTTCTGGTCTGACTTTTTAACCACCATTCCCCTGGAATTCTGTTGAGACAGAAGACACAAACATTAAATTGTGCACCAGGTGTCAAACATTTGCATCCAAAAGCTCAAGGTCATATCCTAGTGCTGGGGAAGAGAAAATGCTTTGTTTACTTTCCTGCTGTATTATTCACATGTCACGTATCTCCATGTTTCTGATATGGGCCAAAAATAACTACAGATATCTCACTATGTGCAAATACAGATTTCTGAAGAGGAGTCCCAGTTATTATTGTGCTCTTGGATGTTTTGTAAGAGTTTTCCATAGCTCCTGTGCTGAAGAAGCACTCCTCAACAGTGGTTTTGCATACTTACTAGCACAGCAACTGTAACCGTGTCATCTGTCGGCCTCATAGCATTGTCCAGAATGAAGATCCTGTATCTGACTGTTTAACAGAAGAATAAATATGTTCACAAATTTCTTTCTGGCCTTCCTAGATACATATCCTTGCAATCTGTAAACCGAGTTACCGAATTTTAAGATAAAACACTTTCTTTTATTGAAAAGAAATCTGAGAAATTTAAGAAAAATAATTGCATCCTTCTGTAGTTTTGCATGTTAGATGACTGGATAAATTTTTGAAGAAAATTCTGAAAATTACTCAAGGAATTTCACTTGCTTTTGTATTCCTTTTGCAGTTGAGTCTAAAACCAAACTCAAACCCTTTTTTTACTTCCCTCTTTTGTTAATTAAATTGGTAAGTAACAAAGCAGAGGGGGTTATAAAGAGCAAAGGCAACTTAATGCTTGTGTAAGAAGAAGCAGTAGGAGTCCAGTTTTTGGCAGTTTCTCATGTTTTTTTTTTTCCCAAAGGAAAGTCATCATTAACCTTTTTGAACAAAAAGGAGCAGATTTTGTCTGTCTCCCTTAAAAGTGACTGTCTCTGGAGGCATTTCCACAGGGGTTGCTGCAATGCGCAGAGCAGACCCTGCAGAAGCCCTGGCTGCCAGAACAACCAGCTCCTTATTACTTTTTCTAATCCTGCCCTTGTAACATCCATGTTCAGCACCTGAAGAGAGACATTTGTACTTTAACCTTGGGAATTTGGTGTGTATATGGGCTTATCTGTCTGGATAAAAATGTAGCCTTTCTTGGAGGACAGGAGGATGCGAGTGCTCTTGGCAGCCTTAGGGAGCTCCTTGCTCTCAGTGACCAGCAGAACATATGGCAGATGACTCCTCTTGAACAGACTCTGCTGCAGACTCCCTGGCTTGACCTGAAGAGAATAAAAGGGAAAACCCCACAGAGTCAGAGATGAGCCTTGTAACTTTGGGACCACATAGCTGAGGCCCCACAACAGCTGAAGTGATTAAATAATCTTGTTAGCACCATTCAACATATGATTTACAATTATATCTTTCTTACTGGGTGCTAGATCTTTCTTATTAGGTGAATATTTCTTTTTCAGTAGAAATACTCTCTAACCATCTATTTTCCACCACAGAAATACACTTTCTTCTGCCCAGTGCCAATAACTCCAGGCAGGAGAATTCAGTCTACATGCCTATTGATTTCCAGTTACCACATATCCTGTAATCGCTATTTATGCTAAAATCTTGGTTATGAGATTGCTGCTTTGCTTCATTCAGTTTAATGTGTTGCTTCTAGACATCAACCTTGACAGGAACTTGATTTGAAAGCTCTGCTGTTAGCTTTGGTACTAACCAACCAGAGCTAAACTGAATATTGCTGCGTGCTTTTTTCCCAACCAAATAGCCCAAATAGTGCTACTGAAATAAATCCTGCCAGACGTCAAAGAATTGTGTCAGGAGCAAATGATGCAACATAGGATGTAAAGAACTAATCAACTTAAAAATCTGCAGGAAGAACAGAAACTTTGGTCTGAGAGACTACATATTTTTAAAGGTTTCTCCTGTATTGTAAAATGGCCAGTAGTAACCCAAAGGCCTGAATTCATAGTTTAAGTGAGGCAAGAAACCCGTCAGTAATAAAGTAATTAAATGTTTTTAAATTAAATTTCATTTATCACCATGTGACAAAATCTCGAGCTTGTTATATGGGCACAAAAGAATACTCACAGTCACCACTGAAATGACATTAGCATTGTTTTATTAGCTGGTTGGGGAATAGGGTGCTGCTGTCACTAGAATTGGCTTTGTCAGTGTCTCTTGGGATCATTGTTGTCTCGGTTCCAGCCTATTCCAAGTAGAGATGATGTGCTTTTCATCACCAAATAAAAAAAATGAAATCACTTTGATGGCAGACTCACCATTATTTTTTTCATCTCTTGGTAGCCATTGTTTTGATTAAGGTTAAAGTCGATCCTCTCTGATATGAGCTGATTTTTCATCTCATCTTTGAAGAATGCAGTAACTTGCACAGGGCTCTGTGCCCCATGGACTTGAACTGTTATCGTCTCATAGGTGCCCAAACGCACCACATTTGGGGCAGTAATAAGAAATCTAAAACAACAGATAAACAGATTGTCCAGAATGTTCAATGAATGTCCAAACAATATGAATTTTGAAGATAAAACAGGCTCTCACAAAATAGCTGAGCGGGGCACTTGTGGAGAGCACCTAATCCATTGCCCTTATTAGTCAGAGTAGAGGTTAAAAGACAATAATTTTCTCTGTCTGATCTCCAAATTCTGAACTTTCCCATTTAAGTCCTGTAAAACATCAATCACTATACATAGATGAGAAAAAGCCTGCAATATGTCCCAGGGACTACCAATGCAATTTATGACCTGGTGCAACTCAGAGAAAGCTATATAAACCCAAATTTCTGAAACAGAATGAGGCCATGCATTGAAAGACAATGAATACACATTAAAAAATACACAATTAATGCTACAAAGTAATGTATCTTCATGTATTAGCACCCACATTATGCCAGCATATGCTTTAATGTGTCAGGAGGTATAGATTCCCTATATAACTATAGATGTGGGGTTACAAATAGCTGATCTTCCTTGCAGTATCACTGTGAAATGTTGGAAATGAGAGATCACAGAAGGTAAGACTGCATCCCTGGGAAGGGCTGATCTGGAGGCAAAATTGGTTGGGATTTTTTTTCCTCTTTATTATTTTCCTTCATTCTTGACCTACTCTGGTCCTTCTTAGTAATTGATTTCATGACCTTTAAAATGTAGATCATTATCCTTGTTCTCATTTTTTTCAAGTCTATTTTACACAAAACAATTTTACAGAAATCAGAGAACTGAGTGAAGAGCCAATTCCTGTCTCTTCACCTATGATGCCAATAGACAAAGAACAGTTCTTTGCTCAAGAGAGGTGCTTTTGGAAAATGATCATTCTGCAGAACCTTTCTAAAATGAAAGGTGAATGATTTTCTATTATCAGAATGGGTTGGCTGAACTACTTTTTTTATTTTTCAAAAAAACCACCCTCTTCTTTCTTAAATGCATAGAGTGAAAGGTGAGTTATAGAAATCAGGGAATAAAGCTGGTATTTAATTCCATTCACACAGAATCTGTTGGCTCTAGCAAAAGGTGACACAAGGCCTGGCTTATATGAAAATTTTTACTGAAATTGAGGATAAATATAGAATACTGAAGGTCTCCCAGAAGTTAAACCTTTGCTTTCTGCAATGTATAAATCAATTACAGAGGTTTTTTTTTTTTGCCCAAGATTTTTCAATCCCATAAATGTCATGAACAATAAATGAGCAAACAGCAACAAGAGGGTGAACAAACTGTAAATTTTTAATTATTGGTTCCTGAGAGAATATTTCTTCCTTAAAAGGGTAGTTTTAAGCTTTTTACTTCTTACCTTTTTAAGTTTACACAAATTTTCAGTGGTCCAAGGACCTGGCTTTTTTGATTCTTTATCAGGGAGAGAGACTTTTTTCAACCTTCACTTTCAAGGGATTTTTTAGGATTGAAGAATTTGTAATAAAAAATACTTACGATGGTGCTTGTTGTGTATTGGACAGCAGCAAACAAAAGCTCACCAACAATACCAGCCTTTCCATTGGAAAACTCTACAACATCTGCAAAACAGAAGCACCAAAGAGCCACCATCAATCCAGGTGCTGGCTGTAGGAAATGGGCTGACAGCACATTGCAGAGAATGATGTTGCCTATCCTGGTTATTTATTAATAACTTGCAAAACTGTGCAAGCAATAGTGGTGGACATGCTGCTGGTGCACACAGTAATACCCTAGGGAGAAACATTCTGGACTAAGTCACAATTTTATAATTTATTGTTCATCCACTCTCTTCCCAGCTTCAGTGTTTTCACATGATAGCAACTTAAAGCCAAGGGCAGAGAGAAGTTCTCACAAATACTGCCAAGGCATCCCAAAATCAAACAAGACACTGTGGCTTGAAGAGTGGCTGTAGAGTATCTCTAAATGGGGACAAATGCAGGTGACAGGTTCCTTCTCTAAGCCTTTATTTAACTCCAGGCATCTCTGTGGTCCAGCAAAGGTGAGACAAAGTTCCTTCTCTTTAGACAGCTTCAAAGGTTCTGTGCTGGAAATCCACCTGTACAACTCAGTCTCAGTCTGTGGTGCTTGGAGGCATTAATCTGCTTTAACTTCATTGGAAATGAAATTGATGCCTCTGTCTGAGCCACTCAGCCCAACTTTCCTTCATGCCCAAGACACTGGGCTTTTCCAGAGGGCAATTAGTCTCATCTTACCACAAACATGTAAGATCAATCATCAGCTGAAGGCATTCCAGACTGCATGAAGCACATCTTAAAGACTAGGATATCGATAAGCAAGGGGCAAAAAACACCATCTGAAGAATAACTGTTTGTACAAGATCCAGTTTTGATCAAAGGTAAATGAAAGAACTGACACCATCATCAGGTCTCATTTTTGCAAACTTTTACTGGACCATTGTCTTCCATTTTCATGGGTCAACAAAATTGCATAATTTTGTTGACCCATGAAAATGGAAACGTGCCCATCTGATTTACAGGCAGATCAAATCCCAGAAATCACATGGCTACTCCCAGGCTCTGGTGATGAACTGCCCTTTAGCACACCACAGCTAAGTCTGTGTCTTTAATCATTAGCAATGGATGCTTTAAATCAGCACTCCCTTATTTGCCAGGTGAATTCATGCTCACATCAAAGACTCTTTGCCCACAGTCATGGGACCTTCCACACCTCACCCCTTGCGTAAGTGACATCTCCTGCCTTGCTTTTCAAGACAAGGAGGTAGGGAAAGAGAAGAGGCTAACTACAAACCAGTTCACTATTTTACACTTAGTATGCTACAAGTTGGCAACTCCCTCTGGGACAAAATGAGACAGAAAGTACTCTCTGTCACAGAAAGGGTGGGCAGCAGTACCTGGCTTCAAACTCATGTCAGGAAAAGCTACATTTTGCCTACTCTAGGCATAGTGTTTTGGCTTATTTTGTTCCCCAAGAGACAGTTTCCTTCACCTCTTCGGTCTTTTTCCTCTCACTTCAGCTGTCAGGAGGGAGGAAAAACTTGAGGAAAGATACATGTGGATCCTCAGGGTCAAACCCATGCTCTTTAGGAGATGTTTATAAGAGTTCAGACTTGGGAACCATTAAAAACAAAGTCATTTTCTCTCTGCCCTCCTTCCCCACCCACTAATTCCCTCTGCAGTTACACACTCACAAAACTGATTTATTTCCATGCCAGAATAATTTTCCTCAGGGCTTCTGGCCTCCCAAACCCAAGGGAGATGACGAGGAAGAGTAGAGATTTCCACCATAAAGCTGGTCTGTGTTCAAGGCAAAGACATGTGGAAGAAAAACTCCTTTTGGGAACTGGGCTTGTGCTCTCCCGAGGGAGCAGAGGAGCCTTGTAAAACCTGCAGCTGGTAAAATAAGGATTCTCCCTCTGGCAGAGATAATGGGGAGAGTTAATTAAGAGCAGCAGGGGCTGTGGAGCATGCTAAGGCTCCTGCCCTCTTCAGAGACTGTTCTGCTGCTCCATCTTGCCCTGCTGCCATCCAGGGTTGGAGCTGATGCAAACACTGAGCAATCCTACTCACTAAAATGGGACAAGAGACAACTGTGAGTGGGTTCTTTGCTTTTCTCCAGACAAATACAGAACAAGAAAAGAAATAACATCTGCAAGATCAGTGCCCATTCCTTGAGAAAGACATAAGGGAGTTCTCCCAACTGAAAAGCCAACAATTTCCAGAAGACCGCAACACAACCAGCAGGGTTTTCCTACTCCTGAAGTCACAGGAAAGGCACTCTGCAGTGTGAGGTCACACCAAAATCTTGCTCTGTGCCCATCTTTATCAGAGGGGAGGAGATGGGATTTCCATTGTCCTGCCTGGCTTGTTTGTCGGGGACTGAGGTCTGTTTGCACAGCAATACAAACAGCCATGTATGAACTCACAGCTAGACATTTTCACAGATCACTTTCTAAAGAGAACCTCAAAAAAGCTATTATTTTGCTTTCACTTGTCTTTAATTGGATTTGTACACTTTTGCTTCCTTAAGTATGAATAAGTATATGTGAATACACAACAGCTGTCCATAGCAATATGCAGCAAAACTACTTTATACTTGAATTTAAGGAGGTGTTCTGACTCTTAATAAAGCTATTTTTGTCACCAAAATATAAACCAGTGACTTCAATTAAATATAATTTTTTTCACTGTATCGTGCAAACACAAAAGAACAAGCTTATGCATAACCACCTGTGTAAAGACAATTAAAATTCCTTATCCTTATTCCTGTCTCTGGGTTTGTATAAAATAATCATTGGTTTTCTAGTATCTCAGATTCTTCACACAGTGATTTGTAGTATAATATAAAACATTCCAGTCCATAGCCACACTAAAATGTAACAAAATGAAACTAAATAAAATAAAACAATCTTGGTTGAAGATCTCCAGCACACACATGAGAGAGAGAACACAGAAAATTCCCTTTAAAATAACTTAAATGTCTTTTCTTTTTCTAAAGGCAAAGTCCTTTCCTGTTTACTCATCAGCCACTTTTCACCTATTGATCCTTCAGCTGGCCCGTGTGGACTGTGGAAAGCACAGCCTGGGATTGATGTGTGCATGAGCCCCAAACCCAGGGAGACAGAATTGCTTTATTTTGAGTATATGCTGCCTCTCCTTTCAGTACCTTCGTTTGAACTTGGTGGGATTTCACAGTGTTTTGAGCACCAGCAGCAGTTTTTGTTCTTTGGCATGAAGGGCTTCCCAAAGCCTTTTTCCACTTAATCAGCCTAAATACTATCGAGACCAAACTCTCCTTTCACTTTCGTCCTGCGCTCTTTCACCTCTGCCTGCAGAGGGTACAAAGGGCAGCTTCACAAAACCCATTTCACCAATGAGCCCTGCAGTGACATCCTCTCTGCTGAGTTACAGGGACTTGGGACAAACACAAAAGGCAATATTTCACTTCTGACATTTCAGAAAATTAGATTTGGAAATCCTTTTTTCAACAGCAGACCATGAAGTGTGGGTCTAATTGGAAAAGTTCCTCTTAGCAGCAGGATAGCTTCTCTTTAGTGTCAATACTAATTGGAATTGTAAATTAAAACCATACTTTTTTTTTTCTTACCATAATCGAGGTAATGAAATGAAAAGGCTGTAGCTGCTTTTGCAATTAAAAAATTCTTTAAAAGTTCTACATTTAGTACTTCTAAGTGTATTTACTGAAAAAAAATCATATATTTAGAGGAGGAAAACCAGAATTTCCCCGTCATTTTCTGCTCTCACTGACGAGTCTGCATTTCAGGGGGATTAAGCTTTAGTTCTTTCTCATGGGTTTCTTCCTCTCTTCTCTCTCATTCTCTAAATTCTGTGATTTTCTGAATATTGTGTTGAAAAAATAAAAAATAAGGATTTTTGAACAAACACACAAAATCAGCACTGCTTCTGTAAAATTCTTATCTTGCAAAAGTGATCTATGAGGGATTGTTTTAGTTCAAGCAATAAACGCGTAACACCACTGACATAACATTTCACCACATTGTAACAATCCATCCTGTTTTCTTGGTAAACCATGTTTTCGAGGACCTCAGTGCTTTTGGCACCTTTAAGAAACCATTGAACTGGCCAGGAGGAGAGGAGATACCTGAGCATGCAAGCGACTCACCCCAGGTGAAAGCACAGAGCTGCTGGAAACGAGGAATAAAATAACTTGGCCTAAATAATACAGAATATTTGGAGTACTGCCCTTGTACTCAAACATCCTGATACTCTGCCTAGAGGCTTGTTCTTTGTAGTTTTCTTTTTTTTTTCATTCAATTTCATGACAAACCCCAAAGTAACCCAAATTTTTCCTTGTTACCAACTATAAATTACATATAAAAATTAATGTATTTCAAATCATTTGATCTTTCCCAACTTCTCCATTCCTCTGGACTGTAATGAGCACAATTATGTCTCTAGGGAATTCTTTTCTTCTCCTTTTCAAGGGAGCAAAAGGTAAGAATAAGTCTAAAGAAGCAAAAGGTATCTTGAGCATATCAGTGGAAAAAGCTAAAATTTTAAGTAGCTGAGAAGACTGAAAACAAAGGTTGCATATCCAGTTCTGTGGATTTGGAGGCATATTGTGAAAACAAGTAAAGCCAGTCTCTTGCAGGAAAATTTTAGAGAAGTAACTTATAACTGACCCTCATTCCTAGGATTTCCTGACTTGCTGCATGGAGGCACTGTAAGGTTTCAAACAATTGCAGAATTTTACCAGAAAATGTTTTACAGGCACAGCAAAGGAGAAAATAAATCCCATACCATGTACAACCACAGCTACCCTTATGCCTACCTGCCACTGGCAGCCTGCCCTGTCCTGATCTGAGAATTAAATATAAAACATCCACTTCACCCAGTAACTCAGAGGAACATGGGATACTAGAAAGGAGAAAGCATCTCCTCCCCCAGGCTGGGAGAAGGCTCAGCTCCCACCTCCATCACACTCAGACAAGTTTAGGTCAGCTCCACTGGCAGGTGGGAAGCTGCCCTACTTTTTTTGGCCCCTTGGTTTTAATGTTCAAGGATGAAACCCAAAGAGAAAGAAGGAAAGGGGACAGGATATAAGGGTCAGGAGAATTTTGTTTTCATTGTAAAGGAGAAGCTGCTCAGGAGCTGCAGCAAATCCCCATGTGGCAGGCCTGGCATCTGCTATCCTGATGGAGAGGGGAAAAGTCTGGATGAGTTTGTAGCAGCTCAGTGAGACAGTTGTTCAGGGAATGTCTGCTGATCTCTTCTTTCTCAGAAATTTAGCCACAGAGCTCTGGCTCTTTGTGACACTCAGCTTTTTAGGCAGCTCTTTGTATGAACAATGTGCCTTTTTGTCCTGGGAGACACAGCTACTGTCCCCTGGCTGGACACAGCAATCATAGGAGGAATCTTCCCTCACAAACCCAGTTTTACAGAAAACCACCTCCAGCAAAATAATGCAAAAGATGTCAGCTCTGCTGCCCTCTCAGTGGCTCAGATGCAGAAGGCAATATTAATGCCTTCAAAAGGGGGCTGGCTGGATGTCCCCAAAGCCTTGCTGATGGTGCTTGGGTCAGACACACCCTGCACCAACATTGTACAGTTGCCTTTACATCATGCCCACAGAAAAAAAAAAAGGTGAAGCTATAAAAATGTGAACAAAAAGGATGTTTTCATGTATTTAGTCAACACATCTTGAAGGCACGTGGATCTGCTCTTGCTAATATGTGACTGCATGTCTTGCTAATTTGTGCTGGTTTTGGCTGGGCTGGTGTAAATTTCTTCAGAGTAGCTGGTGTGGGGCTGTGTTTTGGACTTGACCTGCAAGCAGTGGTGATAACGTGGATGTTTTTGTTATTGCTGAGCGCTGCTGACACAGAGCCAAGGCCTTTTCTGGTTTTCACCCACAGCAGGCTGAGGGTGCACCACGAGCTGCCAGGGGACACGGCCAGGACAGCTGACTCCAGCTGACCAGAGGGGTATTCCAGACCATACCATGACAGCTGAGAAAAGAAGGGAGGAAGCCAAGGACATTTGGAATTATGGTCTTTGTGCTCCCACTGTCCCATTTTTACTCTTACAATTCTCTCCCCATCCTGATGCAAGGGAAATGAGTGAGCATTTGTCTGGTGCTGAGTTGTTGCCTGGGGTTAAAACACACAGATTTATGACCAGGGATACATTTCCAGACTGTTCATCCTTGATTTTTACCTGACCTCTGAATGAGGAAGATGAATTTTCAGTCACACCAAGATGCGGTCTAAAAACACATCTGCACCTCTCTGTTTCAGCTTGTAGTCCCAGCAGGATTCAGCTGCTGTGCAGCCTGCAGCCCTGCTGTGAAAGCAAGGCTGGGGCTGTACCTCTGCTCTCCCTTCTTCAGGGTGGGAGGACAGAGAGGTTTGGGAGCTGGTGCCATCCACACCTGGGCACCCCTCTAAGCTTCCTTCTTCTCCCTGCACTGGGTGGGACTGTGGGGTCTGTCTGGATCAGTGAAGAAAAAAAGGGCAGCTTTGAAAGAGACAGTGCCTGTGGAACTCTAAGACTCAGGTAGAAGCCCAGATCTGTGATCCAGTTCCCCGGCTGTTTATCTGTTCCTGGGCTTGGACACCATCTAGCCCTGCACCTGGAGCCCACTGGCCTCTCTCACCTAAATGGGGAAGCAGGTTCCTCCTCAAGGTTACACCCAGCTCGGGGCTGCCAAGGCTGGCCCTTACAAGCAGCTCAGCCTTGGGCAGCAGTGTTCTGCCTTGCAGGCTTTTCTCATTCCTTGCTGCCACCAGTGGTGCCTTTTTCATCAATTCCCCCTTCTTTTCTGGAGCCCCCCCTTGGTACTAGCTGTACTTTGTTGATGAAAATGTGTCTCAAAGAGCTCTTTTTTGGCCTTGGTTCTTGGGAGAACCAAGATAGGATGGGTGCCCTTGGAATGTGTTTTGTCTTTCTGCCTAGGGAAAGGGCATGGAAAACTACTGGGAAAACTAGCCACTAATATAATAAGCTACAAATATGTGTGTGAAAAACTACAGAGAATGCACAAAAGAAAAAGGCAAAAATCAGCATGGCCTCACCAGCAGCAGTTTCTTTATATCTGGGGCTGGCTCCTATTTCACGGGCTTTTACACTTCTGCCTGAGCAGTGATAGATAAGTAAATAAAGATGCAGTCATCAGAGATCATTAAGAATTACAACATAATGTAATGGTTCCCTAAACTTCCAAACAGCTCCCTTTTCTTTGATGACTTATGTAAAGCTTTTTGGCTTCAGTAAGCACATTGCAGATGCACATTTAGGCAGCAAGCCCAGCTCCAGTGGCTCTGGAGAAGAGTATTAGCTTCTACATTATTCTATAAATATCTGTAAGTTTGCTGCATTCATTCTCCACTGAAGGATCAAAAAGTGTTGACTCACAGTGGCAGTATTAATGCCTCTGACCTGGCTCCCATTTGGGATGTCGATATACTTTAGGACATGGAGTCTTGCAGCCACAATCTGCACAGCCTGCAGCCTTTATATACCACTGTTACTGTAGCCTGAAGCAGCAAGAAGGAAAATTTGTAACAACATAGTTAAAAAAAAAAAAAACAAACAAAACTTTTCCCTCTATCCTATGGTTAGAGAAGTGTATTCCACACCTGTGATTATTCTCTATATGATTAGCTGGAAATAGCAGCTTGTTTGGATAGGAACATAAAGTTCATTCCCATCTCGGTTACACATCATAAAAGATCATTTGCCCCTTTAAAAATTTTATCCATGACAGCATCAATCCCAGCTTTCCCGTGTGTAATTTCCCCCATCACCTCGCTCCCCGAGTCTTGCTGTGCCTGTTTGCAAAGCATCCCTTATCCCAGCGATGGATGGCCTGGCTCAGGGAGGCTGGAGGGGAGCGTGCACACACGTGCGGAGTCCTGGTGCCATCCAGCGGCAGCTGTGCTCTGCACCGCGCAGCAGCTTTCCTGAAGGATTGGGCAATTGCCGGCCCTGCTTTCTGAGACCCCAGGTGCCCACCTCCCAGACTGGTACATGGAGAAATGGGGAGTCAGCTCCGGATTACCATGTCCTCCTGGTTCTTCTCCACAGTGCAGGATGCGCCTACAAGGGCTGTGGATCTGAGCCCTGTGACAGTCAACACAGCTAAGTGGGCTTTAAAAAGCAATTTGAGTTACTGAAAGGAGAGTTTCCATCCTTGTTCTTTCCAAGGAGTGCCTAAACACTTGTATGTAAAAAAAAAAAAAAAAAAAAAAAAAGAGGAGAAAATAAAATAATTCTCCCTAAACAAGTCCCAGGGAACACACTGGCAATTCAGAATCAAATGTTATCTTTTGAGACACCTCCGGTGGGATTCACTTTGGAATACTGAGAGTTGCCCACCTCTTGGCATCACAATCTTTACTCATCTGTCTCCCAAACCACCTGGTCTAGATACAAGTCCAGGTTTCAGGGCCAGTCATGAACACCTTGCTCTGCCCAAGTGCATCAGCCTCATGGCATTAGACCGTGCAAGGCAAGATGAAAAGGTTTGTGCTGACCACCACAGTTTGCTGCCAAGCACAAGGCTTATCTCATCTGAGTCCTTTCTGGGGTGATTGGTGCACTCAGAAGTTTGACCCCACTGCACACCTTATGGAGTTTCTGATTTACTGCAGCACACTCTTCCCACTCCCTGAGAGTCAAGAACTTATCTGGGAAAACAGATGCTTTGAAAACATGGGCCCCCTATTCTCTGTTCCAGCTAAATTCCACTTACAACTAGAAGGGAGGGTAAAAGATTACTTTAAACCATCTTTAAGAGGCCTCCATTTCACAGCAGGCAGAGGACTAACTTCACTTCTAATAGGAATTAAAGTGCCTTAAGGTATTGTGGTAAAAGACCAGCTGTTTAGGAATGCTAACACTTTTCTGGCAAAAAGGAATAGGCAGCGAGGGTCTTTGGCTTCTCTGTCATAACATATATCTCTGAGGTAAAGAAAAGAGAAAAAAAAATATTTTCTGAGGATATTTATTTTACTGCTTATTCCTCTTTACAGTCTGCAGATAGCCCTTCTGGGAGTTACAGTAAAAGTGAAGACCGTGTTAATTATATTTGCCATGCTTTTAAAGAACAAATAACCCTATCTGTAACTGAGATATCTGAAAGTGCCCTCTCTAAGGAGTCAGGCAGGCAGAATCCATTACATGGAGCAGTGCAACACCATATGAAAGCAAGATAATAGGTATTAGGTAGATACAGAAGAGTGCAGCTATGCACTTAGGAAAGCAGTTCTCATACAAATTTAGATAAAGCAATGGATTTCCTCCCTTTTCTGCAGCCTGGAGAGAGGTGCTCTGACCACCTCCCCATCTGCCTGCAAAGGTGGCCCACAAACACCATTTATGTGGCTGTGTGCATCCCCCTGCCCTCGCCCACAGGGACTACTCTTCACCTCTGTCACCTAACACAGAATTATCTCCTGCTTTTCCACTGCAGAGCCCAGAGTGAAAACAATCCAGGACCTCAGAACACAGCCCTAGCTGCTTAGAAAGAAGCATACTCCTTAGTGATTAGAGAAAAGAAAATAAAGCATTTCTCATAGCTTGGAATCTGGAGAGTCAGCTTGGCCTTGCCAAAGTCCAAGTTTATCTTTAGTAATGGAGACTCCTTAAATGGCAATAGAAGAAACATGGACAGAAAAATCTATGCAGAGGAGTAATCTGCTGATACCCATAATGCTGAGCTGCATTTGAAATAACAGAAGACTAAATGAATGGGATAAAATTGTGGAAGAGTTGTTACTCAAGAAATTCCCTTGTGGTGCTTTTTCTTGGGGTTTTTTGAGGGTTTTTTTTGGGGTTTTTTGTTTTTTTTTTGGTGGGAAAAGGAATAATCAGCCATACAAAACTTAGTGTTGAAAGTCAAGAAGAACAAAAGAAGAACTGTGGGGCTGGAGCTGTGTTTTCATCCCCCCCACACCCCTGTTTTTTTGTTGTGATGTGCAAGTGAGGATGCCCAGGGTGCTCTAGCCAAAGCTGTTCAGCATTCCTATATCAGTGAAATGAGAGGAGGGAGATTTTCCCAGAGCAGCTCTGAAGGGAAATATGCACATGTGGGTGTAAACCTGGAGGTAAAGGAGATAAAATTAAGAATTTAAAAAAGCAGATAGAGATCTTCAGTCTTTGCAGTCATTAAAGAGACTGGATGAAGTCTTACTTTCCTCATCTCCCTTTACTTTTCAGTGACAGTGGTCAGAATTGGCCTAATTTCTGGTTTCCTTGAAAACCCTTTAGTGAGCACATGTATTCTAACAGCTGGAGTGCAAACCTTGTAACTAAAGAAAAGGCTGTGAGCAAAGAGATTTAGATAGCTCAGAGGGATTTCAGAGATGTGTGCATATGTAGGTTGACATGAGTGTGGGTGTGCCTGCCTGTATCTGTGCACAGATGTGCACACATTTTACACACGTTTCCAGGGGTTATACATTTCCTTTGGGCTGTGCAATAGCTGAAAAGAACAGAAGGTGGCATGTTTCCAACATTTTTGTGCAGCAAGTGCAGTAAAGGAAATGAAAGGAGAAGCTAAGGGAAAAAGGATATAGGAGAAAGAAGAAAAGGGAAAGCTAAACCCAGACCACACCAAATTTGATAATTCTCTGCTGTTAATGATTGTATTGATACTGAAGGCTATTTATGTTCCTCATTTTAGCAGTGTGATTCATTGGTGTCATTAGGGCTGATCTCACTAGAATTTGGAAAATACCTGGTCAGTTTACTACTATAATATATTTTAAAAAAAATTGCAAAATGCAGATATGCACTTTTTCTGGGTTTTTCTTTTATTTGTTTGGGGTTTTGGCTTTTTCTTTTTTTAGTGATAAGATTCACACAGTATGACCAGTTAATCAAGAACCATATAAGGAAGATAAAAGTAGCACTGACAGTTTCCCTTGAAAGTGCAGATACTTGGGAGATAGACCCAAGAAAAAACGAGAATTATTTTAAATTTGCCAAAAAGTTATGAAGCAAAAACCCCAAAGAAATGAATTATAAATTATAGAACTGTGTGTTCGCAGGTTATTAAACTAAGACCTTTCTAAATATTTAATCAGGCTTTGTGCAAATCTTACCACAAGCAGGTGCCTTTTAGTCTGCAGGGGCACCCTCTTGGTCTTCCTGCTTTTCTTTAAAGCACAGATTTCACTCTTTTCTCTGTGAGAAGCACCAGGTTCCCCAGGCCCTGGGTGGCAGCAGCAGAAAAAGCCCCGTGTCCAGCCAGTGTTGGACTCACCAGGCAGGCAGCTCCTCTTCTCGAGCTCTCCTTGCACTTTCTCCCACGACTAATTGCACAGCTCCCTTAACGAGCATCACACTGTTCCAGAGGGATGGGGAGGGCTGGGCTGAGCAGGACCAAAGTGATCCCTCCTGCCAGGAGCCACCAAGGAGCTGAGGTTCACATCCTGTGGGAATAAAGCTGCGCTTTTGTTGCCCCTTTGAGAAATCTTGGACAGCGTCTGACAGCAGTTCTTTGTTTAGCAGCCAAGTGCCCTCCTTCTCTGGGCACTTGATTTGCTTTTAACTTCATACCTTCACCAGATGAAAAAGACTCCCTTAGAGTGTCTGGGGACCAGGGAGACAGGTCTCAGGTGGCCCAGGGTCTGGCAGCATCCCCTGCCATGGGCTGCTGGAGACACATGCTCATGAGGGAGCCTGCTGCATTCCCCCTCTTTGGGAGCCCTTCCGGGCCACTTTGCCAATGAGGGACCAAAAGCAGCTCCCAGCAGTCGCAGAAGGGGAGCCCAGAGCACACAGCTCAGGAGAGGGGCACAAAGAGAAGCTGCTGCCACACCTTATAGGTTTCCTGCCCCACACTGTAGGTTCTTGGGATACAGAAATTCTGGTGCTGCAGCATCTTGACATGAAGTAAATAGAGGAAGAATGGACTTTGGAAAACCTCTGTAGTTTAACTTCTGTTTTTCTCACTCCATTTACTTGCTGATCTCCAAACATGAGGTATTGTGAAGGAATGGATCTGCTTCTCCTTGGCATCCTGCAGCAGACCAGGACTGAGAAGCTCAAAAGCTGGGGGTATAGACTGCAACTGCTGGTCCCAGCTACAACTGCTGGTCCCCATCAGGGATACAGTCCAGAATGCCACCTGTTTGCCTATTTTGGACTCCAGGAGAGGGTATCAAATCAGTCTCTCTGACCCCAAGGCTCTGGGAGGTGCCTTGGGGTCAGGGAGATACAGAAGAATGCATTCTCAGGTTTTGACAGGGGGTCTGGCTGCTGTGATTCCTTCCAGGCAAATATACCCTGAATTCTGCTTTCCCCCTTGCAACACTTCATCCTTGTGATCCTATCTGAGGAATTACACATACATACAACTTTTTGTATTATATAATACAAAAACATGGACATACTCATAAAATATCTCCAATTTACATATATCGGTATCTAGTACATACTATATAAAATGTACAGATACTACTCTACATACATGTATGTTTAAAACGTGATAAAATCTATACAAAATTTAGATATTAATAAAAACATATTGTGTGTGTTTGTCTGTGAGCACACATGTGTGCTCATGTACAGAAGTTGCAATCATGCTTTGAAAACAAACATTCTGCTAGAGAATAGAACTCCCCAGCACTTCTTGAGAAGACTGGGGAAATGCATATTACCACAGCTGACAGTCCCAGATGTGAACTACAAGCAATGCCAAAATGCTGCAAGGAGTTTTTTGAATTGTTGGCCTCACATTTATCATTCAGAGTGATGTTACGGATGACAAATGCAGTTCCTGAGGAAACTGAAGTTTCCTGGGGGAGAAATATTTCCCTGGCACCTTCGAGAGCCAAACTGGAAAGGAAAATCCAAGCAGCAGTGCACCAAGTCAAGTAGCTTGGACAGAAGCTCTTATGGGTGGTCCTGCTCTGAGAGTAGGGTTGCAGGGTAGAGAAATCCCCACAGCTGAGGAAAGAGTAATAAATGAGTGCCCCAACTGTTGCAGGAGGTGTGCACACAAACATTTGCATCTGAAAACAGAATGTGAACTTCTCAGAAAATGTGTCTAAATACCCAACTAGTTTTAGAAAAAACCCTTGGCTAGAGAAAGCAGGCATTGAACTGCTCACTAGGGTTGCCTGGAATATTAAGGCATCATGTGGCATGTCTGCTAAATCCTGGGCAGAAGAGAGATGCCGAGTGTGGGCAGGTGCTGATGTCCATAAAGCCATTACAAGTTTCTCCAGCTCTTTGAGGGTGGATCCAAATCTTTCCTTTCCTCCTACTGGGACAGAGTGTTTCAAAATCCTGACAACAGGAGACCAGGAATCCCATCTCCAGAAGACTGTGGAAGGCACAGTGCAGATGAGATGGTCTGTGGCACAGCTGTGTCATGGGATGTGGGCACTGGATGACACCTAAAAGCCAACCTCCTGATATAGCAACATATAAAAAAGCTATCTTTGCCCCCAAAGATAGCTTTTTTTATTCTAACAATTAGCCAGATCATACTCCCACCTTGGTTTCACAGGCTGGGCAATACTTGGGACCAGTCCCTGTGGGGCACAGTGCAGCTTCCTGCACTGAAATCGAGGTGTCTTGCCAAGAAAGGGAAGCAGAGCCTTAGCCACGTTCCTATTCCTTTTAAAGAATTAGGTATTTATGTTTCTTTTTTGTCATGATCATTCTGGTGCCATTAGAAACATAAGTAAAAAATACATCAGTGAAAGAGACACTTGAGAGCACAAGAAATATTATTTTAACCTTTTGGTACAAACAGCAGAGAATAAATGGAGCATGTTTATAAGGTAAATAAAATAATCAACAGTATCTTTTACCTTGGCCCCCAAGTTCCTCACTCCAGATGCTTTACCTCATTTTGCCCAGATCATATGCCTTCACAGGATATGCACCAGGAAAAGGCTATTGGATCCTGCTACCGTTCCAAGCAGTCCTCAGCAGGAGGTTTAGGCAGATGTCAGGTGCAGGTGAATCAGCTGTTGGAGGCCTAGGGTGCTGAAAAATGAAAACTTTCATTCCTCTTTTACTCCAAGAAAAACAACATCAGTAAGGCACATTATGGTATTTGTACTTTATAAGTACCAATTCCAAGCCTGGGGCTGGTGGCTCTTTGCACAACTGTTAGGGCTTAGAGTGGCTCTTCTGGGTCAGTTTATCTGCCTCTGGCAGTGCCCTGGAGTTGAAGGGAAAAGAAAGGAAAGGGAAGATGAACAGCTTGATCCTTCTCCTAAATCCTACTGGCTACTTTCCTAGTCCATTTCTGAACCAGCTGTTGATACAGAACAGCTGATTGGAATTGACTTTTCTTCCTTGAATTTCCCTTCTTTTTTTTTTTTTTTTTTTTTTTGTTTTGGTATGGTATGCATGTCATCCTTCAGTAATGAGTCTTGCAAGTTTAATTTTAGGTTGTATGGTTATTGACTACTTTCATTCTTGTGGCCAGCAAATTGTATTGTGTGAAACCTCTCTAAAATATTACAAGAAACAATGAATCACTGCTCTCTACTCACAGTCTCTCTGACATTCAGGATTTAATGCACCCCCATCATATACCCCCTTGCATAATTCTCTCCAAGGCTGAAAAGTAGAAGAGAGTTTTATCTATTTAATATCTCCTCATGGTGAAGGAGATTCCTTACCTTTTATCATCCTGTTTGTTATTTGCTGTGTCATTCAGTTCCATTGTATGATTTTTTTTTGTTTTGTTGGGGATGGGAGGGAATGAGAGTAGGAGAAAAGTAGAAAGTAATACATTATCAAAGAGGAGGTACAACACACACTTACCCAGACTGCCTCCTCTTGCCTTCCATGCTGAGTAAGAAGTCTTCCTGCAAAAGTGGTCAAAAACATGCTCGAGATGGCAACTGTTATACAAGATCTTCTGGTTGCACTGGTTTAACCTGAACACTTTTACTTGGAACGCTACAGATTTATGCTCTACATATAAACTTACACTCAGGAAAACTTGTATCACAAAACTGAAGGTAACAGGGGGTAAGAGGAATCCAGCACATGCTGGAATATTGGCCAGGAAATGAAACAAGGTGTATCATTTAAGAATCTGCCAGTGGTCTGCTTCAGTTTCAGTGGAAGTCGTTGGTTACTTACCAAAGCAAAGTGGTGCAAGATAAATTCTGGCTGAATTACCTCTTGAGGTAAATAATAAACCCCCCCAAACTCAAACAGGCATCCTCGAGAGTAATTTACTGAACAGCTTTCAAAGCTAAAGCACTGCATGGGATGAGCTGAATTCCTTCAGGGCAAGAGCTGAGTCATTCTTTCAAAAGACAGGATACACTAAAAAACCTCGACAGAGATGCTGAAATGGGACTATGCATGGGCTTGGAAATGAGAGTTATCCAGGACATGCTTGACCAACTCAGGAGTACCAAAATTCTTCCACTAAGTACCAAAATGAGTGTGATCACAGATGTGCATGGACATGACTTGAATGCTGCAGGTGATCTTGGAGTGGGAAATTAATGCCTTTTGATTGATTGATAACACCATACTTCTGGGACCAGACTCTTTATTCATTTATATCATATACAGCTATTTATATTGGGAGCAGGACAGAAACTCTTTCAGTCTGATTATCCCTGGCAGAAACCACAGCCCAGAGCTCACAGATATGACACAGGGCTTCTCGGCTCAGACCAAGCAACTGCTGAGCATGATCCACATCGGCAAGTTCAGTAGCAGAAGGGAATACATGTAGCAAATCAGGAATCACTGCCTGCAGGCTTGTCCTTCCTTATTGCAAGGTAAATTCATAAGTATATTTTGTCACTCATGTAAGTAGCCATGAAATATGGCCTTTCTGACAGTGAAGGAGGTAAGTGATTGATTGAATTCACACAGAAGTCAGAGGTGAGAGCTTACAAAGGGTGGGTGAGAAGGGAAAAGTTCAGAGTGGCTTTTTCTTTCTGCATCATTGTCCTTCATGTGTGTCTACATCTATCAGTGATACATTCGCCAATGGGAAAAATAAATCTGATGACCTGGCACAAGAAGGAACACTGGCCTTACAGGAACAAGGGAACTGCTCCCTGCAGAGTCACTTTCTCTTGTCAGTGAGATGAGTAAAATAAAGCCTCCAAACAGCACACAGGAACACGGGAATCCTGCCTACCAAGGACCTGCAGGTATCTAGAGATTCCTGATGTTCTGGAACTGAAAGAGAAATCCCTCTCTGAGCCATGAGTGCAACACAAAGATTAAAGAACAACCCCTGTGCTGAACTCTTCATGACCAGAAAACAATCAATTGAGGAACAAAGCAGTGAGATTTGCTGCAAACACAGGAACTTTGTGTTCCACTGATGTGACAAATTAAGTTTTTTGTGACACTTCATTACTGACCTCTCTCCAGAGCATGATAATTATACACAAACTTTAGATCAGTAACCAAACAGAAGTAGTTTTATTTTTTCCTGATACAAATGCCAAATATCACAGCCATAGACACCAGCAAAAAGTTGTTGCAAAAAAATATGACAGCTTGATAACAAATTTAAACAGAGTAATTATTGTATAAATGATTAAACAAATGGTATTATTGCTAGCAGAATAAGCATCGCCAGGGAAAAGAGGATTGAATACATAATCTGGAAATAGATTAAATAGATATATATATAAAATATACTCAGTTTATTGCTTGGATAGATAAATATTAAAATATTTGTGCACATCACTGGGAACGAGGCACTTATTCAGGTTAGTATAAACAAGGCCACTTGTTAAGTAAAAGGAAAAATGCTAATAAGCTTCCAAAACAACTTAGTGAAATCAGAAACCTTGAAGCCATAATAATAAAAAGAAAAGCATGCTGTTACAGACTTATTTACAGTTTACTGAACTGTAAAAAACCCAATTTCTTAAGAATGGGACAAATCCAGCATGCCTTATTGAAAACATAGCACTTTTTTTCCCAGGAAGAGGACTTTGGTATCTGACTCACAAATCTTACTCATGCTCGCCCAACTTTTCAGTGTTTGCTTTGTCCTTTTCTTTGTTATCATAATTTTGCAGTATAATTTTATATATTGTTACAAAAACATTAGTCTGATTATTCCCATCAACCTAAATATTTCACAAAGTTTTAATCAGACACTGGTCAAAGCAGTGATCAAGTTGTTTACTGGGCTAAATATTTGGCTTGTAGAACACATGGGTTTTGATATGATTTTATAAAAACAAGTAAGAATTAAAAAAATATTTTGCCTGCAAGCACCTTTAATGATATTTTGGTCTGGTAACATTCAAAAGCAGAAAAATAGCTCTACTGATAAACACCTAATTTCTGTATTTTATATATATATTTTTTAAAAAGATCATCTCTGCTTATAAAAACAGGCATTTCATAAATATTAGAATGTTCTATTATTTACATGTGCCCCATTCTACTGTCGAATCATTGGCTGCTATTATCCAAACATGCAGGTTCTAGGAGAGAAATTTTGCTTTTCTCATAGTGATGTCACACATAGGCACAAAGGCAAATTTGATCTTAGTGTACATTTTCAACTTAGAGGTGAACTTACTAAATATAAAAGATATCTGTGGGTGAAGCCTTTGATCAATCTTGTGCACATAATACATGGACCACGAAAACAGAAACTTCATTACAAGGGCAAATTGATGTCAGGTGACTGGGAGAAAGGTCTAAAGCATTGGGCATGGCTTACAGATAATTGTTTCAGGCTAGAACTTGGATTAATTAAAATAAAAGAAGACTGCAAGAGTTTAGTAATGGAGTTTGACCCTTTGGGTGCTGCAAGCATGCTTCAATTAAGCTGTCTAATCACCATCTTCAGAAAACCTGGAAAAGGTAGGACAGATCCTGACCTGACTCATTTTGTGAAAAGCTGATGAAATCCTACTAAATTAGCGAAGCATAACAACTCAAATCCAGTGCAAGAGATACCAGCACGAGTCTCTTTGGGGGCACATTCACACAGTACCATGAATCACCACACAGATATCCACCCATAGGCTAGTAGAGCTTCATGTTCCTGAGTCTTTATGGCTTACAGGACAACCGTGCAGAATTACTAGGTCAGGTCTATCTGTGTTGACTGACCCCCACAACCAGGCCAGGAAGATTTCTGAATGGATTTTTTTTTTTTTTTTAAGTTCAGAGGCAGCATTGTGTGCTTACAGGCTGCTTTCAGACTGCATCCTGCTCTGCTAACTGATCTCTGCAGCCTGATCTCTGGAACACCAAATGACAAGTGTACTGGGGACTGCCTCTACCCACCACCACAATATGTTGGTGGAAGGGAAGAGATATTGGGAAGAGATATTTTAGCAAGGTCTCAACATCCTAATTCAGATTTTATGTGGTTCAACTCTATTGAGAACTCCATTGACTCTAGTGCTGTTTGACCATCTCATGGACAGTGGGATCGAGGGCACCTTCAGCAAGACAACACCCAGCTGTGGTGTGGTGTGGTTGACATGCTGGAGGGAAGGAATTGCATCCAGAGGAACCTGGGCAGGCTTGAGAGGTGAGCAAACCTCATGAAGTTCAACAAGGCCAAGGGCAAGGTGGCCTTGGGTCAGGGTGATTCCAAGCACAAATTCAGGCAGGGCAGAGACTGGATTAGAAGCAGCCCTGCTGAGAAAGACTTGGGAGTGCTGGTGGATGAGAGGCTGGACATGACAGGCAATGTGCATTCCCAGGCCCAAAAGCCAACATATCCTGGACTGCAGACAAAGCAGTGGGGCCAGCAGGGTGAGGGAGATGGTTCTGCCCCTCTGCTCTGCTCTTGTGAGAGCCCACCTGGAGTGCTGCATCCAGCTCTGGGGCCTCCAACATAGGAAAGACATGGATACGATGGAGCGAGTCCGGAGTGCCACAAAGATGATCAGAGGTTTGTGGCACCTCCCCTATGAAGACAGGCTGAGAGAGTTGGGGTTGTTTAGTCTGGCCAAGAGAAGGCTCTGGAGAGACTTTAGAGCACCTTCCAGTCCCTGAAAGGGGCTTACAAGAGAGCTGTGGAGGGACTTTTCCCAAGGAGATGTAGCAATAGGACAAGGAGTAATGACTTCCCTCTGAAAGACAGTGGATTTACATATTAGGAGGAAATTTATGTGAGGGTGGTGAGACACTGGCACAGGTTGAACAGGGAAGTTCTGGATGCCTCATTCCTGGAAGTGCTCAAGGTCAGGTTGGATGGGGCTACCTGTGTGGTGGAAGGTCTCCCTGCCCATGGCGATGGGGCTGGACCTAGATGATCCTGAAGGTCCCTTCTGACCCAGGCCATTCTACAACTGCATGACTTAAAGGACTTACATAAAATGCTAGTGTGACAAAAGGGAAGTTTCCCGAAGGTTATATAGCTTTCACAGCCAAGGATTTGACAGGGACAGAACAGCTTGTGTCTGGATAAAAACTGACACAGGACACTGCTGATCCAAACTTGTCATGTTACCTAAATCAAGAATGCTGAGAGAAAACTAGAATTACTCCTGCAGAAGTAGTCACATGTTAAAAAATGCCCAACAAAGACCCAGCATGTTTGTCAAAATGTGCTATGAT
This sequence comes from Serinus canaria, assembly GCF_022539315.1. Classification (NCBI taxonomy): domain Eukaryota; kingdom Metazoa; phylum Chordata; class Aves; order Passeriformes; family Fringillidae; genus Serinus; species Serinus canaria. The sequence continues at coordinate 50,482,340 of NC_066313.1, read as the reverse complement.
TATACAGCAATAAATACTACTTGATTCAATCAAAGGTTGATCTTTTTTTGTTATTTAATATGACAACTAACTATGATGGATTCAATATCATGATTCCTAGGCTCAGTTCAGCAGAACCTTGTCCTCTGCATTTTGAATCTAACTATCATCTTCTCCAGGTACTAAAACACTAATGTTTGCATTTCTCAGCAGTGAACACGCACTAAGAAATAAAATTTACCTTACAGCACTTCCATGATCCATTATAAACTTAGGAGGACATAAGTGTCTAGTTTAAGTGAAAACCAAAATTTTTTTCTGGATTTGTTGCATTCTTCAGCTTTATATAAACATAAATAAAAAAAATATTCAGATTAAATAGACGAATAGGAATTTGCAGGAAAGAGTATCTATTGGATCCTGTGACATGCAACTGTTTATAATGCTATGCTGTATAATCTAGCTGTCTTTTGAAAAAGTTCAGTCACATATAAGTAAAAAAAAATAAAAAATACTGGTACAGATTAAGTGAAGTCAAAAACTTACAGGATGGAGGATCCATGCCTAAGGCATTCCATCACCATTCAAACTATTTGTAGACATTGAGTTCTTTGTGAGAAACAGTACAAAATTCTACAGTAGAGTGTGAGGATCCCTCCTCTCAAGTATTATGTGTTTCTGAAGAAAGAGATCTCCTCTCTTATTGGAGAGAGGATATATAGCACCTTTGTTCAGCTTCTTTTATTCCTTTGAAATGTCAGAAAATACAAAACCACAACAATAATCTCTCCCTTACAATGGAGTCCCTTGAATTGCTGCTTAAAATTAGTGCATGGTATAGGGACATCAGGGACATTTCCTTTCATGCGAAGTGGGAGGGTTCATTCAGCTTCTTCTGTTGTTGATAATGGCAGTAAGAGCTCAGGATAACAAATTTCAAGTACAACTAGAAACACACTTCTCACGAGTCACCATTATCTGCTGCTAAAAATGTGCAGTTCAAGAGTTTTTATGAGGCACTCTGGACACTCTGGCTTGAATACTGTGGTCTTGGAATCAAACCTCTGAGCTGTCATTGCTGTAATTATGTGGTAGCATCATGGGTTCGTTGCTGCCTGACTCGTTTGTGCTTTCCTTCTTGTCAGAATTTCGTCTCCATTTTAGCAGCAAAATGATAATTGCAATTAAGCAGATGGCAAGGAAAATGGCAGCAGCTCCACCAATGATTGTGACTAAGCTGATTCCTGCACTTTGGTTATTCAGTTCCATGGGGAGAACACCATTGAGCGCAACCTCCCTTTGAGGCACCTGTTTCTTGCTGGTGCGATCCAGGGCTATGTGCTGTATGTTCGTTCCTCGGTTGCTCTCCGCTCCAATGTCTCTTGCAAGTTCTGGGGCCTGCTCAACTCCCCTCTTCTGCCTTCTCCATGTGGATGCTCCTGGGCTCCCACCACTGAGGAGCGAGTGGTACTGGTGCTCCACGCTTCTTTTGCCGATTCCGCGGTTAGCGTTCTCCTTGGAACGCACGGTGTAGATTGTATGGACATACCACTCCCTACCCAAAGACACCTGGAAAGAAACATATTTTTGTGTTTAAACACACACAGACACTAAATCTGGACAGCACTAAACGCAGAGGAAATCAGTCTCTGTTCCGACTGAATTCCTGGACAAGCACTTTCAAAATCATGCACAGATAACTCCTGACTATGTGCCAATGTGCACCAGAACAGTGGTATTTTCTGCCAAAATTTTCAGAGGGTTTAGTCTCCATTCCTCTCCACAGTCAGACTCTGTGGCTACCAAGTGCAGATGATGAAGGCTATGGCCTTGGCATGGTTTTGGTGCTATTAGTACTAAAAGCCATACAAAGTATGTTTAGCTGTGGATGGGTCACAGAAAAGGACCTTCCAAGCCCAGCCGACCAAGTGATTAGGCCCTGGCTGTAATTCCATCTAAACATAAGAAAGCAATTATTTACTGCAAGGATGCTTGAACATTGGAACAGGGAGACTGTGGAGTCTCCTTCAACAGGGAGCCTGTGGAGTCTCCTCACACAGAGATATTCAAAAGACAACTTGAATAAGGGTAAGGGTCCATTTCACAACAGAGTCCCACATCTGTTTAGACTGGTCATGGTCTGGGGCAACCTGCTCTAGGTGACCCTGCTTTGAGCAGGCTGTTGGAACAGTTAATTTCCACAGGTTCCTGAAAACTTAATCTGCGGTGGGTGGTGTGGGTCCCTGCAATCTGTGTGAGATGACACTACTGTCCTTCAATTTCTCTCATCTTTCCTGGATATGTACCAGATTTGGCTTCCACAAGGTCCAGTAAGCTTGTCTGAATATTGTCTTAAAGATACTGCCTGTTAATTTGAATGGTTGTAGCCCAGCTTTTTTATTTTGAAAAATTACACATTTTCTATTTCACTCCTGTTTTTCCAAGTATTTTTCAAGATATACTTTTGTTTCTTCATATTCTCACTTTTTGGACTGGAAGAGGACCAAAAATCATGGCACTGGAATACATGGAAATGGATTCTTCACACAAAAAATGAGATTCCATTTTCCTGGAGGCAGATTTGAAACATTTTTTATACTTTTAAGTAGGCCTTTGTTAAAGACTCTATTGCTTACTACGGGACCTTTAACACTGAAGTAGCCAGAAGTAGAATCAACTTCTTCTTCATATTTTTCCTACTAATTTATACACTTGAGGTGTTCATGCAGTTTTGCAAATACTAGAGACAAATAGTGAAGAGAGAACTTTTTGATTGGGCTATATAGATGAAAGAGCTGAATGCACACAGCTGAAGGATTATATATAATTAAGAAGTAGTTGCATCCTTTAGTTGCCAATATTTTAGGCTTTCCAGTGCTTCCCACTGTGCAAGTTTGCAAGGAAAGAATTGTACAGAAAATGCCGACTATCAACTTGATTTTGATGAAGCTTACTAAAAATGTTTATGATTTTTAATTTTTATCCTTGAGAAATGAGATGGGAAGCAATAAATCAATGTGCAACAAGAATCTTATTAACTTCTTAAAAGAAATGTACAAGAACAATTTGCATAACTTCTGGTTAGCCTGTGGAATTATACAAGAGAAAAGCAAGGGTATCCCAACAGAAACACTTATATTAAGTGTCCCAGATTTTCTTTCTATAGGTTTCTAAGCATCTATAATTGTGTTTGATTGTCACTGGAATCAAAATAAATCTTTCTGTTGGTTTCAATTTGACTTACAGTTAACAACAATACTTGTGCCAGTGTTTCTTCCTTGGTTCAGTACTCTTGCTGCTAAGCTACAGAAATCATACCTGAAACAGAGGAGTTGAATCTACTTTAAATCCATCAGAGCCTGGCTGTTTGACTAATGGAATTGCTTCAGGATCGTCTATTGCAAGTTTTGCATTAAAAAGTACATTTCCAAAGCTTGTGGCTTGTGTCTCTGGCTGAGCTTTGTCCTGCAAGGAGGGGAAAAAAGTTTGTAAAACACAGATTAATTTCTTACAGGAAAAACAGTTTTAGTATTTACTTGCAATGTATAAATTGCGCAGTTTAAACATGCTATTTTATGCAGTCTAGGGAAATACTACTGCAAGAGAAAATACATGAGAAGGAGTTGTGTTCCCATGTGACTTCCACTAACTTCTATATAATCTCTTGCCTTTCTGGAATAATTGGGGAAAACACTAGAGAACAACCATAGCTACACTTCTTAAATATAAAAGACACATAAATGTGGTCTGAAACAAAAGTAAGGAGTCTATTTCCCAGTCCAAAGAAGCTACATTTCATTTCATTATCACACAGTCACATAAATTTGTTTAGATTATTATATAATAATCTTAAAGAACTCTAAAAGTTAGGCATCAGGTCTGTAGGTCCTGGGGGTTACTCTACAGTCATGTTCAGGAAGGAAATTAGATTATCCAAGCCAACTTTAAAGATATTTCTCTTTCCCTGTGGACTACAGAGGCAACCTGGATGACTAATTTTGCAGTATACACTAGATTTTGGGTGGCTATACATGAAACAAATAACAACCCCTCAATTGCATGTCTCCTGAAATTCCCTCTATGGTCCATGGATACAGACAATGCAGAGAAAAAGCCTATTTTGGGATTCTAACTTAGGTGAAACTCTTACTGAAGGTAGTTCCCAGAAAGAAAAAGAATAGAATCAGGAGGGAAAAGGCAAGATACTGCCTCCATAAGTTAATGTTAACCTGGAGCTCAAGTCAAAAATTTGTTGCTGTTGAGAACATTTTAAAAAACAGTTGGGTTTTGGATAAAAGACAAGTTGGAAAAAAAAACCCCAAAAACATATCTCTGCATTCTCACAGAATGAGAGCACTTACCACAATCTTAAACCTGTACAGAAGGGATGGAGAATCAGCAAGGCACCCGTATTCAGTGTTGGATGGATTGTATTTGGGTACATATCCATCAGCTCCTGTGCACAGGAAAACCTTCTCGATGCTACAGTAGAAGGAGTCACCCAAATTCTGCACTGGATCCACCATCACCCGACCATATATGATATCACCTGTAAACAGTGCACACAGTTCACATCTGCTTAGACTGAGCATTTAGCACAGCTCTGAGGCTGAGCAAATAAAGCTTTGTCAAGAAGCTGAGCTAATAAAGACATGTCAAGAAGCACACACCCTTACTCCTAGACAGCAACAGGACCCTGATAGAGTGGAACACAAATTAAATGTGCATGATCTATGCACAATTATACCTTCTGAGAAAGCAACGTCACTTTCTTGCCCAAAGCCCATTGAGCCATCAGACAGCCACAGCGTCTTTTTGGAGAGGAGGAACATCTGGGTGTTCAAGCTGAACTCAGCAGCCACTGGGTCACTGACCTAAAACCACAAAAGCATAAGGCTCTTTAACAAGACTTTTTAATGAAAAAAACGTAGCATGATCTTAAACTCTTAAAACAAAGCACGATCTTCTCCCAATGTACATTACATACCAGTTCTGCACATCTACATGCAAAATTACAGTTTAATAAAAAGATATCCTGGTACTAGACATATTTTATATGCAAACAACCTTTGGATTATCTGCCTCTGTGATATTTTATAATATTCTAGGTTAGTCTCTTCGCACCACATTTTTCCAAATCCCAGCTAAGGAGGTGGTCTAGGGCAACTTATGTGTGGGGGTAACATGAGGAAAACTTTTCCCCAAAAAACTTGTCTCTGACTCATCACAGCCTGTTTTCTCTATCCCATTTTCATTCTTTCACACAAGTCTTGCCTCTGCTTCTGATCCTCTGTCAATATTTGAAAGCACACATTGATGAAGATTTATTTGCAAGTATCAGTTATTCTAATGTGCTGCAGGACATATCAGATCATGCATGTGAAAATGCACCAAACCATATGAGCATCTTTTTATGATAGTATTTATCTTTAGATATTTGACACACATATCTATGGTTCTTCCTTGGTTACATGAAAAGGATAAAATTAATCAATACTATCAGCAGCAGTTTTTCATGGGACCATAAAACAACAAAGAAGGCTGTATTGGTTTTGAGGCATGACAAAGGCAAACTATAAAGTGACATGGCATAATAAAATGGAAATTATACTGTGAATAGAAGAACTGGGGGAGCCTAAAATTCAAAAGCATGCAAGTACCTGAGGAAATAATGTGGAAGACACATATAGCCAAAAAAAAAAAAAAAGAAAAGAAAAAATAACAAGAGGACACTAAACAAATTAAAAAAAGCTAACATACATATGTATATATATGTATATATATGTATAAGTGTGTGGACAGGAAGGAAAGAAAATGAAGAAAACATTCTTTCTGGCTCATGGATAAGGGTTCATTTCACAACAGAGTCCCAAAATGATCAAAGCAACAGGATCTGGCAAGAAGAATGTACAGCTCAAACCTTTTTATAAATGGAGTGCTACTCTTTAGAAAAAGGAGCCCTAGCATCCCAGCCTTTACAAAGAGGAAAAAAAAAAAGATAAACAATTCCATTCCCTTGGAATGCTTCTTTCCAAATGCCTGAAAGACAGGCCACTGGGTTGTAGTTCCACAAATACTTGTTTAGTACAACTGTTTTCCAGCTGTGTTATTTAGGACAGTAGTTTAGATGCAATTACTTTTATGGGCATTTAAGACATTTTATATGAGAGTTCTTAGAAAACAATCTGAGAGGATCTTCTGGGTGAGAAGAGTAACTGTCAATTTATTCTGCCTATTTGCCATGTCCATCAACTCTGCATATGGATGATGTGGGGACACTGCAGATCACCCATGAGATCAAAGCCCAAGTAATACTCAGTACCTCAAGGAACAGAGCACCCTTGAGATTGGTCCATCCCAGGGCAACAAGTATCCTGAGTATGGAAGGGCTTCTGTCAGGAAATAGTGATACACATCGAAAGAAAGGAGATGCGGAAAGAATTGAGATAAAGCAAAGCTTGGAGGTTGAATATTGTTCTTTTTCAGGGAATTTCAGAGTGAGATGGTGTTAATACAATCCTCACTAGAGTTCCAGACTACCTGCTTGACTCCTCAGGGGCCATGGAGAGCGGAAAAAGGAGATATGCAGGTGATACATGTCCGAAAAGGAAATGTGGAACCAGTGGGGAAACACCAAATAAATTTTCTGCTTGAGTCTTAAAATGGTTCCTCACTTGTGACCAGTGAAAACAATTATGAAGGAAATTAGAAGAAAAAGTTCCCAAGGAAATGAATAGCCTCACATTTAAAAGCCCAAGAAGGTAATTCAGTATGGGAGATGGATCATTAGACTAAGAATTGGGCGACACAACTCTTGTCCTGCCTCATCATTTTATCATGAGACTTGGCAGTCAAAAGTAATTTTGGTCCATACATACACTCGTTGATTTCAGGGAGTCACAGAGTGGTTTGGGTTGGAGGGCACATTTAAAGATCATGTCACCCAACCTCTTTGCCATGGGCATGGACACCTTCCACTAGACCAGGTTGCTCAGGGCTCCATCCCACCTGGCCTTGACACTGTCAGGGATGAGGCATTCACAGCTTCTCTGGGTAACCTGTGACAGTGTCTCACTGCCCTCATTGTAAAAAGTGTCTTCTTTTCATCCAATCTAAAGACACGCTCTTTCAGTTGCCCCTTACCCTGTCACTGCAGCCCTTGGTTAAAACTCTTGCTAAGAATTGCTTTAGAGTCCCTAGAAGTAGATTAGAAGTGCCAGACAAAGGCTGAAGTGCTGAACCAGTATAAATTCCCCTCACCCATTCCATTCAAGCCTCTCCAAAATGCTGAAATGTGGCTAACTCTGAGAAGGCAGGTTTCACATCAGATCATGTATCATCTCTCTTCCTTGCCAGGACTTAATGCCCTCTCAGGAATCATCTGCTCTCCCACAGGTGGCATAATGCCAAATGAAAGCATAAAGACTGCATACATTCCCTTGTGTACTCTGGCTAAGTCAACAGAAAAGTAATTGTGTACCCCTGACTGATATGGATTTATTCTGTAAGATGATTTAATAGCATAATCTATACTATTAATGAGCATGATACCACAGACACACTGTTCCAGTATTGGATGTACTGGCTTCAAATAACAGAAATTATTTAACTTCCTCCTTACACATCCCAAGGTCACACTAGCCCTTTTGATAGCCTGGAAAGCTGGCAGTTTATGTTCTCTTAACTATCCAACATGACCTCAGTTTTTTTTTTTTTAAACCAACTTTTTCTACAGAAGAATCCACTTCTCCATAATTTTTTCCCAGCTGCAGAGCTTTACAGCTGGACTATGTGAAAGGTATGCTGTTTGCCTGTTACCATATGTTTCCATATGATCCATATTGCTATGGCTCAGATTTGTTTTGGTCACTTTTGTGAGTTTTAATCCTAAGCAGTGTTGCCTCCCTACACTTCCCTCTACAGTCAGTGAGAGAGGTTCTAACTTAGGACGGAATGAATCTTCCTCTGGAGGTTCTTCTTTTAATACCTGACACCTAACTCTGATTTTGTGTCAGATGAAAACCTTCTGATAATAGTTCTATATTTTCCGAATTACCTGATAAAACTGTTTACTACCAAAGTTAACAGACAAAAAAAGAATTTCTAAATGTTACTATTGCATCACAGTAACTTTCCCCTGAACCAATGGTTATTTACCAGGAGAGGAGTATGTGCTCTCCCACCAATTTAGGAATGTTTTCTTTATTAGCAAGAAATTCAGTTTCTAGCACTATTGCTACAAGACCAACAAATGGGAATCAAATTAGAAAGGAAATATGACAAAGGTGTCATTGGAAGGGTACCTGCTGGAATCGGATGTCCAGGTCAAAAGTGATGGGCTCTCTGGGATTGCAGATCACGGGCAGGCTGTACTCCTGATGTGGGGCAGTGGTGCAGGCTATCAGCTTCACTGTGTACGTTCCAGAATAGTCTCGAACCTGGACACAGAGAGAGAGGGAGCTGTGCCACCAGCATCCCAACTGAGAGGCTGGGGCAGCAGAGGACGAGGTGAGGGCCGAGGTTTTACCGCGAAGTCGGAAAGGAAGCTCCACTGCTGGACCGGCAGGTTGTAGGTTGGCTCGCTTCGGACGAGGCTGAGGCTGAAAGTGAGGCCCGGGTGGTCAGCTGACATAACCATGGAAGTTAGAGATGAAGCTAGAGACATGCCAAAGAGACAGATTTGTCACCTGTAGTGCTTCATTGCAAACCCTCAGAGCCTGAAAAACATTCTCAATGACTCATAAACCATAATGCCATAGCTGATGGTAATACCTTCACAGGGCACTGGGTTTTATTAACTGAAACTAAAATAAATTACAGTCAGCTCAGCTGGACCTCCTTGATTCCTATTCAAGTGTCTATTCAGCCATTGCTTTTGTACACAATGAGAGACCTGTACGAAGAATAAATTTAAGAGACAGTCAAAACAGTGAGAGTGGAATGGCAGAGACCTGTAATCTCTTCTATTTTAAACTTGTCTCTGCCTATAGGCAAAACCAAACATATTAGAGGACAGCTGAGAAAAAGTAGAAGCACCATGAAGGAGTTATATGGGTTAAAAACACCTGAGTTAAACTAGAAGAGATTTACTGGTTTTTTTCTCTTCTCATTGTTTTCAGCAGATTTAATTTAGTTAGATATTCTTTTCCATGGCTGGCATTCATGCTCAGATTTATATCTGTAGACCAAATCTTACACCTGTAATTATTCTGAATAAAGGTAGTGGGGTTTAAACAGATTAAACTGCAGGAACAGGTCCTCAGCAATGACTAATTGGATGTCAGTGAGAATGTCATATTAATAGAATCATACAATGCCCACACAAGACTTTTTCTTGCTCTCTGAGAAAGGTCTAAATATCCTAGAAAAGCTTTAAGTTAGAAAAGAAATTTTAATGCCTAGTTCCTAGGGCAATGTAAGTAAATAGCAATTATAACTATGGGGTTAAAAACATATATCTATAGATCCCCAATGGATACAATGGCCTAGATCTTCATCCTTCATAAATCAGGCTCTTGATCAAGTAGAACTATTTGCCTTCCATCAGATTAATGAATATTTCAACAAGTTTGACAACCTGAATACAGTCATCAATGAAAAGTAAGAAATCTCAAGCAGAGGAAAAATCTGTATCTGAATAGTATAGTTTCCAAAAAAAAAAAAAACAAAACAACCCCAAAATCAATCAGCTATCAGGAGCAGAAATAGGAAAAAAAAAATAGTATCAGATTTGGGGAGGCTGTCTATATTTCTGTAGTGCTGCTAAAGGGTGGTTTACACTTACCAGGATGGGACATAACAAACAGACCATGAAACCGGGCTTCAGTCTTGAAGTTGACAACCAAGCGTCCCTCTTCACTGATGCGCATGCTGGTCGGGAACAGGGAACCTGCCAGCAGAAAACAATTAACAACTGTGCTCCACTGGCAGGGGACAAAGAAATCACACTCCTGTGAAACACCAGACCCACTCTTTCATCTACCCTTGCCATGTCACGTGTTTGGCGGGGACCTGCTGGTACTTTTTGGGTTGACTCCAGATTCTTCCCAAACAAAAACTTAGACAGTCAAGCTTTGAGATTTTGGGATATGATGCAGCTTCCAAAGCTTATACAGGGAACTTTCCTGCAAAGCCGTGCTTTTACATGTTACCATGGACCCAAACAGCTGGTCTAGTATGCTCAGGAAAATCCACACAGCAGTTTGTGCTTGGGTTCAGGCAGCATGGTCAGCTGCCAGTGGGATCTGCAGAATGAAGTCTTTTACTTTCACCAAGTATTTAATCTGTGAAACTCCTTCTGACAGGCTTTGCATTGCTGGCAATTTTTGGCATGAATTTAGCACAATACAGGCTAAATCTTGTAATTTCAGATTACAAGATCTTGTACCCAGAAGTGGTTTACTTCCGTAGCTTGCAGCCAAGACCCTTTTCTTCTGGAGTTCTGCAAAGCTTTAGAGTTCAGGCATTTCCTCCAATGCTCCCTTACAAACAGCCAGGGATGTATAACCATTCTGCTTGCCAGGAAAAAGAAGGAAACAGGAATGTCCCCCCATGAATGTGCTGGAAATTGAACACACCAGTGTGAATGTATACCACCTGTAGAAAAGCATCTGTACCAACCATATTTCTTGGTACAATAGAAATAACTATATGTTCATGCATTAGAGCTTTAGAAGACCTTGACTTCTTTACAGTTTATGTAGCACAATTATATGAATTGAGAGGTATGGAAAGAAACTGGAAACTAGTTAACCTCTCCTTGCCCAGAAAAAAAAACTGCTGAAAAAATACTACCCAAGTAACCCTGGGATATGTTGAGGGTTGTTTTGTACTGGTAGTTTTCAAAGGGAACTGAAAATGTTTGGCACCTCCAAAACACCTCTTCTTAAACAGAGAAATAAAAAAATTAAAGATGGGAAATGGTGGCACAGATGCACCACGTAACTGCTGAGACAGATGATTAGATCTGGTTGTTATTTGGTGACTAGCACATCCCATGATCTGTGGCGTGTGGTTTATTCTTTGGGCATGGCACGACATGTGCTTCATTCTTCATGCACTGCAGATTCCCCTCGCTGCTCCTCATTTCCTGCTCTTACATAAGGACAGAAATGGCAGAGCAATGATTTCTGTAGCTCACATACAGAGTGAGCAGAAGCAAAAAAAGTGACTTTAGGTTCCCAGGAGTCCTGAAATTGTGTATGTACATAATTACAGCTGGTACCTGTATTCTACCTTAGGCTGAGAAAGATGGGAAACACCTGAAGCATAATGCTGGGAAATTTTAAGTAAATTTGCATCAAAAGAATAATGCAGCACACAGGTGTAACTATATATTTTAATCTTGCACATACATCTGTATGTCACTATTTGTAAAAAGTAATTTAACTTTTTAAAAGATAAATTCTGCAATGATAGATTTTTTACTTGCTGACTAGTTATACTCACAAGCATTTACTGACAGTATCTAATGTATTGTAGAATGTCTCAGAGTTTACCACTCACGCGGAGGACAGGCCTCCATTTTATAGTTCTGTTTCTTTTGAATGTTTCATAACATTTTCAAAATATCAAAAGTTTCTGAAATTGGCCATTCATAGCGAGAAAAAAATGGTATCACATTATTTTCATTAAAGTGCAAATATCTTGTATGCTAACAGAATTTGGTTACATAATGTACCCTGAAGTTCTGACTAGATATAAATGTTTTAAATTCTGCACACGTACTTCAAATACAACAATATAATTGTCTTTCTTTGCAGTAAAAGAGCTGATGTCAACTTCACATGATTTTCATAAACATTCCAGCAGATACTTGTGTGTGTAAGGAAACGACAGATTGCAATTGATAATAAATGAAAATTTTAAATTTGTTTTTAGTACTGAAATGATTGAAAAACCATCCCACTGCGTGCAAACTACACTCCCAGTAACAGAGCATGAGCTCTATGCCAAGAAATGCAACACCCACCTTGGAGCTCTGCTTCAGGCGGGCTGCCGATCCCATCCTTCCACAGGATGGCAGTGTCATACACAAAAGTCAGCCGGAGCTCTGACTGCAGGTCGAAATGCTGCCAGCCCCCGACGCCCACTGGAGAGTGGAAAACATAAGAGACGTACAAAGGGACTCTCAGCGTGACATAGGACTGCACTAGGTTGAGAACCTAAAAAAACCAGAATTGTATATTAGGGTTAGTGATCATGAATGGCAGCATTGCAAAATGCTGGAGAAAGGGAAGAGAACTTGAAATAAATACTGTGACCCAATCAAATTCTCTCTTTTTGTAAATTACAGATGAAGTGCAAAACCATGTTTCAGTGGTTTGCAGCTGAGCTTTCATCCCTTCAAGTTTCATCTTTTTAATTCAAACTGATAAAACATAACCCCATCAATTTTGACTCATCTTTTTTGTTCAGTTTTTTTAGTGCATAAACAACACAACTACAAATGAAGGCTTTAGGAATTTTTCAAATATGCTTTTGCATTTGCTCTATGTTTATGCCTTAACCAACTCTTTTGCTTACGTTCTTGTTACTATCAACTAAGAAACTCTTCTGGAAGATGCTGAAATTGCTCGAATATCATTGCAAGACTGAGTACTTGGACCCTACTTAGCCACCTCTGGAACTCTTCCTCTGTGCATGGATAATAGCTAACATGCTGCATGCAAACACAGAAATGATACTGTTCTTCACTGTCTGGAAGAGCTAAAAATAACAAGCAAGCTGATATGGGCTTAAAAATAGAGCCTTTCTTCATACATTGGACCAAGCAATTATGGAGGAATTACATATTCTTACATATATATATATACATATATATATATATATATATATATATATATATATATATATATAATGAAAAAAGACAAGAAGAATAGTGTCATTAAACTGTCTCCTCTTAAGATAGCTCTTACATGATACACAGTTCTAAGCCTGTCTGAAGAGACTTTGTGTGTTTATGTTTGGTTACAAATACTTTGTCACTCACATATCTCTGAATGAAATGTGTAATCCAGATCCTTTTAGACCATTCTGGATTTTCTCAGAAAGTAGGAAAAACATTGAGATCATCTCCCAGTGGGAAACTTTAACAAGTCATAAAAGCTGTTGAATTCTGATTTTATTCCAACAGAAATTCCATATATAAATTTGCACATCTGAACATTTCCCTGATTACCTTACATCATTCTAAGAGTGTTTTGCACAATCAAAATTCCCCAGCATTCAAGGAAGTTTACAAGGAAGCTGGGTGCAACCAGCAGCAAGTCAAGGGGTTGAATGACCATCACCTTATAGCTGCTTTACACTTTGAAATGCCTTACAGCACCTTTACTAATATAATGTGACCACAAACTTACTGCTTGCACTCACTAAACGCTTTGACCTAATCAAGGACTTAATTAAGGTAAATGTTCATAGCTGCGACAGCTCACTTTCATGTGCGACTCTCCTTGATCTGCACTCTGTGCTAACAAAATGTTTTTGACTTATATTGTTTGACTCATTCCAAAATACGTGCTAGCATTTAGATAGTAGTCATTTGGAAACACATAGTGTCACAGAACCAAAGAATTTTAGGGGTGGAAGGAATCTCAGGAGATCATCCAGTCCAGCCCACATGCCACTCAGGGTCACCTAGAGCAGGTTACACAGGAAAATGTCCAGGAGGGTTTTGAATGTCTCCAGAAAGGGAGAATCCATGCCCTCACTGGGCAGCCTGTTCCAGCACTCTGCCACCCTCTTATGTTCTTTCCCATGCTGAGGTGGAACTTTTTTAGTTTATGGCCATTGCTCCTTGTGCTGTCACTGGGCACCACTGAAAAGAGTCTGGCACCACTGAAAAATAAAACACTAACACAGGCTGGTAGATGAGATGCTACAGTTGTAGACTACATTAATGCTTTGTTGGTTTCACATAAACAAAATCAAGAACTTCTATTTGGAACAGAAAAAAAAGTTTTCTCTATATATTAGATGACCAATAAAGTTAGACAAAAATATTATCATTTAGTACTATTTGAGCTGCAAATATTTCTGTGGGAGTATGAGTACCTGCATGAGTATCTGAGCAATTATTTTGGACGATGATTCACTAAATTGTTCCAAATAACAACAAGATATTCTCACTTCCATTAAAAAAATACAGCAATGATGCAGCTCTCGAGTGTCTTATGGTTTGCTTTTGATTCAGGGGAAAACTCAAAAATTTGTAATTTCCTGGACCAGTATCAAGAACTGAATGAATACATTTGATTGTATAAAAAATGTATTACTATTGTAAGGTTATCCCAGACAAGCTGTGTCAGCTTTTCCCTCTGCCTTTTTGTTCTATATCTGGATGCTGTACAGTAAGAATTAGACACTGAAGTCAGAGACCTGAAATTTAGTTTGCTTATAAGGAAGAGACAAAAGTATGTGGAACAGGATTTAATATACACCCATTATTTACTTAAATAGAAGCATACATAATGCTTAATGATAAAGTAGAGGACTGGAATATCAAAGTGAGAATTTAATGACCTTGAGGATTAGAATAATAGCAGGGAGATGAAATCTTATAGCTTAAAGTATAAGGTAATAGAAACCAGTCACAGGGATTTCTGTAGAAATGAAAGACATTCATTAGACACAATAGAGGGGAAAGAAATTTTGTTATGCGAGTTGATCACATCATAACTATGACCTTCCTACCCTCTCCATGTGCTATGATCCTAAGATAAACTGAGGAATGGGGTGGAAATTAGAAGCATGCATGCCATTATACAGAGCACTACTGAGAGCTTATCTGGAACAGCTTTGATCATCCATGCTTGAAAAAGTCTAATTTGCATTGTAGACTGCAGAAAAAGAAATCAACATAATCAGAGGAATGGCAAAACTATCTGATGAGAAGAGTCTAAAGTAGCAGTGTTGTTGAGCCCAGCACAACAAAGGCTGAGAGGGAGCAAGAATGCAGTCTATATCCATCAGGACACTAAGTGCAGAGAAGGGCCACTGATGATGAAAGATAGTGCTGACACGGGAGCAAATGGCTGTAAGAAGGCCATGACAAACACAGCCTAGAAACCAGAAGAGTTTCCAGCCCTCAGTGTGGTGGCACTCTGCAAGAATAGTGAGCCCATGAATTCCTGTTAAGTTTTAGATTAAGTTTACTAGTGTTGGAATGACATTATATAGACTTAAGGCAGAGGCCTGGATAGGGTGATCCCCAAAACTCCTTCTAGCTCAGTACCTTATGACACACCAAACTAAAAAACACCACTCCTCATTACAAAGCTTTTCTTGGCTTTCAATGTACCGTTGACTCTTCATGTGTACTTTACAGAAAGCAATCCACTAACGAGGTTTGTAAGCCACATTTTGGGGGTTTCTTGCCTCCTTTTACTGGGACCGTAGTGTTAGAGACCTCAGCTTATTTGCACTGGTCAAAATCTAGTAGCAGGATCCCTTCTGGGGCAAGTCTGTCAGGAACACTGCTCCTTTGACATATTACCCCTACTCAGGGGAGAAATCTGAAATCTCTCCGTTTCTAGGGCTGTAGAATTTAAAAGGTTCTTCCCTTTTAGCAAAACCTGCAAGAGGTGTCTGGGCAGCAGAGCTGCTTGCCTCAGCCTAGGAATTTATTTGTGTACTCATATGCTTCCATCAGTACTGCTGCCCTTATGTGTGATTCATGGCATGGATGGGGAGGAAGAATTTGTTGCTAAAAGCTCCTTGAGTTTTACACACAAATCCTTCTACAGGCACTCATGGATTTGCAGGTCTGGAGGCAAACCTACAACACTGATAGAGAATTACTGATTCTCTCTAACAATAAATGAAAACCTTTAAGAGCCTCTCATTCCTACAAGGGGGAATCTACCCTTCTGCAGGCAGAACAGAAAAATCTCAAGACACGGTATATGAAAGGATCTTTTTGATATAGTGAAAATAAAATAAAGAGGAAGTCAACTGCAAAGGAAAGCTGAGTCAAAGTGAGCAGACTCTGCCCCACCCCACAACTGAATAGATGGAATGTGTTACACAGATGGAGGAGTTTGACTTCTCCAGCCCTCTTAATAATGCTGTTTAGACCAACATGAGAAAACATTCTTTCCATTGAGTTATCTTTCTTTTCCAGCACTTCATGCAAAGCCTATTGGGAGTAGCCAGCTGTTCATTTTATATCTCAGTGTGACACTGATGAAACCAAAAGGGTGGCTTAGAGCTGTGTAAGTGTAGGATCAGCTTAACTGCTGTGGAGAGACAGGACAGGTGCATTATGTATCCATGCATCCTATGCACAGGAGATTTTACCAGTCACACTGAAAAAAATTACATTCAGTAACATTGATTTGAACAGCAATAAGTGGGTGTGAATTTTAGTCTTCTGATACCAGGAGAGAAATAGAAACTACAGCTACACAATAGATCAGATGGGGAAATTGTGTCTCATACTCCATGACAATGCCAGGTCTGGAGAGCCTGAGAAGGCAGAAGACAAAAATTGTTCCAAGGAGGGAACAGACTCTTACAAACAATATCTAGAAAAATTGAGATAAAAAAATCATCAAACCTCAAAATTCACATGTGTGAGAGAAGAACATGATTTATACATTGATCTAAGAAGTAGAGCTTCATACTTTTTTTGTGTGAGATAAATATCACAGATCATAAGGTCTGGTTTAGAATACTGACAATTTCCATTTAAGACTTAGAAAGTATTAATGGGAGTTTCTATACGTGTTTTTCTTTTCTTCCCCTTTCAGATGCAATCTGTCAAACTTCATTAACGAAAATATACAATTATTTTGAGAATCTGTCACATAACCATATGGAATATGGTTAAAAAAATATTTTCAATAAAGGGTTTGTGGCATGGACTCTGTTCTATATTTATAGCATGCTTTGTTTAGCTGGCTTACATTTCCAGCGTGCACAGCTGGTCAGTGTATCTGTGTGTGTGCACTGATAGTACTGATTAAGTTAGACGTTAGAAACAACACAAGTTTGTGTTTTATTTTGTGTATCTCAATGAAACAGGGTTTACATGAAAAATGTATTTTTATTCTCCAAATTACTCCACGTCTCATTTTCTATTGCATTCACTTGTGATGTCTGTGAATTTGAGTCATGCAAGTTTAACAATGTTATCAATTAACTGTTTACACAATGTCAGTATGGCAAAACTAAGATTTGGCCCTATGAAGACACTCAGACAGGTAGGTCACAGGTGAAATGCAAAGCAGGTTTGTTTAAAGAAGTCTGAATGGAGAAGAGAATGCAATATAGCCTTGAAATGCCAGTCCCTTGAAAAAATGTAACCTCTGACTTTGTTACACAGCTGGTGCATTCACTTTATAGTTTTTTTTTTTCCTTTACAGCTTACCAAATGCACGTTTGCAGCTAGAGAAAAAAATGTTTGTCTTTTAGAGAGGTACCATGTCAAGGGAACATGAGTTACAGAGTTTTCTTAAACTTGACTGGGGTCGCTAAAGTGAATAGAAAAATCTGAAAACAGACATTTTTGTCTGCTTGAATTTTACAACATCTAGTGAGATTTTCAGAATAGGTGAGTTTTCACCTTAGAGTGTGATTTTGGTAAAACCAGTTCCAATAAAGCTGGAAATATACTGTTTCTGTGTAATAAAACCCTCTGCAGGCTGCCTTGTATAAGGTGCAGCAGTACATTAGTGATTTTAAAACCTGTTTGCAGAATTGGATTTTGAAACGCTCAGTGCCATAACATGCATAGCATAAATGTGACCTGAACATATCGGAAGAAAGACATTTTCAGTTTGGGCCAAAAATAACCGGTTTTTGAAGAGAAAAAAGTGAACGGTTCAGCCATACTCAATTACCATAGTTTCAAGGTATAAAGCTATACATTCAAGTCTTTTACTACATGTTCTTCACCTTCTTGCTCCTGTAAAAGACCTGATTAACGAGCTGTTGTTAATAAAATTAGTTTGAATGGTAATTTCCTTGCTTCCCTATTCCAAGTCGGGCAACGGACTGAAACTACAGAAAGCAATATCCATGTATAAATACTTGGCCAGAACCACACAGAAGCCTTCAGATGCCAGACTGCCTGGCTATAGCAAGCAGGTATAACAGCAGGAAATGGGATCAAATGATACTTCACACTCCATGAAATAAGTGTAGGCCAGTACTTCAGTGTACACTTCATTAAAGTACGATCACTTGCTTGATTTTCACTGTCTCATTTTTTCACTTTCTTTCATGAATATCTGTCATTGTTTTAGAACCTGTGTTGGGAGAATGTGAGACGTCTGTAGTACTTGACTCTCACAATGTCCCCATGAAGAAAAACCCAACCTTTGTTAACTACTTGAAAATACTGGAACACTGCCCTCAAATAGGTGAGCTCCCCTTTTTTAAGGCCTATTCATATCCAAATGCAGGCACTGAATTTTAGACTGTGACTGCAGGTTGTCCTAAAAAAAACTGTTAATCATCAAAGCTGACCTTAACAAGTACAGAACTCTAATCCAAATTAATTAGCTCAATTTAAAGAGGAGCAGGTCTTTAATTTTAGGCAGAAGTTCTTTAAACTACACATCTAAGTCCATGTTTTGATACATAAGTGCCTGGTTTTTCAGTTTTGGGCAGACCCCAGGAACAAACCGTCACACTGCACACTGAAAGGAGTGCTGCATCTAGCTCACACAGGGTTTGCTCATGCACAGAATAATTGAGAAAGAGAGTGGGTCACAATCAAAAGGCCTCAAAGGAAAAAAAAAAAAAAAAGAGAAAACTGAGACCTTCTCTGTATGTATTATGACAGTTCATGAGTTCATGGGAACTGGCCTAGACAGCTGCAGCCTTCAGCAAACACTAGGAGCTGTGCCAGAAGAACTGCACCAGCTGCAGGTCTCCTACCTCACTTCTTGCTTACTAAAGTTCTTCTTCTTCCCCTACCATACCAGGAGCTCCCATGAAGTGAAGGTCCACATCATTTAAGACATTGCCAGTTCTTAGTGTGAAATCTCTCTGTCTGAATCAACATGGCTGCTGTCTTTGTTTGACCACACAGGTACTGGAGAACTAGAATCAAGAAACAAAATTTTGAGCCTAAAGTTCTAGCCAAAGTATCTGGTAAATTCAAGATACTAAATTTGCAATGGTAGCAGGATATGGTAAGAGTGTTTTTGCTATTTATCTGTTCTGTCTGTATAATAGAATGTAGGCTTCCTTTGTCTGCTAAAAAAAATGGTGAAAACCATAGCTGCCAGCTTGCCCCTCACAGAAAAGGATTATTAATTGTTCACTGAAGGAGAAAAAAACAACAATGGTGACAACCACAGAGATAGGGCACTGACTGCCTCCCCTCTCAGCTGGAGGGGTCATGTGAAGATAAAGACCAAACCTGGAGAAGAATTAAATGAAGGTGGGGAAAACAGGGAGGGCAGTGAAGCGCGTACTGGTTGCAGGGAAATGCTTCACTGCTAGAAGTAATTCAGCTTGATATTTCACTTAACATACTGTAAACCTTTTTTCCATAACCTAGAAGGCACTAAAGGATAACTTCAGCTGCCGTTTCATGGTTCTCACAGCTCATGTTGATCCCTCTCTGCTGGTTAACGAGAGATCTTACATAAAGTACATAATACTTCTGAAACCTCAGGAAAGTACAGCTCACTTCTCTGGCCACATCGCCACTTATGCATGTCCTCCAAAACTGAATACCCAGGTTCTTCCAATTTACTAAAATGTTGGAATAGTACTTATTTCCTCCTCTGTTTATATGAACATAGAGATAAATAGGTTTTATTTAGATATATGTTTATCTAAAGCAGCTATTCAGCCTTTTGTCTAAAGGACACAGAAGTATTTTAAATGGATTCATACCAGCTCTTCCTTCCTTTTCACTGAGGGAGAAGTGGCTTGCATAGCTTCATATGCAAGCCTCATACAGATGCTTCAGGTTGTGTGTGCTTATGGTTATTTTGTATGGGAAAGAAGAATTTGCAGTTGCATATTGCCTGGGCATAAGGAGAGAGTCAAAGGAATGAAGAAATGAAATCATTCTAAGAACAGTGAAGATGAGCATAATCTTTATCTTGTGGGAATGTGTAAGGCTTACATCCCACACTTGGATGCCTTCCCTTTCCCTCTGACAGCTTCACAGATCTCATGGAATGCACCTGTAGGAGGATCTGCTTTCAGCAGAGGCCAAGCCCAAGCAGAGCATGGACAGTGAGCTTCCAACATGAAGGCAGAGACCTTGAATTGGTCTCTGTAATAGACAAGGAACCAGAACTGATGACAAAGCAGTGAGATGACATATCCATCATGGCCTTTGTATCTGAGACAGGCAGAAGCTCCATTTTATTCTCATCTTCTGATTTAGAGTATATAATCTCTAGTTAAGAGGGGCAGAATGTTAGGAAGTTAACCAAGTGCTAAAGAGATCCTGGTGCAATTTCTCGTCCACCAAACTGACTATGATTACTGTGAACAGCCATGGAGTAAGGTGGACTTTGGGCATGCAATTATAACAAAATCAAAACAAAAAACCCCCAGTTTATCTAATAGATATCTGTATGTCCATTGATGGCTATGCTTTTAGTAGTAAATAAGCTCTGTTGGTGCACATGCTTGTACATTTTTGTGGGCAATGACACGTTTTCCACATTTGCTTTATGCCACTTGGGAAAATGGCATAAAAAAATAAGAATTTGTGTAAATTAGTCTACCGAGGTCTCATAGCAGATGGCTCCCTGGCAAAATGTCAAAAGAGAAGTATGACCATTTCACAAAGCAGGCTCATTCTTTTCATAGTGGTTTTACAAGGAGTTCTAGGGTACCAGAAAAGTGAGTTAGCTGTGGGTAGACTCTGATATGAGTCCTTCTTCCAGACTATAGGATTATTCCCTGAATATATTTTTCTGTACATAAACTTCATATTTACAGCCACTGTACTCCAGAGCCTGAGTGGGATCAGACAGGCTTATATAGTAATTATACAGGGAAGATCCAGGGATTCATTTCACTGTCACTGCTCCAGAAGAAATCCTGAACCCTTTTCTTTCCACATTACTATGGATTTCTAGAAATAATTTTCCAAAGTACACCTCAAGGTCTCTCCAATCTCTTGCTTTTAACAGCTTTCACAGCTCTGTTCTTCGACCATTCCATATTGGCAGCTTTTCTTGCTTCCTGAACAAGTAATTTTCTGCTGAGTAAGGTGAGAGCACTGTGCTGTCTGCACTGACAGGTTGTCTTACCCAGTGAACAAGAGCTCAGCAAAGCCAAGTGCTGGTTGGACACTGCAGTCCATCATTATTAGCAAGAACTCTCTCCACTGTTTTAAAACTGCTTTTTAAGATATACTACAATGAATATTAAATAGCCCAGTGCTATCTATGTGCTAAAAGCAATTTTCAGAAGGCTTTCATTTTAAGAAAAGACTAAATTGGCTCGCTATACAGTAAAA
Organism: Serinus canaria; assembly: GCF_022539315.1. Lineage (NCBI taxonomy): Eukaryota > Metazoa > Chordata > Aves > Passeriformes > Fringillidae > Serinus > Serinus canaria. Next base: position 50,460,919 of record NC_066313.1, on the reverse strand, counting down.
GAAGGATTGCTTTGCCCCACAATATCCCAGAACTATACTGGGAGAAAATCATAACAAATTTCATTCAGAACAAATGATTCTCTTATTTCTACTAGCACACATGTATTATGAGGGAAATATTTTATTACAAGAATACAGTAGAAAATCAAGTTCCATACCTGTCCATCTGTGCCAATGGTGCCTCCACAATCTGTGAGGAGCTCGGACATGTCATAGTAGCTGATGAATTCCCACAAGCAAGCTTCCAGGTTCAGGTTGCGGTAGAAGCGCAAGGTATTGGAGCCCCTAATTGTTGGGCTGTACTGATAGGGAATGGTCTCTCCAATCACATCTGGATTCTTGGTAGCATCAGTTAAAAAACCATGGTGGGTCTTTACTTCTGTGTAATCCAACAGGTTGGAGCACCTATGGTTTCCAACTCTAGTTCCATCAGGGCTAAGGGTCAGCTCGAAGTTGGAGAGCTCTCTTGTAGAAATAACAGGCAGCATGCCTAAAAACATTAATTTATAGAACTATCACTACATGTCAGTTGTCAGACCTCCTTGATTTAGCCAGACTTTGTCAAACACTAAACATGTTATGCAGTGCTCTTGTATTTTGTATTTACACCAATTACTGTACTTCAGAATTCAAAGAAAGTTGATATGCTAAGAATGAATGAGAATTTTACCCACAAAAACTGTGTACTATGAAAAGAAAAATAAAATATTTCTAAACATATTGATGTTTAGATATACTAATACACAACATATTAATAAATTAAAAATAGCGTGAATAGTAATTACACTGTATATTTCTATGCACTTTGAAGGAGCTTTACAAAGCTTAGGTCTAGCCCAATTTACATAAATTGTGCAGTTAATCTGAAAATGCTGTTCTTCACACCAGAGACTATGTACCAATACAGTAGTTATGCATCTTGTTGCTAACTGCACTTATTCATTCATAACATTTTCCTTTGGTCCTACTGTTAAAAGATTACATTATTAACTTGTCTGTTTAAAATAACCTGACTAGTATAATAGCTCAAATATCAGCATATTGTATAAATTCTCCTAACTGCACAGCTGATTTTCTCATACCATCAATATGTGGCATTGTGACTGTCAGTTTGATGAGGTTGGCATAGTCAGGATCTTCTGGGCCAGTGTAGCGCAGTTTGGCAGAGAATGGCTCTGCTCCAACTACTCCTGATATACGAGGCTGACAAAGACCTAGTGGGAAAAAATGAAAGCAGCCTTACTTTATGTCCATAGGAAACAATCTATACTTTTCTTTCCACTATTTAAGATGTACTTTTTTTCCCATGGTACAGGTATCCAAAAGAACGAGAATTTTCTTCAATGACAGATAAAGACTATGAGAAGTATTTTCCAGAGGTTTCAACAGGAATTTACTCAAAAGAGGATTCAAACAGAAATGATTACTTGATAACAGGATCACATTTTCAGAACAAGGTGATGATATTGCATTGGTGTCTTTTCAGTTGCATGTGTCAACCTTACTTGCAAGCCAGTGCTAAGTGCCAAACTTTCTTACAGAGGTCTTCAGAGGCATATGTTTTAATTCCTCCCACCATATAAGTTTTATGGAAGATACCTGACCACTCTTCACTGGTGGCACTGGATTGGAGTATACAGTGATATGTCCTCAGAGAAATTGATGAGTCTCCTAATCCACCAGTAGCAAAAGTGTAGTTAGAAAGATTGTGTCAGAGGATATGTAGAAATATTCTGCTTAGAATAGAGATAGCTCCAAAGCTGGATCAAGCTGCTTAAGGTCTTGTTAATTTGAATTTTGAATTTCTCCAAGAAAGGGCACGTGTAACTTATTTTGGAAATCTTTTCCAGTGTTAGTTCCATGTTTTCCAGTATTAGTCCAAGTTTGTAGGACCAGAAAATTAGATTTGTAATCATGTGATCTGAGATGTATGCAACCTCTAGTTGCATAGTTCAATACAGTGGTGTCTGCATTCTGGTCACTTTGTCATGTGATGGCCAAAAGATTACAAGGTACTCTTAAGTAAGAAACAAGCAGATGTGGAAAATCAAAACAGTCCTCTTTTGCCTATTTCTGAGGGATTTCAAGAAAAGAGGAGGCAGGGTGCTCCTATTGGAGAGCTTATTGGGTCTGGAGGACCCAATGTTTCTCAATATCTCCAAGTAGGAAATTTCTGTCAGGATGAAACAAATCTCTTTTTTGCACATGACAGCTTTTTCGTTGGTTGGTTTGGTTGTTGCTTTTAGTTTTGGTGGTTTTTTTTAGTAAATGTAAATAACATTGCTAAAGACACTAAATACTTTTTTTTTTTTTTGTACAACCTGAATTCCTTTTGAGAGTTTGGTCTGTGCACTGGAGTTCAGGCATCTTCAAAACTGAAAATATTCAGGATTTTTGTAGGTTGCTTTGATTATTGCACTTCTTTCCTTCCACATCACAAGTTGGCTCAGGTACTAGAAGTAATTTATGCATGACAACTCTGTCCTGAGATGGAGCTAATTAGCTCTGCTAATTTGTCAAGTGTAATCCAAATAATGCATTATTACAATAACAAAGCCAGTCTGTTTCATATAACAAGATGGGTGAATAATTATGAATGTTTCGACCAGGGAAAAATTTTGTCCATGCCCTATTATTGGGTCTAGTTGTTTTGTCTTTAGTCAAGGAAGAAATCAATTCTCAGGTGTCCTGTGAGGCCTGAATGCCAAATAAGGTTTTTCTTCTGGCTAGGCTTTCATATGCCATTCCCATGTGGATTTTTCAATACTTAATAGGAGCTGAAACTGTACTGCATCATTACTTCTGTTGAATTCAAAAGTCAACAGAAACCAGGTTTCACTAATTCCATTGCCTGTTCTATATTGTTCTCATGAACATACAAGTTTGCTATGTGAATTATTATTCAAAGACACGGAGAATTAGGAGAGAAGAAAAAATTTTTCTTCATACAATGCTTTGCTGTGTCAAGAGAGTTTTTGCACCAACTCAATGAACAGCAGAAGAAAAGCTGACGTGGTAATGTTAAAACACCTGATCACGTAAGCAGGTTTTGTTAGGACTGAATTTGGGATCCAAAAGAGACCTGTGAATCTTGCAGTAGGTGATGATGCCTTACCTTCTGATGTGCTGATAGTGACAATAGGGCTCATAAGCTCAAGACCCTCATTCCCATCTGAATTCACAGCCCGAGCTGCACACTGGACACGAGACCCGGCTTGAAAGTAAATGGAGTCGAGTGTAATCATCTTAGAGGAAGTGAAGAAGGTGTCAAAGTCAACCTCCTTCATGGGGCTGGTCACCCCATCAGGGCCTGTGGGGGCACTCACAAGCCACCGGTACTGTGTCAGGGTGTTGTTGATGCTCTCACTGGCACATATAGAGCCAGTCTTGTCGAAGTCTTCGTACTTAGGATTACAGGCCTGCAGATCAAGGCAGACGTGTTAAGAATTTATTTGCTTCACAGCAAAGAAATTTCAAGTCATCCAGAGTCACAAAACTCAACAACATGAAACTGACAATCCCACTAAATCTCATGAGGAATCACCTTATTTTTACAGTGATGTATTTAGCACTGTTATGGTAGATTAAAAGGGGTATCTAATTATGCTTACTGAAATAAAAAGTATTATTTCAAATTGATTATAGGTGAAAACGTGGCATAGTTATGAAGGCACAAACTACACTCCCATGTACTACTTTAATTTTAATTTGTCCCTTTGATCTGATTCTGCAAATACACTTTGCATTTAAAGACCTATTTTCTTTGATTCTTTTTTATTTAGAAGAACCATTCAACTTGTGACATTCCTGTGCAAAAGGAATATGTGAAAAACAAATTGAAGATGGACAAAGGTCCATCAAGGTATATGAATATTTATGTAAACTTTTCAGTTGCAAAACTACTAGTGAAAAAAATGAAAGAAGCCTGTATTCCCTTCAGCACCCATTTTACAGTCTGCAGCACCATTGAAAACAATGGCTCATCTGTTATCTCCAGTGATATTAACGCTACAAATTAAGGCAGGATAATGCAGGAAATACTAAGGTCATGCAATCACAGACACAGTGTGGGTATCAACATTGCACTATTCTTAGTGAGGAACAAATGAAACATCTTTCTATGCTTTTTCTCCTCCTGAAAATGGATTCATTACCCAGACAAATTAGATTAGCTCTAAGGATAATTCTAGCTTGAACTAATATGTGTGAGTAATATGTGTGACTGATCGCCATATGGATTGATACTGCGTATATAAAATCCACTGAACAAAAGCCATAGACTGATTTTGTTCCATTTATCCACAGAGATACTCACTGTGATACAGATGACAGGATAGCCAGCAATGGGACTGGTTCTGTCTTTGGCTTTAGAAGTATCATCATATATCAACAGAGATGCAACTTGAGGGACAGAGGGAAAGGTGACATCTGCCATGCTGTTCATTTCTTCAATGTAAACAATGGCCTTGGCTGTCTGACAATGAAAAATACAGAAACAGTTGTCTGTGAAAACTTAAATAAACAAGCTGGATCTCCATCAGAAAATGTCTAGCCTTCAAAACAGTTTTCCAAAAGTTCTAAAACCTCAGCTTGAGGGTTGAGCTATTGAGAAAGGGTCGAGGCACCAAAAGTACACTGCTGACTGCAAAAGGAAGAGCTAAAATGAAATTTTTCTTTTCAGAACATTGAAGATCCTAGACCTTTAACCTTGTCTCCCAGCTTTTTTGTTATCACTTCAGTATTTTGGTAGAAGTCCCTATGTGCAGTGTATGCTTTAATGCCTGGTGGAAATGGGATGTTTGTCATCAGCAAAGGCTGTGTCTCTTCTGTCTGGATGTCTGGAGTCAGACTATATATTGTGTGACACTGCTGAAGCCCACAGGGAGTTCCAAGCACATTTTATGCCAAATCAAAGGAGTATACTGTTTGAATTAAAAGTTTGCATTAAAAAAATGCAAGATACAACGCTAAATAAAAAGAATGTGTGCCTATTTCATCTTACACAATAAGAATAATATTAATATGATTTTGACATTTCACCTGAAATTGCTCTTCTCACAACACAGAAGTTGTACTCCCAGAGAGTGGGACTCCGAGGGGACATCAGTTTCTAATACTGATTATATGAGCAGTATCTGGTATGATACCCTGAAGACTTCAGTCTTTCAGTGACTCTGTGGCCCCATCCACATCATGCCTTGACAACAAACAGTTTTGTTTAGGTGGTACTGTGACAGCTGGGATGGCCTTTTTGTCTTTTAATATACAAGCCAAGATGATAGGAATAAGTCTTAAAAGAAGAGTAAAATGATAAGCTAGAAAGCAAGTAAGAGGTCTGTTTACCAGATTTTTTTGTTCAGGACTTTGCATGAACTTGTTACCTGTATTTCTGCAACCATGTTCTCATCAGGCTTCAGGTGGACAGTGAAGGCTTCTCTCATCTCCCTTACTCCATCAAAGAGAACTTCAATCTCCACAAAGTGCTGTGTTTCACCCTCCTTGAACTCAATTTCTGAAAACATGAGACACTTAAAAATAAATCTGTTGATCATAACAACCCGTGATTCTAGGCCCAGCCATGAGAGATGGCAGTTAATACTCACTTTTCAAATTACAGATGTTTGCAGATTTAGTATAACCTATTTGTTGCTACCAATAATAATAATGAATAGCAGTGGACACATGTAGAAATCACTGAAAATAAGACATAAATCAAGAGATTTGAAAAGCTCAAGATTCAGTCTAATGGATCTTAATGTTTTGAAAGTTATCTGTGACTAATTACATAAATGTTGGCAACCTACGTGAATGACAAAAAGACTGAAGAATTCTAAATAAATGGTATTCAACAAAATGTAATAAATACAATGGTATGTAACAAAAATGAGGAATAAAGCTGCAGCTTCACAAGAGTATTGTATTTTGAAAATCATTGTCTCTGAAAAAACTTTGTAAGTCATGGTGATAAAAAGCTCAACCCTAGCTGATTGTATTTGGTTTGCATGGCAAGGTTTTGGTAGTGGGGAGCTATTAGAGATTCTGCAAGCAGCTACCAGAAGCACCCTCCACATCTGACAATGCCAGCTGGCTCCAGAATGGACCCACTGCTGGTCAAGGTGGGCCCAGCAGTGTCAGTGGTAGTGCCTCTGGAATGACAGATTAAAGAAGGGAAAAAACTGCTGAACCGCAGCAGCTGGGAAAGAGGAGTGGGAATATGCGAGAAGTCACTCTGCAGGCACCAAGCTCAGTGGAGAAGGAGGGGCAGGAGTGTTTCAGAAGCGAGAACAGAGATTCCCCTGCAGCCCCTGGTGCAGAGCCTGGTGATGCAGGATGTGCCCCTGTAGCCCAGGGAGGTCCATGGTGGAGCAGAGATCCACCTGCAGCCCGTGGAGGACCCGTGATCCAGCAGGTGGATGCCCAAAGGAGGCTGGGACCCTGGGGGAAGCCTCCAGTGGAGCAGGCTCCTGGCAGGACCTGTGGCCCCAGGACAGAAGAGCCCACAGTGCAGCAGGTCTGCTGGCAGCCCTTGTGACCTCGTGAGAACCCACACTGGAGCAGCTCATGAAGAACTGCAGACCACAGGAAGGACCCACAGTGTAGTTTTTGAAGGACTGTTTCCAGTGGGTGTGACCTCATGCTGGAATAGGGAAGAGTGTGAGGAGGAAGAAGCATCAGAAATAATGTGTGATAACCAGAATGCAACCCCCATTCCCTCAAGCCAGTCAGAGCTAAGGAATGTGGGAGTGAAGCTACCCCAAGAAGAAGGGAGGGGTGGGAGGAATGTCTTATTTCTCATCACGGTGCTCTGGTTTGATTAATAAAAAAAAATGAAACTAATTTTACCAAGTTGAGTCTTTTTTCCTCTTGCTGATAATTGGTGAGTGATGTCTCCCTCTTCTTATCTCAACCCATAAGCCTTCTGTCATATTTTCTCCTCTGTAGCTGAGGAGAGGGAGTCATAGAACAGCTTTGGTGGGCACTTACTGTCCAGCCAAGATCAACCCACCACACTGAGTTAGGGAGTACTATGATCCTTGACTGTTTTAACTACTAAAGAAACAAAAAGTACAGAAACTATTTAACATTTGTGCCTGGAAAGGGTGAGACTGATAATAAACAAAATAATAAGTGCATTTCTAATATTTTTATTTTTAAAGGATGTCAAATTCACTTTGAAGATGTACAGAAATAACCAGGAGAAACTTAGGACCAGAAGGACTTGCAGGCAGTGATGTCCTCACTGGTATATAGAAACACCACCATAATCAAAATATACCAGGTGATAAAGACCTCTGTACTCTAAAGGGACAGGCACAAAAAGCAGTAGTGCATTAAAGCTGAAATCTATATGAGAAATAAGGCACAGTTAGGTGATAGAGACTGATCAGTGAAGCAAAATGCTAAGAAGCCCTCTTCCCCTCCAAAGCCTTCAAACCAGGACCAGATGCCCCTTCTAAAGGATATATTTTCTCCAACCAAAGTCATTTGGATCAATACAGAAATAATTTGGGAAAACTGGGAGAATTTTGCAATCCACAGTGAGTCTGATTAAGTGATCTAATGATGCTTCCAATCCCAAGTGTTATTAAGCCAGGGAAATATTCTTTTTGGTAATAAACACATGAACTTTCAGCTGTGTGACAGCTAAGAATTTTACTGATTTTCAGTTTGCCACAATTCCTTCAGAAAACTCAATTAATGATGTGGGTTTTGTACCTATGGCTGAATATGCAGGTTCCCTAAACCCACAGGTATTCTGAAACTTGTGGGGAAATTCTGCACATCACAGACCTTTCTCAAAGGTCTGGGGCAGAGGCTGAGAGCCTCTTGTTCTGCAGCAGTGGGTTTCCCCTGAAAACCTTGCTCCCATGTGCTGCTGGTGCACAGCAGGGAGGATGTAAGCATGACGATGCCTACAGGTAATGTGCATATAGGATAAGTTTCAGCTGACACTAAAAGTTCCTGTGATTTTCAGGGGGAAAGAGCAAAACTCTAAAATGCAGGAGCAAAGTGACTGGAATTAGCAAGCTCTGGGTTGATGATTTTCTTGAGGCTAACAAATTGCCCCTTCAGATATCACTAGTGGGAAATGCCACTGCTATGGAATTTGAAGATATAGTGCAAAGTTGTTGCTGGATGTTCAAACGTAAGTCATATATTCCAGCTGGACTGGATGCCAAAATAGTTTATCCAAAACTATGAAAACACTTCAGCAATGAATGATTAATCTTAAAACACAGAGTACTATCATGTACTATCATAAACTTTAAAAGAAAAAAAAAATCATAATGCTACAAGCTTCATTAGTCATGGCCTAAAGCAGGTAGGTGGGCTATTAATGGAAAGAAGTTTATCAGCTAAGAAATTTCTCATTCTGTTGTACAACTTCTCTCCTCACTCAGTAGTAGTGTGGAGCAGAAGGCAGTGAATTCAGAAATACAGAAGGAAAGCTTAATATTTGAACATAGAAAAGTAAAAAGAAATACACATTAATTCCTACATACAGCAAATTCCATTCTCTTAATGAATTGCTCAAGAAACAACCACACAATCATATCCTATAAGTAAATGTTTCTTCAGAGTAATATTATTACACTCTGCAAATATAACTAAGGTTTAAGTCACACATCTTCCACAATTTCTTGAGCTACAGATGTTTTCAAAGGAGTACAGCTGTTTTCAAAGAGGATATTTGTAAATATCTTCACTGATAATTAGTATACAACAGCAATTGGCTGTTGTATACCACAGGGGATGTGGTATTCCTGTTCAAATTTAGTTTGTCCACACTGAATAGGAAAATGCATTTTGGGATGTGGTTGCAAAGTATTCTCATCACAAAGTTATTTCATATTTAAAAAATTATGTTAGAGTCATGAATGAACACAATTGTCAGATGTGATAAGTATGATCCTACCTTCTGATATAGGGTGATAGTCTTCTCCAGAAGTAGCAGATCCATCCTTTGTATGAACTCTCACAACAGAAACTTTGGAAGTGTCTCCCAGACGAAGCACCGGAATTTTCACAATTGCTACTTGCCTTGTGTCCTTCGGTTCACTCACACTAAATTTGGTCTCAGCAAACTTAATGATAGCCTCTGTCATTAGAAGAAAAAAACCAATTATTTTAGAGCATGCAAATGGGCTTTCAAAAGCCAATAACAAGAAGCTATTCTCTTACTGTCTGCATCATCCCGAATCTTTATCAGCGTCTCGTTTTGCTCGCCAATAGAGGCACCAAAGGAAGAATCACTTCTTGGAGTGCCAAGAACCAGGCGCAGTTCCTCCTCCTCCTCATGGAAAGTATCATCCGTAAGCAGCAGCGTGCAAGGCTTCTCAGTATCACCTGCAATCATTCTGGAGCTAGTATCAGGCAGAACTTAGGTGTTCTTTGCTCCAATACAGCACTTCTCCCCAAGCCCAAGGCACCTGAATCCTGCTGGCCAAGGCATCCACCTTGACAACATACAAGTTAATGAGCAATGACAGCAGTGAAAACAGAACTAGCAATCATTACCTTTCTATGGAAACTCATCAAAGTGGAATTCCCCATTTTGGGATTCTGTAAGACAAGGTTCTATTTGGTATGTCCATTTTACGTGTATTAGTCCTATAGTTTTACCTAAGAAGAAAATGCTCCTTCTCAGTGACTTCTTCTTCAGAGTCCACTTAAAAAAGTAAATACTTGCACAAGGAAACAGAAAAGTAAAACCTTTCTATAGGTAATACTAATTACTAATTACCATTACTAATCCTAATGGCAATTTTGTCCTGAAGTTTTATATTTCAAGTCTCTTTTGATTGGACACTCTCCAACTGTGTGGACCTTCACTTATATTATTCAGTTTGACTTTAAAGTCTTTTGAACTCCCACTTATTCCAAGTGACAGTCAATATAGCCTTAAAAATGCCTTGGAGTATCAAACCTCTCAATTTTGCACTCATAAATGAATGTGCCCTGACTTACTAGATGTTCAGAAACTTGAACATATTTTCTTATGTCTTCTACACAAGCAGCAAAACCTCTGAATGCTGTTCAGTGTCTGGCACCCAGCATGACTTGTTGGGCTCTTCCTCATGGGACTGACTCCTACACCCCAGACAAAAGGAACAGCACAGCAGGATAGAGATGAGGTCAATTTACTGTATTTTTTCAACATTACACGTGCAAATAAGATCAAGGCTCTTCAAGATGAAGAACCAGACCAGGATGCTGACTGTGTTAATTTCCTGAGGCTGCCTTTTCTCCCCACTATAGGAAAATTATAAATTATGCCTTAGGAGGGGAAAAAATGCAAAATACTCATGCTGCTTATTGTTACATGGAAAATGTGAAAACTAGAATAAAACTGCTGCATATTAAACATGCCTAAGAAGCTTATGAAGTCACAATATAATTCCAGTAGACCTCTTTGTTACACGTCTTTGCAGAGAAGTGGTAGGGCAACACTCAAGAATAGAGAAAAGTCACTTCTAAGTGGCCCAGATTCATTAATTCTTACTAGCTGGACTCTCTCCTGTTGCACAGAAGCAATAGCAAAGGTCTAGAGTACAGGACAGCACTAAAACTTGAGGCCAGCCCTAAAGAAAGACAGAGTGAACAACTCACTTTTTCAAGTGATACATGTCTACAGAAACACAAAGGTTGCAATTTCTGTGATAAGGATATACCAAGGATTTAATGCTGAGGACAGAACTTGTTTAAGACTTGTAAAAAATAACACATGCGTGTAAACTTCAAAGGCTAGAAGACCAAACTGCCTTCTGCACATGAAGAAAGAAATAGGCAATATTCTTTCAGCATAGCAACATTTGATTTATTTGCATTTCATCTCTGATGAAATGTGGGATATTAATTACCTGATATTCGTGGGCAGTCTTAGGAAAGCCTTGGTGGGAGAATAAAATTCAAACAGGAATTAGGAAGCTATGTACCTGTTGAAAGATCTATTACTCATTTCAGTGCACGTCAAATGTATTTGCCAGAAATCTGCTTAACAAAGAGCAGAACTTCTGAAGTTTCTTTTCTGACAGCAGAGCTGTGCTTCTACTGTGCTATGCCAAACCTGTTTTTGCTAGCAAAAAGACCCTGGCACTCAGGCTGAAGCTAAGTGAAGATATACTGTTTTGGTTTTTGGTGATTATTGCTCTAAGTCAGAAGTGAAGAAAATAAAGGCAACATCATCCCATTGTGCATGAAATAAACCCAAACCTTTGTTTTGTAGAGTGATCTTTTTGGCACTACTTTATGAGAAGACACAAATAAAACACAACAAAATGAAACAAAGCAAAGCAAAAGAAAACATGGTAGACTAAAGGCTTCTAAAATACGATCAGAACTTACCAGGAAGGAATGTGATGATGGAACTGTCAGTATTAGGTCGTTCTTCGAAGTCCATCATAACCTGAGCTGAACCTTGCCTTGTGTAGCATCTGACAGTGGATGTGTATCGGATATCCCCACTCCTATATATCATGGCAGAAACCTGCCCATCATTTTCATTGGCTACATACACAGATTCTTTAAACTGCATCTTTGGCACTGGGCAGAAAAACATAGAGAGCACATGTAAAGTATAACTGCAGAAGTTATCACATCTTTCCTCCATCATTTCACATTTCTTATGCCACACTGCACCAGATACAGAACACAAGAGGCCAGACAGCAAATGACTTAACACATCATCTCCAAAATATGAAAAAGTTTTAAAAAAAAAAAAAAATTACTCACAATCAGACACTGAGTCATTAATGAAGATGGTGGTCTTGCTGGGTTCTCCAAGGGCAGCATTCATGGGCATCCTTAGCACAAGCTCAAACTTCTCTGTTCCTTCTAACACCGGCTGTCCAAGATCATCCAGAATTATCACACGAAATGTCTGCATATTGACTCCAGGGGAAAAATCCAAATTACGACTGATGCCTACATAATCTACTCCAGCTACCAAAGGAAAAGAGATAAAAATAGCATTACATACAATTAAAAATAAAAATATCTATCACTAGGCAGTTAATTGTAGGTAAATATATTTCCTTTATAACTTTAGTATTTGCCAAATTCTGGCATTCATATAAAACAAAACTATATTTTGGTATTTAAGTTGGACTACACAATAAAATAAGTCAACATTAATTAATTTTTTGTTTAATGACAATTTGAGTCACAAAATAAGGCTGATTCTGTTCTGTTGTAAACCAACAGGTACTCCAGAAAAACTAATGAAATTTGCTTGAAGCAAAAAATGAAAGTAAGCAAAAAGCTTTGAGAGAGACTCTGGAGATAAAGCAAAGTCTTTTGGAAAGAAATTTCATATTATTTTTTAACAAAGACGTAAGTTTTAAGATTAATGTACAAAGGAAAGGAGACGAGGCCAGTGAGCTGACCGGGGGAAGAACTGTTGTTCAGAGGAGTTGTGTAAAACAGAATGAATGGAAAACAAATAAATCAAATTCTTATCAGAACAGATCAGGCGAGGTGTTGCCACCTTACTCTTAAAGGAAGATTGATCTGGGTTTGTTTTCTTTTAAGCAAATCAAACCAATCCATAACATGTCAATGAGAAGAAGGCAAACAAAACAAAATACTGACTAAAACATGACACTGTCTTAGAACCAAGGCATTAAAGGTATCCAGGACTTTAGAGAAGGACTCAGTTTTAACATTAGGTTTTGGGGAGAAGAAACAGCAGAGCTCTTGAAACAAAGCTTTGGGGGAAACACTTAAATTGAAATGGAAATCAGGTTTGGAATTCTGTGAATTTCACAAAATTTGGCCAGATTAAAGGCCATCATCAGATGGGCACTTGCCTAAAAGCTCTACTGTTGTACTCCCCCGGAGCTAAGCCTGTAAGGCAGAACCCCAGGACTGATAACTCAGAGCAGCAGATCTGCTGCACTGTGTAAGGGAAAGAACCAGGTTCATGGTTTTACAGGCAACCAGCCATATCAGAGCTTTCATGCTGTGACCAACAGACTAGAGAGCTCAAGAACTGAGACATTCCTAGCTTTTAAGCCTAGAGGTCCTGGCACAATGAATGAAGATCCTTACTGTAAAGAAAGATATTTTTTTACCAGAAATAAAATAAATAAAATATTCAAGATTTGATAAAGACATCAAGTCATAAAAGCAAGTTCAGAGCTGAAGCAATCATGTATTTTTTCAGACTTTATAATTTTCTTTTTCATAAGAAAAATATGTGTGTGTTATGTATATTGTGTTATGCATACAACATACAAGTATATTATGTTTAGATATTCCTGAAATAACAGTAAAGTTAGACTCAGGATAAGCATCTAAGGAAGACAATTTTTATGCTGCCTCTATATGAATAACCTAGTTTAAACATTATGATATGTTTTGTGAAAAAAATAGAGTGTGCTAACACTTGATTCTGCTGTCAAGAGTTCTGTCAAAGCATCCAAGAACCACACAGCTGAAGCAATCCTGTTCCTGGATAGGATACTAGGTAATAATTTCTCATTGCCTACAGTAAAAATGAGAGAAGAAAACTCAGCACACTGCCATTGAACATAACCGTGCCCAGAGTATGCTCTTGAGGCAGCAATCAACTGCCTTTGCAGCAGTCTTTATATGAGGATTTAAAAGTATTGCTCTTTGTGCTATTCTTCATAGCAGCTCTTATTCCTGTTTCTCTGAAATTCTACAACTACTTAATTTGCTCTAGGAAGAAGAGATCTGCTAAGAGAAAGACACATACAATTTTCATTTTATGTGGTTGAAACTGTGTTGTCACATTTCTCTTCACAGAGAAAAGCAAGGCACAATTCTTCCCAAGGATTTCTGAGATTCACATTCTCTGAACCTCAGAGAAAGGAAAACACAACTCTTATCATTTGCTGTGCCTGTGCTGTGCCAAAGTAGAATGCAATAGGGAGATTGTTTGCCCAAAGTGAGGATGCTTTGTTTCCTTGGCCTATTGGGGCTAAGTGTGTGTGTGTGTGTTGGGACTGGCACGGGACAGTTCCGAGATTCCGGGCAGTGTGAGCAGGTGTGTGCAGAGTGAGTACTTGGCAGATTCAGTTTAGATTAAATGTACATAGTATAGTATAATAAAGTAATTAATTAGCCTTCTGATATCCATGGAGTCCTCCTCATCATTCTCTCTCCCCCTCATTGGAGTCACCTTTGATTTACAATAAAATCTTATACCAAGACCCACTGAACCAGCACTTGTGAGATGTGGCAGCACGTTGCAGCAGTGTGTAGCAGCAAGTGCAGAGTAGCAGCAGTGTGAAATGGGAGTGAAGCAGTAACTCACCCTCTGCAGTTACGGGCTCAGACTTGCGTGACCTCACCGTGACAGAGGCGGCTTTGGACAGGTCGGTTCCAGTCCTCCAGACACGGACCTCAATGTAGCCAGCACTCTCATCAACATAGTATTCATCATTTCCAAAGTAGAATGCTGGTTCTGGTGAAAGAGGAATAATGTCCATAAATGCTTCTTTACCTTACACTGAAGTTATCAAAAGAACTTAAAATATAAAATCCACATTAAACAGTGGAGAGCAATTTGCTTTTCTCAGGAAGTGAAATAAAGCTTCTTTTTTCAAGGTTTAGAAGTCTAGCTATTTTGGCTCCTTTTCAAGTATTGGTTTGTATGGTTTTAGATAGCAATTGTTATATCGGCACTGTGCTCTTTTTCTTACCTCCTAAATTTTCAACATTTTGTGTCAGCTTATATGAATCTGTGTACAAAACCAAATGTGGTATCTCATTAAACTTGTTTTACTTGAGTCCTGTGCAAAAGCCAGAAATTCCTTAAGTTTTTCACTTTGATGCAAACATATGAAGGTGAGTACAGATAATGAAACTTTAACTTGAACATTCTCATAGATTCCTGACTAGAACATGACACTACTCATGGTAACATTTTCCAGCTAACTAAAGGCTCAAATACTTAATTTTAGTTCTCCCACATCTAGCATTTAAAACAAAATTAATCTTATTTCATGTAAACTGAAATGTGAACAGTCTTTATCTTAGTACTAAAGCTCCACAGTTCATAAGAAAGAAGAGCAAAAAGCAAAGGAGATTAAGAGCTATTCCACTTAACTGACACATTGTTTAGCTTCATTTTTTCCTCCCTTTTCCAGTTTTCCTATCCACAGTAATTTCACAAAGTAAAGAGCATTAAAATCATATCCCAGCTTCATCCTGGATGTATATCATCTCCTCTTTTTTATCCTTTCCATTCCTCTTTCAAACATGCAAGATTAATCATGCACAGCCAGTGCCTCAGCCTTCCCACTGCACAGCAGAAATCACAGCAACCTCCCCAAGCAGAGAAAGACCTACCCAAGTTCTCCTTGCACTTCATCACAAGTTTCTTATGCTGTCTTGTGAGAATTTATCAGCATCATGAGGCTACAGTATCACAAACGTGTTTGAAATACCATGCAGCATAAAGCCAACTAGAATTCAGTCAGCAAAGATCCCAACAATTGCTCAGTGCTCCAGGAGCAGCAAAAAAAGAAATCCTTGAATATCCCTCATCAATGAAAAACTGCAGCTGCCTCCCTACTTATCTGCTAAAACTGAAATCATGCAACAAATTAATGGAAATGAATGTATTTACTGAAAAATAGTGCAGATTCATAGACCTTTTTGAGCATTATCAAAATTATTATTTCAACCTTTGAGGGATGAAAGATAAACTCGGAAGAAGTCTAACTTTAGAAAATGAAAACTTTGTCGGTTCAATTTTTTTTTAAATTTTAAACTCAAGAGTATGTGTATTTAAAGATGTGTGTATTTGTGTGTACAGGCAGACACACATCGATTTTACTCTATTTGCCCATAGAGGCTGGCTTGTCAGTAGCTGTTTTTATACTTGGAACTGTGAAGCTCTTATCTGAAACACTTTTTATGGGTGAACAGGATACACCCTCTGTACCTTTTGTGTAACTACTATTAACTTTGATGAGAGTTCTCCTTACAGGGATACTGAAGCACTGGACATTAGATCTGCAAAGCAATGTGTCATTTCAGACATAAAATGTTCTTCTAAATTCTTGGACAAAGACTTCCTCAGCCTCTAGACAATAAAAATACAGAATACCTAGTAAGACCAAATGGTTATTAACATGCCAATAGTTAGATAAAGGCAGTTGAAAACATTATCAATTCTAATACACGTCATTTCTCAAACAGGTATGCTTAGGGTTCAGCACACTTTCCCAAGCCTAATCTTGCTCTTATGTCCCAATGGTTCCGGAACTTGATCTGGACTTGGCTGCACCTCATTATAAGCACTTTAGTGAGAGGTACTCACATGGAGCTACTTGCTCTCAGTTTGCAAGGACAAAGATAGGCCACTGCAGGTTTCCCAGCACAATGAGCATACAGGAGGACAGGTAGAATGGCTCACTCACTGCAATCCGAAAAATCTGAGGTGTGGAAGCATTACCTTTTACTTACTGGCTACATAGGGAACTTACATGATATGCCTTAAACTAGATGGAAGGCATAAAATAAAATATTGTTTTTTTCTTGCAGCGTTATTCTAACACTTGTTTTACTGCTGCCGAAGAAGAATCCTCACATACTGTTCATTCCTGTAGTCACAGCCAAACAAAAAAATATATAAACCTTCAGCTAGCTTGCCTCGTATTTCAGAGTGAGTTTTTCACACTTTCTGAGGTATGTATGTTCAATGAAAGACACATTCTGCATGGCTACCCATCCTAGGAAACAAATCCTTACAAATGTTTTCTAAATTCATTTCCTGTAAGCTGTGTTAGTAGCTCCCCAGGGGAAGGAGCAAAGCCAAGCTCCTAACAGGGAAAGCATTGTCTATCTCAGGTCATGTCTGGAAAACATTCTGCTCAATGACTGCCGGCTCACTTACAGCAGACCTTTAATCTAGTAATCACTCTGAAGAGAGACTACTGCAAATTTAATGGTTCCTCTTAGAGAAATAAGAGGAAGTTTTCTAAGGGTTTTTTTGTTCAGACCCACAGACTTCGCTGGCATGAAGTTACAATAATCAGAGGAGAAAGGTTAGGAGCTTTAGTCCCAGGTTTCTTGGCACAGAAACGAAAACTTTGCCTTGTCCTTGTACTTAGAGAGTCAGAGGCATATCTCAACTACAGCACTTGTCAGTCATCAAGAAGGAAAACAAACACACTTCTCATGTTGTTAGGAACACATCTAACTTTGAAGGTAAATCATCAAATCAGTGTGATAGCACAAAAATGTTTATTTCCGAAGAGGCTTTACCTTTTAAAATTATATCCTTATAGACTGCTTTAGGAAAACATTGCAAAAGAGTAGGTTGTTTATTAAAAAATCCTTTGGGCAGGATATTTAGGACAAACACAAAAGAACAGACTCTTTCATGCTGACTCCTTGATAAGGCTTAAAACTAAAGTGAACTTCAGTGATACTTGCTGCCAGTGATGCATGCACACACACACACACACACACATATATATGTACTCTCAGGAGGAAAGAAACAGACATGGCACTCCAACATATTCAGATACTTGGAACCAGTAGAAGCAGTATTTACAAATGAACTTATGGCTCATCTTTTCTAGGGCTAAGGCTATTTATTCCTAAAAGCTTTTGCCTTCCTTCTTTCCATGAACAGTACAAACAAGGCTATGAGGTGAACATTATGAGTTGCCAGAGCTAGCAGGAGTCTGTGGTAATGCGGAAGGTGCAAACCAGGCTTTGCAAGCCTACAAAGCTTGTTCTGGTACACTCTGGACATGTTAGGGCCATGCTGAATCTGAAGTAAGGAGCCCTGATGGCTGGCACTGCTAATTAACTTGGATACAAAACCAGACAAACATGGCAAGATTTGGCTGGAACTGATCTGGCTCATACTCAGGGAACACTTCCATTCCTACACAATCACTGCTTGCATTTCAGGATCAAAGCTGGCGTTAAAGGACTGATGTGATGAGTCCCTAACATACCAGATTCCAATATTACAAACATGATGTATGTGAGTTGTAGATAGGCCAGTTAAGAATGTGAGTTCATGAAAAGCAAGAAGGCATGAGCATTTACTGTTTCATAGCAGTAAAGGGCACCTTCTGAAATCTCTCTCATATATGTGTGTTAATAGCAGCAAAAGAAAAGTCCAGAGAAACCATCCATTACAAAAACTTTATCTCAAGACAATATCAAAGAGGAATTTAAAATCTGAAACTAGGTAGCACCATTCTGCAGCTATTTACACACACTTGAAACTATGCAAGCAACTGAGCTTGCATTTAGCACAATGAATTTAATTTGCCGAGTCATTTATTTTCACTGAATGCTGTAGAAGCAGGGGTCAAGATTACAGTCAAAGCTAAATTCTGTAGCAGGTACCTATTGTGCAAATGCCAATAGCTTTTTATTTGATGTGGTCAAAACAGATTATTTTCAAATTCATATGTTGCAGTCTTAACAGCTTTCATCTTAGTAGTGTTGTCATAACTTTTGCAATCAAAAAGTAAATTCCCCTCAGAATCAAAATTGCTAATTTCAGCCAAATTGCAACAGACATTATCTTTAGCAAATAATGTCTTCTGTTTGTCTCAACAGACCATTCTGTCTATTGACTTAAAGAGGTTTTTTAAAACAATTCTGCAAACCCTGTGACAGGTAATAGGACGTGTTCAAATTAATACCATCTTTACCAAACACACTTTGATTTTGTAAGGAAATTGCCATTTCTTTTTTAATCCACAATGGCAGTGCCATACATTGATTCCACTGGCTTATCACTTATTTACTCTTATTTAATGCAACTTAACCTACCAATTTCAGCAGAGTAATTTGGTGTGAAGCAGCAATTGCTATGAACAACATATATGATTCACACTTAATTAATTTATGATACACACTAATTTAACATAACACTTTATGTTAGAGTGCATCCATGCTTCAGTTTCTCTAGACACAGCACCATCACAAGCAGCATCTGCCTGGCAGGATTGGAGTCCATATCTAAACTCTCTGCTACATCAATAAGCAAAACTCAAATGCGAGCAAAGTAGCATGCTAAAGGAAGCAGACTACAGCTCCAGCTGAAAGAGTGAGGCTGGCAGTGAGATGGCTACAGTGTACCATCTGATGGCACCTGCACCTTCCTTCTTGACAGCCTTCAGGAACAGTTTGTAGCCTGGAGAACAGAGCTGATTTTGATTTTGCTTAATGCCAGGCTGCTGATCATAAATGGTGCAGTAACAGCTCAATGAGCTACAGAGCATTCCTGAACAACAGAGAGTAAAGACATTTGAGTGCATGAGGACAAACTGTGGTTCAACTCGTTGAAGATGTTAGTCTTTAAAGCAAAAATGAATTTTTCATCAAATAGCTAATTAATATGTACAAGAATGTAATGAGCACTCTTAAATTGTTTCCCAGCTGCAAATGGCATGCTAGTAAAAAGGCCATTGTGCGCAGTTCACCCTAATAGGTGACCTTCCCTTGAAGCAATTAAATGACCTTTGTTGGTTTCCTAAGAAATATTGCTACCTTTCCGAAACACCAAATTCATATATCAGTGAACTAACATATACACCTGAAAATATTTATTAGTAGAGTAGTATTGTTATGATTCTTCCACACCCCTCAGGGTATAACCTACAGACCTTGATATCACTGGAACTACTACACATGTTGGAAGAGTTTTTCCTATGTTCAGTCTGAGGACAGGGCCAGAAGATTTTTCCTGCTGTAAGTACATCAAGCTCCAATCACTTGCCTAAATCATTCCACAATGCAGATAATTGCCTTATTTACCAATGGAAATAAAAATATAAAGACTAACAGAGGAAGAAACAGACACTGGAATCTGGGGACACACCCAACCATGATTATATTGCCTGCAGCAACCATCTGAATTTCACATACCTTTTTTCTACTGGCTGTACCTCCCACAGAGCATGAAACCAACTCAGAATCTTCTACATGCTCTATTTCTAAAATTAATTAGATTACATTTATATAACAAGCCTGGAAAATGGGATTGGTAACAAATTCTCAACAAACCGATGAAACAGAGGCAGACAGATAAATGGAAAGTCTTGGCAGTAGCACTTAAATATACCACACACAAGGTTTTTCACAAAGAGGCCAAACTTGAAGGTGCTTACAGTCAGTGATTCAAACATCAGGTAAATAATTGAGGGCTAAAACCATAAATGTTCAGCAGCATTTCAGAAATCGGATAAAGATACAGTATGCAGACATTTCTGGCTGAGCCAACCTTAGATTTTTGCACTCTTACTATTCATTCACAATGCCAGTTAGGTTTAGTTTGCTTAACCGGTGGAAACAACTTCTTACAGGCTTTTCTGCCCACATGCAATCAGAACATATTTAGCTCAGCGTGGCTGTAGAAGAAAAGTAAGCAAGGTATCCCTTAACCAGAGCTACAGCCAGACTTATCAGACCACAAAAGCAGAGCTCTCACACAAGAAAATATGCTCTGCTGTATGTTAAAACTCCTTGTATACTGTTTCTTGGACTTTTGATCCCATTTGTATGAGAGACAAAAGAGTGTCCTGACAGTGGAAAGAGACAGTAGCTGAATTACTCTTTTAAAAATTTACAAGTTCAAAAGGAGAATCGATGTCATTAAAGGCCAATGGGCTACCATGTTTACAGTGTTCAGTATCTTTTGGGTCTTTAAAGACTATGAGCAGTCTCAGTATGAGGAGATTCAAAGTAAGGAAGAAGATGATTGAAGAAGCCTTAGAAAAACTGAATGCAACAAGACTCAACTTGATTATCCAAATCTCAAACATGCAAAGCACTCATTCAGTCACTAAATTCACTCCCTACAACCATATCAGACAATGAACAGATGATTAATTTAGAATAGTTTTCTAGGCATTCATTCATTTCTAAACAGTGTATTTTAAATGCAAGATCTACAGTACAAAGACCAATGCCATCAAAAACGTATATGTTACAGCAAGACACAAGAGAGAAAGCAGTTCAATGTACTCTTGAGTGAACTGTCATAAACCAATAATGCATTAGGCTCTGGGATGCAATACCAGTTCACATAAAAACATCACTTCATTAAACTTGTTCTAAATTTAACAGAAGGCATAATTTTTTTCTACAGCTCATGTAATCTTGTGCTTTCTGCTCATTGGCTATTTTATGCGCTTTGAGTACAAAACTAAAAGTTTTCTGCATTTCAACATTCTCCTCAAAATATTACTGCAATTACTGTGAAAATAGAAGTGTAATACTGGATGTAAGCAACCCATTTAAAAACATACAGCAGTGAAGGCTGAAGAGCTTTGTGCTCCACCAGCTGCCTCCCCTACTGCAAAAGAGCCATCTGAAATAGATGTGACAAAGTACTGCCTGGAGATCATGTTCTGTCCATGTTCTGTCCTCCTCACCTATCAAAGAAGCCCAGATCACAAGGTTGGACTATATTTCTAGTTATTAAGCAGATGAACAAAAATTAATCCAACATCTGTAGTTCACACACACACATATACACACACACACTTATAAAATGGGACACACATACATAATAAACTGTAAGCAATAAATAATGCTAAGAAAGCAAATCATAAATGTGCCTGGTTACTCTACAGAATGTCCTACTGCAAGGTATGACATTAATTAATTTCTGTAATAGGCAGCAAACAGGCAGTTTTTGAAATCTTCAAGGCTATCATCATGGATTGAACATTTTTTACTCTGTTGAACTGGTGATAATAAGAAGCTATTAGTAAAGAAAACTGGGAGTATAACTTGTCATAAGCTGGTTGTCATCCACTTTTTCTCTTGATTAGTTGCCAACCTGGCCACCTGCCACAGGCTGGGGAAAGGGGAGGGGGTAATATAGAGATTTTACTTAAAGGGAGGACAAAAGAAATTAAAGGTGAACAGAAGTGCCAGAGGCATCAGACTCACAAGCACTGTAAAAACATAAAAGGGAGAAAGTAATCAAAGATGGATGTGCACAGGAAAAAAGAACTAGTTCAGTAATTTAGGCATCTCCAGAGACCAGTTATGGATAGTTGGCCAAATCATGACTCCAGTCAGTAACATAACAGTGGGCATGCTCTGCCTGTAGTGCTCAGACTGTAATTAAAATTGGACAAATGCACTAGCAGATGTTAACTACCAAGATTAATCAACCACCTGTTCAGTTTAAGATCTGACATACCTACTGGCATAGAGAAAAAGGCATATTTGAATTGTCTGCCTTGGAGACCAATGGAAATAAGGAGATTCCAACTTGCCTTGCGAGATAAGGTTGTTCCTCTGATAAACAATGTTACCAATAAAACACTTATTTATCATAAGCTTTAAATTTGGCTCAGTACACACACTGAGAGTTAGTTCATAGTGCCTGCCTGCTAGAAGAAAATGCAAAGCATACATTTATAGCATAACCTTGCAGTACTGACTTTTCAGGCTATTGATAGTAAATATTAATATACTCTACTGCTCCAAGGAAGCTGGAAAAGGGTTAGTGGTTTCCAATTTCCAGAACATTGTCTAAGGATTTTCAAAATTTAATTAAGTGTAAGGAAAGTGACAGCAAGTGTTTTAATGAAATCTCCAGAAGACTAAAAAATTAACCTGTTCTGTTTAACCTCTAACATTCCCTTTCTACATTAGGATACCATCATCCATTTTACTCATCTGTAAAATATTCCCAGACAGTGCTATCCTCTATCATGTGGATGGTATGAGTGATTGCTTCTGTTGATCAGGTGTAAAGATAATGGTTAGCAAATCTCTGACATAAATCTGAGTCCTTTGCTTTCCCAGCCTTGGTGTAGAAATGTCAAGAAGTTTGAGCAGCTTCTTGCCCATCTAATGTGAATGAAGTGGAAGAAATGTATTTAATGTACTTCCTGCTGTGAACAGCATGAGTCTTCAACAATTCCACTAAGGCAGGAGGACTGTTTGTCAGCCTGGCTGTAAGGCTGCGTGCTCTCACGCCAACACTAAACACAGTGGCATGGAATTAAAATCACATGGGGAGACAGCCACTTACAAAAAATGTGCAGCACACAAAATAACTCTAAGTATTTTTCCCTCAGGTGCAAACTTCCAGCTCTGCATTCACCACATCTCTTCTCTTCAGGTTTCCAAATGTGATTACAAACTCAAGTTTTAAATTTGCCCACAATAAAAAACAAGTAAGTAAAAGAGAGTCTAAACTAGCACAGCAGTTAAAATATTGGGACAATGAAAAAGCAGAGCTTTGACTCAAACCTTGTTAAAGCATTTTGTATCAGACTTGTGGCATACAAGACAGGAACATTGTTAGTGCTGGAACCAAATTACAGGCTCTTCATCCCCATATGAATACTAACAAAAGACTTAGATCTCATTTTTTCTCTCTCTCTCTATGAAATGATTTCAGAGTCACTGCTACAGCTGGAAAAACTGAGAGCACTTCCAGGCTGATCTAGCTTAGTAGCTAAGTGCCTGAGGATTAAGGCATTTCCATGGAAGAGTAGGGTCTGAGTGTTTTCATGAGTCGTAGACTGAATTCCAGGATTCCTCTGTCCAAGGAGAATGAAAAGGGCACATTAACCTCATCTTCCTTTTCCTAGATGCATAATATTCATCTATTATGTAAATTGCTTCATTCAAATGAGCTTTATGCTGAACTCTGTGCTCTCCATGCAGTATAGGTATGTCCTTCATGCCAAGCACTGCTTACAACTTTGTGTTTGCAAATTAAATTTCTAAGGTAGGGTTTATATCTTCTGTCATAAATCAATGAATTCAGATGCACCAGGTATCCCTGGTGACTGAGCTCAACAACATAGATAATTGTCCTAGGATGGGATGTTTCCTGAGTGCACATCTCTCTTTTCAATAACTACAGAAGAAGGCTGTAATAGCCTATTTGAATCAGATGTCTAAAGTTATAGAGGCTAATACCAAGTGAGATTAGTGCCACCCCAGAAGTGGATGATTTACATAGGTCTTTTCCCTATGCATGCTTTTCTTCCATGGTTCACAGTTAATAGCTATCACATCTGACTCCAACAAACTGTTTTTGTTTTTTAGTGCCTTAACTGCAGTGGCCTGTGTAACTTTGAATCCAAGGTTTCCATATGAAGTTTTTTCTGCTATTTGCTTCATTAACTTAATCCTTGTCTTTTTTTCTATCTAACTTTACTACCTATCAGGAAACGTCCCTTCCAAATTACATGTCCCCATAGCTGAACCAATCTGAAAATCACCATTCACAATATATAAATATACTAGTGCATGTTCTACATACTACAATTTTTTTCCTCAGATTTGGCTTTGGCAGCACAGCACAACTGTATAATGCCCAATTAAACTTCTCAGTTGCCTAGCATTTAGTGAATACACTGTAGTTCACCAGAGCATGCCTCTTACTATTTTTATTGTCAGGATTATATAGCAACTATGCCATTTTAGTTAGACCCTAAGGGCATTTTCTAAAAATAAAAGACTTGGATGGTAGGTGCTGAAGGTGAGTGTTTCCTAATTAACTCACATGGAATGCCAGAGGACATAAGACAATGTTTCTAGTGCTGACTTGAGTTCCATAGGAAAGATCTCCTGTAGTATAATTAAGCTTTGACCTTTGCTATTTCTGTTGTTTGGCCTGAAGAAGTCAATGCATAATGTTAATCCAGTCACAGTTATTGGAGACATCACTTAATGACACACTGTGACATTTGTCCAAAGAAACTCTGTAAAGTAGAAGATGAATTTAAACAAACAATGAGAAATATGTATCAGTAGATGTGAAGTTGAGACTGAAGTGGACCACAGAATTTAGCATTACAGCATTACTACAGCTGTTGGCTATTACAAATGTGCTAAAGCTTCTACCAGCCTCTATCTTAGACATCTTCTGAATTAAACCATTCTGTTAAAAGCTAAATTTTTTTTTTCACATTCCATGCTGGTTTAACTTAGTAAAATTAATTTTGTGCACTGCAAACAATAATAATCAGTTCTACTTAAAATCCTCTGCTTATTTATGCAGAATTTCAATCATGACTGCCAGGGTGCTAAAACCTTACAAAAATATGTGCTTGTAAACATATATTTGTATGTGTGTGTGAACACATAAAAAAAATTCAAGGTGTAATCTATAATTTATCTACCCTGTATTCTGCTCTCTGCTTTTTATAGATAAGGCAGTGCAACAGATGTCAGATGAAACAAATACAGACTTTTCATGCTTTATGTTTTTATGCAAACTAAAAAGCAAGTGGTAGGAAATTTTACTGGTAAGTGAATTGTTTTTGCATGTGTTGGAATTCTTTGTGGGAGTTCTTTCACTGTAAAAAAGGAGTTCTGCCACATAATTTCAAATACCACATATGCAACACTTTGGGTGAAAAAAGAAAAGTGAATGTTTGCAAAAAAGTGTTCCAAACCTATCATTCAAAGACCCCTTATCTTTTAATATACCAAATATTCTTTATTCCTACCAACAAACATAGATATGTCAGTTGCTACATAATGAAAATATTCTATTCTAATTTCCCAAACACTTCCCCCTCTTTTTTAATAAACCCCATAAGATTATTCTTTGCTAAATTACCTTGGGCAGAAAAGTTTGTATATCTGAGGCATCTTGTGCTCATAAATGCAGAAAATTAAAACTAAACCGTGGTACACAAACTAAATTACTTCTCCTGCTTTCTAATGGCATTGTTAAAAGAGGTTTCTCATTAACTTCCCTAATATTTTGTGTGAGTTTCATAAAATGTTTTATACTCTGCTGTTACTTGGAGTCACTGAGATTCCCACTGAAGTTAGAGGGTCTAATTTCAGCTCATCCTTGATATTAACTAATGTCTTGGAGAATCATTCTCTCCATCCCAAACTCTCCATATATATACTTAAGCAGTCAGAATATCTTCAATTTTTGGGTAATCAGCTTCTCCACGAATACATGTTTTTAATAGCTATTCTCTAAATATTCTATACTTTGCTACGCACAAATTTTAAAGTTCATGAATTCATCTAAATTATTCATACAAATCAAACTGTTGTAGAAGCTCCTAAATGAATAAATTTTTGTTTGCTATAGTAGCAGAGTCAGATAAAGATTTCTATTTTGGCTTGCATTTGCTATATGATCTCCTACTTCACAAGACCTGTTTTTTCAGCCTGTTGTAGTCATTAATGCTATATGATTCCCCAAATGCTCCACAGAGAAAACAAAGTCACCTCTGTCACAGGATTACAGGTGAGAAATTTCAGGCAGACTGAGTATTTATGAGGCAATTAGATGGGTGCAGACTTCCTGCCTTGAAGAGCTGCCTTTTGTATCCTTACCTAGAGAGAAATCACTGTGCTGATAATAATGGTCTGCTTTGGCATCAGACTTTCAAAGAGTCCTGTACTATGTAATTGCTCCCTTTAGTCTTTAGGAAATACGATGGTGTCACAATAGATGGTTTATGGCCTCACAGAGAGGACTCAAACAGCTTATCAAGTAGTCTTATCTCAGAATTTACAGTTGAGATGTCAGTCTCCAAACTTCACACATAAATGGGGCAATTGTATCAGGAAGCTTTCATGCTATTTCTCCTAGAAAAAGAACTGCCACACCAATGCTGAAGTGTTAAAGGAGAGGCTTGAGGCAGCAATAATGCATGTATTTTTGAAAGCAGTTTGTGATACAGTGTGCTGATTCTACTCTTAGTCACACCCATTTTTCTAATCAACCCCAGAAGTGTCCCTTTCAAAGCAATATCTTAAAATTATTAACCAGTTGAACAAATGACATTTTTCTGTCAGTGTTTCCATATGAGGCAATTTCTAAAGCAACATTACTTTTATCTGAATATTTGCTATATTAAAAAGACAAAGAGAACACAAATGGATACTTTTATGCAGTAAAATTCAAATGCAGCCTCAAATCAGAAGAAATATAGCTTTCCTCTTGGGAGCTGCTAGATGGCTTCTGCCCCAACAAGGCTGCCCATGCAAGGTAACATCTTGGATTATGTCTGTTAATGTGACAGAACAGAAAGGTGCAGATCCTTCCTCTGAATCACTGCTCATGTGATTTTGTGAAACAATAAAATAGCCTTACTAAATACTTTCAAAAACTCGCACAGCTTTCCAATAATATTTTCCAATCTCAAGATGGAAGCAGCATGTGTTTTAACCAGCAGGAAGAAAAACAAAACCCACGTGCTGATTTGAAAGTGATGTTCTTTGCAGTTTCTATCCCTGCACTGGGGGTATCACTTCGATTATATGGTATCTTACCATCATCCTTGTCAGGTACAATGGTAATGCGAGTGCTTGGGAATTCTGCACCAATTCTTCCACCCATGGGCATGCTCAGCAAAACATCAAAGGTCTCAGCCTCTTCATACAAGGAGTCATCTATGATGACAATCCGACAGGCTTTTTCTCGTTCGTCTTTGTCAAAGCGTAGAACGCTGTTGTGATCCTCCGGCCTGGATATGTAGTCAGAGTAGGAAAGTACAGAGCTTGGGGCAGTGCCAGATGCTGTTCCTGTGGCATAAAAGGAAAACAGTCACTACACATACCATGGTTACAATGATCTCCTCACAGATATGAAATTTTATTTTCATTATCTTTGAATTTCTGTCTACTTTTTGGTGATAAGACGGGCTGTGGACAAGGTCAGAGGTCTATGGACCCACTTCTGAGGTCTCCACTACTTCTGTACACGATACAATGGAAGAGTGTGGTTCTTCAAATAATTTGCACCTTTCCAGTCAGAATGAATATTGCCTATCACAAGAGACAGACTGACAAAATAGCCCCTGTGAGGATTACCAGTTAACTACCTTAGTATATTTTACCCATATTGAAGATACTAGTGGGCTTGAACAGACAAAATGTCACAAAAACAATTTATCTGGATTCCAGATCACTTTACACAAAATATTGCTCCAGATTAAAAAAAAAAAAAATAAATAAAACCACAGGTGTAGAAACCCTATGCCCTGCACATGTATTATTAGTAAGAGACTGAAAGTCAGAGGAACAACAAGTATGACAACTAAGCGATATTATTTTGTATATTTTTTTTTTGAAGGTATAAACAAATGAAGGATAGCCAGGGCAATCACTGCAGTGCTCTCAGTTCTCATCACTTTCAAATATAAGGGGTTGCATATAAAAATCTTGCAGAAACATAAAGAACACAGATCCTCTTCACCTCTCCATGATGCTTTTTAAACTGCGTTCAGTAATACTCTTAGACAGATTGCAGAGATGAATGTATTTCCAGTTGAGACTGAAGATATTTAGGTGAAAAAGTAATTAACAGAATTATAAACAATTTTATTATAAAATACATGAAATAAATATTTTTAAATTTCTGTCTCTTTTCCACTCTTGTAATTTTTTTTAACTCTATAGTAGATTCTACTACCTTGTTGTGTGTAGCAGGTGACCATCAGTTCCTGACTCACATCTCCACTTCTTCTGACTGGAATAAATAACTCACCAACATCTTCTTCAATAGTATAGGTGGACTGAGGAATAAAGACTGTTGATTCTGCAAAGAAAAGAACCTGGTAAAGTCACTTGTACATTAGCTAAGAGCATTTTTGAATATTCTAGATTGCAACAAGTAACTTGCATTTATTGGCAATGCCACTAAATTGTCAGTAAAACTTGGAGACTGAGAGAAGTAGAGTTCATCAGTGTTTCAGAAATGGAAAAGAAAATCAGATCATTAGGTCTGAATTCACAAGTCCTTACTAAGTTGTCTCTAATGTGACTGATTTGTTTTTCTAAGGTTAATGGTGCAAGACAGTGTTTGGAGAATTTGTCCTCAAAGTCTGTCTTTTTATTATTTCCATGGTGTTTAATTATTAACTGTTAACTACAGAAGTATCAATAGCACATCTCACAGAGAGTCTGTGGTTCATCAAGGCCATTCTTTAATTTACTGCACCAAGATAACCAGGAAAATCATTTGGCATTGAGGAGCAAGGCTGAGCTCTTGACATCTTACTCTGACTTGGACATTCGATTTGAGTTGGTTACATGTCTACACTACTTTTTTACTAGGAGACCCAGCCAATACAGCCAGTGAAGTCTGAGGAGCAATCTCACTCTAAAATGTACCACACAAAAGGATATCAGATCTTTTTTCAGGGGAAAATCCCACTAAGATGCATTCTGAACTCCTTCATTATTTAATGCTCATGTAATCAGATTGCTGGGCTTTATGCTATTACTGGGATTCAGGATCAATTTTGTTCTTGTTCTCTCAAAAACTCAAGAACAAAAGGTGACTATGCACCTAACTACAAAGCATCTTTACAGTTTCCTTACTATGACTACAACCCAAACAGATTATAATTCTGTATAATATCAAATTAAGCGATATCAGCTGATTGCACAATGCAATTTTTCATCATTTCAGAGTACTTTGGCAAACAGTGTTCTGAAAATTGTCAGGTGACTTCTTTGAAAACATGTTCCAGGCTTTTATTTCTCCAACTACTACTAGCATGACTTAAGGTCAAAAAGCCTGCCTTAAAAATGCTGTAATTCAGGTTTGATAAGACTGAGACTACTCACTATTCTGGTAAGACAAAAATTCAACATGAAAAATATAAAATCCTGAATTTTTTTGTTTTAAAGTAAAGCAAAAGGCAGCACTAAAAAACCCCAACCTATTTAATTTCTTTTATTTCTCCCTTTAGAATTTAGTTGACAAAATAAAAAACTCTAACCTTCCAAAACATGTAGGAATCTGATTTATTTGGTTTCCTCTCTCTCTCTCTCATAATTATTCAACTAGGAGTAAAATGGCACTATAAAAGTTTAACAGACCTTAGGAACATAAAAGCTTGGAGGAGAATTAGCTACACGTTCACAGCTAGTATTAAATACCATATCCCTATGCAATCTATACTTCCAGTAAAACATTAACTAATGTCCCATACCCAAAGAGGATGGTACAGCTTTCCAAACAAACTCTCAGTTTTGATCCTAAAGCTACACAATTCAAAGCAATGATTTTTTAACTGGAAGCAGAATAAAACTTTTGATGGTTCTTATTCAGTGAGCTTGGTAAACCCTGAGCTTCAAAATACTGTTAGGAAACACAGTCTTTCCCTCAAAGTTCTCTCTCTAGTTTTTTCCTAGATATTCCTTGATTTACAGCTGCACATTTGATATTGCCCTCTGCAACTTCTCTTTACATATAATTAATACAAATTCTCAGGGACTGTAAAAATTTTATCTTAATTTAAGAAATATAAAATACTGTTGGTGGCATAAAGACTCAGTCAATTACCTTTAACTGTGCTATCTTACTGATAATAGAAAAGAGAAAGAGATTTAACACGTTTTCAAGTTATTTCTGTGTCTCATACATGCTGCTTTCCAAGTCAAGCACCATTTTTCTCAGAGATTAAAAATGGATGTGAGATAAGCTCTGGTTTAACTTGTATCTAGGAACTAAGACACTTCTGGCAATTTCCATGCCCAATACCCTTTAAATGCTAATTAGGGAAGACCATATAATTCAAGTCGTTATGGTCATCCCATACTTAAAAGATTCCTTAAGGACAGTTCTGTATGAGTACAGCCCATGGCTTCAAGTGACTGGATGCAGCTGAAAAAATACAAAGCAACCAGAGCATGCTCTACTTCTATTTTAGAATTTTTTAGAATCAGCTTTTTTCTTGATTTATATTTAACCATAATTTTCTTTGTTTTTGACACAGCGTGTGATACACTTGGTCTAATGAACTTTACAATTACTGACATTCTCAGGTTCATATCAAGGCTTAACTGATGCAAATAGTTTGCTCCAAGACCAAACTTGTGATCAACCAGCCTAGACTTTCTTGTACCATCCTCTCCAACATGAATTACCACGGCAGAGTAAATCAAGTCAGCCTCCAACCCACTCTTCAGATACATTCAGCAAACAGATTTAGTGGAAAACCTGTTACACCTAAAATGAAAACAAACAAACTCCCTAGAAATAACATATCATAAAAAAATTGCAGGTATTTAATAAAAACATGCTGCCTGAGTACCTTCATCAAGCACTTGAAGTGATAGAGGAAAAATGGCTACCTGATGCCCAAGTCTGTCCTCAGAAATATGTTGAGGACAGTAAACTTTTAGTATCCACTGTTACTCACAGCATTTGCCCTCCAGTTTATCTTTTGGTATATGCACATATTAGCAGTACAGTTCTGGAAAGGTTCTCACCATCTCCTGGGTCAATAATTTCCACTGTGGATGCAGCAGGAAATTCCAGAATTGCCATGACGGGCTCAGAAAGAACAATTTGAAAGGACTCGGAATGCTCATGTTCACCATCACTCAAAATCCGCACTCGCCATGTAGCTAAGGTTTGACCAGGATTAAACTGCACTTGCTTCTGGGCTTTTCCTCTGAAGTCTTTATCTTTCTTGGCAGTACCATCTTTGGTGCTAATGCCTGCCAAAACCAGAAATTCAGGTCATTAGAAACATCACTAGTAATTTTTTTCCCATTGTGTCACATTTAAAAGACATGTAGAAAAATATACTTTCCACAACCTGAGCACATTCAAACTAAATCCATTTCTCTTGATCGATGTTATATTGGGTGTCACACATAGAGGTGGAAAAATAAAAACACCCCTGGAAAGTTCAGACTTTAAGGGAAAGCTAAGGAAAACACAAAGACACAAAGGAAAATATACTGAATAAAAACGAAAGAAGATGCAAAACCTGAACCATTGCCCTCATTGCCCTTGCAATAAGAATTTTTAAAAATTATGGTACTCTTATTTCCATGTTTGCATAATGACAATCACTAGGTTAAAGTGAAGTTGAAGTGTAAGTCCATGGGAAAAAATTCAAACAACTCAATCCAGAGAGATGGCACAGGCCTTCCAGCCTCAGATTCAGACTGCTCTGAAACAGGTTTTCACAGGCATCTCACTCCCACTTTAAGGCTATCTGAAAGATCCTCACGGAAATTAGACAGTATTTCAGAACTGCCTCCAGCTCATGTGTTAAAATCCTACAGCACAACTGAAATCTTAAAGGCTTTTCTAGGTTTTCAGAAAAAAAACCCCTTAAAACCTCTCCCTTCTCTGATTGTTTCTTACAGCTGCATTATTTAATGCATTGAAACACATGACCTTTCCCTACAAACCTTGCCTTTCTTTCTTCAGGACTGTGCCTCATCCTAAGTCATAGCCAATTTTATATAACCTATAAAGCTTCAGCGACTCTGGCACTGCATACGGACCAGAAGGGCCAGTGAGCATCTTGAGCAGAATGTTTTATGCTCTTTTCAATTCTGTAATTCCATTTGCTGGATTAAGGTAGTTGGAGGCAATTTACTCAGACTGGTTTTGCGGATTTTTTAGTCAGCTCAATACTGAAATTGACCTTGAATCCTTAGGCAGAAAATTTTGTAAGCACTCTATCTGAAGGGTCAGAAGTCACATCAGTATCTATTATTCACTACCAGTAATTATTTAAACCACACATCCTTAACTATGTATTTATCTCATCACTCTTTTCCTTTCTTTAAAAGAAATATATTAGCAAAGTTGGTTCACACTGTTCAAAACAGATTCTTTTAACAAATTCTTTCAATCCTGTTGGTTAAGGTCCATATCCCTTAAATCTCATGCCAAAATAGATGTCCCTACTGCATCTTTCTACCTGAAACTCAGATTTTTAATCAGAAAAAGCCCTAAACAGAAACTTGCCAGGTAAATGCATACATATCTCTGCAAAAACAGCTTTAAATTGAGTGTTTTCTCTAAGCAGTGTAAGCTCACCATAGGTTTCAGTGTGAAATTGTACAAGGATAATGTTCCCTGGTGCAAATGCATCGGAGAAGGAAACAGATCCAGAAGCTAGAAACAGATGTGAGGTTGCAGAATGTGATAACACAACCTTTTTTTCACCTTTCCACTCCCCAGACACTGCAAACATTTTTCAACACCTCCTGTATCAGCCTCAGTTGGCTGCCAACATAGAGTGAAGAAAATGAGCCTAATGCTCATGGCTGCTGGTAGATCAGCTCACAAGAGCCCTCCTAGAAAATGAAATATGTTTATTGTTGTCTTTTCAATTGCTACAACTGTATTTTTTGATTACAGGGAAAAGAAGATCTGGACAGGAACTGTATTCTGTGGAACAAATAAACAGTGGTATCAATCAAATCAAAGAAAGAAGGACCATGTCTTGGGTTGTTTATTCAGAAATTAATTGCAGAAGACAAAAAAAATACACATAAGGAAAAAAATTTCATTATTTAACTATAGAAATCATATGCATAGCATATAAGAGACACACTCTTTAATAAATAAACATATTCCTTTGAATACAGTTTGCTTATCCTGCAACAGCAGCAATAGGATACAGCTGCATTGATATGTTATATCAACTGGGCATTATATTAGCTGGGCAGTGATTTATAGAAGCAACTGAGAAGGTTAGACTTGAACTTACTTATAAAAGAAGTTTCTCCCAGGTAACCTCTCCGTTTAAGAACAACATCAAGATACTTGGTGTCTTCATTTACTAAGTAATACTCTTTTTCCAAGGAGATCCATGCCCAGTTTAGGCGAAAATGTTGATTCTGCAGCTTATTGCCTCCTGCAAAAAAAAATTAAAAAGACATAATTAAAACATTTCATTTTTGGTAAAGATTAGAGGTCAATGCAACCTTGTATCCTGGGTAAGATATGTATCTATCTGGACATCACAATCCAAAGGTTTTAAAGATTTAAAACTAAGAAATTACAAGTAAGGAACTCAACCAGAACATATTTGCTACACATGGGAGTAATTTTTTTCTTAGATGCACACAAACATAGTACACTAATCCTCTTATTTCTCAAAAAAATAGCAGCAAACATTAATCAAAATGTATTTGGGGTGCCTTCTGTATATCATCCTAATGGATGTGCTTTTTATTACTCTAGAATCTCCTAATTTCTATAGCAGTAATAAAATGAGCTGCTCAGCTCACTGATGGCAGATGCTCACTCAGCAACTGTCTTCTGGGAATGTCTGTAGACTGTAGTCTGATTTCCTTCCCACAAGGTGCTGCTACAGAACAAGGTTTGCTCAGGTAACAACTGTCTTAAATGTGCAAGACATTTCCTCTAGAAATTAACACTTCTGTACCCAAGGCAGTGAAAAAAGTGAACAGCAGAGAGATATATCTAAGCATTTAAATTCATTAATGGCTTAATTACTTGAGGAAGAGACAAATGAAGGTTGGTTTACCCCTTCCAGTTTCTTCCATTCTTGAAAAACAAGGCAGCCACTCCACATGCTTTCACCCTGCTTCAAAGATAAGCCCCTGTGTTTCTTTATCGACCTGCCTACTAGAAAAACCAGGAACTAAAGTTGTGCAATGTCACACAGAGGCAAAGGTACCGTGCAAATGAAAGGAGGGATATGGTTACTGGAGTATCTGCCTGCCCTCTTCACCCTGCTCCTTTCTGCTCTTTTGATCTCTATTGTTTCTGACAAAGGGGAAGGCTACAAACACACATATCAGAAACTAATGAGCAGCAGAGAGAACCAGCAGCTAGAGTGCTACAGCAGTAACTACAAGAGCACTTACATTATGTTAGCTGTATGTTATGTCTTCCCATTGCTTTATGGGGACAAATGTAACAGAATACTTCTTATTCTCTAATCCAGTGAGAAAAGCCATTTGTGTGCCACCCTTGAACACACTGCCCAATCTGACCATAATTTAACAGAAGGATAAAAGCTTCTGACATATAAAAAGGGTGGAAATTTATTGTCTTTTAGAGGAGAAAGAACCTATTTGTACCACTAGTGAGAAGATATACTGCTGCACGATCCTACTACAAATGAGGATGTCAGATATTTGAAACTGCCAAGGTAAAGGAAAATTTTCCAGCTGAGTTTGCATCCTTTTAAACAAAAGATATTCTAACCAGAGGATAGAAGAAAGGAAAATCTTGTATACATTTTTCTCTTATCCAAAGAACTCAAGGTTAAATGTGCTGTGGACAAAGGCACACAATCTACATCTTACATACAGGCCTCTTATGAATGAAATTTAGGAAGAAAAAAAGCACAAGACAGGCAATAAAAATATTTAGTCTTGCCTTCATTCCACCTATTTCTTGCTTACAGCTATTTCTCTTTTTTTTTTTTTTTTCCTAGAGAACAAACAAACACACAAAAAAGTATATTACTCATGGGGGTTACAGCAAGCTTCCATTTTTACAGACCTGCTTCTGTCCCTGAAATATATAATGTTCACCTTTTAGAATGTGCAATACCAAACCTATCAGCTTTAAAATTTTAAGAAAAGAATCTAGGTATTTTAAACCTTTTTGTCTTCACTTTTTTGCTTTTTTTCCTTCTTTTTGCTTTTTGTTCAAAAGACATGTTTTCTGATTTATGCAAGCCATTTCACAGTCCACTGTCCCACAGAATAAAACCACTGTTCTTATTATTATCTACTACTACTACTACTATTATTATTATTATTACTACAGACTCTAATGAAACAGAGTAGGAAGCATATGATACACCTTACCTAATTTCAGGTATTTATTTTGGGGCTAGAAATCCTAAACTGTTTTTATAGTCAAACCCAGGAAAGAGGCATTTTGTAAAGCTATGACTTAATTTAGACACTTATTTTTGAATAAGTTTAGCTTTGAATTAAAATATGCAAAAATACGTGCATTTTTCCTCAGCAGTGTTTGAAAACTCCTGTTGTAGGTTGTACTTCTCCTGCAGATTGTAGACACTTTTATTACAGCTTTCTAATGCTGTGTAAAATGAATTCCCCCCTGCCTAATCTGGATAAAACTGCTACAACACAGTAGAGCCAAGCACCACACAAACACAACCCTGTGAAGAATATCAAGAGAATAGCTTTTAGAAGTTGTAAAATGTCAGAAATAAAACAGCTAAACAACTAAACATGTCACTTTAGTTTAGGTTACTATTTAAATAAGTCCCAGCCCTACAATAATATTTCTATCAGCAGATGGATTGTGGACTGCTCAGAAGCACTGTCCTTGGGCACAGTCAGACATTTAGCTGCTGGGCAAATCATTAAGCTACTAAACCAGCTTTGCTTTTATTTCTCTTCCACGCAAGTACTGGCAGTATAAGTACATCAGAAGTCCAGAGAAGGAAGCCATTACTTTTAAAACTACACAAAAGGAAGGAGGGCAGTGTTTGAACATGGTAAATCCAAAGGAGTTTTGCATGAATGAGATGTGGTTGGCAAGATGCTGCTAAAGCGAGGCATGAAAACTTGTTTCCTGAATTTTGCCAGAGATCAGAGTGCAGCAGTGCTAAATCAGAAGATGCTAGATGGGAGGTGGTGCAGCGAGATATTAATGAGAAATGAGATGGCAAGAGTTGTAAGATGCATTTAGAAACTTTGTAAGGCACTGAAGGTAAGGATCTAGAGTAAGTTGAGTCACAAAGTGACTTCATGACTGAGGCTTTAAGGACAAAACCCTCTGAAAAGGTCTGCCTGTATATGGCAAGTCAAAGATAGCTATAACGTGGAATTGGTCTTCATAAAAAGCCTGTCAGCAAATTGTTTGCCTGTCAGAAAACAGTGATGTATTATTTTTGCATAGGTCATCAAACAAGAAATTCCTAAAATGATCAAGTAATTTGGAAAAAACAGATTCAGTTACACAACGTGAATGCAAGAGGAGGGGGAAGAGGACTTGGTCAGTCAGATGCTTGAAGGGAAAAATATTTAAAAAAATAATATTCAAATTAATATTCCCATTCAAGCATTCATCTTTTTAGCCATGCTGCTCAGCTATCTTAAAGTTATAATTCCTTCATGAAAAAATACAGATTAGATTGTCAGAATTTTCTATCATGGTTAGAAAAAAGAGCTTAGAGGAGGAAAGAATCAGTTTCAGTTTTCTCCATAGATCATAGAGCTATGTAAAGACAGTATAAAAAATAATTCTAACATTAAATTGTGTACCCTGAGCACTGTTTACCTGAGGGTCCAAAAAAAATGGCCATTCTGTAACAAAAGTCTGATTGCAGTTTTGATGTCCCTAGGAGCTACTCCAGACCCTAATTCATAAATAAAAGCAAATAACTGCACCTCAGTATTCACTTGTTGACACAACAGAAATTGTTGCATCTTGATGCAGATATTGGCTTCCCTGCTGAGTATCTGTGGCATAAATCAGAGATGTATCAGCAAAAGTGTGCCTACCCTGCATACCCACAGCCACACACTCTCATTGTGTGTACAAGATACATCTGTACAAACACAGCTACCTGGGACCTGCAGAGCTTCAAGGCACAATGCATCTGCTCTCTTTAGTCATTAGCTAAGGTTGCTTAATGGAGAAAAAAACCTAACCTACAAATTCCTCCCGGACAAAGAAGATATATCAAAAACAAGAAAGAGTGGAAAAAACAATCAGTAAATAAGGCACTAAGAAAAAATAATTTCTTCAAATTTTTTTCTACTGGTCTTTTCTCCTGCCTCTTCTTATTTTGCCTTCTGAACAGAGTGCAAAAGGATGTTAGTAAGGAAAATCAAAACAACTGTGACAATATATTAACAGTCTGCCAACAGTTCAGCAATCACTGTACAGCAGTGCAAGAATTGTTGACTTGTTTACCTCTCCACATGTCTGCTTCCTTGGTTCTAAATATTTGACCCTACCTGGTGCCTCATTCAGACAGGGTTACTTGAGCTGGCATTACCCTACCCTTTTCTTTGCAGCAGGGACATGAAGCATCTGAAAACAGGAATCCACTTGTGAACTTGAATTCAAAGATACAGAGAGAGCGAAGAACAGGAAACTGTCCATTTTGAGATATCTATTCCATTTTTTAATCTTTTATTGCCTCTTTTGTGTCAAGTCAAGTCAGTTACTATACACCAAGAAAAAGCTACATCAATAGGTTTAGTAAAAGCAAAATCTGGTGTGAAATGCGGAAATGTTAGTCCCTAGCATCATGATACCCCATTTAACCGTGAGTGCTGTGAACCTCAGCACTCTCTACTTCCCCACTCTATTTTCCAAGTCATTCGTGGAAAGTATAAACCTATTTTTACCAGACTATAGGAGAAACATATAAATCCTAGGTGATTCTGCTAGTCACAATAAATATATAGACGTTATATGCCCAGTTCAACGCGCAACAACTCTGATTTGCCATACTGTGTAATGGTCCCAGTATATTTTAGCCTCAGGTTAAAAAGTCTAAGGTCTCAAGCAAATATTTTTTCTGTCAAACTATTACCCCCCTCTCACCCCCACCGCTGCCCCCAGCAATAAAGCAGACAATAAATGCTCCTTTCTCAATGCATTGGGGCAGCACATCATTGGACTAGATGTACTGAAAATGTTTCTTCCAACCCAAACAAATCTGATTTTATGATCAAACACTATTCCCTCTATGACTATCAGAAAGGGTATATCCTGTAAAACTGCCTTAATTTCATATGGAAATTGCAGAAGTGAAATGCCTAAGTTAACCCAGCACACAACACATGCCACTAGAAAGTTTTGAATTGACTTGAACAATGCATAAGAAAACCTAAAGATATTGCCTGATTAGAAAAGTTTTAAAATGCTTCACCTTTGTAAGTGTCTTTCAAGTATACTGAAATAGACCCCAATCACTACAACTTGCTGAACTCTGCACTCTCCTGCACTATATCTGCCACTGTAACTCAATATATTTGCAGAACATTTCAAAATGAACCTTCTAAACCAGCCCTAAGTCATTAGGGACTAAAACAATGCTTTCTCTGAACTTCTCATGAGAAAACACCCACTTCCCAGCATTATGGACTTAGCTTGCCTGGAGTATAATTGCTGGTATCCGATGAACTGCAGACAGTTTCCATCTTTCAGTACTTTCTGTAACTCTTTTTTCTGTTTTATGTCTACCCCCAAGAAACAAGTTGGAAGGGCCACATTTGGCAGGGCTCCGAATAAGCAAATTCCTGAAGCCACGTAGCAGAAGAAATATCAGAAAAATACCATGTAGCTGCTTTGTTAAAAAGGGATGGGGAAGTGAGAGACAAGACATGAATGTCAAGGTTACCTAGCGCGCATTAAATTTGGATCCTTGTAAAATTCCACTAAGTGTCACTAAGGATGTCCCCAAGTGCAGTCTGGAGATTCACAGTGAGTTAATCCAAGGAATGCCCAATTCAAGTCTATGTCTCATTCTTCTGCAGAAGATTGACTGGGTTCTGACTAAGAGGTTAACTTGATTTTCATTGACAAAAAACTGTACAAGCAAATATGCACTGGGTCTTCAGCCAATTAGTCTCATAGCTTTAAATTAATTTCATTATAAATCAGCTCTGTAGAAATTCACTGAGAGCCAGGATACCGTCACTCTATTGGCTGCACCAAGAGACTATGAGTTTTCAAAGGAAAAAGCAAAGTGGATCAAGAGCAACCCAATCTGAATCACCAAAAAAGATGCTGGAGCACTGTGTGTGTTTGAAAGCCTTTATTCATATTAAGTACTTAGTTTGTAACTGATTTCTAGAAAATCCAAAAGATCCACTTGCTGGTTTTGGATTCTCTGCTGCAAGCAAGGGACTAGCTCTCCACGATGAATACTGCTTCTAAACAGAAAAGAGCTCAGAGCAAAACAATTCAGTATCTCCCGTGAATAACCACTCCTGGCAAAACACTGTATGTTTTTGCTTGGGTTCCAGAGCACAGGGACATAATCAACTGGCTCCTGTTCCACAAAAGGTGAAGACAAGAGATCTGCCTCAGAGATCCTTACAAGAGATCTTTCCTAGGCACAGGATTCATATCATCTAATGCTATCTTATAAAAGATGTATGCTTAATTAAACCTAGCT
The DNA here is from genome assembly GCF_022539315.1 of Serinus canaria. Lineage (NCBI taxonomy): Eukaryota > Metazoa > Chordata > Aves > Passeriformes > Fringillidae > Serinus > Serinus canaria. Next base: position 50,421,101 of record NC_066313.1, on the reverse strand, counting down.
GTCTAGGCACAAGGAATGGAAAGAAATACATCTTCAGGAACTGCAGGCACATCTTATATAAACAGCTGGATCACCTTGTGGAAAGATTGACCCACTCCATTGAATGTAACAGGAGTGTGTTCAACCCACCAGTCTATATGGTTAACTAAAGCCCAGTTAAGTCATCCTCTTGACAAAGGAGGTCCTGAGAAAACTCAAAGACACAACTGGTCCTAACTGTAACATGGTAAACTTGTAAATTTTAACATTTTAAAAGTAATCTTTGGAATATTTAAACATGGCAACAAAAAAAAATTGATTTGGTTTAGAAAAACTGCTCTGCTACTCTAAAGTTATTTCCATGCTGCCAATTAAACTAATTAGCATTTTGTGTAGTCACTAACTAACTTTGCATGAGAAAATTAATTTAAATTGCATTGTGAGTATTAACAGAGAAAACCCACTCAAGCTGTCATGACTATCATTAAACAATGCCCACATTACCTAAAGCACAATACCTTTTTCCTAAAGATCCACACCCTGCACCTCCCTCTGAGGGAAAAAAAAACCCCACCACCTGGATTAGTTAAGGCTTCATACATGCATGGCCTGCAGCAACAAGTAAATTTATTAGATCTCTGACAACACATTCTTAAAATAAACCTAATAGTTTTCAGTCTCTGCTCACTAATTTGTTTTGTGGCGCCAGACAACCTCTCCCAAGAGGCTCTGGCTGAATTGAAGCAAGGCTCATTTCCTTGGCTCACAGAATAACGGGTTCAGCTCAACCATCTTAGCTACTGTCACACAGGACAGGGACTTCTCTTCTGGTTTATACCTTTAAAGCACACACATATTAGCCCACAGGAAAACTACTCTCATTTTAAGCCTCCTCAGACAGAGTGTTGAATTTGAGGGTCATGGCACATCCTAAGCCCCAGTCAATTTATGAGTAATAACAGAAAAGTGTACTGCAACCTCACAAATGCAAGACACTACACTAGAACAGGAGTCAGGAGAAATATAATTAAAATCAAAATATTATCTCACTTCATTCTGTACTATTTTAAGAAATTCCTCTATTCTGGGAAAAGAATAGACCAATTTCCCCTTCATTAGACTACATTTTCTTTTAGAACACAGTACTGCAAACTCCTACATATGTGCCTAATATTTCAATGTCTGCAAAATCATTCTCATGCTTAAAACCAGGGTGCATGAAGGGGTATCACCTGAAACTGAGACCTCTAATTTTTCACAATGAATTTGAAATTGCTTTTGTGTGTCAAACTGGCAAATTTCCCTTGAAGAAGTAATTGAACTTTACAACTTTTTTTATTTTTTTTCCCCTAGCTGTTGAACACTGCTTTGGCAGAAAATTCCCCTCCATTCCAGATCACAATCCAAACTCATAAATCTCAAATTTTACAGACATAAGAGGAAAATGTATTCAAGAGGAATTAAAGTGGTTGTTATTATTAGCAAAACCTACTCTAAACAAGTTGGAATAGTGTTTCCATTTTATCAGCTGGACTTGCTATCGCCCACTGAGCATTGACACAAAAAGCATTCTTTTAACTCTGTGTCAAAGTGATTGAACTGCTTTTTGTTATTAAGAATTCACTTCCAGAGACTTGAATTTTGGTTCCTTTTCTGTTCTGACAATACAACAAATAAAATGCTTGACTGACCGGAGGAGAACACATGTCAGGCAGGTTCATTTATTTTTTAATTAATTTCAGAGTAATTGTACCAGGTAATCTCAAATATTTGACTTTCAATATTATTTGACCAGAGAAACTCCTTTGTGGTGCCTTTCATCCTTTTTAAGCTATGTCAAACCTATAACCTTTTTGCAGGTGATTTAGTGCTGCTCTGCAAGAGCAGATTAAAAAACAGAAAACATATAAAATTGTTGATATAAACAAGAACAGAAAAGGATTCTCTTTGAAGACAGTAACTTTGACTTGAGACAAGCCTTGCAGAGTAGTCAAAGATATCAGTTCTGCAGAGGAAATAAATATTTTTGCAATAATGTGTTATTTTTTTATATCATGACAAAATTTTTAGTCTACTTGAAGTTTAGTTTTTTACTAAACTAAACTTCAAATAGACTAAAATTTTTAGTTTTTTAGTTACTTGAAGTCTATCCTAAGGGGAAAAATTGTGTATTCCTATGGCAGTAATTATAATATATTCCTGTATTATTTCATCTGAAAATCCTATGTTGTAGTCATAACGTATATTACAAGAAGGAAAAAAACCAAAGAAGCCAAAGATTCCTTAAAAGAGTCAAGCCAAGATGTCAAAAATCTGTTTAAACATTAAAGATAAGTGCACAAAAGCGCTTCAGAAATGAAGAGTAGAGTTGATAGCCCAGAATAATATGAGCACTGTGAGTTTTCCAAGAGAGGAGCTCAACAGACATAAAGCAGAAGGACAGGGAACAGAAGTGACTGTGAAATTTTGAAAACTCAATCTTGATAGTATGTTGCTTCCAACACACAATTTCTTTCTCCCTCTTCTCTGCATGACGCCTTCACTTACACTTCGAGATAAGTAGCAACTAAATTAAAATTAGCAGCAGAAAAATTGCATCTTTAAAATCAAATTTGGTTTTAATATACAACAGCCTTTAACAACTTATGTACAGTTCACATTTTACTTGGCTTGAAAAGAGACTAATGTTTAAGCTATTTCAGTTGATTTGGCATTCCTCAAGCTTCTGAAAAATCCTTGATGAAGATTTCTACCACTGTTCTCCCACATGTATTGAGAAATCAAAATCCTTCAGCTTTTTCCCAAGGGTCAGGGAGGCAATGTCTTTTCTCAAGCCAAGTCTGGCTCCCACCAAATCTGCTGGCTACTGCATACAGGCAGGTGAAGGCCTGGGTATCTCTGGTCTCAAGTTTACATTTTTTACCTAAGAGTTTGTACAGAAACATGCAAAGGTGGAATCGCAGCAGTTTGAACTTGCCAGCCAGCACAAATGTTTATTGCTTTTAAAGAAAGCTATCTCCCACCCTTTCTTGAAAGGGAACAGCATAGCACTCACCTGTTGGGACATGACCTCAGCCTCCCACATGTCACCTGCTGTAGCTGCTGAGGTTGCTGAGACACAAACCAGGACAGTTCCCTGGGCTGCAGCGCCATGGGGGGCACTTGGGAAGTTGCTGGGAAAACTCTTGCCTGAAGCAATCTGAACAAAGCTGATAATACAGTGCTAAGTTGTCATCACCTACCTCCTCCTTTTGGCTGGGGGTGTTAAACTTGTTATTTTAAACTGATTTCACAGCTGCTGGAAATATTCATTTTCTTTCCCCCACTAAATGTGACAGTGCCCTTGCTACCTGTTAGGATTCCTGATTCTTGTAGGATGCAACAACATTTTAGTGTCCGAGGTCCATGGAAGCCCATTCCAGGAATGCCTCGGAAGCCCCATGGACCATAGGGCCATGAAGAATAGAAGATACAGCAGAAGTTGGAGAACAGAGCAGAGGTGAGAAAATGACAAAGCTCACTGGATGCTCAGTGAGATTAACAGGACATCTCAGATGGAATCAGCCTGGGCAGCCCTCCGGCTGCATAAGTATAGATGGTTACAGAAACCCTTCTAGTCACTGACTGCTATAGAGCTACCTGTGAAAGCCTCTCCCCTTCTTTCTCTTCTTACCCTAATTCTAGAAGAAAATGGATGTCTTAATTAGCAGGACTGATTCATGAGAGGTACATGAGAGGTGCATAACTTACACTCACAGGATTTTTTTTCTCTTTTCTATAGGTTCAAATAGGTGTGGATATGAATTAACAGCACAAAATGAGATGGCAAAGTATTAATCATCTGAAAACTGTGCAATATATGAAATGTCACAGATTGCTGGTTCTCTGTTTGACGCCTCCAGAAAGATGCACATTTCAGCCCATCCACAAAAACTGAGCGACCAGCTGGTCAGCTTGAAAGCAATACACTGCTGATCCTCCTGTGCAAAACTATCTATGCCACACACTCTGAAGAAAAATATGGCAGTGAGTCCTTAGTTAGAGATAGATCTGAAAAGCAATGTGATCCATAATAAAGTTTCAATTATTCTAACATATGTACATATAACTTTACTCATGCCCACACCCTTGCTAAATCAGATCCTTGACTGGTTTCTTTGTGTCAGAGAAATTTTTCTGCTTTAACTCTACTGGTCAGTCCTATCTTGTCACTTGGAAGGGTGAGCTGTAGCCTTAAGCTTTCCAAAGACGTACTTGCTATTTTTCTGCCTATTTAAAAAAATCACTTGCCTAGGTCACTTTCTCATTCCTTTCCAAAGGGGGCAAATATTACTAATATTTTTTATTTATAAGGTTGCATTGGGTGTGGCTGAGATGGAGTTCATTTTTCCCACAGCAGTCTTCACAGTGGTGTGCTTTGCACTGGTGCTGAAAACCAGTGTTTTTGGCTCCTGCTGAGCAGCGCTGGCACAGCATCAGAACTGTCTCTCCAACATTCCACCATCCTTCAGTTGGCTGGGGTTGGCAAGATCTTGGCAGAGGACACAAACAGGACAGCTAATCCAAACTGACCAAAAGGATATTCTCACTAATCTCCACCTACAAAAGCAGGGGCTTCTTGCCTTTGTCTCCACTTCCTACAGTGGAACACTCCAAAATTGTTGAACAGATGAAACTGGATGTTTTTTGACTAAATGGAACAAAATATTTGAAACCAGATAAGCTTTCAGGTCCTTTCAAACCCAAAATCATTCTGTAATTCTAAAATTGGGAGCTGCAGTCCAAAGGAGGTCTCACAATAAGTTGTTTTTACACACATTAACTCAAATATCTCAAGAGAACATACTGAGATCTTGAAACATCTTTGTCCAAACATATTTCTAATCCTTTGGACATGATTCTTACTTCATGTTAATAAATCAATATATCTTTTAGATTTCTTAGCTGCTGAGACACAAGCAATACCTCTGTTCTTCACCACTTCACATACTCCCTGAGTAAGTTCTTGAGAGGACAATGAGGGTAATACTGAATAACACAACCATGGGAAAACGATTTCTTTTCACTTTCTGGTTAATGAGCAACTTTCAGGATAAGTTTGATAAAAGTCCTTATGTTAAGGAACATTGGAGCGAAAAGTGAAAAGAAATGTGTGTGTACTGTCTCAAAAACTACTTGTTCAGTGCAGACACATTTGCTCTAGTATGTGCTTACATTAAGAGCCCTAGGTTGTAGTTCTTTTATTGAACAGGTATTTAAATCTACAGTCACCAAGATAGCTTAACATGCTTTTGCACATGAACATGGGGACAAGACACAGTATGTGCATCCTGTCAGAGAGACACAAACAAGTTCTAGTTGAGTAGGTATCTCTTCATGGCACAAAGGATAGTGCCACATGACTCAGCCCTGCCAGAGGCAAAGCTTTACCAGATGAATGCTCTGCTGAGCCTCCTCAACCCTGCTGGTTCCTGAGATAGGTCATTAAGCTCTGTCTTGAGTAGCTCAATAAGGGACTATGTTGCTCCAAAGACAGAAAAGGTTCAGTTTTGGCTAGAAGGAAAGAAATGAGGGTAGATTTGATCTTGGGTTCTCTCAGTGTTTTTTGATACTGCACTCTACAGGTTGTTGGACACACTTGTCTCTCTCTTTCCTACTCATGTGTGGCCACAGAAACCATTTACTCCCCAATCTGCCATCACATGCCCTTCTCAGGGTAAATACAGTAGCTGCTTACACAGACAGACAATCCAGGCCAAATCTTCCAACCTTTTTTCTTACACTTTCCTTTAACATTACTCAACAGCTACAGACATGCCAGCCATATATGTCAGACAAACTTCAGAGCCCGTTTTCACACCACTGTCCTCTAAGGGCACTGCTTTCTCTGAGTCACATTTTGATAAGCAGAACACTTATTTAAATCTACTGGAGAACAGGCTGGCAAAACTCATGGCATGAAAGCGGGTCTGGAATTTCATTCAGACTATGATTAAACATTTTTCTTCCTAAGAGATCTTGAGAATGAGATTTAGACAGTGCAATCTATGGGAAAGCTACAACCTTTTAGGTTAACTCTTTGATCCCTTGGCAAGTAGGCAACAAAATCTGAATTTAAAAAATGTTATGCAGAAGTCCATGGAAGCTCAAAATAAAAAGCATATTTATGATTTCTACTACACATAAGTATACCTACTCACATATATATATATATATATATATATATATATAATTATATATATATATATATATATGTATATAATGATGAAAATATTCCAGATTATCAGTTGAAATTTGAGCATATCCCAGTATGGCTATACATCTATTTCAACTTTAAAAAGTTGAAAGAGCTACATGTGTTCTCTTCTTATATCGTGCAGTATTGAGTGAAGCTGGCTTTATAATATCTAAATTTCTGCTCACACCAAATCAAATGTGATGATTAAATACACCCTGTCACTTAGTGTTCCTGCACACCCACTCATTGCAAAATAAAAAAAAAAAAAAACCAAACCAAAAAAACAACCCCAAAACCCCACAAATCCATATTATTACAAATAGTGCAAAACTTACTGTGAATCATTCCTGTTAATTCCTGAATGCTCTCTGCAATCTACTAAATATTTTGTACAACTTTTTTTGTCTTTTTTTACCAACAAGTGAACTCCTATAAATATACATAAAGTCAGCAGTAACCAAGTATTGTGTGGAATTTTGTAAAATATTCCAAAGAATCATAATGTAGCATGATGGAAAGACAACTAAGTCTGACATGATGCAGCAGATCACTGCAGATCTGCTTGAGGCAGGAAGGCTCTGCAGGGGCATTTGGACAGGCTCAATCAATGAGCTGAGGCCAATGGTGTGAGATTCAACAAGGTCAAGTTCCAGGTCTTGCACTTGGGTCACAAAAGTCCCATGTAGCCCTACAGGCTGGGGGCAGCTGGAAAGTGACCCAGACGAAAAGGACCTGGGGGTGCTGGACAACAGCAGCTGAACATGAGTCAGAGTGCCCAGATGGCCAAGAAGGCCAATGGCACCCTGGCCTGTATCAGCCATAGTGTGGCCAGCAGAACCAGGGCAGGGATTGTGTACTTGGTACTGGTACTGGTGAGGGCACACCTCAAATCCCACATCCAGTTCTGGGCCCCTCACTACAGGAGAGACATTGAGGTGCTGTGGTGTCTCCCGAGAAGGGCAGTGGGGCTGGGGAAGGGTCTAGAGAATAAATCATATAAGGAGTGGTTGAGGGAGCTGGGGGTGTTCAGCCTGAAAAAGAGGAGGCTCAGGGGTGACCTTATCACTCTCTAAAACTGCTTGAAAGGAGGTAATAGCAAGGTGGGGGTCAGTCTCCTCTCTCAAGCAGTAGTGACAGGAGAAGAGGAAATGGCCTTAAACTGTACCAAGGAAAGTTCAGGTATGACAACAGGAATTTTTTTTTTTCTGTGAAAGAGTGATCAGGTACAGGTTGCCTGAAGTGCTGGTGTAGTCACCATCCCTAGAAGTGTTCAAGAAATGACTGGACATGGAACCTAGCTGATATGGTGATGTTCAGTCAAAAGTTGGATTCTATAATCTTGGAGGTTCTTTCCAACCTTAATGATTCTGCAATTTTACAGTTCTATATTTGAGTCAATACATAAAACACTTAGTGTCTGAACTCAGGACATCCCTTTGGGAGTCTGGAGTTGCCGGGACCCCTGCCAGGGGGCTCAGAGACCCTGGCACACAGCCCAGAACACCAGTGGGTTCGATTATGAAACATGGAGCAAATTGCCACCTTTACATGGAGAGATAAAAGCCACAGCAGTTTAAGTAGTGTAATAACAAAGTTATCACAGGGTGCAAATGTAGGTTTTGGGATTTTTAGTATAGGGGTTTTTGTGGACAAGATGGAGGGATTTGGGCGTGTCCAGCCTTTCTTCTTCTTCTTCTCTACCTCCATCTTCGGTGGTGATGTTGGCACTTTTAGATTGGTTTAGAGTAGAAGCTCACTGTCTAACATAGGTGATAGGTATTGGAAAATAATTGCAAGAAGTTTTTAGTATATAAAGATAACACCACCCTGGGGTAGGCAGAGTGCTTCTGGCTGTCCTGCTGAGAGGACCTCGGCTGGGCAGGAAGAAAATTTTATAGGTAAGATACAAACAACAACCTTGAGACTGAAGAGCTTCGACTGATCCTTTGAACGCGCAGGCTGAAACACTGTCTTTTAACACAAGTTGGGGTCGCAAACCCTGCGGCCTTCCGACAACTTAGTAGTCAAGAAATCGGCCTTATTTGGGTCAATAACAGAACAGTGAAAACTTTCACTACTTTCCTATGAAAACTAAATAGTGTGTCAAGCAAATAGCTTAGAATGCTTAGAGTTCTTTAGACCTTCAACAAAGTATAAATCTCTTGACTGTAGTATGTATAATATTTATGTGTTCTAACCTATGCCAGAATATTATTATTAATATGGGAAAAGAAAAATTATAAACATGCATGTTTTAGAGAATATTATTTCTACAATTCCCTCATTCCTAGCATTTCAGCACTGCAAACACCAGCAGTGAACTCAAGGCCAGCATTCATTTCTATGGCTTGAACCTGCCCAATAGCCAGTGTGAAGTGCAATCATCACCAAACAATGCAGTATGAATATTAATTTATAAGTTAACATGAGTTAACAGTATGAGTCAACACCAATGTATTTGTGCGGTAATTTTTGTGGAATATGGAGAATATAATTAATGCTACAGAATTTTACACCTGATATGCTCAAATGATTGACATCACATTTTTTGACCATGGAGATTTACATTTTTCATACCAGTTTTGGGAAGAATCTAAATTTCTTCCCAGCAGCTATATATCCTATATTTTAAGAGACCATGTGAATTTCAGCTGATGAACTTAAGCCAGATTTGTTTGTACGAAGTTAGAATAATAAAAAAAATTGAGGTCTGCTACTTTCATGGAATACTCTTTAATATGTTCCTACACTGCGAGTCTCTCTCTTTCTCTCTGTATATATATTAATCAATATAATTATATAGTATACATAAGTTCCCATAGATACATACACACTGACCTATGTAAGAATGAACTCTGTTAAACTTCATTGAATACAGTGCCTTCACTCTGTATTTAGAATCAGTCTCATTTTGCAGCTCAGTTGAAGCAAACAAAGCCACAATTGCTCATTAAGATAAAGACCTGGTCCACAGTTTTGTGCTTCTCTGCCATTACAGAATCTATAGTAGCTGTTTACTACTGACATTCACTTCATACATAGGAACATAAATGGGAATAAATGTGCTCACAGCACCCTATCCATAAAAATTTACCAATTTTTAAAAGCTGAATTTATGCTTTCTTTTTCATCTTACAGAGAATTTGAGTCTTCATCAATCACCGGAAGAACCTGTGTAACAGGGTGAGGATTAATTCTTTTTGTCTGTTTAAAATAAATCAGTAACATGAATAATATTATTACAGTTATGGATAGTAACAGTATTTTGCTGGATGAAGTGAAATAAAATATCCTGCAGATCTCCAGAGTAATTTTTTTATGTATTAATGGTTCCTTTCTACCTGACTCACACTCCATTCCCTGTAAAAAACAATTCCAAGAACAATTCTTCATGAACCTAGCCCAGGACTGCAGCAGGCTCCCGTAGAACACACAGGAGAAATCAGTTCATACGTTTTCCCATAACACATAACTAAAACTTCACATTCTGTCAGTAAACCAAGACTTAGCAGTGTGTTCTGAAGGGAAAAATTCATTCTGTGAAAACAGCACAGTAATGCCAGGCATTCTCTCCTACCTTTAATACTGTAGCTTAAGTTGGTATAACTCACTGACCTTTCTTCTCCCATTAGTCAGACTTTAACCTGCAGCATTGAGCCTTTGGCCTGGACACTACACTGGCTGTGGGCACTGCTGGTTCCACTGAGCCTGACACACTAGATATATCCCACTATGTAAAGACACTGTAAAGTGCAATGGTCTGGCAAAGAAAAAAAAAAAACAAAAAAACACCAAAAGCCTGTTGGTTCTAGTAACTTCACTTTCTTTACGGTGCCTGCCAGCAGCAGCTGGAAGCCTTTGTTCACATTCTCTCCAGAACTCTCTATGTAGAGAGACATTCCTGCCTTGAATTGCACTCAGGATATGTTAGACAGGTTTTTTTGAAAAGCATTTATTGAGATTTGTTTCACCTAACTTTGGATGAGGTAGATGTCTGTAACTATCCTAAGATAGTTATCCTAAGCATCCTTTATATCCAAGGAAGACTAGTCAGTGGATTTGCATCCTACTGTTTAGAGATAGGTATTCAGGGTCATTTGAGACCCTTTAAGGTATCTGAGACATCTGCAGACAGCTGGCAAATATAACACATGATTAACAAGAAACCCATGCTCTCCAGCAGGGTTGGACAGAGGTCAGGCAAGTTGGCTGCAGCCCTCACAGTACACTTGGTGCTATGCTGAGGGAACTGAAACATGCCCAACAGTGTCTGGAGAGATATTCAGCTCATCATAAAGAAGACACTTGCATTAGCTGAATATGTTTGTAATTCCAGACTGTACAATCTAGTTATTCATGGACCACAGCGGGACCTTTGACAACTAGACACATTCAGAAACCTGAATTTAGTCATCTAACTTCATCTGTGTTCAATCTAGCACAAACTACACTTAAAAACTTTCCTCAGAGTGGGGAGTGTGTAGATTGAAAAAAGGAACATGTTACATGGCCTCTGACTCTACTACTAAAAGGGAAATTTGCAAGCCCTACTGAGTAAATCTTTACTTCAGTACAAGCTGATTTGTACTGAACATTAATCTGGTTATAAATGAGAAACACCCTACCTCTTGGCACCATATCTTTCAGATTAGTGTCTGGATGTTTGCCTGCATCAAACAGGCAGCCTAAAACAACAGGCAAACAGGGTGGGTCAGGAACACATCTCAGAGCAGGACAAATTCTGAGGGAGGCAGTATCCATTGAAGTGTTGGTCTCAGATTGGGTTAAACTGACTGAAAATGCATCTCTGAGCCAAAGCTTCCTGGATGTACTTAGCAAATGCAGACTAAGCACTGTCTAGAGAAATCCAGGACTCCCTGTTCCAACACAGGCTCTCAGTTCCAGCTCCTGCTCTGTTTCCCCCTGGAGCTGGCACAAGTGTTTGCATGGCCATTTAAGGAACCGCTCCAGGGAAATGATCTCTAGTAGAACTAAATGTGGAAAGAAACAGTTTAATTTTAATCTGGGTGTTTCCCCTGACCCAGAGTTCATGGCACAAGAGTAACAGTGCTTGTGCCAGTGGAAGGGAGGCATCAGCACAGTGATAAATACCAGGGGTGGAGAGAAAGTGGGACTGCTGGGCTTGGCAGCAGTGCTGTCTCTTGATGCTGGAAGCAAGCCCTCATGCTGACATTCCTTGCTGGTATAAATCAGTGTGTTAGAGTGTAAATCTGGCCCTTAACATGAAAAGCCAGTTTTCCATGTTATTTCCACTACAAAACCACTTCATCCCTATGATGATGATTCCTAATAGAGAGTGAAACCAAGCAACACATGCTTTGATGGTGACATAAATCACATCACTTTTAACAATAAAAAAAATGATTCCCAATAGAAGGCAGGAGTTGTTGCGGCAACCATTTAAAGAGGTCATAAAGGTTCCTGCCTTACAAGGCTTCCCAAGGTTATTCCTACAGATAACCAGGCTTTCTGTTAAGGCCCACTTCCATCAGACCTACAGGCAGGACACAAATGTGACTGAAGAACAGAGTTTTCTGAAATTCTGCAACTTGCTCCCTTTGATCATTTTTGAGGCACTATCTTGCATCTAACTGCCCACCAGCCACACCTTTTAAAGGTAAGAAGTCACTCCACAAAATGAAGATTTGATGTCCCAACAGAAAAAAACACACATAAAAAAAATATAACCCTCTACAAAAATTAATTCTCTTAAACTTGTGCTCTATATACATACTGACAGATATCTACCTAAAACATGTACCTAAACACACAAACATGCAGCTTATACAGCACCTACCAGAATGAATTCTAAAGTGAATGTATCATTTCAAAAAGAAACTAAAAGGACAGAAGCCTGGTTTTTTGACTCACTTGTACTCACATGTTAAATATGAAAATCTAGATAAGTATAAGAAAATTAAAAATATACTTTGTTTTCACAGACTTCATTATCTTGAGAAATATATTACTGGAGTCACTTCTGAAACTATCCATAATTGTATCTTATTTACTAAACCATTCAACATCTTGAGCTCACAACAGAACAAAGAACAAGGAATACAGTTCTCATCCGAAAATCAAGATCTGTGTCTTATTTCCCCTTTCAGCAATCCTTCAATTGAGTGCCCCCTCCTTATGTACTATATGTACATAGTACATATATACTCTTGTATATGTACTATGTACATACAGTACATATACAGGATTTTTTACAAGGGCATGTAGTAATAGACAAGGGGGAATGGCTTTAAACTGTAAAACAGTGGGCTCAGATTTGACATCAGGAAGAAATTCTTTACCATGAGGGTGGTGAGACTGGCACAGGTTGCTCAGAGAAGCTGTGGATGCCCCATCCCTGGAAGTGGTCAAGGCCATGGCAGGGGGGTTGGAACTGGGTGGCCTTTAGGGTCCCTTCTTAGCCAAATAATTCTACAATTCTGTGATTCTATGACACTTGCCCTGCAAAAACACAAGTGACCTTTTCCAGTATGGTACTCCTATATATATTAAAGTATTCATATAACTAAGATATGTGAATGATGGATCCAGAAACAGATATTTGCTGGAAAATCCTATTTTCCATTACTTTTCTTCATTTATTTTTATATTAGAGAATAAACAGATCTGCCTGACTGTGACAGACACCAGGGCAAACACAGGGAAGAAAATGCACTGAGAGCAGGATGAATTTGAAAAATGTGTTCTTTAGTTTTCTTTGTTCCTCTTGATTGTGGTACAATAAATGTAACTAAGACACATGCAAAATAAATTTCCCATTAACCTCCTTAACAATTAAACTCTCTCGTAATTTCATGTTTGTTCTAATTAGTTTTAAATGCAGAGGTGTTTTAACAGTATCTGACAGTGCATGCCAGAGAATCACCATATTCTCTAGCACAAAAATCATGGAGAGTATTAAAAGAATCTCATATCTGATTTAATGGCACTTTTTTTAGGTTAATCTGAGCCTACAACAAAGCAAGGCTTGTTTCCTGTTTAGTAACATTATGAGAATAGGAATCCATCTTTAAAACACGTACAATTCACACACAAAAGGTGGTGGCAGTCATTCCAGACACAGAATGAAAAAAACCAGCAATACAATCTGAAGGACAAGGGACACCAGCACGACTTTTCTGTACCTCATTGTAAGAAACATAATGATAAACACCAAGACCAAGTGGCTCTATTATATTATTATCTCACTGGCTGTTTAGATGCAAAAACTTTATCGGATATTTATCAGTTTCTCTAACTGCTAATGACAGAAAAATGCTACAAACCTGTAGAGTAGCTTCCTGCAGAGTCCCATTTTTTGCTTTTGTTTTCTTTCATACATAGCTATTTTGTATTTTTATATACAAGAAACCCTGTGAAGTATTTTCTGGCTTATACTGAAAAATCCAAATACTAAATACTAAATAAAACTAGCTAACAAGTCCAAACACACACAAAAAAAGGGCTTTTTCTTGTTGCCTTTTTACTTAAAATGGGAAGTTTCTAGCTTTGCTTTGCAAACATTGGAATGCTAAGACCTTGTCTTACACAACAGCATTGTGGTGACAGTACAACTGTAGGGATCTCAGATGTCCCCTGAACATAGATGGAGAGGAGATGGGAAAAACCTTACTTCCAGAAGCCCAAGTGCTGTAGTCCCATGTAATTAACCTCATATCTATCAAGTGGGTAGGATCTCATTATAAAACTGTATACAAAATACAGCTTTCAAATTACACATCAGTACATGAATGTCATAGGCACAAAGATGGTCTGACAGCTTTTTCACAGAATGGTTTGGGTTGGGTTGGAAGGGACCATAAAAATCATCTCGTTTCAACCCTGCTGCCATGGCCAGGGATGCCACTCACCAGAATATAAATCAAATAAATCCAGACATGCAAGCTTCACAATTTCTCACCAACTTCTTTTTTTTTTTTTTTTTTTTTTCACCCCATGGAAGAAAAATACCATTAAAAAACAAAACAAAACAAAATACTTTCCTTTTTCTGTAAGTAGAATTTTAACTATAAGGCAAATCAGTTACAATGTTTTTTATCTATGTATTTGTACTAAGAATAAATTCATCAGAAAGAAGTTGATTGCAGATTATTCCTATAGTAGAGTTTGGAAACACATTTAAAGACTATTGGTTTTCATTAGGGAAATGCATGTCCTATCTTTATTTCAGTCTTTCCAACTACTGTTCTAATTGCTTAGAGAACAGAAAACATTTTCTGAACCTATGTGGAGCAAAGAATTAACAACAATTTAATACTCCCAAATATTGGTACCACATGGTCTTTTGAAAAATGAGGGGAGAAAGGTTAACTGTGGCTCTAATCATTCAGTCAAGTAAGGAAGTACAAAACAGCACTAACATTTATTTTTTTTAGGCATTAACTGATTAAAGATGCAAAAGCATTGTAGGTGATTCTGGGATAAATGGGCAGCTAACCCACACTTTTGTGCTTTCACACCTTGGAGATGCAACATTTTCTCTCCAGTAACATCTCCACAACCACCAGATACCAAGAAAGAACAAAGGAAAATGATATTTTTTTTCTGCAGAGATTGTACCCACTAAAGCAGACACTGTCTCTGCACAATACAATAGATTTCTCTCAAAACTGTCATCAGTTTCAGGAGTGAAGTAGCTGAAATGACCCTGAGTATACTTTCAAATAAAACTGAGATGAGCCCAGCTGGTTAGAGCATGGTGCTAATAACAGCAGAATTGTCAGTTCAATCCCTGTATGGGCCATTTGCTTAAGAGCTGGATTTGATGATCCTTATGGTGCCTTCCAACTCAGAACATTCTGTGAGTCTGTGAAATCTGGTTTATGTTCCTGTACGTCTGCTTTTTAAGAACAGATTACATGCACAAAATAGCTATCCTGTCATGATCAATGGGTAGGATGAAAACTCAGGTCTTCTTTTTCAGCATCACTCAAGCCCCAAAATTTGGCCCTTTGCAATAATAAATGAAAGTTGATCTTATAACTGTGAAACCATAAATAGGAATCTCCTCATCTGACTCAGAGGTAAAAGACCTCTACACTAATCAACTTCCCTTTGGAGACAGATACATCTAGTATGTGATACAACATATAAGTCTTAAACCTTTCTCTTAATTGGGTGATATTCTATCATGCTGAAGAAAGGGAAGAGGGCAAACTTCTGAGCAAACAGATGGCAGGAAGCACTGTTTGTAGATATCACTGCATGAGAGGTGGCATCCCTAAAGAGAGTGCAAGGAAACTCATTGGATTGAACATTTGACAGCAGGTGCTTTTACCATGGAGCTATATTGTGCCTGTAAGCTATAAATCAGGTTTTGTGGTAGCCAGGAGTGAAACTAAATTTGATCAGGTTCAAGATCCTAACTGAAAAATTAATGTGTATTTGGCCTATTTCTGATTTTGATGATGGAAACTTAGGCTTAATTCTGGTTGTAATAATGTATCAAGGATAAGTTTCTTCAGAAAAAACTCTTTTTGCCATGCTTTATGTTTCATGGCAAAAAGAAAGATTATGTCACGGGGCAAGGCTTTGTTTTCATCATTAATTACAGGGAAAAAAAAGGCTATACTTATTTTTATCACTCTTCTCATGGTCACAGTGATGTGATATATCTTTAACATGTGTCCTTCAGTCAACAGAGAATGCTAAATGATAACCAAACACTCCCATTCATCTGAACAACAGAGACTTTAAAGGTGTGTCCAGTCTTTTTGTTAAACAGTTTTTGATGCCTTCACAGTGAACTTTGACTTACATTTAAACCAAAAAAAAAGCCATTCTTTCAAGGGTCTCATTATTCTGGGCTGAGCATATTTAAAACACTGCTTAAAGCTCCAGTTCAACTGGCTAGTCAATACTCCTCAGGCATAATAGATTTTGTTTTTCTCCTGAAGGTAAAGCCAGTCTGTGCAGGAAACAGAGCTTGCTTGGGGGCTGGTCTGAGTTTGTGAAATGAACTCCCCCAGGAATAAAGCATGAATCTTCTCATTTGAGTCAGAGTATGCACCTTTGATTTCTTTTTAACAAACATAATAATAATGTACCAAATACATTTAAAAAAGAAAAAGTTCTAGGTTACACTGCACACACAATTCTGCCCCAAGGAAAGGATGAAAGAAAGAACATTTTGTGACAGATGCTAATCATGTTTGTTCATGTACTACTGGAAGGTGTTTGGATACTATAGGAAGGGGTGGGGGGAGTGCAGCAAGAACCAACACAGAAGAGAACAGCCACACTATCAGTCATGCCCCGACATGTTCTGTAAGGCTGCTTCCCTCTCCCAGTGCAATGCTCTGCGCTTTATCAGGAACACATTCTCTTTGCCATCTCCACAGGTCACATCTTAAATGAACCTGGCAGTTTATCCATCAAGCCAGATTCCTAAACAGAAAAACATTACATAACATTACAATGAATCCTGTAAATGTTAACTATGATTGTCGACAAACAAAAAATTGGAATGTAAAGTAATACTGACAGTAAGGGAGCGATCATTAAACTCAGTCAGTAATATGGAGGTCTACAAATTTCTGCAATATGCTATTAGGCAAATATGGTTTTCAAACTCTATTTCCCAGTTCCCAAAATATTTCAGAAGTTTTTTAGTTTATCTATTCTTATTTCAAGACAGATGAATAACACATTGGACATCTGTTCGGATGTAAATCCTTTTAATGCCCTTTCGATGGGTTTTCAAAACCATGTAATTTGTAAAACTTTCAGATACCCATTTCTATTTAATAGAAGCTTATTAATCCTCTGCCAGAAAACTGCTGTTAAAATGAAGTCTCCATTCTCCACTCCAACTTGCCATGGGCTGACAGTTGCATCATTTTACCACAAGCAACATCTGTGTACCCCTTATCCAACTGCAGGCATAACATAGGGGGAAGGAAAGAGACCAGCTGACTTTATTTGATTAATAAGTAAAACTTAAAGAGAGCATGAAAATACTGTGTATCTTGCAAAATGGTCATGAAGCAGTTTTACAAATTTAGCAAACTGACAATAAAACCTTATGATGCATGCTTTATTGTGTCACATATGTTTTGATTTAAGAAAGCTTCTGTCATGACTGACCTTGTAATCTTATCATATTTCTTAAACTGACAGTTTCAATTGCAATTTAAAGAGATTTGTTGGTGTTATTTGTACATTTATGACTAAAGTCTTTACCAAACAGTCAATTCAGGCACTGAAATAAATGTGAAATTGCAAAATTTCAAAATGTCCAAATTGGTCTCCAGTAATAAAAATGAGGTTCCTACAAAAAATAACGGAGAGACTATGACACAAGACATTTCATTTTATACAAGACTTATCATGAGTAGGTTGTAATCAGGCAGCCTAAAATATTTGGAAGAAAGAGCACCAGGAAAGCAATTTATGGCAAGTAGGCAGTAAGTGTGTTTTATTGCAGCATTTGCACAAGCAGTACTCTCTACTACTCTATAATGAGTTCCCCTTTGGAGCTGATACTTTCCCCCTACCATACTTTGCTTCCTTTTGCTAAGTTGTCCTTAGTGCAACACCATTTTGAGCCTGTTCTCAGATTGCCTCAGATAACAAAAGTAGCACACAAGCAGTCCTCTCACTGCTGTGGACTGGGTACCCTTAAAGACCCTGTCCTCTCATGATGAGAAGGACTGGCACTACGGAATAGAGGAATACATAATGAAGATGGGGAGATGGTGCTTCCCACCTGTCCTCCCCAGTCCTGGCAAAGCTGGCCAGACAAGCATTCATACCAGAAAACTCTCAGAGGGGCTTCTCTCCGAGTCAGATTCTCCCTGGCAGCTCTCCATGGGCCCTGCTGCTCTCTATGGGACTTGTGATGGACAAATTGCAGTAAACAAAATGCTGCACACTCCAAGAAAAACTTAGATGCTATGGGCAGATTATGAATTACTACAAACAGGTGGAAATTCCGTAGCAGATGCAGCTACGTGTCCAAAGTCTAAAAGGATTCTCTCATGAGAATCAACACAATTCCTGTTTTATATGGCTATGATGCAAAATGCAGAGCATTTAGTGTTGTGTCTTCATTTCTGGTTTCAGAGCACTGCAGTCACACTCCAGTATACATGTGCTTATTGGACAGGGGCAGCTGAGAATCCTGAGAGGTGAGCAAATGGCAAGCCAGAGATTTTGGTGTCCAGTTAGTCTTGGATAGGGGCAATACTGTAAAACACTGCAGTGAGCGAGCATATGAAGAAGATTAGCTATACCACTGCAGCTGTTTAAATTGTTATATTTAGTTTTAGGCTGCAGCCAGACATTCATTAAATAAATGAATGAGATGGTATTAGAAGCTGATATACCTTGGCTACTTGCTTCTGCTCCTTTGCTGAAGGCCTCCTCTACCAATACAAATCAACAGATCTTGTGAGCCTCTCTCGTCTACTCCAGCACAAATTAACCAGCTTAACTTAAAGCCTCTTCATCAACAAGTTAAGGTAACTGAGGTAAGCATTTTCCTGAAGGAGAAAGAGTTCTGTTGTCTGCCCTCATCCTGTTTGGGATGCAGCCTCTAGCAGCAGTTTAGTACTGAACAGCTGAAGGACAAGGACATCTTAAACCAACCCAGCTGCCTCTGTGATGATTGTCAGAGAGGGCCAGTGTTAACTTACAGAGACTGATACACAGGGCAGGTCATACATATGCTACCACAAAACAGCATGCTTACAGATTTCAGAAGAATACTGTATTGATGGGATTTAGATGCCAAAGTGCTGACAACTAGTGCAATTTAAGGTTATGGAAACCAGACATCAATGCAGGCTGGCTTTGGGGCCTATGGAAAACCTGGATTGTTGTGAAGGGACAGCTACAGACCAGAAGGCTACCTCTTGGTTCTACTGTACTTGCATTATTGCAAGATATGTATATTTAGGCAATTAATTCTTATAGCAATTAGCGTGATCGTGAGGACTGGGAATGCATTTTTTAAATAAAAATTCAGGAGAAAACTTTTTTTTTAAACCCTTCTTTTCCTCTCACAAAATCAATGGTAAATTTCCTATTATTACTCAGCAAGGACAGAGTAAGATTAACACTGGACGCTTTTGCAGATCATACCCTTCCATTCTGGAACACAGTATAGAGAAGCAAGATTCTGCAGCTAAGTAGGTGTAAATATATCTATGATCTTATCTATAAGACACTAGTGAGCCCTTATGTTAGTGAGTTTACTGTCATTGCTATTTCCTAATTCCCACAGGCATCACTGTCACCTCCCTCTAATGAAAAAAAGTCTTTTAAACATCTCACACACTACCAGCAGAGAAAGGTGTAGAAGACTGTAGATAACTTATACTTTGAACCCCTCTGTTAGCCCACACCTGCTGCCAGACAGAAAACACACACTCAAGTGCTGCAATGAGGTTTCTGCCAGCCATGAGCTGGCACGTGTGTGCAGGATTAGGGAAGGGTGCTGCCCAGCTCCTGGACAAAGACGCTCAGTCTTGTGATGACATCTACTGGCTAACTTCAAAGGCACTACCCCACCTGTAGGGAAGCTCATTCCAGCCTTTTCTGTTCTTGAACATTTTAGATACACAATTTAACCTCAGAAAGGGCAGGTTAAAACTGAAAGGAAAATAAGGGCCCATTGAGAAACTCTGCTGTTGGTGACTATAGTCATGTGATAATATGGATTTGGAATGTTTTGTAGGTACAAATTTTCCCTTACTGTAGCAGTTCTTCAGCTTTGCTTTTCTTAAGTCCTACCTTTTTCTCTTCTGTAAACATTAACTTTCTGTAGTGTGTGTGGTCAGTCCCTTTTTTAGATGCAAAAAGGACTGCTGTGATTTAACCCCAGGTAGCAGCCAAGCCCCACACAGCTGCTCCCTAATTCCCCCACCAGTGGGATCAGGGAGAAAATCAGAAAGGAAAAATCTGGAGAACTCCAGATTTGAGATCTTGAGATAAAGAAACTTTACTAGGGAAAGCAAAAGGCATGCACACAAGCAAAACAAGGAATTAATTCACTGTTTCCCATGGGCAGGCAGGTGCTCAGCAACCCCCAGGAGAGCAGGGCCCCATCACATGTAACAGTGACTTGGGAAGACAAACACTACAATTCCAAATGTGCACACCCCCCCTTCTTCCCTCTCTTCAGACAGTGGGTATGATGTCACATGGTCTGGAATATTCCTTTGGTGAGTTTGGGTCACCTGTCCTGGCTGTGTCTCTTCCCAACCCTCAATTTCCTTGCCAGTGTGCAAGTCCAAAAAGTAGAAAAGGCCTTGGCTCTGTGTAAGCCCTGCTCAGCAGAAATAAAAACAAATCTATATTATTAACCCCATGTTCAGCACCAATACAAAACATGGTCCCATACCAGCCACTGTGAAGAAAATTAACTCTACCCCAGCAAAAACCAGCCCACCAGCCAAGGTATGTGAAGAGTAAAATGCAAACAAATTACATAAAATAAAAAAACCAGATTTTTCCAATGCTCTCATTTCTACTTATTCTGGAGTTTTTTAACTTCAGAAGAAAAGAAGAAAAATGTCAAAGAATCAAACTTCCTTTTGGAAGTGCACATACTTTTGGAAGTAAACCTTCCAAAAAGCATCATTCCTTACAGTTGTAAGATTATCTGCTCCTTTGGCATACCATTCACATTATAATTGCATTCACTCCATTCAAGTCACTTTAGGCTAAATGAAAATGGACAAAACTGAAGTCACTCCAGAATGATTCTCCAGGACAAAGGAATTGTGCAGGTAGCTGAGGAGCTGCACTAAAGAGTTAGAAGGGGCAGCCTGGCCATGGCAGCCAGCTCAAGGCAAAAACATTAACCTGACAGATTTTGTACATAGGCATGACACAATCTAAAGATAACTCTAAAATCCTGACTTGCCGAAAAAAAATTTAAGTAATTTAACTAAAGAGTGAAGTTTTCTATCAGCAGTCTGGTATACCTGGTAGATAATGAAGTTCAGAAAATTATTTCTCACAGACACACAGATTTTCACTCTTTGAAAGGACTTTTATCATTTTTTGATCACAACATAAACAGTAAGATTAAAAATTCAGCCCACCAATTAATCAATATTCCTGCTTTTTAGCAATGACCTTTTAAAAGCTTAAGGTAGAAGATACCCCTGGGTAACAAGAAAGGTATTTCAAACTATGTCACATGAACAGGAGCATTGCCAGAAGCCAGCTATTACTCTGGAAGCACCCTTCAGTGGTCATTCAGTCAGTTTGTGTAGTTTCTTTTTCTTTTCTTCCCCCTAGGTAGGACCAATTATTGGACACAGATCTGAGAGCACACAGGCAGCTCTCTCTGAGGTCAGGAAACAACTACTTAATGTATCCTGCTTTCAACTCTGCTAATGAATGGGTAACTCCTAGGTTAAAAATTATCTTCCAAGGTTTATGTACTTTATGCTAGAAAGGGCAGGGAAAGAAAAAAAAAGAATTGAACCCCTTGCCTGTTGCACGTTTAACCTATATGTGTGAAATGAAATGGCAGTAATCACAAAATATCAGTCAGTTTGCTAACAAACCTTTTTATATGCATGCTAATGCACCCACCAAGGAAAAAAAGAGTATTAGTGTTAATGCAGCTCCTGAGAGGATTTAAGGATAATTTTTCTAAAATACAAAAGCTTTAATCTAATTTCTCTTTCAATACTTTACATGATTTATTCCACATTTCCCACTCAGAGAGATAAAAATGGTGGAAATGGACAGGTTTTTGTTTTTTTTTTTTTTTAATCAGGTGATTATCTCTTCATTTTACAAAGTTGCCTAAAAATCTGCCCCAAATATAGCAAACATCCCACACTTGATTCTGAAGAAAGCACAGTGCCATAAGCTGAAGCTCCCTTTTCCAGTGGCCATAGATAAAGACACCAAACAAAATAAAATATTGGGAGAGGGACAGACAATAAAAGAAGTGCTAAAGTGCCATATCTGGGGCAAAAACAACACAATGACTCATAATGTAGCCTCACCTCAGGATTTACAGAGGGGTTGATGAATTTTGAGCATAGAACTCATCAAGTGAGCAGGAAATACAATACAGATACATCCCATTCCACGATGCCCATGGCTGAGCTTGTACCTTGAACACCTGCAGAACCTTACACCTGCTCTTTTTCTGCTTCACAACACCCATGCCCCAGAATTTTGCTTATTTTTTCAGAGAAAAAGAGAGGTTGCTATCTTACAAAGCCACAAGGATACAATAATGTATGCAACAATGATGTACAAGTGATCCATGATCAACAGAGTCAGGCTAAAATATATTTTCTCCATCAGCAGCTTAGTGTCACAGCCCAGCTTACACCACAGGACTTGGCATGTCCCACCAAGTGACACGACACAGCCATTTGCAAACAGTGTATTAGGCTGTTAGCAGGCACCTTGAGCACTTCACATACCTCAGAGCTTTGCAGATATTAACCCTCTGCCAGCTCCCCAAACCACTCCTGGATTCCAAATAAAATGAAAATTCCTTTGCAAGGCTTGCCAATAATAAACAGCACAAACGTGTTCATGGCAGTGCAGTTAAGAGTTCCACCGAACACATCAAACGCGTATTTCCGACACATTTCCTTGGGGCAGTCCTGTGCAGGAGTACAAAGGTGAGGTTTCCCTGGCTCTCTACCACCTGTGCTCCAGTAAAACCACTCTTCTGCAGATTCCCTGCACACTGCTCACCCCATCTTGGCCATCCTCTCCAAACCCCTCTGTGCAGCCCATCTCTTTGTAGTGGCCACTGCTGTTTCACCTGCTGGCTAACAAACTGATGCTCTGCAGTCTGCAGCCCATCATAACAGATCTCTTCTGGTTTTTATTTCTATAGCCCATATCCACATTTGCAACTCCATATTTGTTATGTATACAAATGTTTAATAAAATTCCATGACACTGAAAATGCAGTAGAGTCAGTATAAACATCACACTTCAGCTCCTTTAAGGTGTGTCTTTTGTCAACAGAGGGAAAAGGTGGGATTAATCTCATCCCAAAACATGTATCTAAACTAAATCTAAGTTAGATGAAATAAACCCTTTCCTTTAAAGACAGTTTAAAGATATTGTAGGCTAAACAAGGACAATGAAAAGGAGATTTTCTACCAATGGGGACTGCAACAGAGGAACTAAGGGTACTACCCAAGATTACCAGCCAGATCAAACATCACTGAAAAACTGAACAGAGATTTCAATCTCAGCCTGGACTGGTGCCTTTCTCCAACCCCTTATTTTCTCCTCAAGCACAATAGATAAAGATCTTCTGAAGTGAAGACAGAGTGAGATGGGAAGATAGGTTTAGGAAAAAATATTTGCAAATGTGTCTCTGTGATCACACTGAAGGGACTCAGTTTGAGTTATTTTTGTTTCAATTATTTAAAGTAGGATCAGTTTTCTATTAAAATGAAAAATGCATTTTTAAAAGCCTCCTTAATCAGGTCACTGAAAAAATCCTGTCACACAAAGGACACATGTAACTGTATACACTCTTGTGACAAAAGACCAGTCTGCTGACATTTCTCTCACCACAAGAAAAATCAGATGGCATAAAATTTTAAGACTTAGGAGTGGGTGTAACCAGCATTCTATTCTTTCTTGCAAATTTTGAAGTGCTGTTCCAGTAATACAGAATTACACTTAAATCTGTATTATTCAAGGTTCAGGTCAAGGGGCCTGGGAAAACTCAGAAAATGGAAAAAATAATAACAAGGGAATTATGAGACATGCTGGGGAGGATGATGTGCATATAGACAAGCAACTTTGTAGGGCATCAGGTCAAATTTAGCCCAGAGTGGAACAAATTAGTTGAGATCACAAAAAAAACCTGTGAGTTTGCTTGTATAATTAATCCTGAATTCCTCTCTGAAGTTCTTTACCAGATAAAATTTTCAAGAACATCTAAGTGACTCAGAAGCCACTAACTTTTGGTGAAACTTCATACTCATCTCCAGTGCAAAGGGACTAGTAAAACAGCACCAAGATCACCAGCTACACAGCAAGGTATCAATTCTACTTCTCGAGGCTCAGTTCACAAACCCAGCAGATTTGACTGCTTCAGTGGCAGAATTTAATCATCATGAAGACAATAAAATAATTTCTCTTTCTAGGATAATGAAGAACTCTACCTGTCTTGCAAGGGGTTGCACTATTCCCAGACTTTAGGTCTAATTTCTAATTTTAACACTTTATTTGCTGGCAAAACTTTCTGAGTGATTTCTTCCCTTGAATTGCTCCCCATAAGAACATGGGAAAGAAAACAAGAAGACTTCCTTCTAAATGTTCATGAATGATCATTATTTTTCTCATAAAACCAAAAGCATAAGTGGACAAGGGTTTAATAGCATCACAAATTTCCATTGAAATGGTTTCCCTTCCTCCTTCATGCAGGGATGTGAAAGCACAAAAAGTATTCCTCATGTTGGTTGCTCCCTTGGAAGCAGCCTACATTATGACAACAGAACTTTCCTAACCCTTTGTAATGGCCATAGAAAACAGTGTGAAATTGCCTTGCAATTGCCTAACAAAAGCTCTAGGACTCATGCTCAGTGCCTGCAGCACATGCCAAAGAATATGGCAACCAAAGAGAAAACACCTCCCAAGCCTCCAACTCCGCACAGAACATCTCTGTTTACTTGATAACTATCTGATCAGCCACAGTCACAGCTCTTGGCAGCCTAATGCAAACCAGCATTCATGGCAGGTTATCAAAAAGCTTCAGTGAGCTCTACATCCATATGTACAATTTCTAATTATCATGCTTCATTTGTTTCAGGGATACCTAAAAGTGTAATCGCTTGGTAGAACACAAAGTCTGAGGGAACTACTCTGGTTAAGCAGTCATCCATCTGATTACTTCTAAAGTTAAAATCTCTTCAAAAAGAGGCATGGGGCTGAACAAGAATAGTCATGAACAGATGAACTGTGAGATTGGTCAGAATACTGATATTGCAATTTGCACTAGAAGCTCAGCTCCTCATGTGGAGAACCTGCAGCCACTGCTTCATCCAATGTCTGTCTCCACCTTGCCACATCTGCACCCAAACCAGGCGATCATCTTGCTAAAACTTATCCCACCTTCTGAGGCCCCTGTACCACTGAGTTTCTAGATCTTCCTGGCTAAATCAGCCACTGGACTGCTCTGGATGCTAGAACAGATGGAATGGACAGAGCAGGACACTTCCGTGAAAGCCAAGAACACCACTTGAACACCAGTGTGTCCTGAGACACTCACAACTTAGGAAAACCAACATCCCAGAGCAGCTGAGCTCTTAAGGCCATAAGAACCCATTCTTGTGCTTCAACAAGCTCAGCACTGGAAGTCTTGGCAGGGATAGATGGCTACATGCTGTGAATTGATACCAGCCCTGCAACATGAACACTTACAAGAAGACCTGAATCACTTGCAGGCCAAAATCTCCTCCAGGACCCAGGTGACAGTGCAGAGAAACACATCTTCAGAGTTCCAATGGCCAGTCTGCACTCTGGTAAATCTTCCAATCTACTTCATGGAAACCCCACCATTTCATCTAATAAAGGACTTGATGAAACACACACATAATTCTAGATTCTTGTAATGTGTCTTACAAAGAGTGACATATTTCTGATGATGAAAGTAGAATATTCTCAGTCACACAATAAAAAAAAAATCTGCTTCAAAGATCCCAAAGAAAGACCTTTTCCCTTTTAAAGTAAAACTGTCAATAACACATTTCTGCCTAGGATGATAGGTATCTCATTAAAACACATAAAAAGAAACAAAAGACATATAAAAAGTAACCAAATTTAAAAGAGTGACTTTTAACATTGATATTACAAAATAAGCACCTATTTAAAAAATTAAAAAAAAAGATTCCCAGTTTAGTTTACATTTCTGGAAGAGATATGTGTATGTATAACTTAAACCTCCAGCTGGCAAAGAAAGGGCAGCACAGAAAGAAAAATTACATAGAAATCATATTTTGATTACTTTAATTCTGTAGTCTCCATAAATCATTACCTTTTTCTCCTGCTGTACCACAGTAAGCACCTTAATTTCATATTACTCAAGGGAAAATTCCTTCTATTACTTAAATTAATTTTGTAACAAATTAAACTCCCATTTTTTTCCATTTTGTTGCTGGATGTATAACGCTTGTGTTCAGTCTCTCTTTATTTCTCTGCTAATAACCTTCTCTTTGTTCTTTCCCTACAACTGTTCAAATCTGAAAGTCAATCTTTTTCTCATGTAGTTGCATCTTCACCAACACATCTGCCCATTTCCTCCAAACCATAATTTTTTAACTTTTATTCTTATTTTTCTGATGTTATGCTGCATGTTACTCCCTATTGTATCTGATATTCATATCCACAATTCTACTTGGCAATCACTACGTCCAAACTTCAATCCCCTCTCAACAGAGAATTCCACCATTAAGTACATGTTAGCATATGAGATATAAATACATTCTAATATATCCTTCATTTGATATGACAGGTACAGGCAGTACAAATATATCTGTAGTAAGAAGAATTGCTGGCACTGTAGTGCTCATGATATTGTCCTATTTCTTTAAATATGAAGCACTATTTATAAGAACTATTTCTTTAAAGTGTGAAAGTCTGATTGCATCCATGTCATGCCCAGAGACCAAAGGTTTCTGGCTTGAAAACAACCCCTTCACAGGTGAACCTGAACTTATTTTACATTGCTAAAACAACATATTTTTAAAATCAAATTTTAAGACTGAATTTGCCTGCATATGCTCTTTAAAAAAACAGGATTGCTCCTCATAAAAGGTTTTTATGTCCTGTATCTTACCAACATGCAAATGTCCATAACTGCAATGAAAAATTCAGAAACTGTGTAATTAAGAGGGTGGTGGATTCAATGATAACTAGACTGTGGTGTTTTAAATCTCTGTGAAGTCAGGATAGGTTTCTAGGCATATATATGCCTAGAAAGTTATACTAACTTGGACAGGCCAGAAAAACCGACATATACTTCAAATGAATGGTGAATAAAAGCTCTTAATGAGTTGCATGATACTGTACCTTCTGATGCAAATCTTATCTCAAGACCATATCAGACAGGAAAGCCCTGGCAAATTTTGCTAAAGCATCTCTAAGACCATACCCTCCACAGCTGTTCACCCCCTCCTGTATCACTGGCAGACCTCTAGCAGCATTAGTGAAATATAGTGTGCACCCCTGCCCTAAAACATCCATAGTTCAGCATCTTAATCTTGCACTGCTACAGAGCTGGACTAACTCTGGACTTACTAACATATGCATACCACTCTGCTGACTCTGTAAAGAGGCAGCTACCTCTGGCAAAAGACCATTTAGGAACATATTAAACCAACACACCTGTTTAAACGACCGTCAGAACTCTTTTTTTCAAATGTGGCCATTACTATGACCATCTTCAAGAAGAATTAGGGACAAAAATTGTGACAAGTGGAGTCAGCAAGCTTAGATACATTTTTTTAAAGGAAAAAATGTCATGGTTTTCCACTGGAAAAGAAGGTATGTTCAGACCCTAGTCCTCACATGGGCTCCTTTGCTTTGCCAATGTCCCAGTGAGTACACTGGAGAATGCTCCCATGCTGTGGAGGAACAGAAATTTCTATATCATACCCTACCTTCGGCACAGAGAAAGAGAGCTCTAACCATCAACAGCTCCCAGTTTTTGTTACCACACATTGCCTCTGAGCATCCAAATAATCAACTGCAGCACATACAGATACAAGGCACCTAGCTTTTAACTGGTTAGTTTAAAAACTTATCTGGCAGTGGCAATGCAGAACTGAGGATGAACAACTGCAGTGTTCCAGCAGATCAACCTGAATCACAACTGTTGCAGCTGCAGTCTTATTGGTACCTTATTGAGATGATAAATTCTGCTCAGGTTCCTCTCTACAGTCATTATTCTATCTTAGAATTAGTCTGCTGTGATTGACACACAGCATCCATCAATAATAGAGGATTTTGGTGTGCTTTGACAAATCAGAATCATTATCAATATTCCAAATAGCTTCAGAAGTCAAGTAACCAGATCACCTTCTCTAGAAGTACAAAAAGATTACATTTTATTTTCATGCAAAACCAACCTGGTTACCTGCAACACTAATATAATATTTTTGGATAATCTGTTCCAACCAAATCATGTCTATTAATCTGTAAAATACCTTCTTATTACATGGTATGGAAAATTTAAAACACTTCATCAGGGCTGCATATGAAAATATAAAGTACAGTGATTTGATGTACAGTGTAACACTATGTTAGATTTAAAAGATGCAACCAAGCACAAACACAAGAAGGAAATATGGCATGCACGTGCATGCACTGTCTCTAAACAGAGATGCCTTCAGAAAGAAATCTCCGGAGGCAGCCTTGCCTTTGTTACGCAAAGGGGATGGCTGGCATCTCTACAGACACTGCAAGTCTGAACAAACATGCTGCAATTTCTTGTTTTATTAGAGCAGTATCTCTGGCCATTGTCTGGACCTGCCTCCCCAGCTCCCCCTGAAATCCTTGAAAGGAGAGAAAGGCCTCTTCAGTGCAAACTCAATGCAAAAGCTGAGTACTCTCAGCTGATGTCTGAAGAAGCCTTTCTCTCCTGGCTATAGGTATGTGAGCATCCTGCCTTCATCCCCAGCACCACAAAGCCACCAACTCAGTACAACATGGGAGATCACCTTGCCTTGACATGCACACCACCAACCACTACTCACACAAAGCAACAGAGAACATGTGTGAATTCCAGAAACCATTTGGCTTTTTCCTTTAAAATTAAGAGGATGCACGTTGTGGGGGTTTTATTTATTTGATTGATTTTGTTTTTTTAAAAAGAAAGAAAAACAGCCTACTTCTGAAAAATCCTGTGATTCTGTGGTTCTCCATTAGCCTTTACTCAATTCTGGGTGATAGAGTTTAGTGCTTTAGGGGTTTCAGTGGTACTGCTGGGTTGACAGGTGGACTTCATGATATTAAAATTCTGTTCCAACCTTGATGGTTCTATGGTTTGATGAAGCACTAACGCATTTGCCTAATGACTTGGTTCGCCACTCCTTGCATGCTTTTCCATCTCAAAAGAAGATTGTTTTGATGGTGTAATCATTGCATGAATGCCACATTTAACTTGTTAATCAAATATGTGATGTAAGGGATGCCATTTATTATGGTAGAACATGAACTGTAGCCAGCTGAATCTCTCCACTGCACAAGTTTTACAGGATTGTAATCCCAATATAGGTGCTCAAACCATTATTTCAATGATCTAACTGCACATCTCCTACCACATGCAAACCACTATCTTGTGTAAAGTACTTAAAATGTTTAACCCACTTTTGATATAGTGATAATCAACTTGCAGCACAATGTTCCTTCCACAAGAGCAATTCATTTTCATTACTTGTTACCTCAATTCCAAGCTAAATAAATCGCTAACACTAGTGCAACATTCTAAATTAAATGGGAGATCCTCCCTTATTAAAAAATTTAAATTATTTAAAAATTTAATAAAAGCATTATAATATTGTCAATTAGAAGACATAAAACTTTATTTTATAATGTGTGTAATGCTATACCTATGCTTTTTTCTCATTTACAGATTTAGATATTTTTCTCCTAAATAGCACAGATATGCATATAACTTTTCACCTTATTTTTTTTATTATTTTCTCCTTTTTAATGTTCAGATGATTATCACAAAATGCACAGTCTCTTTCAGCATATCCACACCTCCAACAAAAATTTGCCTAAGTGCTAATGGAGATGTCACACTGGAATGTCATTGTACAAATTAAATGGACTTGTTTTACAAACTGCCTTTTCTCTGTTGCTAAGCCACCAGCCAGCAAAATTTGTGTTATTATTATTTTTAAAACAGGAGCTGGAAAGCTGTTTGTTCATTCATCGATCAAATCTTCTTAGCCTGAGGAGCCAAGAATGCAGTTTTAAGACGGTTTCAGGGTGATTAATTATGGGATGCTGTATATAGGGGGAATCCATGCTTTTGCACATGGTTGCACCATCACTTGTGCTCGCACAGAGGAAGAGGTAACAGCCAGATGAAATGAGGAGGTGGGAGTTCCCCTGTGGTGGGTAGCAGAGCTTCCTGTTGTCTCAAGCAGCCAGAGAAGGCCCATCTGAACTGAGTGGGAAGCAGCACAGCTGGACAACTCACCTGAACCAACACAGCACCTCAAGCCCCCAACTGGGGAGACTCCATTTCTCTCCCACCTCCTCCAGTCCTTGTGTTCCTAAATGCCTGGTCTCCCTGCTGCTCATCCCTGCCTGCCTGGTAAACCAGTTCAGCACCCTACCACTCACTTAGCCTAAAACCCCACTGGCTTTCTGCCAGAACAGTTACTTGAATCAACCAAATAATTTATAAACTGGTGTGACATGAGATAGGAAAGGGTGAGGGAGGGAGAGGGGGATCTTGCTTGCTTGGCAGCAGTAAGTCATCAAGTCAAATTTGACTGTATCATTGAACCATATTTAAGGGAGGAACCCAACCACTGTAAACTCTATAAACAGATGATGGAGAGAATTAACAAACTCCAGATGGCTATTTGGCCTGCATAAAAGCTAAAATGTCCTCTACAGGTACCTACATTTCCTCAGTAAAACTCTGGAAGCATCACATTTAGTTTTAAGAACCAGGTGGCAAGGATTTTGGATTCCCTCTTCCCCTCCTACTTCTCTCACCCAAACAGCACCTCATTCATTAATCTAAATTGAAAATTAGGGATGGATTTATTTCCTGCTATAAAGCGGTACACTTCTATCGTGGTTCAGGCAATTTAAGAATATCCTTTCATACCTCTTTCTGATATTATTCTTTTAGTCCCCTAATTTTAGATAGTTAAATTGAAAGAAAAATTTTAAAATTTTGAGTTTGTTTTCCAATTCTGATTCTTCTAATTTTACCAGTCATTATGGACATGAATCTCTATGTTCCAGCCTATAATAGTCATACAGAGCAGGAAGAGAGAAAGAAACAGCTTGCAGCTGTTTTGCCAAGAGCCAAGGTAATAAATGGTAATAGATTTTGTGAGCAACTGACAAAGGCTTTTATGAGATTTCCCCAGAACCCTACTATGAGACAGACTTACAGTTCTGCTTAGAGTTGGTGGTTCCTAACCATGCTCCATTTCCATGTGGAACATGGAAAACACGCTCTAGCCCTGTCTCAGCTATCAGTCATCTACACTAATTTGGAAATGCTCCTTGCATTTAAAATCTGTAAGCCACACACATTTGTGGTAGTTTGCATGCTTGAATACTAGAGTTTTGCTTCTCTACATGAATGAAGTCACAGGGAATAGATATTTTTCTTACTGCCACAATATGAGCCCTGGACTTGCCTAGTTTGATCCACGACAGCATGAACATAATCAGCATTCTGGGCTGCATTGGCATGACCTGCCAGCAGGTTTCAGTATGTGATCCTTCCTTTCTACTCATGAAGAGACATGTGCTCTGTTGGGCCCAGTACTGAGACCAGCACACAAGGGACAAGGGCATAGTGGAGCTAGAAAAGCCACAGAGGTGATTAAGGAACTGGAGCCCCAAATTTCTGAAGAGAAATTGAGAGAGTTGTTATTCAGCCTGTGGAAGAGAAGGCTCAGGTGGGAAACTTAGCAGCACTTGAAAGTACCTGGGTAGGTGTAATGAGAGAGAGACAGGCTCTTCTCAGAGGTGCCCAGAGACAGGACAAGAAGCACAGGACAAACTGAATTACAAGATGCATTCAGACATGACAATAACACTTCTTTATTGTAAGGGTGTTCAAGCTTTTAATCAGATTGTTCAGAGAGGGTGTGGAAGTCTCCAGCCCTGGAGATACTTCCAACCTGACTGGATTCATTCCTGGACAATCTGCTCAATTGATGCTGCTCAGCACAGGGGTATGAGACTAAAGGATCTCCAGAAATGGGCCCAGCACTTTGTTAATCCATGAATCTATAGCTTGCATGAAATCACATACCAAATGTGAAAAATTAGAAATAAAATCTATTTTAGTAACTTCATTTTAAGCCATCCTCTCTCGACTTAGAGACACAAATAGAAGTGGAAAATAACAGATATTTTTCTATTCATATTATTTATTATACTCCTAAAAGCTAAGAATATTCAGAATATTCAATATATCTTTCTTTAACTTCACAGCTAATATTTTCATTGCATTTTGTGTATGGACATGCATATAAACATGTGTGACCAGGACACTCTATACCCACATAAGTATTTAGAAAAATGTAGATAAAGGTTCATAAAGAAATGTTTGCAGTATTTTGCTTTCAGTTTTGTAGTCCAGTGCTCAACTCCCTATTTGTTCTAATCATTTAATGTATTTAAGGATTATATATATAAAGATAAAATTTTTCCTTGCACTTCTAAGCATTTTTTTATCTGAATCACAACTTCTTGGTATTTCATTTCATCAAAAATTATCTCTCTATTCTTTCCCAAGTATTTAGATAAAAGGAATAGCCACTGCAAATGAAAGGGGCTTGCCAAATTTACAGTGAAGAAAAAGATAACATAATCTTACTTTTATTAATTTCCTTAACTCATTAAAGCTGTTCTCAGCATCTACTGCATATTTTGCAGCAATTAAGCATATAAAGAAATAAAGTAAAACCATGAACCATCTCCAAGCTCCAGGAAAGGCAAAAAACAGAACTTGAATTTACGTTTTCTGAGCAAAACAAAGGTAAACATTAAAAAAATGCACTGAAATTACTGCATAAATATTTTTAATATTATTCATAACTACATTTTCCCACCACAATAATTTCAGCAAATAAAATCCTATGTGGGAGTTACAGAATGTAACTATGTAAATCTATGTACGTAGATGCAACATTTTTTTTTCTGAGTTCCACTAATAGCCAAGATGTACCATGACATAAGTAGAGAAATGAGCACCTCAGGAGAGCAATTCAACTCATCTACTAACTTGTTTCTTAGACTGAAATGAATCACCCTTATTTAACCTCCATTAACTACAAAGGGATCCCAAAATTACCATTAGATTTGCAACCATACATTTGGACATTTTTGTTAAAACATATGACTCCCATCCTTTTTATTTTCCTTCTGAAATTAAAAGAGCAACATTTGTCTGTAGATTAAGAATATTTTTTGTTATAATGTAATAAATGAGCAGACTACAAAAACATATGACTCTTCAGATCTTGCATTTAAAACCTCAAAAACTATAAGTTGCCAGGGAAGTATACTACAAGCTCCCTCCAAAGCTAGTTAAATCTTGAAAAAAATTAAGAAACTACTAATAAGAGTACAGGACAGCGTACCTGTGCTGGCTTGATCTAGCTAGCACCCAAACATTAGCAATTAAGGGATTGAAATGTGGGTTTTAACAATGCTTGTTATTTATTTAGCATGTATAACCTCAATGCACAGAAAGTTTGTGCCTGGACAAACATATGTTAGAATTCATGCTGTGGCTTCTGCTACTCTAAGATATGCAGCTAGCTTGAAGTAAAACAAATATTCTAGCACAGGCAATTAATCATGCCTTTGTTCCTCCTGTGTATCCTATTCTATGTCATTTAGCACACAACCTTGTATTTTGGAATGAAGCTGAACAACACTGCCCAAAGGGGAATTCTCAGAGGTAATGTGTTTGTGGAGGGGAAATTTTTTTTTCTTTTTTTTTTTTATCTTAGCAAGAAGTAAGGCAAGGACTACTAAACTGTGTAAGTAAGAGAAGGGTTTTAAAAGAAGCCCAGAGAAAGAAATATTAAAACAAAAAAAGGAAGAAAATCTTCATTTACTCATGGACACCACATTGCACTGAAAGCCTACCACAGACACTTTATTTTACCTTTAATCCTTAAGCCTGTGTTTATCAACTTCTTGACAATCTCTTATCAGCGCTACACTGGAAAGGTGGGTTGGGCCTGAAAGTTGTAGTTTCAGGTACTGTGATCAGTGAGAACTAAAAGTTGACCTACAAAGCATTCTGTAGAAGTGCAAAAATGTCTCTCGACCATCTTTCCCCTCCAAATAACTATTTTTCATCAAAAATTGGAGTCTTTCTGATGCAGAAGAAAATATACTTTCATATTATATAAAATATATATTTTAAATATATTTTAATATATCCTAATATATTAAAACCTATTTTTGCATTAATAAAATGAATATGTTTAATTTAAAATATATCTTCATATATTTTTATAAATTAAAAACATTTTTAATATTTTTTAAAACTGACTGCTGCTTGAAACAGTATGCTCTCAGTCTCCCCTCAGTGTGGCTGACTGGATAACGTGTCCATGAGCACTGGTCAGGGTCAGGAACTATTTATGCAAAGCTAAGCACTGAAGGAGGAATACCTGCTTTTCTTCAGGTGAAAAGCCAGTTGAGGCATGTCAAGAATCCAGAAGTTAAGACTCAACTGTGAGCCATGCTACTCACCAAAGCAACCTCAGTGTTATATGAGGGGAAAAAACAGGAGTGAAGCAGGAAAGACAGATATCCCATAATCAGAGCAGAAAGTCACCCATATCCCCCCATTTGGAGATCATGTGACAGCACATCCACAGGGAAGCCAGCAGTGTGATGTACATGACATCTGCCTCTGACCTGCTGAACTCCTCCAAGCAAGACACTAACCAGGCAGGACACAAGTTGGATAACCTCTGTGGGAATAATTTTGTTGAGAAGCGGGTAGAAATCTGCCTAGTCTATTCCACATTCATTTACATGAGAATGGAGTTATTTCACTTGATTATGTCAGAATAACCCTGATCCAGCTAATAACAGGATAAACAATGGAATTCTATAAAAATATTGTCCCTACATTTATACAGAATATTATTTTAAGAGTATCTGGCACATTATGGGGTTTTGAAGATAAAAAAAAATTGGCAAATTTAAGGGTTAAATGTTAAATACAAAAGGTTTTAAAAATCAATTTGGTCAAATTTGTTAGGATTCTGTGTTCTTTTTGGTTGGTTTTTTCCAAGTGCTGCTTACTTATAGAATTCTTTGTAAAAACTTCCCTGAGGTGAAAAATGTTAAGATAACATTAAGATTAGAAAGATATACTTTACAAGAATGTGTGTAGGTGGGAGAGGGATAAGACTGTATGTTGAAATACTAAACAAATAATAACTACTGACTATATGAAAAGTTAAAACAATCCACAGGTTTTGAGTTCTGTACCATTCAGGTTTTATTTTATCTTCCTTGAATTCTTGGCTTTTCAGCTATGTGATTTAAAGGTCCTTCTATGACTTTCAGAATAGCACTTCTTAATTTCCTTAAGGATCTTGGAGGAGGGTCAAGGAGGAGTAAGGACTGTTTCTTATATATACAATTTGGAAGCACAGAACTAGTAAGAATTTTCTCAAATGATATATTCTCTTTTCAGTTCTTTCTAAGTTTCCAGGAGAGATTTGCTGCTGTCTCTAGATGCGGGAAAAATCAGTAATAGTTGAAAGTTTCTACAAATTCCTGCTCTATTAATTTCAAGGCCAAAAGAGGCATCTGTAATGCTTTAGCTTGATCTTCTGCATTGAGAGAACCTAGTAGACCACTCAGTAACTTTGTGTTGGATGTAGCTTCACAGGTGGGTTTTTTTCTGTAAGATATCTGTTCTTGGAGACATCAGAATCCACCATTTGCCTTGGAAATCTGTTACCAGTTAGGATCACCTGCTCTTAAAAACTACATTCCTATCTCTAAGCTGAATTGTTCTGCATTCTAAATCCAAACACTGATCCTTGTGATGCCACTAACATGGGTGAAACATAGAAATCAAGCTTCTGAAAATTTCCAGCAGACCAGAAGCAGCTTAGCCTCTTTGTTTAGCAAAATCACCATTACTGTTATGTTTCATGAAACAAGGCTTCTCAGGAAATTATGCTTCTCAGTTTTTGTGAAACTTGACAAGTTCCACAATCCTTCAAACAAAACATTATAAACTGTCCAAACTGTCAACTTCATGAAGCTCAGCATTTCCTAAATGTTTAAGATAATTTTGTAACTCATTGCTATGTCAAATGCTGTAGAAAAAAAGCCTATATTAACTCTTAATAGTTATCTGCATACCTAATACTCAGTCTAACCACTCAATCTTTTTGGAGTCATCAAACATATCCAAGAAAAAAAAAGCCAAAAAAAAAAAAAAAAGCCAAAAAAGCCCCCAAACAAACAAACCCCACAAAAAACCCAACCTGAAAACAAACAAACAAAAAAACAAAAAAAACCCTTCACAAGTCAAAATTAATACTTGAAAGAGAAAATCTACACAAAAACTATTATGTTTCAAAAGTACTCAAAAGATATGAAAACTACAAGATTTAAACAAAGAATATATAGAAAACCCACAAGATTTATGCAAAGAATATGTTTTACAACATATTTTTGCTCCAATGTCCATATATTCCATTCCAAGCACAAAATTGATGAAGTGCAGGAAAAAACAGTATAGAAGCTATTTCTTTACCTAAATAACACATTTCCTGTTGATGAGGGACTAATCAAGCAAAGCCATGCATTGTCAAATCAGGTTCCATCGCATTTGCCAAAGTATGTCCCAGCTAGGAAAAGCAGCTCCATCCCAAAGACCTTGCAGACAGTCTTACTTAAAATAGATGTCAAGTCCACAGAGGATTTAGATTTATTCTCTTTTAGCTGTGGAAGCCAGGGGAAGTCTGTTAAATAACAAACACATTTACCACACACAGGAGGAATCTCTGAGGTGCCCCAGTTAGATGAAGTTTCCCTAGAAGCAGAGAGCATCAGAAAGTAAAGCAGTCACTTGACATCTCAGTAACTCGGTAACCAGATATTGATCCAGGAATGTCTCCTCCTCAGAGGTTTAGATGAATCCGGGACCTCAAAACAATGAATAAGGCCTGGTTCATGTGTGTAATTAAGGGAAGTTAAAAGAACCATGAAAAATCACAAGTTGCATACTTATGTGCTTTAATAGGTGGTTACAGTTGCATTTGAGGGAAGGACATAATTTTATCATATGATTTCAAGCAGAGTTCCTATGACTGATAATTATCAAACTACTTGAAATAATAGCAGTAACTACAAAGAGACTAACAGTCTAAAACTACGTTTGCTTATTACTCAATATGTTGAAATTTTTACAACTTTAAGACTAACATTGCATTCAATGGGTTTGCATTTCTCAGGTCTAGATTCTTTGGAGGCTTCTTTCAATTTTCAAGCACGCTAAGAGTAGCAAAATGCATTTTCTCAGAAACAGCTCTCTTGAATGACAGAAAAAGGGAATTAGTAAAAGGCTATTTTGGGGAATACAGTGAGAAAACTCAATAAAGAGAAAAAAAGACTGACCTCATAAAAACATATTTCTCTTCCCTGTCTCATCCTCTTTCCTAAAGATTTAGTAAGCATTTGCAGGGCATTAACTGGACTATGGTGCCAATATATTTTCATGAGCTGATCAAAAAAAAAAATCATATAATCTTGAATTTACTTGTGCTATGAACCTAACAATTCATTAAAGGAGTTTAAATAGCAGCCTAATTTGGGTTGGTGGAGACATGATACAGGAATCACTGCAAGCTCACTACCTTGGTGTAGAGATATGGGTGGTTGGGTTGTGTGTGTTGAATGGGGAATAGGAACACAAAAAATAAGATACTTTACATGCTAGAAGTACATTAGTACTTCTTCATTTAAATAGTTATTTTCCCTTAAATAAACAAATAAAACATTTTTCTATTGTGATCTATTCCTCCATTCTTCATAATCTGAAACTCAAGAATTATGCATTATATGATTCAGGGCAGAACAACACTGGTGAAAATTATTCTGCTTATTTGAATCTAGCCCAGTTGAGATCCTTAAACAGGTGGGAAGTAGTACATTTTAAAATCAGAACATAGCATACAGTAAGCTTAAAAAGACCCACAAGACTCTGCCATGCTATTGCTACAATACTTGCAGGACATACTACTAAATTATTTTCTGTCTGTCTTTAAGTGGGAGGGAGGGGAGGGGAAAGGAGAGCTAGATGAAAGTATTTGAGCTCATGGGCTGGCTGATGAATCCCAATGAAATCCTTCATTTTTAGGCCACTTCAACCACTACAGTCATAAAACTTTGGTTAAATGCATAATCTGCCTATTCCAGCTACTCTTTCCTCTTCTTGCCTGTGTTTTTTCAGTGGTGGCAAAACAAAACAGTAACAAAAGCAATACTTCGCTTTATCTTATTCCCACTTGCCACTGGTGTACAAAAAACAGGATTCTGCAGGAGCACAGGCTAAGTCACATTTCCTACAGCCTAAAGGTAACAGCAGTTTTATAGGAAATACCTACTTAAGATTCCTCAGGCAGCACAGAAAATTGAGCACAGGTCTCAAATATCTGCAACCCGTACAATATGAAAGGATTTAATAAGTAAAAGCAAGACACTGGCAATCTCATGTCCTTTCCTATGTTTAGTGTAATACCCAAATCAGCCAACAAGCTTGAAAATTTCCACTTCACCAACTAAAATGTACACCTTGCCAGCGCAGAACACCGCTCTTTTTAATACTTACATGATTTATGCAATTCTAAGTACACATTAAAAGGAAACTATGGGCAAAACTGGATTAGAATTCAGAGCAATTGTTACTATGCCACATCTAAATCTACTCATCCTCAATGTTATGAACAAAATCTAAATTTATTTTGGCTATTAATACAGCACTTCAAGGACCTCCACTTGATTAGGATTAATCCAGGACAAAATCCCACCCAAAATACCCACTAGAGAAACTCTGTCATTTGGATCTTAAATGTATAACATTGCATCATCTATCCCTAAAGAAGAAGCTGAGTGTGATGCTCTGTGCATCTGACAGGAAAATAAAAAGGTATTCAATAATTTCCTTTCCACTAGAATCTTTTATCTCTACCCAAAATGCTCTCTGTGCAATTCTTTCAGGAGGGATGTATCTGAACACACAGTACTACAAATGCTCTACGGCCATGATGATCCAGTTTAATGGCATAGACATTGACTGAATTCAGCACAAAGCCTAGGAAAGTCTTGAAATAATACACAGGGTACCTCAGTGGGTTTTTTAAACTGGCTACAGTGTCTCAGGCTCTTGAGTTTACAAGTTCTGCCTAAAAAGCAGACATCAGAATAAGAAATCAAATACTTCGAAGGCCGTAAAAATTCTAGGGCAAAAGAGTTTTAGGGACAGCTGAATAACCTTTTAGCTATGAGAATCTTATCTTGCACAACGTGCTCTTGAACACCACAGAAGTGAGTGAAAAAAAATTTCTCACCGATTTCAGTGATGGAGGCTCAAACCAAAAACCTTGAGGCACAAAGAGCCTCACTGGAGGCACTGGGCTTTGAATTAGACTTCAAATGTTTCTTAAAAGGTATCCTTAAAATTTCCTCTCTAATTATTATGTTATTTCCTAACTGCAAAGCTTTAGAGAGGCAGCAGCAAAGTGTGTGGTAACAGCATTCCTACAGTCTTGACGTAAATGTGCATTATACAGCAGTGAGAGAAGTGCAATGCTGGTACTTAAGAGTTACTGAGATTGGAATCCTGGCAAACATTCAGGGCAATGGCGTATCAAGCCGACTGAATTAATGTTTTACTAATGACTTGAACTTCAACAAGTCAAAATCCTTCTTCAGCAAGGGGAAAATTTTTTGTCTTTTCAAAGAGCTTCCTAAGGGCTGACTGCTAAATGAAATCTTTTCTAGTAGTAAACCCAAAACCTAATTAGTTGAATCTGTTAAAGAAAAATTCACTGAAGGAAACCCTAGAGAAAACAAGGCACACTATACCAGCCTAAGATATTTTCATCTAGACCAAACCCAATCAATAATCAAGACAAGTCAAATGAATTAATTTACTCTATTCACTCTGCTTGCACCATTCCTGGCTTTTAATTTCATAGAATCATATAATCATCTAGGTTGGAAAAGACCTTTAAGATCATTGAGTCCAACCACAAACCCAAGACTACCGAGTTCACCACTAAATCATGACATCCACATGTCTTTTAAATACCTCCAGGGATGGGGATTCAACCACTTTCCTAGACAGCCTGTTTCAATGCCTCATGAGATTTTCCATGAAAAATATTTTGAATATCCTATCTAAACCTTCCCTGGTGCAACTTGAGTCCATTTCTCCTTGTCTTGTCACTTGTCACCTGGGAGAAGAGGCCAACCCCCACCTCACTACACCTTCCTTTCAGGCAGTAGGTGGTGAGCAGTGGGATCTCCCCTGAGCCCCCTTTTTCTCCAGGGTAAAAACCCCCAGCTGCCTCAGACGTCCCTCACAGAACTTGTGCTCCAGACACTTCACCAGCTCCATTGCCCTTCTGTGGACATTCCAGCACCTCAGTGTCCCTCTTGTAGGGAGGGGCCCAAAACCGAACACAGGATGCACGGTGTGCCCTCACCAGTGCTGAGTACAAGGGGACGATCCCTGCCCTGGTACCAATACGGGCCAGGATGCCATTGGCCTTCTTTGCCATCTGGGCACAAACTGGCTCATGTCCAGCTGTTGTCAACCAGTACACCCAGGTTCTTTTCCCCCAGCCTGTAGCACTGCATGGGATTATTTTGACACAAGAATGGGAGCCAGCACTTTGCCTTGTTGAACTTCTTCCAGTTGGCCTTGGCCCATCGATCCAGCCTGTCCAGATCCCTCCTGCACTGAAGAAGATCAGTACTCCCACCCGACTTGGTGTCATCAGCAAACTTACTGGGGGTGAACCTGGTCCCTCATCCTCTGTCATTATTTTTCTCCCCACATCCAATTCCGGATAGAGATTTTCCTTACTCCTTTTTTTGTCTCACTAATGTATTAATAGAAATTTTTAAATTGTTTTTCATGGCAGTAGCTAGATTAAGCTCTACTTAGGATTTGGCTCTTCTAATTTTCTCCCTGCGTAAATTCATGCTATCCTTGTACTCCTCCTGAGTTGCCTGCCCTTCTTCCAAAGGTGATAAGCTCTTTTGTTCACCAAGTTCCAGCCAAAACTCTCTGTTCAGGCAAGCTAGTCTTCTTCCCTACTTCTGGTACATGAGGATATCCTAGTTCTGCATTTTTAAGATTTTCTTATTGAGGAACGTGTGGCTTTCCTGGCTCCCTCTGCCTTTCCGGACTGTCTCCCAAGAGACTCTCTCAACCAGGCTCCTAAACAGGCCAAGGTCTGCCCTTCAAAAGTCCAAGATGGCAGTTCTGCTGATCCTCTTCCTTTAAACTCATTAGTTTTGTGATAGCTGTGCCCAAAACAGTCTCCAACCACCACATTTCCCACAAGTCCTTCCTTCCCTGCTCATAAACAGCAGGTCCAGCTGGTACCCTGGTTGACTCACTGACCAGCTGTTTCAGGAAGATGTCTCCCATACATTCCAGGAACCTCCTTAGACTGCCTCCTTCTTGCTGGCCTGGACCTACAGCAGGCATGCTACAAGCTGAAGTCCCCCGTGAGAGCAAGAGCTAGTGAATGTGAGCCTTCTCACAGCTGCTTATAGAATATTTCATCTGCCTTTTCATCCTGGCTGGGTGCTCTATAACAGACTCTCACCAAGAGATCTACCATGCCGGTCTTTCCTTGATTCCTACCCCTAAACACTCTACTGCCTCCATCGTTAAGCTCCAGCCAACCAAAGCACTCCCTAACTTACTTTGATACCAATTATAAAGAACAAGTAATATAATTTAGGAAAAAACTGAACAGCATCCAAGCCAAATTTGGGTTTATGAAACAAAAAATAATTGTCTTCATTTTTCCAGAAAAAACACAGAGGCTGATGAGGCAAGAATTGCCCTATTAATATCTAGCAAGGCAAACAGAACCTAGCACCAGTGAGAATGGTGCAAATAAGATGCACAAATTGTGAAACCTTGATGACAAAACATGCTATCATTATATTTTCTCCATTTTAAATTTAATTTGATTCTTAGCATCTTTCCATAGATTAGTAGTTACTAATTAATACTCACTATCCTTTTTTGTTGGAATACTGTTTTTCATGTATCTGTTGTTTGTTTCAGAGATCCTTATCGCTATTTGAAAAAATATCAACCTGATTTTTAAAGAAATCTATAAACTTCCTGCATACATTTTTTTTGCTATCAAATGGACCTGTATGGGAACTCCAGAGGACTCTACACAGTTAACTGGCCAGTGAAGTGATATAAGCTAAACTTATCTTGAGGGCTGTTTAGAATCCCTTGATTAAAATGAATTGGGAAATTAAACAAACTGTTAGCAGGATTTCTTGACAGCAGCCAGTGTCCCTTCTCTAGAGCTCTTCAGAATACCCAAATCAAAAATATTTCCAACTGACTTCCAAGATAATTTCACAAGCTTATTATAGCTCACTTTAGGAATTAGCGTCTTTCTGCAGGTTCTCATGTCACTGGCAATCAGTGTTACTGCTGAGAGTTCTCAATTCTTCTACTTAAGCCTAGTGTGTCTTCTTAATCCCTTTAATTCTTGCATTTTGACCTAATTTTACTGCTCATTGTCATGCTTCTTTGGCTGCTATCTGGGCCTTCCTCTTTATCACAAGAATATAAAAGCTAAATTGTGGATTATTTTTAAGTAAGAAGCCTGTTAAGTACTTATAGGGCTACCTTATCCCTTCCTTGTCTCTCATCTGACCAGGTCAAATGAAATCAATGGCACTATTCAGCTTGGGAAAACAAGAGTGATTGAGCTTCAAGTGCTGAACTGGCAAACTTTGTTGCAACTGTATCTGTTCTTTGAAAGTGTGATTACTCAGCAAGTGATCTCAGGTGGAAACTCGAAAAATACTATCAGCAGGTATTGCTGTTTGAGACATTTCCTTTCTATTCAACCAGCCCAACAGTCCAGGAACTGATTCTTTATGGATGAAAAGACCATTGGCCCTGACTCAAGGAGAACTGGAACAGAATCAGTATCTGCCTGCTCTAAACCCTGATCTAAACCACCAGCCTAAGGGTTACTCTGGAAGGCACTGATCCTAAGCCATTTCATTCTGTGGAACATAGCAGTATCACCAGCAAAGGAGAAATATAGGGAAAAGGGAAAAGAGGAAAGAACACATACACACACACAAAAAAAAAAAAAAAAAAAAAAGAGAATTTTTTGGCTTTGTGGTAACAATACTTAGTTGAAAGTGGAACATTCAAGTGCAGGCAATATTCAAAAGAGTAATTAAGAACTCATATACTTGGGCAGCAAATAGAAAATCAATACAAAACAGGCCAGAGTGTAAGTGAAGGCGTATTAGTGGAAGTGTGGGTTAAAAAGCCTCTCAAATGAAGGAAGGAATTTCATCTGAGACTTCTAGGTTTGGACAAAGTGCCCTAAGTTCTGTATAAAAGACAATTAAAACCATAATTGACTCTCCTTTACTAATCCAAGGCAAACCCACCCCTTCAAATATACTGCTTTGCTTTTTAAAGAAAATTATTAAAAATACAAGATGGGGAGCAGAGGGAAAGCTTTGTTTTTTGGATAAAATCACCATTTGAACTCAAATTATCAAAGCCAAACAAAAATTCTCTTGCCAAATCACACAGCTACCCTCATTTGTCTCA
This sequence comes from Serinus canaria, assembly GCF_022539315.1. NCBI lineage: Eukaryota > Metazoa > Chordata > Aves > Passeriformes > Fringillidae > Serinus > Serinus canaria. The sequence goes on along the minus strand of NC_066313.1, from coordinate 50,377,284 downwards.
AACATACATCTTGTTTCAACTAGACAAAGCAGGTCTTTTCTATGTCCATATTTGAAGGATAAGGTGATAGTCAAGTTAGAAATGGAAAATTCAGTAATTCCCATGACTCGGTCTAAAATGCCAGGACAAGGAGACCAATATAATAACTAGTACAGAAGACAATGAAAATCTTTCCACTGAGATTAGTAAGGCTTGTACCAGACTTTCTAAATGTTCCATATAAGCATCTCTTAATCCTGTATATTTTCACAGATACCTAATTTTGCTGACGCCTTGCAACCACATTCAAAATAACATCCCCATGAAATCATCTTTTATTTACAGTAAAGTTTATTTTGATTTTTTTTAATATATAAACTGTAGTGTCAAGCTAACTATTTAAATCCTCTGATAATACTTACAGTAACAAGTGTGACATGTGGAAAATTGCTTGGGCACCATCCTAGAGTATATTAAAACAGCAGCAACAAGCCTGGCAATGGACCAGAATCCAATACAGTACTTGGCAAATGATGGCAAATAAACCCCAAACATGTGATGTGTCCTCATTTTTAAGCCAAAGATAAATGTAGTTGATGTGTCTTGCCAAGACTGGTATGCCCAAATGCCGTAAGTGAGGTCAAGCAAGGATGCTGCAAATAATCCCCAATCCTATTTTACCAATTTGCTACTTTAGGAACTGTCCAAAAGGTCTGATATCACACTATTATTATTACTATAGCTCACCCAGGAAAAAACATTGGCATTTTAGCTTTGAAAAATAGCACTGACAACTGTTATAGTTTAATAATTAAAGTTAAGGGTGAAATATTACTCCCTCATAAATTAATAAAGCATACCTAAATAGTGAAATTCAGGTATGCTTTATTAAAAAAGCATAAAAAAATATTATTTGTTTAGCAAAACAAAGAATGACAGATGCAATAACTGTATTTCACTAACTTAATGGAGAGTTTTCTCTAGGCAGTGGAACATGATTCTTTATTTCTTGCATAAACATATTTGGGAAAAGTTTATTAAATTTTCCCATAAATTTGGCTTAAAGGCCAATTTCAGGGAATTCTTTTTGAAAGATTCTTGCTTCAGTAGAGATTTAGCCAAATGTTAGTATAGCAAAATGCAGTGCTGTGTGAAGGCATTTAGGGATCTGTAACAAAAAGTTTAAGTAAGATTTAGCTAATGATGCAAATCACCAGTTTTAGTGAGCCATGGCTTTGCGATGCCTTGGCTTTAAGTCAGAAAAGCTGCCCAAAGAGCCTGAAATGAAACAATTCTTGTTTCCCTAGTGATCCTGGCATTCCTAAACCAGCTATGAAAAGCTGTCATTACTTCTCCTTTGAAACCATTCTGCCCTTGAGGCAAGTTGTTGCAAGATATCATAGCAGTCCTAAAGAAGCAGTTTGGAGGACTCAAGCGCTGAGCAGAGAATGAAGTTAGGTAAGGGACAGGCCGATTATGGTTCAAATAAAAGCTGGATAGGAAATGGGTTTTCCCCTCACACAATCAAGGGGTTTTTTTAGAATGCTCCAGACCAAAAAGCCCACATCAGGGTGCTCTCATTTTGTTACTCAAAACAGGAAACTGTAACAGAACTGACTAATGCCACACTAGTAATATTACTATTAATATTGCATTATTACTGGTGTGTCACTGGCCTCTTGCAACAAAAAATACTGAGGCTGAACACAGAAATTTCTTCCATGGCTGCTGCAATCCTGGTTGACAGTTTCTCAACCTTCAGAAGACAGACAGGGGAGGAGGGAGAACAAACACAGCAAACTACTGCGATGAGAGCACTAGTCAAGTAACAAGCAGGCCAAGAACAAGGTCTTCTTTTAAAAATATCTGGGATCAGACCATTATTTAAGAGAGATGAACATTCTTTCACTGACTTTACATGACCTGATCTTGAACATTTCAGAGTTATCTACAAAACCTAAATAGAATAAAGAATTTTTCTTATGGGAATCAAAAGAAGAATACAATAGCTGCTCTCTAACAGGCAGTCCACATGCTGCCACAGCAGTGCTGCTAACCTGGACACCCACTGCTGGGCATGGGAATGTATTTCATCTTGATACTGCCTCTGGAGGCATGGAGGTTCTGCTGGGGTTTGAGTTTACAGCCAGTTTTGGGGTATGTTTGTTTTACACGACACAATCAGCAGTATTGCCGAAAAAAACTGCCTTAAACCAGTTCAACCAGTTTCAGATTATTTCAAACAGCAACTTTCATGAGAAAATATCTTCTACAGAACCTGGGTATTAAACCCATATTCTTAGTCAATTATTACAACTTGCTGCAGTGACAATAATGAATCTCAGATGAGCAAAAATAAAGAGAAGGTAAACAACAGACTTCAGTTTTACTGCATTTTCCATGCTCAGTTCACATAAGGAGTAAAAATGCCTCAGACAACTCATAAGGGATGTAGCATAAAATTGTAGAGTGCAGTTTTCTGAAACAGGCATCAGAGCTCAACATTATCTCAACTGGACCTAATTTCTGTGTCAACTTTCATTCTATACAGATTAATGCCATTTTGCACAGCTGAAGCACCAACTCTATGCTGTGCCCTACACACATAATTTTCCCAAGCTACCAGTAATATGAACTTGCTGCAGAAACTGCAGCTTCTCCTTAAAATTATCAGATATAAGTTAGCCTATGGTTGTGTTTCTCATTCATTAAAAGACTGAAGCATTTTCAAGTGGATCTTTGTTTTTTTCAGTCTAGTGAGTCTCTCAATAGTGTTGAAACTCACATACCAGAAATACATGCAGGAGTTCAGCTATCAGTCTAGATTTGCATTTTACCTCCCCATGAGAAATAAAAATCCTGCTTTCCCTGCGTTCTGGTAGCATTCATTCCTTTATTAATCATTGAATTAAGAATTTTTATAATGTAAACATCAGGATTCACCACTGTCACATGCTTGCACTTGCTAAGAAGGGTTTTTTCTCCACCTTCTTAATGGAATGTAGAGGCCACTCTTGAGGAATGTGATTCAACTGAGACTGTTTTGCAACCTTTCTGAAAAAGAAAATTCTACACTTCTTTCAAAGTTTCACAGCAATGGACTCATAACACTTTTTCAGCATCAAGTGATCTCCACATGATTATTTTAGGATTAGACTTCAAAACAAAATGGAAAGCAAATTCTAATATGAACCACAGTAGTTTCTTTGAAAATGTCACACAGCTAACTCAGCAGCATCTGATACACTACAGAGTCTTATTCTAAGTAAAACAGCATGGGCTCTCTCACTTTATAGCAGATCATATTGAGGCTAAATCTCTACACAGGGAGCCAAATAATGCTTTCTACCTTTAAAAAACATTAGTTTTGATAAATAGGGGAATTGTGTTCAGTTTATTTTACTTTTTAATTACTCTTATTAAAAATGCCATTTAAAGCCAGAAAATCTCTACAGCCATAGATTTGTAGGTAATTGATGCTGACAATAAGACTCCTTCAGAGCTTTAAACCTGAACCAGCTCTTCCTGGTGAAACCTCTAATTTTGGTTTGAATACAGCAGGCCTATGCTCTTGCTTGTTAATTATAGTCCTAAGGAGTTACTTTCCTTTTAAATGGATTTCCTTTCTCTTCATATTGAGCCCATGTATGTTCTCTTTAGTTAGCACCACAAAGTTTATGATGAGCTAGCCATAATCCCCAAGCTACTCTTCATTTGTCTGTACTTCAGTTTTCTCTGCTGGTTACTAAGCAAACAACCTTGTTCCAGCACCATATTTCATGCTTTCAGATCCCAGGTCATGCTTTGGTATGCAGCATGGCACTCACCTCACTCCCACTGGGAGAAGGGGAGCAGGCAAGGGGCCAAGAGCTGGCAGAGGGCTGACTTGGCCCTTTCACCCTCACCTACCTGCCCAGTCTGTTGTTGCCCTAACTTGCTTACCATAAATACTATTGCATGTGAGAAGATAAACAAAATTCCAAATCCACAACAAAGCTCACACCAGAGCAGTTTGATGACTCCTTGTACTTGGTCTCCAGGCAATTGCATGAAATAACAGCCTCAGGCCCCAAACTTTCATCATTTAAGAGGCTGACAAAAGAGCTTCTGCATTTCTTTTTATAAGTCAGAGTATAAAGAGCATGGCAGATCAGCCACCAAAAGACAGACCTAGAGGAAGTCATGCTCTTCTCCTATTTGCAGTTCAGAGATTATGAACAAATATCACAGGACGTGTAGAAAAGTATTTTACAGGCAACACTACAGGTCTGGGGCAAAAATAACTTTCTAATTCATGTCACATGAAAAGAGCAGGAAGTACTGTTGTATGTTCCCCTTGCTGAGGCATGAAAGCCTAGAAGATACAAAATACTTGGGTTGCAAGATGCCACTTATTTTAGGGTTTTTAAATTATTTGAAAATATATTATCTGAATTATACAAATGCATATTCATTCATTGAATCATGTTTTGAAATGTTTCTTGATTTGAACCAGACCACTCAGGGACTATCGCACAATTCAGTTTAAGTAAAGTCCCACTTATTTGATTTACAGCACTAGGTACTGCAGGGTAGCACAAACCTGTTACTACTGCAAAAATCTTGATACAGGAGATGGAAGTCTGAAGTGTGGCTTTCCATAATGGATGTTGATCACCTGTGCTCCATCTTTCACTCAGCTCTTGAGTGGAGTCTCTTAATATGATTTGGCTTAAAATCAAAAAAAAATCCTAAACAATAGCCTTGGTACAACTGAAAGTCTGCCAAAATACATCTGAGTTGCAAAACACAGGCTTTGAAGTCTTTCTGAGAAGGGTGGAAATAGAAGTAGATTAAATTGCTGGATTTTTCATCTGTTACAGATTCTAAAGACATTGCTAATAAATTTGAGATATTTCAGACAGACAGCTACTAATGTTTTGATCACAACTTCCTCAACTTTAAATGTGCCTTTACCATCTTGAAAATCAGAAATACTCTGAAATGCAACACAGCTCATTTTTCTGTCAACAAATAGCCTCAGGATAGCAAAAACCATTTTGCCGTCTCGCTAAGTAGTGTCTGTGACAGTAATGTCACAACTTCCAAAGGCTCTAAAAAAATCAGCAAGCACCTTGTTATCATGATTCTTTGTATTCTGAAAAACAGCATGCTGTTACAATTGACAGGCTGTTACAACTCTGCTAAATAGAAGCAGATGTGACAGGTAAGCTTTCCAATGAAAAAAATATCATATATTAGATGCAATTTACTTTGACTATGTATTTGCCACTATGAAGTGTTAATTAGCACAGAGACAAGTCCCACATATGTTGGCCTCTTGAGGGGCAACTCAGTTTTAAGAACTGATGTTAAACAGCTCACTGAGAGCAAACTTTCATCAGCTTTAATTACTCCAACCACACAAAACCTTGAAATGAGCTCAAGACTGAATATTTGTTCACCTACAAAAAGAATAACTCAAGAATCATGAACAATGTCACCTTCTGGTGACACCTGTTATAAAAAAGTATTACCATGAAAAGACAGCATCTCACATTTCATTTTACATACCTTTAAGCTTCTCTAACCTATATCTCAGTGAAAAGAAAACATTTATGGAAAATAAGTCAGGCAGTGCCAACTCTTATGTCACTACCTGGTCTCTAATGTCACAAAGATTTGCAGAGACATTTCCAAAAGTCCGGAAAGGTGGTGTTCCCTCTGTGCTTGTCCAGCACAATAAACAGTAAAACATGTTTAAATGTCCCGCTCCAGCAACGGTAGATGGTGACAAAACTGTCCAGTCTGTGACAGACAGGACAAATCCCTGTTCACTGATCTTATTACTCTTAATTGGCTATGCTTCTTGTGAAGCAGTAACACAAGCTGTGTACATGAGCTGACAATCAGCCAACTTGAAGCATTCTTTCTAAGAAGTATATTATTAAATCAACTAATAAAATTCATTGCCAATTACTCATAGAGCTATGTATCACATATTTAAAAAGGCATTAAAGTAACATAATCTAGCCACCTGTTACCACACACAGGAATACCTACATTTAGGAATATCCACAATAAGTCTGACTTTGGAGGGGGGAAAAAATCCTGTTGATGTATTTTGCTTACCCTTTAAAGTGTTCTTTCTTTGTGCTTTTAAAACAAACAAAAAAACCTAACACAGTTCTCCCTCACAGTTCTCCCTCAAATGAGTACATAGCAGTATTCTTAATTTTTTTAAAATAATTTTCTTTTGCATCCCCCACAACCCCAGAAAATAGTATTAGCTAGGAGAACTCACACCAGTCACCTGACAAAGACCTTTGACAAGCCATTGAGGATTCTGTTAAGTACATAGGATAAAATCTTGAACTCTACACAACAGGTACATGTTTTGATATGAAAAGTCTTAGAACTGGAACCTTTAAAATGATAGACACCAATAACCGCAAATGAAAAGTTTCTCAAGATAAAGACTTAGGAGAATTTATGTGTGAAGAGCCTGGATAGGGAATAAAAAGGTAAAACTAAAGAAAGTAGTATCAGAGTATAGAAGGTATCTGAGTAGACTTACAGAATTTCACTTTCTTGCTAGAGTAGTTTGAGATTTTTTCATTAGGTACAATGACCATTTTATCAACACCTCTTTTTGTAATCATCAGAAAATAGTTCAAAATATAGGAAAGCCAAAAATCAATCACATTCCAGGAGATAACAGACTTCCCTCAATTCGATGTTCTTGAACTCCCAAAGCACACTTGAATTCTTTGTCTTTAAATAACAAGAAAAACTGAGATTTTAGGAGTACTCACCACTGTCTTCAACCAAAAAATGAAAAATGTCATTGGTGGCATTGTCACTCCCTCGTAAAACATAGCATATCTTCATATCATCAATATCAGCTGGAAAGAGGAAAAATAGACTTTATTTTAAATTATGAAGATAGGAAAACTTTTTTAGAAAAATTTGACATGCATTAAATAGTTTAGCTTCAACAAGTGGGAGGTCAAGGTCCCACAGCAGAACTGAGGAATTTCAGTATTAACATGTTGAAGTTTTACAGATATCATTCATTCTCTCTCCCTTTACTTCCTCCTCCCCAGGGCTCTCTTTCTTTTAAAGCTGTATTTACAAAAATAACTGAAATGAAATTTAAAAACATGGGCTTGACAGTTAGAAGTACTTCGTATTTTTAGTGGTTCCTTTTCTTAAACAGAGGTGCATCTCCACAAGGATATTGATTCTGTCATTCTTCAACCTGCAAAGTACTGTCGAGGACAGTTACAGTGATTGGCTGTTTTAAGAACCCAAGTAGATGCAATTAGAGTAATCAGAAATTCCTTCAGTTAGGAAAAAACCTGATGTAGAACCTGCAGTTACCATAAAGCGTGTAAAAGATAAACAAATACTTGCTAATATTGTTTTTCCTGGTTTCCTTGAGTAGTGATGAGAAACATGTATATACATAAAAACTAATTTTTTTTTCACTTTCTTTGAAGGACTGCTGATGGTAAAAACCCAAGTCTGATATTTTTTTCAAGAAAAAGTGTTAGAAATTATTCGCAATAAAGTGGAGCTCAAGCACCACCCAAGTTCTTCTCTGATGTTAGGGTGGATGCATGAGTGAAAAAAAAAACCAAAAGCATTTTTGTTAGAGCTTCACAAAATCTTCAGTTCCAAAAGTAACCAGACATCTTTGACTGCAAACAAGCCAAGAGCATTATCAGCAAATATATGTAAGTGAAGAATCTCTTCCATAAATGTTTGAAAGTTAAAGATCAAAAATTCATGGGGCTGTAAAGAGGATGCAAACAAATACTTCTTCATGCCAGTGGAGCACATAAATCTTTCATCTGGCAAACACACAATACTCAGCTCTGCTCATGGGGGTAGCCTTATCAAAATCCATGGTTCCAGCATACATAAAGATAAGCACTTGAACTGGTGCTTGCAGGACCAGGACCACGTCCTAAGAAAAAAAAGCCACCTGCCACCCAAAGATCTTAATTTTGTCAAAATAATTGCAAAGAATGACCTTTTTTGTTTTCTGTTCCTTAACAACATGTTTGGAGTCACTTTAGGAAGTCTATGCTTTCCTTCCACAGCTGATTAGGTTATGCCAGCTATATAAAAACTTGCCTAGTTATAAGCACAATTCATAATTGTGTAACCACAATGCCTGAAAAATTAATTTTATACTGGAATTCTCCAACATAATTTTGAAATGCATCAAGTATAATTTTTTATTTCAAAAAATATAATTGTCCCCACTATCAGAAAGCCGTGTTCTAAACAATTGCTCTGTCCTCTCTTTCAGTTACAGGAATCTGAAAAACCAGACTGCTCCCATGCTTACACACAATGAATCTTGTTACACTACTCAAAGAGGTCAGGCTGCCTGTTGATACACCACAGGAACAAATCCAAGAAATGGGAGTTTGAGTATGGACTTCACAAACTAGCAAGCAGCTTTCTAAATTTTTTTTGCATGATGTCCTGAAGAGCTTCATTTGACTTCAAAGTTGTCCCAGTTTTGAGTAAAGATAGAATCAAATGACCTCGAGAAGTCCCTTCCAACATAAACTGGAAGACTCTAATAAGGTTTTACAAGCCCCATAAGAACCCACATAGGTTGTTGAAATTGGAACTACTCAGCATTTTGAAAGAGGTAGCACATGACAGGGTAAGAGACCTCAAGAGAGGAGAAGATCAAAACATAAAAAGAAAGCATAAAACAGGTCCAATAGTCAAGGCAGAGGCTTCCCAAAGTCCTTTGCAAAATTTGTGCTTACACTGGGATCATAACGAATATCACAAAAGAGGGTCTTGTTTATTTCTGCCCTGAACATTAGACAATGATTTGTTTCAATGTAGCATAAGCATGACCTATTTCATTTTTAATTAATTAGCCATTAAGTCATTGTAAAGTAACATGGAAAATACTCCAGAGAATAGCTAATGCTCCCATTTTAATTAAAGTTACTTCACAGCCTTGGGGTGAGGCCTTATTTCAGAATATATGACACATGTGGCTTTTGCCCTATTTATATCACCAAATGTTTTAGTTCCACGTAAAAAGTAAGTACCATTAACATAATTTTTAAATGTTTACATTACCTTTTAATTTACCACAAACATCTTGTGGTAAAGATTTGTGTAATTAAGGCAACAAATGCACTCATAATATATTATTTCCCACTGGTGGGGAAAGGATTTTGCTTTTACAGTTAGGTGTGCTCAGACTGTACAGCAACCAATACCCTAGCCATTAGTTAATAATAGCTTGGCCACTGTCATAGCATTTTCTAAATAAAACTGGTTAAAGAAGCAGTGTCTCTTAAGATGTACAGCCCAATTCTGTTATCCAAACTTTTACCACTGTGACTGACAGAAAGTGCAAATCCCTTTTATTTGGACTAAGCTCTCCAAAGAAATGAAGCTCCTTTAATCAGTGTTTACCCAGCAGACCACATTTCCTGATTAAAGCTCTCACGGACGTAACAAAAAATAAACAGATGTAAAAAATTATGAAGCCATTTTAAATAAGCTCTTTGTTGGAACGTTTCTTCCATCAATTACTATAGAGTTTAGCACAAAAACTAATGTTTTCAGTGATCTAAAGAAAGCACATGAAGTATTGTTGTACCTTGGGTGAACTGGCTGATGCTATGGTTGCCTTTCCCCAGGTGAATCAGGAAGCCATGGCGTGGGCCCTCTGTGATTCTGATCTTAAGAGTAACATGTGAACTGTCCCTGTCTTCCACTTTGAGCACTTTGTTGGTAATCAGAAACCCAATGTGACCTGTGGCCAGAACACGGAGAGTCTGAGCACCCTTATTTATTACAACTTGAGGTACACTGTTGTCCACAGCCATTATTCTAATCTTCATAGTCTGAGGTTTCCTTGTTTCAAAGACAGTGTTGGGAAAAACATAGAAATCAGTATGAGTGCCATCTGTAACAGTGAAAGAGAAACTGTCCTCAACTGATTCCGAGCCATCATGTTTGTAGCTGATTAGATTTTCATTCAGATCTTGCTTAGTGAAGGTGGTGACTGGTTTGGAGTTATTGAACATGATCTGGCCATGAACTGGTATTTGAGTGATGATAAATTTTAGCAATGCATCAGGTGTATCTCTGTCTTCTGCAGTCAGTTCAAATGGGGTTATCAACTTGTATTCATTTTCACTCACCACCAGGTTATGGATTGTGACAACGGGTTTCTTATTGTCCACATCACTAATAGAAATTCTGAAAGTACGAAACACAGGGTTATAGCCATCAGTCACCTCAAACTCAAAGCTGTCCATTTTCACCTCATCTTCTGAAGTATGAATGTAATAGATTTTATTGCCTGCTAACAGGAGCTGAGTGAAAGTGGAGATGGGTACCCCGGGCTGATCTGTGCATTCAAGATGACCACGAACAGGTGGTCTAGTAATGGTGAAAACTAAGTTCTCATCTGGACTGTTCAAGTCACTGGTACTAAGCAAATCAGTAGTAAGGGTCACCTTCCCTCCTTCCTTCAGAGAAACTCCTTTGCTGATGACATCAGGGAAGACAATATCAATGCTGCCTATTGTCACGTAAAAGTAGCGGTCAATGAGAGGATTTATTCCATCTGTCACATCAAACTTGATAAGATCACGAACTCCTTGTTGGCCAAAATGCACATATCGAATCAAATTTCTATCCACTTCATCTTGGGTGAAGTTCATTCCCCGGGTGATATTTTCAACTCCACCTGAAGGCTTTATTCTCTGTAAGAGGCCTTGTCCTGGGCCGTAAGTTATAACGTATGTCAAGGTTTTGTCTTCAGAATCAAGATCAGTAGCCTTCAATATTCTGTTATTAATAGTTCTAGTTTCCCCTATTTCAATCTCCAAACCATCATTGATGGCCATTCTGGGCGTCTCATCATCCACAGGAATAACCATGATGGGTACCATTTTCCTAACGGCGTGTTTACCATCTGAGAGTTGCACCTCAAAACTGTCCGCCATGGTCTCAGAGTCATCATGTTCATAGAGAATGCTGGAGCTCTCTGTTATCTGATCCAAGGTGAAGCTCTCCACTAGGACAGTTCCATTGACCAGCTGGTTCACGATGTGGCCGTGCCTGGGAAGCCTGGTGATTGTGAACATTAACTCATCAGCAGGGACATCCGCGTCAACTGCATTGAGGATGGGGGTATCAATCACCAGGCTCATGCCTTCCATCACAACAAACTCTCGTAGGAAGATTTCAGGCTCTTCGTCATTGATCGGCACAACAAAAATGGGGAAGAAGCGCCTCTGGGAAAAGTTAATGCCATCAGAACAGCGCAAAGCAAATCGGTCTTCAACAGGCTCTACACCCTTATGTATACTCTGGACATAAAAAATGTGCCCCTGACGGAGGTCCTTCAAGGTAAAAGCACTTATAGCTACACCTGCCCTGGATTTTTCAGATCCAGGGGCAGGAGAGATGTTCTCTACATACCCAGATGTGGGCTGAGCAACAATTGTGCATAGTATATCATCACTAGGAGTATCCACATCTTCAGCCCTGAGGTGAGCAAGAGTAATCACCTGTTTGTCACCTTCCGTCACCACGAACTGCTCCCCCACAAAAATTTCTGGAGCTTGACTGTCAACAGGAAGAATGGTCACCAAGACTGAAACTCCTTGAACAACATTGCCCCTGACACGCCACTTCTCAGAGAGGTCAGACAAGGTAAGATTGAAAGCATCCTCTTTGGGCAGAAGGCCTATTTCGCCACCGGTGTGAGCATATACCACAGCACCATCCAACAGATCTCTCTGGGAAAATCTCTCTGCAGGCACCCCTTGAACCAGGATGCTCCCTTGCTGAGGAGGATGCTCTACAATGAAGGTCAACATAAAGTCATCTGTATCCTCATCCGTGCCCTGGATGACATTAGCAGTGATTTCAGCAGCACCATTCTCCAGCACATCGAGGTAGGAACCAAGAGTGCCTGGGGGCAATCGTAGTGTAGGAACCTCATCATCAACTGGGTGCACACTCATTTTCAGGGTGATGGGCACAAAATGAACCCCATCACTCACATCAAGCCTGCAGGTATCACTGTTGGTCTCAGCTCCGCTGTGCACATACACCACCCTCCCTTGTCTGATATCCTCCAGGCCAAAGATGCCTCCTGGAACCAGACTGTACCCAGAGAGCTGCAACTGGCCATACCGAGGAGCCTGGATCAGGATAAATCTGAGACGGGCAAGTTCAGTGTCTGTGTCACTGGCATCCAGCTCAGTTGGACTAAGGACATGGCTACCTCCTTCAGGCAAAGTGAAGCCAGTATTAGTGATTTCAGGAGGCTGGTTGTCCACAGGTTGCAAGTAGATGGTGAAAGTCCCTTTGGCTGCATTCCCAGCTGCATCTTGCACTTGATACTGAAACTGAATCAAATGAGGGGCCACCCCCAGCTCCTCCTGTGGGGGACGGTACGAGATCTTGTGATGGTTGATCTGGGCTTGGGTGAAATGCGTAACTTCCACAGAGTGATCCTCGGTCAGGACAAGGGATCCAAGGCGTGCTCCGTAAGCCTCGGGAGGGTGGTTGGAGTCGGTGTCAGTGGGGGGCTGGATTACTGTGTAGCGAAGCTCCCGGTCCCCTGAGTCCTGGTCTGTGTAACACAAGTGCTTCCTGCGCAGGGGGGTCACCTGCTGCTCTGCAACGATTAAATGCAGGCTGCTGCTGCTATGGAGCTCTGGGGCTAACCTGTCTACTGGATGCACCCTGATCACAAAAGTCTGTGGTCCAGAGCGGTTGGGTGGGTCATTGTCATCCTGGACTCTAAAGATGAACTGGTCCAACACAACCCGAGGGCCAGGGCTGTGAGCCCCAAAGTGGTGGTAAAAGAGACGTCCTTCCACAATGTCCTGTTGCAGCCACTCTCTCACTGGCTTTTCATAGATGAGGGAACTCCCCGCTACACCTGGCACCTTCCTCCAAGAAAAGCCCTCCTCTTCTTCCTCCTCTTCCCAGCCAGGGGGCGGCTGCGCCTGACGGAGCAGGAGCTGCCCAGACGTGGGGCCAGACTCCACTGTGAAGAGCAGGATGGCATCCTGCGAGTCAATGTCAGTGGCACTAAGAGCACGGGTGGTGATGGGCACTGTTTCACCCTCAGCCATGGCAAGCCCTGTGTTAGCATTAAGCAGGGGTGGCTGGTCATCAGTGGGCACCAGGGTAATGGGGAAAAGGAACTCAACGCGGTGGCGAGAGCCACCATCTTCCAGCCGCAGCACAAGGTTGTCACTGAGTGGGGACTCGCTGCCGTCGTGCTGGTAAATGACTCGGCCTGCTGCCAGCTCAGCCACTGTAAAGTGTTTACGAGGGGTAGCGGGTCCTGGGGTGTCCTCCAGGAGAGTGAGGTGGCCATGCCTCAACCCTGCCACCACACTCACCTGCACCTGCTCAAGGTCATCCTCATCACTGATCACCAGGTTGGGGCTGGGACCTGGGCCCGAGAGAGGCCTTGACTGTCCCTCATAGAGCACGAGACCAGTGTTGCGGGTCACCACGGGTGCCAGGGTGTTCATGGGCTTCACCACAATCACAAAGGCAAAGGGCTCTGAGGCAGCACCCTCTGGGTCCAACACTTCCAGTTCAAGCTCAAAGAGTCTCTCCCGATCGGAGTCCTCCATGGGTGGCTGATAGGCAATGCGCAGCTCCCGCACATCCCGCTGGCTGAAAGAGGTGACAGGCAAGCTCCGGTCGTCCGTGCTGACCATGTGGCCTTGGCCAGGACCAAAGGGAGAGGTGATGTTGAAGAGCAGTAGATCGGGCGGCGACTCTGCATCCTCAGCTGACAGCATGTCAGGCGTGAGGGCGGTGAGCACAAACTGGTCCACCTCCATCATAAGCATGGCCAAGAAGCTGGGTTTGGGGGCCACGTTCTCACTCCCTGCGCGGATCCGCACCAGCACCTGGAAGTACTCTCGCTTCAGCAGCGCCCCGCCGCCCGCCGCCTCCCGCAGCTCGGCCACCAGCGGCACCAGGTCGCGGTTCGGGGAGCCGCCGGCGGCCGTGTGCCGGTAGCGCAGCCCCAGGCGCAGGAACTCCTCGCAGTCCCACATCGAGGACGGCATCGGGTCACCCTCTGCCGCCTCCCCGCCCCCGCCCCCCGCCGCCGGCGGGTAGTTGAGGATCTCTCCGTAGCGGGGCAGCCCGGCCAGCAGCGGCAGCAGCCCCACCCGGCAGCGTTGCCGGCCCGGCTCGAAGGCGAACTCCAGGCTGCGGGCGTCCAGCGGGTTGCTGGTGCCCCGCAGGCGCTCCACGGTGAGGGGCAGGTTGCGGGTGACGATCTCCAGCTGGGTGAAGAGCACCTCCACCTCCAGCACCAGGGGCAGCACCAGGGCGCGGCTCGGCGAGTCGTAGCGCAGCTGCAGGCGGACGCGGTCCCGGGCGGGGCTGCGGCCGCCCAGGTGCGAGTACTGCACCTCGCGGGCTCCGAAGTCGCAGGGAAAGCGCCGGGGGCTCAGGCGGCCCGGGCGCTGCCACAGCGGGTCCTCGTCCAGCACGGTGAGGTGGCAGCGGTCCCCCGGCTGCACCTGCAACACCAGGTCCCGCGTGGGGTCCAGCCAGGCGGAGCGGCCCAGGGGCACCCGCAGCCCGCGGTTGGCCACCACTACGGGGTCCGCCTCCGGCGACCACGACGAGGAGACCGCGGCGCTGCTGCCTGGCGGCGGCTCCGCCGCCCCAGCCCAGGCGCAGCCGGCCAGCAGCAGCAGCAAGCCGGCCAGCAGCCGCCGCGGCCCTGCGGGGAGAGGCTGCATCGTCCTTGCCGGAGGAGAGAAGCGTCGGAAACCCCCGGCAGTGGCCAAATCGCAGCCGCAGTTCTGCCGCCGGCACGGCGCCGCTCACTCCACGCACACGCTGCGCTCTGGGCGCCCCGCGCTCCGCTCCGGAGGGGAGCCCCGCGGCCCGGCAAGCCCCGCCCCGCGCCTCAGAACAGCCAATGGGCACCCGCCGGGGGAGAAGCCGCCATGCACAATTGGGCAGAGCTGAGTGCCAATCATGCAAGTTACGAGAGGGTCGGGGCTCCCCCTTCCTCCTTCCCGCTGCCGCCCAGCAGGTTGCTGAGGGGAAGGAGTCGGGAGAGCGGCGGGAGCGGAGAGGCGGTGGCTGTGCGGGGGCCGGGAGGTGATGGCGGTGCGGGAGCCGGGAGGTGGTGGCGCAGATTGCTCTGCTGGCGCGAGCCGCCGCGGGAAGGGAGCCCTCCAGTTGGGGGGAGGACGGCGCGGCTTTCCCGGAGCGGTGGGAGCGCACCTCTGCCAGCCCAGGGAGCGGCGGGAGCGCACTGCAGCCTCCTGCGCTGAGCTTCCCCGCTCCCGCCTGGGCTCCGGGGGCAGAACTAAAGCCGGGCTCTTCCCGGCTCGCCGCCGGGCAGTGCTCGGGGTTTCCCTTCCCCGCGGGGTGGCGGCGGTGCCGCCCGGCTTCCAGCGGCGGCAGGAGCGGGGCTGCCCGAGAGCAGGGTCCGCGTGACGGGGAACGGGGGAAACACAAAAGTGCCTGAAAGAGAACGGGACGGGTCACACGAGGGCAAGCGGCCCAGAGCTGCGGCGGAGCTGCCTGCCCGCACCGCGGTTCTGTGCGCCGCAAAGAATATTGGATAAAGGTCTCGGGCGCCAAGCGCATCAGCTGGCACCAGTTAGTGCCCAGTGTCACTCCTCGGAGGCGGCGGGAATGAAAGCCTTACGGTCCCTCTGCCACCTTGTGCCTGCCGGTAAAAGCACGTTAATGAGAGCCCGAACTTGGAGTTCCTTGTCTTTTAAAATGCCCGAGGCTCTGAGTTTCGATTCAGCGTGTCTCAGTTGCTGACATTCCTCATTGTTTATGAAATGTGATCCGCACGCTGGTTTAGAAAAGGTTTCTAACAAAGCGAAAAACACCACTAAAGACACAGATTCAAAGACCGCACAAGGCTGTTTCGACATTTGTGTATTTTTTTTATTCCTTCTTTTAAAATGATCTCTTGCGGTATCAATCGGTGGAGCAACATTATGGCATGTGATATTCCTTTCTGTATGGCAAAACTCGAGTTTGGAATTTGAATTTTGCAGTGTGGGCACAGCTACATTCACATTTAAGTATTCTTTCTAATAAATCATTCAGCTTGGTTTGGGGTGGGGGGGACATCAGTAGACATCCACATTCAGTTCTAAACACTGGATTATTGTAATTTGTGATATATTTTTATATTCTACTACTGGCATGCCTGTGGAATACTGCTGAAAGCTATTTTATTAAATAAATCTATGCTATAGACTCATGGATTTGGATGCTGCTGCAGGGGGTAGTAGTTCTAGTAGTTAGACATCTTCTAAGTTAAGCAACACTGTTTGTCTATCCTTGTGAGACATTCACCCTGGATTTCAGCAATGAATTTCTTATTTGTAATATTCAAATGAAGATATTTCAATTGAGTCCCAGGCATCAATGGACAAGATTAAAATTTGGACAAGATAGTCCAAATATTAATTTTTTTGAGGTATTTTGCTGCTTCTGAAAAGAAAAAAAATAGTAAAGGGATAGAGTTGCACCATGTCTTACACAGAAATCTCTTATTTTCCATAGATAGAGGCTCTGCTTCTTTGACCTCTGTTATCTCCATCACCAAGTAGTAAATCTCCATGTACAAACAGCAGAAGTCCTCTTTATTTTTAAGAGTTGCTGTCTTGTCAAACAAGCCAGTGAGCTCTTGTGCCACAGTCCAAGTACAAAGTGCAAGACTTGCTTTATTTCTTCTTCTTTTCACGGGACAACATAAATAAAAATTCCAGAATATAGAATTGATGAGAATTTTGAAAGTATTTTCCTTGGCTTGTGCCAACACTTATGTTCAAATTGTACCTGAAGAAAATTAATCTTGGTTAAGTTTTGATCTAATAACATAGGTGTAAATCCAAACTGTTTTCCTACCAATTGTCCCTGAAGTTAGCCTGGCAAATCAGAATTAGGCCCAATAAAAGTCCATTGATCTTTTAAAATAAAATTTAGTGAGTAAAGGAACTGGTATTTGACATGGGGAAAAAAATATACATATCTTTGCATGAAATCTTGCAGTTTTGCTATATTACTAAACTTTTTTTCCAAGTCTAAATAGAAACAAATATTTAGGGCATAGAAGACCTCCTCATTTAACACAGCATTATTAAATAAATATTTTAAGACGTTTGTTTATTTCACAGGCGTATATTCCTTACTTGAAACCGACACAACTCACAATCCTATGTAAAACAAACAGAAGTTTACTGCTTTCCAAGTCTTCATTCAAATGTATAGTTATCAAAGACTGCCCTCTGTTGATAAAGCATAATCTTATTTCTAAACAGTAGCAATGCCTGATTTTTGTTATTATATTGCTTTTTGTAGCTATTTTGTACTAAACAATGTAAACACTTCCGGACACACTCTTCAAATAAGTTAGTAAAAATGAATTAATTTTGGTTCTTAAATACTGGTAAAGGAGGCAAAAGATGACTTACAAAAGTCAGCATTTTTTAATATTTTCCAGCAATGTGAGTATTTCATAACTTTCAAGTGCAAAAAGATTTGCCATCTCGTGTCAAAGTGTATTTTCTATCTTGCTAAGAAAATTAGGAGGGCAGGGGAAGAGAATGGAAACAGCAAGTGGGATTCATGGGAGTATTTGGATACTTAATTGGTTGTGTAATTAAGTATCCAAAGTATCTTAATTTGTTAAGTAATTTTGCTCTTACAATTCAGCTCTGAAGGCCATGTAGAAGAGGGGTTTACAGTATCTACTGAACCTCAGAGCAAATGTCCATCATTTCCAGTATGTCAATTTATATGGTGTTCAAAGACCAAAATAGTCTGCTGAAACATAGTAAGAATTTGAAAATTTTAAAACAGCCAGTTGAGAGAGTGTTTCAGTTGCCTGTGTGTTGCTGTATTTAACCAACAACCTTTCTGCTGCTCCATACTATTTTTGTTCTCTTATTTCATTAATGAATTATTACACAAGGGGCTATTTATGAATTTTCATGCATGGATTTATGGAAGAGTGTTGCTAAGCTATAACTTTCAGTCATCCTTTTCCTGCCAGGTATCTCTAGAGGCAGAGAGCTGCCTGTAGAGTCCTCCCCAAAATGTCTTCTTTACCTTCATATTCTATAAATGAGGATTGTCTTGAACCTGTTCTCCATTTCTTTCATGACTTATGTTTCAGTCCAAATATCTGCTGCCATGCAGCAGAGATGTTCGTGCGAAGTCCAGCACCACTTAATGTGGCATCCACAGGTAACGTGGCATCCCATGGCCTTGTGGTATGAAGAAATGTAACTGGTTCCTGTCAGAATAAGGTTGCATTCCTTGACTAGTGAAACTTACACAGGCTGTTCTCAAAGTTGTTTTGGTTTGATGCTGGGATGAGTATTGTGCTGGTTTGTACATTTCATGTACTTCAGTAAGTGTGACCACATGGCCTAACCAACAGTGACTCCAAAACCCAATCCAAAATCACCCTCCAGCTTTCTAAAGCTCTTCTTAGATTTTTGTTATTTTTGTCATTTTTGTTTCTTCTGCTGCTGTCCCAGGAATTGTTTTCACCTGTCTGGCACTGGTGCTCTGCCTACCTGTCCTGGGCACCAGCCATGTTTCTCTTTATACTTCAACCTCAGCTCTTTGAAAACCTACTTTTCTAGTCAGCCTTCTTCAAGCTCCTTCCCACTTTAGATCTCATCAGAAGCAATATATTTTCCTTTATGTTTTTTCCTATGCCTTTTGATCACTCTTACACTTTTTGTTTCAAAGCCAAAATACAATTTCGTGATCTATGAACAAAGAGGAAAGACAGTAATTTACTAGACTAAATAAGTTGTTCCATTACCTATAGTTTATGTCTTCTGTTTGGACTCTGAAGTTTTTTTACTGTGATTATGGAATGTGTAACATTATTTTTAAATGTACACTGACACACACATGCATGTTCTTTGATGTGTAATGAAGGCAGGTACAAAGACACTATAAGCCACATAGTGTTTCCAAAAATATTTAAAGACCTTAAGACCTAAAGTCTCTCTCAGATTGCTCTTGGATAAAATTGGTGAGGGGTTGGAAATGTTGTTGATAGGAAGTGACCAAGTCCTGTCACCAGTGACAGGATTACAATTATTACAATTTAATCTCAAAGTACAATCCAGAATAGGCACTTTTTTGGGGTTATGTATAGTGCTAGTTATATTTATATAAATTATAATTATAACTGAAATTGTGTTATCAACAAGGAATTATTGGCATTTCATTCTAGTACAGATGTTAAATGAAGTTGAGGTGAAACTTTTTGGAGTACAAGCTGACTACAGTTTAATATCTTTGCTAGTGGCAATATTCAGTTCAGTGTTAAGTTTATGATTTTAGGTTTAGCCCCTTAAAATAAGCAAGGGAAGATTTGTACATAAAATTAATACTCTTTAATAGGTTTAACAGAGGTTGCTATGCAAAAAATAGAAAAGAATTTGACCACATTAGCCTGTGTTTTCTTCTGGCCTGCCCTAGAAACAGAGCTTTAGGAATATTTGCCCCAAATTAATTTTTTTAGGGTAAATATGTGAAGTAGTTTGAGAGAGAAATACAGCAGTTCCTGTAGAATGAAGCTGTGCATGCCAAAATTTAGTTCAGAAAAGAATCTTCCTCCATAATGGACTCCTATGGTTAATCATTTTCTGTATGTTTCATGTTGAGCTGAAAGATCAGTGGTGAGGGGAGACTGTGTTGTACCAAGTGCTCACATCATGTTAAGGTTTTCTTTAGAGTAGTGGTCTCAGTGGTTGTGAGGCTTTTATAACATAAGCATGATATGCTATCAAAACAATTGCAGCAATACCTAGATGGATGTTACTATCTTTCACACATATTTTGGATGTCTGCTGTTTTTATGGAAGGAGGTGTATTTGTCTGTGGGTGAGTTAATTGATCAAAGTAGTGCAGTGATTCTGCAGCTGACAGAGGATTATATTTAGTAAAAATATTTAGAATTATTTTAATTTATCTGAGCCAGGATGTTGATTTTTGCCTATTAATAGAACTCTTTTCTATCAACTAAATATTTTTTATACACACCTATACTATAAACATGACATACTGCACATTCTATATAGTATTCAGTCATGTTCCATGACTAAGACTGTTAAACTAGTTCCAGAACTTCAGTCAAACAAGCTGTCAGGTATCCCCAAATTCAATGCTTCTAATAATTCAGGATGCTATGTTATTTGTTATAAAATGTAACAAAACTCTTTTGAAAAATGATCCTGCCATCTCTGAGTTGACCTTGGATAACTATTAAAATTGCATATCAAAGGCTGAAGAAATTGCAGTTTAATCACTTAAGATTCCCTTCACTGTATTTTTTTTCTGTTCTGCTTTCTAAAAAAATTTTACCTAATCTTTGTAGCTTTGGCTGTCATAACAAACCACTCCACACAGGCAGTTTCACTGTATTATAATTCAAACAGTATCACTGCCATATATACATTTTCCTGTGACTATAAACTACTGCTCTTTATGCTAGACAGCCACAGGCTGGAAAGTAAATGAGAACTAAGCCTTAAGATTGTGAAGAGGACAAGAACCAGCATCCCCCTCCCTCTTCATATCCAGGTAGTGATATCGACCACTTACTCTGTTTCCTTTCTCCACAGAGATTTCCCTAAGTTAGCCAGTGTTTAACTTTACTCCCATTTTACACACAACTGGAATATATGTATCTTAAACTTTTGGGTCTTATACTGTGTCTTCTATTCAAATAAGCATCATATTGTTTTCAGTGAGTTTTGCCAAGGTAAGAATCTCACTCATTTTAAAATATGATAGATGAGGATTTTATTAATATACAAGTCAAATGGATGTACGTGTCTGTTCACCTGGATACCTATTAAAAATTGGCATTTTGTGATGTTGCAAGTTAATTTCAGACTTTTCTGTTAGAAGGGTTTCAAACCAGTTCTCCAGGTCTTTCAAATGAACCATCAATTTGTGTTAACATTTACTATGAAATAGGAGCTGGAGCAACAGCCATTGAACTAGTAGATTAAACTGATTTTGCTTTGCTAGGTTTGCAGGTGTTCATCACAGAAAAAATATTGGCTAGCCACTAAGAATCCCAATTGCAGGTTACACTGCATTTTTGAAGGCATGGATAAGTACTTAGTGCCTAACTTCAAGCAACATAGACATTAACTGGAAGCCAAAGAACAGCTGGGATCTGTGTTTGGAGAAGGATATTTGAGAGGTACAGGTCTCACAGAGAAAGTGCTCACCACAGAGCTCGGAATATGCAACTGGCTGCCCTTAACCAGAGCCCTAACAACCCAAAAACTTGGGCACAGCAGTTTCAGATTTCCCATCTCAATTATGTATGTGTTGAGTGTGAGAGGCAGAATGTGGCTGCCTAAGCTGAACCATCCTTTGGTACATGCCCCTTTTTAAACTGGAATTTTGCAGTTAAACGAGTTTATAGCATTGTAGTAAGGAGACAGTCTTGCAAAGGTGCCTTGAATAACCGTGTATGAGATGTGTCATTCCTCACCCCTTTGGACATAGACAGAAGCATTCAGGCCATTTTGGATGTCTGACTTAGACCTTGCACCTAACTTCCTCTATTGATAATATGTTGAACCAGGGTTTATCAACCTCCTGATAGGAAGAGATTTGAATCACTTATTGCTGCCTTTATATTAGAAATTAAGAAATTTTGACAGCTGTCAGACACCACTCCTCTTATAATAAGTGAAGTGAAGTGGGGGTTAGAGGTGTCTCATCCTGTGAAAGGTCCTTGAAAAGTGCTCATTTCTTTCCATCCCTTCTATTGAAAGTTTATGTTCCTGGCTTAAGATAGGTGCTTAAATCCTAAATTTGGGAAATTAAATGTGAAAAAGGCAACTCTACATTACGAGAGATTCAGAAGCTCTAAGCCTGTTGCCTCCAGGACTCCTATATTTAAATTATTAAAAAAAACCCAATTTTTTTTTATGCACTTGCATAACACAACTTGGTAAACTAAGTTTACCAAGTTTAATCTCTGACAAATGCAGTGGGAACATATTTAGCCAAATGGCACAAAATAGAGAGAGCAGGTAGGCTTTTGCAGTAAGAGCTTCCTGCATGCTGAATGACTGAACACACAACAGCTTCCTTTGCCAGTTTAAAAAGCAGTTATCTATAAAACTTATTTTCTTTTTTAAAAAAGGCCAATTAGCAAACATACACTCACCAAATAATGAGGGTCAGAGGCCACCAGTA
Source organism: Serinus canaria (assembly GCF_022539315.1). Lineage (NCBI taxonomy): Eukaryota > Metazoa > Chordata > Aves > Passeriformes > Fringillidae > Serinus > Serinus canaria. The sequence continues at coordinate 50,355,039 of NC_066313.1, read as the reverse complement.
TCTGACCCACCATAAACTTTACTCTTGCTGCAACATGTAAACCTGCAGCTGAGCAGCTAAACCAAGAACTCCAGCAGGGGCTACGCAACAACACTGCCAATTTCCTTAGACAGCTAAATAAGTATTTGCAGTCAGATAACCTTAGTATTTGCAGTGTTTAGGCTATTTCCAACCATATTGAGGGAAGTAAAATTGGCAGCTTTATTTGAAAAACTCTCAGCTGGAAGGTGAGGTGTATGTGGTTGGTACACATCCTAGATCCACTGTTCACAGAATAGTTTTGAACTGCATCACCATCATGCCTTTTATGCTCACTGAATCTCTATAAAGGGTGTTGGGACTTTATAGGAGATGTGTGCTTGACCTACAGCCTTGTGATTGCCCTCCACCCAAACAAGCACCTTTGTATCTTTGCATCATTGCAGACATGGCAGTTTTCCCCATTATTTTTTAAGCCCTTGGTCTTTAGTATTGTGCACTTATGCTTTAAGAAACTACTTCTTTTTTTTTTCTTTTTTTTCCCCCCGTCTGTTCTGTGCCCATTATGGATTTAATCCCATACTGAAGGTCCCACTCAATATATATTCATAGGAGAATCCTCCCTCCCCAGGGTTTCTCATCTATGAAAGCATTTGAATTAACCAAAATTCTCACAAATCAAGTTGTCATTTCTCTGTGCAGTATTCCAGGCCATTCATTTATGTAAAAAACTTAATCACTGTAATGTATACCGTTCATAATATGTCTAGTGTTAGATTTACTTTTCTGCCTCTTACTGTAGATTTGTTAGAGGTCATTAGTGAATACAACACAATGTTGTCCTGAGCAGTTATTCCTAGTTCAGAACCCATTTAAATGCCCCAGAAAGCTTACATTGTTTTGTCTAATAAAATATTTTGGATTTGTGAAAGTTAAATTTCTTCTGTTACGTTCACCTAAATTTCTCAAGTCCTTAACAGAGATTTTCTTATATATCTGTTTTTCCATAACTACAACAGGACTTCTCAGTGATGAAGTTTTCAGCTGAGAAGCAAATGTTTCTTTCTCAGATCTTAAACCAGGCAGTCCAGAATATTGTAAAGCAGCAGAAGCAATAACTGAAACAAACAGTCTGAAATAAAATAAAGGATGAGTATGATATCTGCTGAAAAAAAAAATCCAAAATATATACACAGACAACTGAATCCCTGCAGATCTCTCTCCAAAATAAAGTATCAGTGATCATAGACAATCCACTGTGATTTTATTGTTGTTACTATGTTTATGTAAAATGTCTGAATAAGACAGTGACATCTTCTTGCCATGAAGATTTTGAGTCTTTATGGTCTGTTTGTTTTAAGGAAGAGGTAAATCAGCTGGTACGTACAAATAAATTAGTGATTAGAGCACTTTCTCCAGAAATACTGGATATTGATCTTAGACTTTTTGACTATCAAAGAGAACTTAAAATGTTCCTTTCAATTACCTGAACTCCCAGCTACAGAACAGTTTTGAGATATGTCCTTCCCAGTGAAGCTAGACTAGCAGGGAAAAGAAAGGAAGGGCTGTTTACTCTCCCATCTAATCACTCCACTCTTCTACCTCAGCCCTGAAACTTATATAAGACCCAGGAAAGAAAGAAGAAATATTCTTTGGATCTTTTCTTGCTGTGTACTTCACAAAACCTATCAATCCTTTCAAGTGAGTGCACTCCCCAAGATAGCTGGGAATTTGGATGAAGGGAAATGTCTCATTATACCTGACTTCAGATGCCTACAGTGAAGGTTCTTCTGTGCTCATCACTCCAGGCTCCTTTTGTTATCAGTGGAAAGAAAAGCTGCTTTAATTTGCAATTCATCTGACCTACCTTGAGTATCTACTTTAGAATAAGATGAATAAAGCTCTGAAAGCATCTCTGTGTCCATTTACTACAAGAAAAGCCTGAGTGAGTAGGTCAGGTGCAGCACAGGGACGAAAACAGACAGACACTTCTAAAAGAGCATCCTTTCTATTCTGAAAATGGGAACATTGGAGACATGAGACTGAATTGCCCTTTATCAGTGCTGAGCAATATACAACAGGGAACCTGAAATCATCACTTATATCAGAGGCCTAATTTTTACATGTCTGTGGTTATTTATATTTTCTCCTATATGCTACAAAGTAACAATACTAGCAAATAATCTTTGAAGAGGACAGTATATTAGAAGTTCTGAAATGCCCTGAAACTGCAGTAGTCAAAGTGCATATTTCTGAAAAGAAGCAAAAATTTTTTTGACAGTAACTGATGAAACACATTGAAAGACAGTGCATGGTTTTTTCCCTAATTTGGGTTTTTTTGAGCACTCATGATTATGTGCTACACCATATCTTTAATTTTGCTCGTTATTTAGCACAACAGCACAATCTCCTATAAACTATATTTGATATGGAATGGGATAGTCTACTGTACCAACACAGATCTCGTAATAAATACTTTTCCAAGACATGTATACATATGAATATTATGTGTATATATACTTTGAATTAAGTTATATTTTATAAATTGTTATATTTTGCAGGAATAGTTCAGAGAATAAAATGTTCAAAGGTAGACAGCCAGGGCCACTTAAAGTGTTTCTTTTTTTTGTAAATATGCAGTAAAATGGCACTGTATCTTTCCTGAACACTTGAAATACCATTTCTGACTTAAGAGAACTTCAGTAGTTTAAATATTATATAGAAAGTTTACACAAATCTCTCTAAAAGATTAGATCTTTGTAATTAAAAAAAATCCTTTTTCTTTTTTTTAATGTTATATCTTCTTTGGTAAGGATCTTATTTAGAGAGCATTGAAGCTTAGAACCTATGATGTAGGTCTCTTCCCATGCCAGGTGACTGTGGATGTGAGCTGACCTTGGGGAGCTCCCACCCAATTCAAGGTCCAACAGCAGTCCAAAGTATGGTTAAATTCACTGTCAAGATGGAGCTCAATCTGACATCAATCCATCAGGAAACGTTCCCTATTTCTGAAACAACAACTAAAGAAAGTCAGTGCATTGTCATTCCTTTGATGTATACTGCAGAAATATCATCATTTGGGTAGCTTACTGCCAGACATAACTCTGCTGGGTAGATTATCATGTACACCTGAAAATGAAGCTGGAATATTCAGAGGCCAGGAAAGATTGTGGCCCAGCCTTATCTAAGATAATTGAGTTTTCTGCATCCATTTGCAAGTTATGACATCTCTTTTTTTTTATATTATTATTTTTTTATTCAGGATGCAGTGATAATTTTAGACTTGGTCTCTGATCTAGAGCAGTCTTTAGGATCTCAATTTCCACAGAAATAAATGAAGTTTGAGCTTGTGCATACATTTATGGATTCAGTCTTTCATCCTTATATTTTTCCAGTGCCTAAACTTGTGAAGTGCCCAGCAGCCTACTTATCAGGGAAGAATCAGAAAATTGTAGGAAAAAATAGGACTAAAAAGGATGTCAGGTGGTCAAGTAGTCCAGCTTCCTGCCTTAGGGTGGGATTAACTCAACCTAGACCAAATACCTATTTGTCTATTCCAACAAAGCAGGTTGCCTGGGGAGGCCATGCAATCTCTGCTAGTCAATCATAAATAGAGACAGTGCAGATCAAAACCTCTCACTCTGCCTTGGAGCAAGCATGCACACATGGTGCACTCAAGGAAGGACAAGCTAAATCCCAGGAGATCTTTAATGGTACAGACTAAAGGCTGAGATGTCAGTTAAACTCTTGGATGGGAACAGATCCACCTGACATGGCACAGCAGAGACTGCAGCAATGCAGAAGGTTGCCTGTGCCAAAACACATATTTCTACATACTGTATTAAAGGACATTTACTGACATAAAAGAAACAAAACCAAGACAAAAACAATGTTCTTTTCCATCACTCCCTTTTCAAATAGTCAATCCATCTGAAAATAAGGGTGTTAGTGGAATATATGCTGCTTTGGGAGTGGCTTCTTCTGTAATGTTCTGGCTTTGTATGTGTCCATGAAGGATCAGTGTTGCCCTCTAAAACTTGATGTTAGTAGATCTGTTATGATTTGTTTACAGAGAATGCAATTTTGTTGTTGTATTTTTCAGAAATGACAACACTCTGCTAGAAGACGTCTTAATTTCCTGCTGTTTTAAATGTTTTGGCATCAGTGCTCAAGAAGGTCTGATTGGAATAATGAGAATACCTCTGTGTTACCACTAGCTGAACTTTTGCTGTCTTTATTTAATTGCTGTTTCTAGTTATTGGTATATTTTTCTAGTTCCTACATTTCATACCTACTTCCATTGCTTTCCAAAGAGGACTAGCAGGGATGTGTGTTTCTGTTCAGAAGTGTACTCTTTGGGTGGTTATAGACAGGTCTCCTGTATTAAAAAAGGACTTTTGCACAGGAAAATAAACAAAAAAGTGGTAATATACAGGATTTAAAATGAAAATGCAGTAGAACCCACAAGAAATGAAGCCTGTTTTATATGAAACAACTTTTATATGCAGTAGAGATACAGGACCCACTGCACACATGGATGTTCATTGGCAAGCAGAATTTTCTTATTTTTTCTTTCAAATTCTAAATACAGTTATCTGCATTAGTGTCTCCCGCTGAAAACACAATCCTAGAGACAGAAGAGTAAACAAAGGTTTCCTCATCTTGCTAAGATTCAGTGCAAGTAAGTTGCCCAAGCTATATTCCAGAAGTGCTGTCTGAGGCTCCTAGATGCATATCTTAGCACTCCTGCCAAACTCTTGCATTACAGGCCACCCAAACAGTGACACCCTTTTTCTGGCTTGAAGGACTACAGAACATAGGCTTGTTCTGTAGTCCTTCCAGGGCTGTACTGCCTGAATTCCCTTTAAAACATCTGAAATGTGCCCAATATATCTCCAATATATGCCCAGTATAGATATTCTGAAGATTCTCATAAACCAGAGCTAGCATGATCAGTACACTAAGGGCTCAGGAGAGAACTGATTAAACTCCCTTCCACCCAAAAGCACACGCATAAAAACATTCCCCACTCCACAAATTTGATCTATTTTTATTTAAAGAGATTAATTCTGCCCTAACAAGCAGTCAGACAGAGAGATTTGGTGATACCCAGGGCTGATCAGACCACCCTCAGAAATCTCTCAGGGACTGATCTGTTAGATGTTTATAGCACATGTGTAACATGTGGTAGTATATGAACTCTCAGAATATGCTGATATAAAATCTAGTTTGCTTAAAAAAAATAAAGTAGTAATAAAGTAAAACAGCTAGTTAGGTGTTCATGTCTTCACTCCATGTCCTTTCTCTCCCAGAGTTTTTGGTTAGATACCTTGAGAGGTATTCAAATGCCTAAGCAAAGGTGTCTAGTGCTCTCAGGTGCCACACAAAAACATCGAACTGGGCTAGTAAATGTGTTACAGGATCTCTGGAATAGCATCTACAGTCTTATGAACCACAGAGGCAAGAAAAAGACCACAAAGCATCTAAACCAATACTATTGGGCATGCTTAGTAGCACCCTTCATAAGTATCAGATCCTCATTTCCTGTATCCAGTATAAATTATTTATTAGCAGCTTCCTTCTAAACACAAACAGGCTGTAATTCTCAGGTGGTGAACAGTCATTAGCAAAGCTGGGGCCAAGGACTCATCTCCACTTCTTCACTACTGTCAGATTCAGGAGGCAAAGACATCACCTGCTGACCTGATCCCTCCTGCCTCAACTTGTTAAAAAACACCCAATAAACACTCTAGGGACTCCCCTCTTTGCTGTTATAGCAAAAGTCAGCTCAATTGCCACCTCACCCTGCAGTTCCTTCTCCTTTCCCCAGTGTCTGACTCCCATCAAGTACTTGCTGCTCTCACAGTCTTAACCTTCTGTCTCTCCTTCACTCCTAGCACCACAAAGTGCTGCAGCTACTCTGCTGTGCCTCTAGCACAGCGAAATAAGAGCTGACGACCTTCCCGACTGAGAGAAGCAGAGCAGGGAGCAGCACAGGCATTCCCACCCTTGGTCCAAGCATGTTCCTTGAGATCAGACACCAGAACTCATGCCAGGACACAAAGGAGACCTTCTCACATGGAAAGCAGTCCTAATGATCTCACATGGAGATCATTCTGCATTTCCAGGGCAAGACTGCTGGGCCTGATGAAAATCAGAGAAATAGTAGAGAACTACTGTAGGTAATTTCGGTAGAATCCATGATTTGGTGATACCAGGAATGACTAAATATGCCTGAAACTTTGTTAGAAACAGCTGGAGAGTGTTGAAATTATTCAGATTTTACTGGATCTTGATCTCTTGATAAATCACACAGTTGCATGATCAGTGGGGGTGTATGGGGCTTATGTAGGCTGCCAAACAAGAACTGCAAAAGAGATCTGAGCATTGCCTGAACAAAGTAATCTCTTCAGAGCTGCCACAAGTGTAAGGTGAGGAGAGGCCACACAGTAGAGATGAGCATGTCCTTCCTCTTGCTGCTGCTCTCAAGGAACAAGGGCCTCAGGTCTGCATGAGCAGAAATGATGGGAGGAAGGGGAGGAATAAACAGGACAGGTGGATGAAGGAAAGTCAGGGTTGGGAACCACAGATGTTAACATCTCATAGTACTCTGATTCTTGTTTGTGAAATATTGAAAGTTCTCCAAATTGGGCAGGAAAGAAGAGAGAGGTGGGGCAAAAACCCAGAAGTGGCTAAGAATGGACAAGGAAACTTAGGGAAGATAAGGCAGTATGAGATAACAATTTGAATCATTAGTGACTGTTGGCAAACTCTCCTCATTTCTGCCATGCTTTCTTGTGCTAAGTAAAAAATGTCAAATTTTGCTAGCAGAGGTCTCAAAAGTAACAGTTACAATGAAAAATTACGTTGTGCCTGTTTTATGTGGGATTTTTTTTTGGTTTTGTTTTTAAATGCAAGGATGACTGCAGCAATTATAGTTTGTCATTAAGCTGAAAGCCTGTGCTTGCTTTTATTATGTGCAGGCCAAGCAAAGATAACAGAGCTTAACTCTGACAGGTAATTTGACAGAGTGAGCATTAGTAGCATGGTTTAGTGCTTTATATGAATTAAGCAAAAGGGTTTGGCTGTTCCTGCCCACAGCTATTCCTGACTTTTCTTCTCAGAAATTCTGAAATTGTCAGGAATGCACAGTAACTAAAATTTATGGTCTATTTATAGGTACAAGAACAAGTGGAAGGCCTGATAACCTTAGCAGTGCCTTTACAGTAAAGTGGAGCTCTGCTTATTCTCATATGCACACGCCCAGCAGCCAGCCCTAAATATATTGATGTTTTCACATGCATGTACATAAGTATCCAGTGACAGTAACAGCAGTTAACCAAGATAGACTTTCAGAGTTTTTCCATTTGGAGAGGGGATGACCTTCAGAAAGCCATCTAATCGTGATCCTGACAGACATTGCAAGCCTTTTTATAAACCCTAAAATACTTCCATTAGTAATTTCAGGAAATATAGCCTCAGTGCTTGAGAAGCTTGTTTTAGATGAATATATTCATCTTTTGTAACTTCCCTATTTTTTATGTTGGTAATGTGTTTGTAACTTCTTTGCATTTTAGTTATATTACAAGACTCAGAAGTATTAACCCTGGAGCAATGTGATTGACACACATTTCTCATGTAACATGACACACACTTATGATGGGTCCATTCAGCAGACAGGCACAAGGTTCACCCATGAGAGAAGGCATGGGACAGACACACCAACAATGCTGCTGGGGGGCAGCAGGGTCAGGGATGCAGGTCCCACATGGGGGAGTATGAATCATGATGGTAAGAGGTGGAGGGATCTCTCTGGAAGGCCATCAGCTGAGCCAGGCTTGCTCTGAAAATCATCCTCTGGCTGCTAATGGGCCCTGTGGCACCAGGCACATGAAGGGATTGTTTCTGTTTTGCTCTTAGTTGAAAAAGAAGCATTAAAGTGATTAAAGCAGAAAGCAGCAGGGACTGAGAGGTGAATGAGTATTGCCTGAAGGTGATAAAACAAAATAGCAATGTGGAAAGGGCAGAGATTTCCTCCTGTTTGAGTAAGGGAGGAAATTGAGCAAAATTTGGATGTGGTCAGAAGGGTCTCTAGCAAATGGAGCCTGGAAGTGATTCAGGATTCCTGAGCCTCCTCTACTGTCAGCTTTAAACACTGCTGGCAAAATGTGTCTTCTTCTTGATTTATGCAGAAGTTGAGAAATGCGCCCCTATTAACTAAAAAGGATCCAAAAAGCAAAATTCTGATGATGAACCTTGTGGGTCACTGTAACACTGCATAATGGATTTTCTGAGGAGGTCAGGTTTTTTTTTTAAAAAAAAAAAAGATTTTCCATTAACATTCCCTCTCTCCTCCCTTTACTCCTCATGCTAGATTAACAGATGAATAAATCTGCAAAGTCAAACATTCACAAATATGTAAATGCCAAGATGAATGTTACTTTTGTAGAAGAAACCTCTGCTGGTGTTGCCACCTGCCCATGTACTCAAAAGAAGTTAGTTTATTTTTCCCCTTAATCACTGCAGAAGAGTTGTGGCCAACCCTGTGTGATCCTTATGGAACAGTGCCCTTACTCCCAGAGAACATCTTTGTGTACAGGTCAATCCTGAATTCATTCAAGAAAAAAAGGGCAAATAAATAAAATATTTATTTATTTATTTATACAGCTCAAGTGATCTCTCAGATTCAGCTCTTTTTCTTCTTCCATTCACCTCAGAATTATCCTGGAATAAATCCAGTAACTCCAAAGGCTACTGCTATGCTCCTTGATAGGTGTGTTTCAATTCTTAAAATATATTGGTCAAGTTCTCCCAAGTCACTTTCTGAAAGTGATGGCAAACAAAACCCCATCTCTTTTGATTTCTTCATGTCTGATGTCTAGTAGATTGTATTAAGCATGTTTGGGCATCAGGTTATGTATTTCTAAAAAGAGCAGGGTTAAAATGTATCATAAGATGGATGGCATCCATAGCTATGTGTGAGGGGGAACCTTTTTGTACCTTTGTGAATATACCAACCTGCTTGATAAGTGTGTGCTACAAATCTTGTCAAGCAGGACTGCAGGCTCAAATAAACTTTCTGGTCTCTGATCTCAAATGGAATGTTTTAGTGTGGCACTACGTGTTGTTAATTCATGACTAAATATTTAACAAAGACATAATTTGTGGGGCCCTATTTCCTGGGCAGAAGAACGTTGCTCTTCTCTAAAGTTTCCAAATCATTGAACCAAATTTGTTTTAGCAGTTTGGTATAACTGCTCTGTGGGCAGCTTGATGCTTTTAATCTAGACTACAAGTATTTAAGTTAAATGTCATCTGAGAAAGTTTCAGCACAAGCAATCCTCACTGAAGAGAGTGGGAAGAGAATACAGCTTTACTCAATAAAGCTGTATTCAATAAATTACTTACTGACTACTTTTGTGGATTTCCTTACTTTAATCCCAAAATGAAACCATCTACTCAGACATTTTTTCCCTGTTCTCATCAACAAACTATTACATTACCTGGAAATCTGAAAAAGGCAATCAATACTTAGGAATGAAGTGTTTTTATGACGTAGCAAATTGTTGCTCTAGGTTGTGGACATTCTTTTAAGTAGCAAAAGAAAATGCAATAACACATGAAGGGTTTGATTTGTCCTGTTCAAATGTGGACTTCTGCAACTCCAAGAACCACATCCAAACCAGTTATGCAAGTTCCCTTGATGGCCAGACATTAAGCCAGTTTGTGAAGCTGAGCATGAGATTCATCTCATGTTAAAGCAGAAGCCTTCATTTGGTGAAATGAACCTCATTTCACTGGTTAGACCTTCATTGATTGTGTTAGAAACTTATCAGATACAGATATCAATAATCAGTTAAATGAGTCCCATTCATGCTGCCTTTAAATAATTCCCCTGCAAAAGCAGTGGGATCCCAGGGCTTTCTCTTCTTATTTGCATAATAGAATTTAAAAAGTAGTCCTGCAGGCCTGCAGAAAGAATGTGTAGAACAAAAATTTTCCCTTCCATTTTTGTGATGTGGATTGTAGCATTACATTACTGCTTTTATTTCCTCTTAAATGCTCAGTTATTAGTCTTCAAAGCTAGGAAAATCTTTTCAATTGACTGCACAAATCAAGAAAAATTGCACTGCTTTATGCAAGTCTTAAAATGAAATGGAAAACTCTAATTTTGGTGAAGAAATAAAAGAAACATTAGCTCATTTGGAATATTTGTTTTGTTTAAATTATTTTTGTGTTAAGTGTGGACCTCTAATTTATTTGGGAATAATGTTGACGTCCTTGAATAGTTTGTCAGTGAAAATGTAGATTAGCTGGTTTATCTTGTATCATAGTTTATCTGTCCAAAACACCACTTTTTTAGATTAAAAAATGCATAGAGTAAGGGAATTCATACTAGCTAGCTGAATTACAGTCTATCAGTGTTGATACTCTTTCTTCTCAGGGCCAAGGAAAGCTCTAAGAAATCCTGTCCAGGAATGCATCCAGTTAGATGACATAAACATGTGCACTCTGAGCACAAATGCTGTTTCTCTCTTACTGATAAATTCACCCTTTTCAATGCAGAAACCTTCCTCCCTACTACAGGGGTTCCTTTTATTTGAGAAGAAAATTAGAAGCTGTTCAAAGCCTTCTTGTTGTTGATGAGTACATTAACTCTCTATACTCACCTGTTTATGCTTCTATTGGTACAGTCCCACAATGACTAGATTCTAATTTATGTCCATGCCTGTTCATGCCTTATTTTGTATTTACATTTTGTTTTCTTAACTGTCTTCCATTTTCCCCCTAAGGATGGCAGTTTTGTTGTGTGAGGGCTTTTAAATTTCATTTTTAAGACTGGGATTCTGTTTCTTCTCATTTTACCAGATCTTGTTTTAAGAATATCAAATAAATAGTAAAAAGTAAGGTTTTTTTTTTTTTCCAAGTAGTATTTTCCCCCATGCCTGCACCCCTCATTCATTCACTTCTCAGTCATTCCTAGCTTTGTGAGTAATATTAATCATTGTGACTTTCTTGTTTTCAGAGCTGATAATAACCCAGCAATGCTCACTCTCACTGTCTGCCTGTTAACTCAGTGACCTCTTATCATTTGTGAAGAGCTTTTATTCAGTGTTTGCCTTTCTCAGGTATAGACTTTGGAATTAGGAGACTGTAGTCTCTACAGTTAGGAAATTCCAGGGCTGATTTAGTATTAGCAGCATAAGGACCTTCAAACATTTCCTTTCAGTTTGAAGTCCCTCACAATGCTGTGATAGATTGATGCTAAAAACTCCCAACAAAATAAGCAAACAAAAAACCCAACACACAAGAAAAAAAAAAACACAGAAAACTCAGTTGGATTGTTCTGTCTGACTTGCATGGACGTGATGGGACTACAGACATTTGCACATTTGTTGGAACTGTGCTCTGGAAAGACGTGGTCTGTCTTTGCTCTCCATTATCTTTGCCTCAGGAAAGGTGATTCTACATTTTTCACAATTTGCTACCTCTGTTCCCACATTTTACTCACTGGATCTTTTCCTAAACAGATTTGGACACTGAATGTAACTTTCCAATTAACAGAAATCCTCAACATGTTCTAGTATTACTAATAAGATTAATTTTTTTCAAAATTGGCTGCTTTGTCCCTTCTTTTTCATCACCATTATTCCCCAGCAATCAGGAAAAAGGAATCCTTTTTTTTTTCTGTATTATTTCTATTTTTATTTGGTTTTGTTTTATGTTAATAATTATTACAGTATTAGAAACTATCATTATATCCTCTGAGGGGAAAAAAAAAATGGTTGCCTTCTGAATCTTGGCAAGGTTCTGTAGTCTCTGCTGTCACATCAGCACAATGACACCTGCCTGTGTCATCCCTTCCCTAGGGAGACCTGTCAGCTCACTTAACCACCTTTTTGCTGGTAGACCTTTAGTGAACCAATGGGATTTTCTGTGCAAGCACTTTTTAGCATCTGAATATAGCTAGTTTCTAGGCATTTGCTTGCTTGGGGCAAGAATAGCTAGGCCTAAATTTAAATTCTCCCCCTGAATGCCAGCTCTTGCCATGGATATGTTTTCATGTTACACCCCCATTGAACTCTGCAGAAGAGTGAAGATGCTGTCGGGGAAGGAATAGTGAGCCAGCTGCCCAAATGGTCTCAGCTAAATAGAGAAGCTGATGAGTGTTTTTTGTCATATGCTCTTTTGAGAATTACAATTTAGAGTAAAAGAAAAGATAAATACAAGGAGTGTGACAGAGCTGCCAGGAATGTCAGTCCTGAGGAGATGTGTCCCTAAGGTCTGCCAGTATTGTTATCAATCTCCATGAAGCTCAGGAGCAGTAAAATTGTGTTTTACCACTTTTAAAAGAAATTTCTATCAACTGGGAAAAAACCCATTCAGATGTTTGCCAGTTGCCAATGTTATTTTTATTTTATGGATAGGGATGTTAAGATCTGTCAGCCAAAACTTGTGAAAAGCTTAATCTGTGAGGATGAACACTTCAAGAATATTCAGTTGAAATTTTTGATTTTCCCTCATTAGGAACTGTATGGCTGTCTGCAAAGCACACAGGGGAAGGGAAGGGAAGGGAAGGGAAGGGAAGGGAAGGGAAGGGAAGGGAAGGGAAGGGAAGGGAAGGGAAGGGAAGGGAAGGGAAGGGAAGGGAAGGGAAGGGAAGGGAAGGGAAGGGAAGGGAAGGGAAGGGAAGGGAAGGGAAGGGAAGGGAAGGGAAGGGAAGGGAAGGGAAGGGAAGGGAAGGGAAGGAGGGAAGGGAAGGGAAGGGAAGGAAGGGAAGGGAAGGGAAGGGAAGGGAAGGAAGGGAAGGGAAGGGAAGGAGGGAAGGGCAAAGGGAAGGGAAGGAGGAAGGGAAGGAAGGAAGGGCAGGGAAGGGAAGGGAAGGGAAGGGAAGGGAAGGGAAGGGAAGGAAGGGAAGGAAGGGAAGGGAAGGGAAGGGAAGGGAAGGGAAGGGAAGGGAAGGGAAGGGAAGGGAAGGGAAGGGAAGGGAAGGGAAGGGAAGGGAAGGGAAGGGAAGGGGTATGCTGCATGTTCCTCCTGCCATTCTGGTGAGGAGAGTGTGAACACTTAATGTGCAAACTGTACCAGTGCTCTGCAAAGAAAGGCTCAGCAGGTAAATACTTAAACATTTAGACATCATTTAAACAAGTGTGCTGGAGAGAAGACCAGCAAAATAAATTTCACAGTCAAAAAATATCTTTCTCTCTCTCACTGGAAACTGTTGCTCTTTCAAAGCCCAGTTCAGAGTTTGGTGTGCTTTAATACCTTCATAATGCTCCTAGAGGAGCAGAATTTAATTGAAGAAAGTTTTATGTATAGATTGTGCACAATAACAGGTAACAATCCAGTTATCATCCCTTTCAATTCTCCATGAAAATATAAGAAATTCACCTCTTCCCCAAGCTGGCAGTAGCATTAATGACACACTCAATTGAACTGTGCTTTGAAAGTGCAAAATAGCTTTTTTTTTTTTTTAAGAAGAGAAACAAAACAAACAAACAAACAAACAAACAAACAAAAAACCAACAGCAATAACCACAAAACAAAACAAAATTAAAAAACAACCCAAACGGAAAAAAGTAAATAAAGGCTTTCATCAACTCATGAGAAGCAGAGGAAAATGTTTTCTGGCTCGGTCTTTTCATGGAGTGAAAGCCTGTGACTCAGTGAGGATGTCTGTAGCTGTTCCATGAGCCATAGCACACATTAAATAGGAGACTGATGATAAGAATAAGCTACACTCTCTGAAATCTTCTGAAGGTTGTCAGTGTCTGAGATTCAAAATTCCCTAGAACCAGAATATTTCTGCAGAGAGGAGAACACAGAGATCATACCTACACTTGCACTGTGTAGCTTTGGAATTTTCCTAGTATTTAGCTTTCTGTTGGTACCATATGGCTGATGACACACAACCCATTTCTGAAATGGGAATTAAGAAAAACATTAAAAGGAAGAACTATAGAAAATATCTTGTATTTGTAAGCACTAGGATCTAGGGATAGAAAGAGATGTGTATCTATGAATTGCTTGTAGAAGTGAGTATCCTCTGAATTCCACATCTTAGCAAGATTTTTGGGGCATTTGATTTTCACACCAAGAAATCATACACATGCTTTTTGTTTTCCAGGAGTTCTTTACAGATTTTGGAAAGCTTACAAAAGGAGATGCAGTTTTCTAAAGAAATAGCTACAAATGATACGAGAAACCACATTGATTCCCTAAAATATAACCAAATTGAAGAACACATTTGAAATAATTTGTGCACTGAAGTCAAAGAAAAAACCCCAAATCCTGACTGAGACCAACTATTAACTTTCTGTGCTTCCTGTTTGAGATATTGCTGAGGCAGAATTAACCAGTGGAGTACTTTGAAGCTGTTAAAACACTTCATTTTTAACCTTCATCAATGTGGCTATCTCAAGAAATGCCTTTGATATATGCTGAGTTCTGAGAAAAGCTCTTCTCAGGCATAAATTTACACACAAAACTATAGGTGAACGGAATGCTCACACCTAATTTTACAGGCACCAAAAGCCTGATAATGAAAAAAACCCATCTTTAATGAAAGGAAGACCACATGTTCTATGATATGTAATCTGTGCCTTATTCTCAAAGGAAAATCTTCAAACTTATTTAAACATATCCAGCATGCAACCACCCAGTAAATAAAACTTTGTAAAAAGCCTTCTTGCTTTTCCACCCTCCTTTTCCATTTTCTTCTGCTTCCCTTCTCTCTACCTGTAAAATTTAGATTTAGCCAAACCAGTTCTATCTCATATCTTTGTTTCCAGAATGTAAACTGAGAAGAATTTCTCATGATCTATCTCAAAACATGGCACAATCCTTCCAGTTCCTGTTCATTTCCTGTTCCAATTCCTGAACCCAGCTGTGTGGGATCGCCCCTCATGGAAGGAAGATTCAGATTCTGTCTCTGTCTGGTCCATCAGCATGGGTTAGTATTAAAATGTCCACTGTCTGTATGGTTTTTCCCCATTAATGCACCTTTTCATAGATTGTGCAAACTTACATAGTTCCTACAAAGGATTCTGCATTCCTACACCCCTCAGGAGGCCCAGGGCCCTAATGAAAGTGAGGATAAAAAAGACATATGGCTCCTCCAAGAACTAATCATCTGTCCAGCCATTCTGTTAAGACAGTCAGCACTTAGGAAGAGGGGCATGCTTCCCACAGATGATGGGCCCTTTACATTAAATTAAGGTCTAACCCACTCTCTGTTACACTAAGATCCTACAAATTTGTCCTACACACAGCCAGGATAAATAGAAACAAAGATGACTTAGAGAAGTTTCTTTATTCTGGGAGAGAAGAATATAGGAACCATTTTCAAATATATAACTGGATATCACAAAAATAGAAAAGAGTAAATAATCTTCCCTATCCAATGGGAAGATAACAGCCAATGGACCTATATTACAGCTGTGGAGAAATAGCTATAAAGGTGAAAAAATCTAATTGCTAGCACAGAGAAGCACAAAGATAGATTACTAAAGGAGAAAGGAGTTCCTGTCATGGTTTAAAAAGCACTGTAGGTAAATAAATGCCAAATTGACACAGGCATGTTCCTTGGGGCTGGGACTGTAACGCCTTTCAGCGTGTCTTCCAGATCAGCTGTCTACAAGTAAATAACAATCAGCAATAAATAGACTGGAAAATAGGCTCTCTAACCACATTTCACACCTGAATCACACAAATAAAATGGAACATTTTTAAAGACCGTGAAACATTGTCTTCCTCAGCTGGTTGTTCTTAAGAGTGTTCCCCCAACACATAATTTGGTCTTTCTAATGTCCACTGTGTAAACAACTTTACTCTGACTTTAAAATTAGAAAGTAAACTTTTGGACCAAATTCTCTGCTTGTACAAAGTGGCCTGGCTCTGGTTACACTCATGGACTCATGCTGGATTTTATTTACCAAAACAGGGTCTGGCCATTTGACTTAGAGTCTCTCCTTGACTGTCCTGGTCTTTGCATCAAGTCCTTGAGCAGGACTGACTCTTAACTCATAAGATGCTGGATCCACACAGACAAGTCAAAGTGCTTCAAGATGGCTTGAACTGTGGGAGCATTCATGGCTGTGTCTAATTAAGCAAACACAGGGAGCCAGCAAAAAAAATGGGCAAGAGCAGTTAAATCCAGGAAGAGGTCAACCCAGTTGGTAATTAGCAGGACAATGGATCAAAGAACTCCACTTAGCACAGGAAATATTGAGCACCTCATCTTTATAGCTGAATCTGATAAAACTTGGGTTATACATTTTCTACTAAATGAACTGGAGGCAGCTACAAACAGGAGACTATTGTTTAACCTCTGTGGGAATTTCAGTTGGGTTATTGCATGCTTGATGGGCTACAGAAGAGCAGCCCTTATGCCACATACTGATGTAGGTCTAATGATCTCTTATCTTCACATCCATAGTGGTTGCTCCAAAAGCAAAGCAAATGAAAGCCTTTCAAAGAGCTTTGCCTCTAAAAAAAATCTGCCTCAGAGGTTTTGTGTGTTTAGTGGATTTTTTGATGTCTTTCTCTTCAGCTTACAAATAAATATACCCAGTGCTTTATTTTAACGGGCTTCTTGTTCCAAAGGAGTAATTCACTGGTTTTATATTACACTCTTCAAAACTTTAATCAGAACACTGTTAGACAGAAAAGGTCAGAAGTAAAAGTGAAAAGAGGAAAGGTCTTCAGAACCATTGTTACATTAATCCCTAAAAATTACCTTTTAGCAAATACTGCGCTGCTCCAGGCCTGTCCCTACTGACACTGCAATTTCATTTCTTTCCAGCAGCTTAATTAAGAGACACACACATTGTACCTGCTGGAGTCAGTCTGAATCATGAAACCCTTTGAATTTATGCATTGAATCAATGAAGACAGAACAAAATGACAACCAAACAGCCACTGCTCAAAAAAGAAAAAATCCTTTTCTTTGCAGATAGCTACAACATTATATATTTCTCACTGCTGATTGCAGATGAAAAAAACTGCTTTTAGATTTTTCTCTGGAGATGCTGCTAAGTTAATCTTTACTGGTGGCTGGAACATAAACTCTCCACACTCATTTCAGAGTTAAAGGACAGAAATAGCTCTTCGCTGGGTAAGTGCAAATACCCAGCATTAATACCTAGCTCCTCTGAGATTTTCTAAGAGACTAACTCTGTCCCTAGAATATAAAGAATAATGATCTCTTTTTCTTTGCAGACATATACAACCTTTCATTATTGTCTCCAGCGTGTGTCTGGGATCAGAAACCATCAGAAGTGGATCAGTCACATTCAGAACCAAAATTGCCTCCATCAGGATCAAATTCACTGTAGAAGACCTGATTTTCTCTTGCTGCTCCTGCTTCTTTGTAGGACAATGTACCCCCACCGAAACCTGCCTTCCTGGGTTTATGGTATAGCGTGTTCTGGACACTTAAAGAGCATATAGGGATCCAATCTCACTCTCAGATAACTTCATGGAGAGTTTCCTTGCCTTGAATGAAGCTGGATCTGCCTTAGCAGAGTCAGAGCAAATGTAGTGCTGCAGCAGTGTTCTGACCATAGATGGCATATTCACAAGCCCTTGTACTGCCCTAAAGTTCTGATTTTTCACTGTGAAATAACAACTTCCTTTATTTCATAGGCATTAAAGTGGAGTGGTGCACAGTTTCTAATCAACAATTACAAAAAAAAAAAAAAAGAGAAGGGAGAAAAGGAAGGATCACAAAAGTCAATTACCAGCAAAAGCTTCCATAGCAACTAAACTTACTACTTCTTTTCTTTCTAAGCCTCCTTGTACATGCCACAAGCACAAAGCAGCCAGGCCTCCCTACAGTTCATTGGTGCCAAGTGGATTAGGCTGGCAGAGGCTGTGCTGGTTTAATCCCCTTTAATGCCTTGCCCCTTCAGCCTGATGAGCAGCCAGACCCTTTTTCTGCAGCTCCACACTGAGCTCATCAGCAATAATGGCTTATCCTTACCATCAGCAAGAGGAAACTACTTTTCCCTGTGCCCCAGGCTTTCATGCCCCTTAAAAGAGCTGAAGGAAAGTACAGGCTTTTGCTGGAGTTTTCTTCCTCCTAACACTGCAAGTTGCCTAGTGAAGGGTAGTAGCATTTATGCACATTGCCCCTGAAAAGTGTAAATGAAAACTTGGCAGTAAAAGGCCAATTCTTGGCAAGAATTGAAGAAGAATACCTTTCATGCCACAGAGAGATGGCATTCATTCACATCTGAAGTGCATCCTACCAGAATACAACACCAAGTAATATTTCACAGGCTTTTCTGTACTCAGGATAGAATGGGCTGGATCATACTTGTGTTCTTGGAAGTACCAGGAGAGAAAGGGTATGTTCAGGCTGGGGAGGAGGGGGACCCTTGGGCTCACCCACAGAGCAGAACCTGGCCATACATCATGAAAAGCACTTTAATGGGACTTTTTATTCCTGTTACTGAGACAGAAGCAGAAATGGCAAATCATAGAAAGGGCAGAAGAAATACTGGTAAATCTGCACACTTATCCTCTGCCCAGAGAGGCAGAGTGCAGAAGTGTAGCACTAAGCCTGCTCTGGGGAAAGTGACAAACTTGGTTTACTAGACTCCTGCGAACCACCATTTCAAGAGCAGTTCTGTGTATAATTTGTCTGTACTTCCGTGTGCCTTGGTAAGTTCTGGTGTGTTGGAGGGCAACACTCCTTGCAGTGTGAGGTAACCATCCTCACTCCTGTCAGCCACACAGTCTTCCAAGTTCAGCTGTGTTTTGGTATAAGGACTGATACCACATGAGAACATTTCAGGCTTTATAGATTGCAGCAACTGTACAATAACTTCCACATGCAAAGCATCAAGAACCCCTTGTGCCAAGCTCTGTCTCATAGCACTGCTCTGAGGGAGTCCAGCCTAATGGTGGTTCTCCTGCTATTACTAACAGCTATAGAATGGAAGGCATGAAAGGAAAAGTGTCAAACAGACAGAGGTATCCAAGTGAAACCTGGCTGTATAGAGCAGGAGTGTGAGGATTTTGGATTTTTGGTTTAAGTTGTCCTATTATTAATATTAAGCTAAGCTGCCTCTAAAAAGATCCATACAAATTAGCTATAGATAACTTAAAATAACTTATGGATGACTAAGAACACAAAAATAAATGTTTCTTCATTTGAGGAAAATGACTGACTTAAACAGATAAAGCTTTTCTCAAGTAATTTAAAGACATTTGAATGTCTTAATTCCTTTGCTCTTATTTTTCATGGTCATTTGTGTAATGTCTGCCTTTTCACAGGCAGCTATGAAAATGAAGTTTACCATTTTGCTATGAAAATATCTTTATTTGAGGTTTTTTTGTGAGCCATCAAGAACAAGTCCTGTTTGCTTTTGCAACAGTAGCTTCACTACTCTGCCAGGGCCAGTTTGAGCACCATGTTTTTAAACAGTGTTGGCATGAGGGGGATATTGAGCAGATGAATAGAAGGGCTGGCTTTTGTACTTGTTTTAAAACTCACTTTCTGTTTTTAAAAATCTTTAAAATGACCTTGAGAGCAAGAATGACACTCATGCCTAACATTCACCTACTGGGTATTTCTGTACTGCTGTCAGTGAGCAACATCCCTGTGCTGTCAGAAATATTACCATGTTGTTTCTATATCCCATAAATTCTTCGCTACCTTATTTATTGATGAAGTCAAATATTACCCCAAACACTTTTCTTCCCTTTATTTCTTCTAGATAACATCTTCAAAATTGGTTTAAAGTGGCAGAAATATCACAGCATAACAATGTAGTGAATCAGTTGAATTATTTTACATTTTGCAGAAGAGGAGAAGAAAGATTCACTGTTATAGTACATGGCTTTTTGTTTTCTGTTTTACATGATAAAGAGTCCAGATAAATACCAAAAATTAATCAATGACAAAAAATGTGTGCTAGTAACTGGACTTCTGGATGCCAGTTTTTCCTGGGTGAACCCTGTGCTGTACTGGCTGACAGCACTAACCTCAGCTGCTGCTGAAAGCTGTGTGGAAGAAGAATCCTGGCAGGGTACAAGAGGGAGGCAAAAGAGACCAGGCTCTTTGAAAAGTGAGAAAATATTAGAAGTGCCATGCTGGGCTTTGGGTGAGACAATTCAGCAGCTGTCCTGCACAACAGCTGGATTCATGCCAGAGCATTTGGTATGGCCCTGTGCCTTCACTGGCTGTAGGGGACAGAGCCACAGTAAACTTGGTTTCACACAAGCTGACAAGTTGACAGCTGACAGTGGAAATTATGCTGGTGACAAAACAGCCCCATTGAGTTAGGCTGTTGTCCTTAGGACAGAGTTTTCTTAGTTCTACATGCTTCCCAGCATCTAGTTTTCAGAAGTTCCACAAATATTTGGGTTAGAAGTCAGTTTAACCAACTGTAGCTTTTAAGAAATCAGTTGTCTAGGCTAAACCATGGTTATGTTTCCTTTTAAACCACTTGTTATAAAGTATAGTGTATTCAGTACACTGTACAGAGTGTATTATAGGTGATTATAAATACAGTGTATAGAGTACAGTTTGGTTTGGTTTAGTTTGGTTTTTAAATTACCTGCTTTTTAGAAGAAAAAAAATAATTTATCTCAAGAGGAACTTCTCTATTTACTAGATGAAAAGCCAAGGAGAACACATAAATTCACCCTGGAGTAGTGACTGCTCAGCTGAATCACTGTCCAGACTGCACTGCTGATAACAACTACTATGTCTCCTGTACCTATGAGGGGAGTGTAGAAGGATTGACCTCTTCAGACACTGAACAGATTCTGTGAGCTCGTTACCCCCACAGGGGCTGTCACTTTCAGATGGCCAAAGCCATGTTACACAAATCCCATCTCAGACACTTGTATTGCACCAATAAAAACAAATGAAGAAAAATACCAAGGTTCTACCTCCTCTTGTGAGTTCATTGACTTGAGTGAGGTTACTCTGATTCATTTAAGTGGAATCCATGAATTATCATGTTGTGCTGTCACTACATGTTTGGTCTGGTCACCGGATGGTGTCCTTACTTCTCAGAATGAGAAATGGCAAGGCCAGTCAAGTTCCCCCAGTCTCCAATAAATTTCCCTCATGGAGACTCAATGTCTTCTATACCATGGCCTAAGTAAACATCCAGCAGAAAAGAAACCCTATTAACTTCAAACAACTGCGGTGAGATTCCCAGTTTGTATGTGTGACCTATGGCAAAGCAAAGTGTTTGTTGTCTCAGCAACTCAGATAAGTTTCCAAGAGAGGACTGAAGGAGTACGTCTGTCTGAAGGACAAATTATCTTGCATCAGCTTTACTTTTCCGGATGAAAAATTCCTGCCCCAAAGGACCTTTGGACATAAAACAACAAGAGGGACACTAAACATGAAATGGATTTCTTTCTGTCTTTATTGAAACGTGATGGCTTCGTTAATAAATCTCTCCTTTGAATGGGAGCTAAGACAAGCTGTGTGGGCTGTAATTAACATGATTAGCCAGTTTCCAATCTTCCACAAAGCCCAGGGTTTTTGTGTGGGGCATTTTACTGATATTTCTGTGAATAGCTTGAAGGAAGAACTCAGCAGAGTAGGGTATGGCTGTAACTACCTTTTTTTCAGGTATGTCCTTGAGCATTTGGCTCTCAGCCTGTGTAGCATATAATTCCCAACACTTTCCTTGGCTCAGAGTGGAAATAGAATTACATTACATCTTCTTTGCAAATCACACACTTCTCTGCACTAAGGTTTTTTTCCCAAGAAAAGCTCTACCATCATAGGAGAAGATGTGTTCTTACTGGAAAAAAAAGCTATCATATCAAGTCAGTGTAAAATCCCTAAAATTTCTAAGAACTAAAATAAATGTGTATTTTATGTCTCTAAATTGGTTTAGGATGTTTGCCAAAATTGCATTGTATGGATTGTATTAATGTGTTTGCACACATTTTTGGGTTCCCAAAGATCTGAGCAGTCAGATCTTGTGAAGGAGACACTGAGCTCCTTCTCCCCGAGGAGCAGGCAAGCCGGGCTGTGGGTCAGAAAACACAGGGCACTTCAGGCACATTTCTTCATTTGACTAGACACAGCAGCAAATGAAGTTAAAATAGGTCAGATAGAGTTGCTGTGAAACGAGATGTGACCAGAGGAAGGCACAGATCTCTCACAAAGGCCTTGCAGTCAGATTCACCCTGCACACGTGGCCGCCCTTGGGGGCTGTGGCTGGGCACTGTTTTAAGAGCAGGAGGCCCTTAAGTGATGGGATCCTTTGGGCATGGGGCTATGCAATGCCTCAGATGCTGGCTCCGGGACAGCAGGGAACAGCCTCTCCCCTTCTGGGTGCTCACCCTGTCAGACAGGGCTGTGGGTGAGCCAGGTGACCTGCCACAGAGCCACTGCTGCAGCCTGGGGCAGCAGGCAGCGTCGGGGCTGCCAGCCACGCACAAACAGAAGGGATGGCCCGGCTGTGGGGGAGGTGGAAACGGGAATTAATTGTGAATCTTGAGCTCAGTGTGCATGCATGAATGCTCAGACCTGAATGACTTCCACAAGTGCTCTTCAGAACTTGTCAAGTGAGAAAGAGGAGACTTTTCTTCCCTATTTTTCAATATACTTTAATGTTTTTTTACCATCTGACAGCTCAGTTACAGTTTGCCATTGAAAAGCTTTGCATTGCATTCATTAAAGAGAACTGGCACCTAAATGTAATAATACATTTCAGTAAAATACCTTTTTCAGTAAAATACCTACATTCCACAGAATCACAGACAAGTCACAAACAAAACCTATCAGTAGTTTTAATCACATAATTCATGTATCTGGGCTTTACAGATAAATCTCCTGAAAAAAATTCTTCTGCAAGAAAAGAACATGCTTAGAGAGAGAGAATAAATGAGAAGACATGTGTTGAAGCACGCTCTCTCATTAATTTCTTCATTGCCACATTTTTTTGCATTTTTTTTTTCTCAAATAAAATATTTCAGAAAGTGTTTCGTAAAAGGAAGTGTTTCAGGGAAAAAAGGACAGTTAAGAAATATTACTTTTCCACTACTCACAGAGAAAGCAAGAAAAATCTCCCTGGTTCCAGAAATGCATTTGCACAATTTTTCCTTTGTCCATTCAATTGCTAAATTTGGTAAAATTTTATATTTGTCTATAACTTCACACAGAAAGAGAGGTGAGGAAGGTGGCAAGCACTCTTGATTAGGTCTATTTCAGACATTTCAAGTAAAGATTAAATTTTAGAGAAATGGATTTTCTGCTCCCCAAACTGCTATTTATTAGATTATGTTTTGAATAGAGCACTCTTGAATGTATTATATTCTTACCATAAAAAAAAAAAGAAAAAGAAAAAAGAAAAGAAGCTTCTAACTACATAGGCTGTGAACTGAGCTATGGGGATGTGGGATGGCATATGGGACCATGCTTGTAGGGACATCAGTAAGGAGCTGTATATATAAGGTGCTAGCTCTGTGTCTTACATACTGGCTGGTCATTACTAGTGGAACTTGAGCAAACTGAATTTTATACTCTTCCATAAAACGTAGAAACTTCCAGAAAACCACTGTATTTTCGCACAGCTCCTTGCCACATCCTCTTCCACCTCCCTCAAGCAGACACAATAGAAAGCAGAAATTAAGACAGGGAGAAAAATACAGATTCCTGACAATTTATGGAAAACCTGTTGCCTTAAGGCAATTTTAAGTTTATGGACCTTGGCTTAAAGCTTCATTGATGA
Source organism: Serinus canaria (assembly GCF_022539315.1). NCBI lineage: Eukaryota > Metazoa > Chordata > Aves > Passeriformes > Fringillidae > Serinus > Serinus canaria. Next base: position 50,331,346 of record NC_066313.1, on the reverse strand, counting down.
TGTGGTGTGAAGAAAGGGAGAATGTTTCATTTATATGCCAGACTTCCCTAGGAAGGATGTGAGGGTAGGACAAAAGTCCTGCTTTCTCTCAAATCTGACAGTGAGGTCAGCATGGCTCTACTCTTTAGCTATTCAACCTTTGCTCTTGCTTCCCTTTTCTTCCTTCCCACCTTTCCATTCTAGGTTTGACCAGAGTGCCCATATTTTAAGCTTAAAAATACTATCATCTTCCATGTGGTATACTCCCTGAGGTCCATTCCTCAATGACATGGTTTTCAGCACAACAGAAAAATCAGGGCCCAGCCTCCTAGGTACATGAAACTTCTGCAAACCAAAGCAAATGATGCCTTAGATTGCCTAAATTACCTGTGAATCAGACACAGAGAGACAGATTCATTAGGTGATGATATGGAACTTGTGCCAATCCAGACACTTTTGCAACACCAAATTAGATTCTGACCTCAACCATTTTGTAGGGGCTGTGCAATTAATTAGCAGGCTGAGAAAAACCATACCCTGTACTGACAAATCTAAGCAGTAAAAAAGGCTTCAAGGAGGCCCTCAAATGAAAAATACAGTTAATACTCAACAGCTTTTTATTAAAACATTTAAAATTTGTATTATCTTTTCACTGTTTGTGACACCTTTAGGGTATTGTCTCTCACACTGTTAAATTTATCACCTTTTTTTTTTTAACTTGGCTGTTGAATTGTAAAATGAAAGGTTCTGAAACAAGAAAATGATTGGCTTGTTTTATATAGTAAGAAAAATTCAGAGAAGCAGGAACCAATCCATATGAATGGATGTATAATATTCCTAATTGATACACATGCCTTGCCTCCATTCATCAGCTAATTCAGCTTTCCTTATTCTGGTCTTCTAGTTAATTTAAATCTGCCACAGTTTTAGAGCACAGAGGGCAAAGGGAAGGCAAACTGTGGCACACATGTCAGACCTGGCACACATGCCAGAAGAGGACATTTCATGTGAAGTGAAAGGTTCTGCCACCTTTGGCTTAAAGGCTCATCCAAGCCTCCTGGTGCTGCTCAGTGCCAACTACCACCTTGTAACAATGGAAGCTAATACAAAAATGAATAGAACAGGAATGTACAGCAGGATTACTCTTTCAAACTAAGAACCATTTTGTGAGCTTATCACAGTTAACACACAGTGGGAAGGAGAAAACCAGAATTATATAGAATTTCCTTCCTGATCTACCCCATTTTGGCTACCCTCAATGTGCAGTTGTTAATTCTGGTAGAGAAGCAAAGTGAAGTAACACAATAAAATTCACATGGTCTCTTTTATCAGGTACCAAATGTTCAGTCTTCTAAGGAAGCAGAGGCCCAGGTGTGTCCATTTTGCACTTCTCTTGTGCCACACATACAGACAGGAAAGAGCAGAGTCTCCTTCACCCCAGTGTCTCAAACATTGAAGCAACAGAGAATTCCATTGCCCTGTGTCAATGTGGCAATTCCTGGTTCCTGTGACCACTAAAAAGGTGGGTGACAGATGAGCTTTGCAGCCAGAGGTTTTTCTGCTATAGCAGTAGAAATAATGCATGTAAACCGCAGCATCAGCCAACTCTTGCTGGGATGTCTGGAGAAGGGAGCTGCTGAGAAGAAATGAAAATCATTGGTGTGCAATGTAAGGTGCATTTATTACACCAATGTACCAGTTCAAAACTTCACATAATTTATTTTATTTTACAGTCCAAAATGAGTCAATTTACACTTTAATAATAATTTCTGGAATGCAATGTTCTCACAATTTTGTATTTTTCATGCCTTGGCAACTTTTTAAGGGAAACTAGATTTAATTCTTGGTAGTTTAACATTTTTCCAGATTGTTTACAAATTTTCTCCATTTTTTAAACACTGCAGAAAAAAATATTTTTAAATGCTAGAATTGGCTATATACATTTTAAGGCTTTTTGGTTTCATTTCTTTATTTATTTGACCATGTAACTTCATTGCATCCGAATAGCATCCAGATATGAGTAAATCTCTGGATAAACATAAAAACCAGAAAAAATCCTAACAAAACTGGGCAGATGACAGCATGTTTTGTCCAGGTCTCTGATCTGGACCAGGACTGTGATAATGCATGGCTGGAATCTCTTCAACTCACACACAAATGAAGACAACACCAAGGTTTACCATTCCTCTTTCAAATCCCAAAATACCCCTGGCAAATGTTGCCCTGGCTTCCAACAAAGCATTTTCTTCAAGCTTATATGTGAAAAAATAGCAAGTTATGTAGCCTCTGATATGGCTGTAAAATCTTTTACAAACACTTAGAAACATTTGTTGCTTTTTGCTTGCTTAGCTCAAAAACATGATGGTGTTTCAACCACAAAATTAATCACTGGAGCTGATAGCTAATGAGATACCTCCCTTCTTCTGGTCAGGGGAAAATATCCCATGGAACCTGCACACATTTTGACCTTACCTGAACTCCTGATAAGCAATCTCTGAATGTGCAAGTATGTGCAGTTTCCTGTTATGTGAAATTAAAGGAATTACTGAATGTTTGCTAACCAAAGTGTTCCGTCACTGAGGTGATACATGAATGACATTATTTAACCAAAAGAATGCTTGTTATGATAGATTTCCAGAGGGGAAAAATTGATACCAACTTAAATCTTTTCAGCAGCTATAAAGTTCTGTTTAAAAGCATCTTTCCTAAAATTGTCAGTGCTGGAAAAATACCCTTGCTATAATTCTTTGTATGCACTCTGTAGTTCAGTGGTGAAGTCCTGCAGATTTGCCAGGTGACTGGCACATGGATGACTCTGCTCTAACCTGCTTTCATGAAAGGCAGATGAAGGCAGAATTGTAATATTTGTTGCAGGATTAAAGTGTTCAGGATAATGGGCGTAATCACACCAAATTCCAGTGAATTTGTCAACCCAGTGCAAAGGTTAATTGGATGTTGCTATAGATTTTGGGACTTTATTTAAAGGACTTTCCAAAAATAAGGGATTATTTTGTAGGTCTCAGCAGGGAAAGTAGCTGACATAACAGTCCTAAAACTGCCAGATGGTATCAGCCATTCATCATTGCTCAGTCAGACAGAATTAGACCCCAACATTTATATACAACCCAGGAAAATGTTAAGATGCTTTGCAGATGAAAATAAGGTTCATCTCAGCAGCACCAAAATCACTGAAAGCATAATGTTCTTTTCCCTCTGAGTGCTCAAATTTGAGGGAGAGGAATTCCAAGGCCTGGGAAAAAAAAGTCAGTGGATATATGTAAACAGCTTTGTTATAATCAAGTATTTGCACATCAGGCTCTATCAAATTCTTTCACCCCTAGTAATTAATGTGCTGTAAAAAAAACTTTCTCACCTGTCCATGGCTCTTGTCTCAGTACTTCTTGTAACAAGGTGCTACCACTTTACTTTGTAGAGGGAATGATCACATCAACAAGCAGCAGGCAGAAATGAACCATCTAACAAAAGATCCTCATATTGTCTGAAGTGGATGTTTCAAAGTATAAACAGTGAAAACAAAAGGTGGGCTTGTTTCTGCTTCTGGTATAAAGTAGTTTACGTGTATACATGTCAGACTTGTAAGGCAACATTGATTCCTTAGTCATTTTCTCGTCTTTCTTTTTTTCATGCCCTGCTAATTTGCCCCTGCCTTTCCTTATTTCCTACAGTTCTCTGTTTGCACTGATCTCAGATTTTTATTGCGCAATAAATTTGTATTGCAGTACAAATTTATAGCACAGAACTATAGCTTCCACTTGTTTCAATAATATTAATAAAGTCATATTCTTAAATGCATTAATCAACCCAAAAAAGGCAATTTTGCCTTCCTAAAAAATTATGTAAGTGGTGATGTTACTCCCTTGCCAACAATTTGAAGGCCTCTGTCTTCTCTCTGTTTCTCTTCCTTATGCTAGAAATAAAGATATTTTCTACCTGTATTCCATTAAAAATAAAAATATTCAAAATACTCAAATATGTACAGATGGTATTCAAACAACTTAAGTTTATTTCTCTAGAGGTCAAGTTCTTAGTCCAAACCAATTGTCCAAAAGTCAACAGAGAGATAGACCAGCTGCAAAGAGTTGTCCTACTGATCTAAGGTGTTTACCTTAAGAGAGGATAAATGGCTCTATAGAGATTTAAGTCTCTGCTAACTGCAGAGGTTAACTTACAAAGTAGTTTAGAATGGATGCTTATTTCAGGTGCTGAAGTTCAGAGAAATAACAGAATATCTCCCTGTGGGTCTCTTTGTCTCCTGCCTCCCTCACAGTTCACCGTGTTACTAAAATCCATCACAGTGTTTTCAGGGAAAAAAGTTCTAGAAATTGTATTAGTTTACAGGGCAAGGTTTTGACAGTGGGAGGGGGGCTGCAGGCATGGCTGCAGTGAGAAGACACCAGCATCTCCCCTGTGTCAGACAGAGCCAGCTCCCACCAGCTCCAGGACAGACCCACCACTGGCCAAGGCCATCAGTGACAGGGGTAGTGCCTCTCTGGGAATATATTTAAGGGGAAAGAACTGCTGCAAAACAGCAGCTGTAGAGAGAAGTGCGAACGTGGGAGAGGAACAGCCATTCAGACGCCAAGGTCAGTGCAGAAAGAGGAGAAGGAGCTGCTCCCAGTGCTCCCAGTGTGCAGACCATGCTAGGCAGCTGTGCCCCTGCAGCCCATGGGGTCCATGGTGGAGCAGACATCCATCTGCAGAACATGGAGGACCCCACACCAGAGCAGGAGGGTGCCCCAAAGGAGGTGACCCACTGGGAAGGCTGTGCTGGAGCAGGCTACTGGCAGGACCTGTGTCCCTGTGGGGAGAGGAGCCAATGCTGGAGCTGGTTGGCTGGCAGGACTTGTAACCCCATGGAGAATCCGTGCTAGAGCAGCCTGTCCAGACAATGTGTGGCTGCAGCCCCCATTCCCTGTCTGTCTATGCTGCTGGGATGGAGGAGTAGACAAGTTGGGAGGAAAGCTGAGCGTGGAAGCAGGGAGGGGTGGGGAAAGGTGGTTTTTTAAATTAGTTCATATTTTGCACCATCAACTTGTCATTAATTGTCCCTAAATTGAATTATTTTCCCTGAATTGAGTCTGTTTTGCCTGTGACAGTAATTTCTCTCTAATCTTCCTGTCCTTATCTCCACCTACAAGTTTTTAATCTTATTTTCTACCCCATTCTATTGATGGAAAGGAACAGATAGAGCAGCTTGGTGGGCGCCTGGCAGCCAGCCAAGGTCAACACTCCACATTAACTCAGTTGATACTTTTCCTCTGATAGAGGCCATCATAAATGAACCAGCATTTAAGCCAGCATTAATCTTTGGTAGTCACACACTGGTATCTGCTCTCACACATGTATGCAGAGAATAAATGTCCTTTCAGACATTCTAATTTAGTTCTGCAGATGAGGAAAAATATTTTTCCTTTGCTGATGCTACTTCTATGCTTTTAGTGAGTCTTCTGTAATTTGTTAGTGAAATCTAAGGAGAATTGGAAAAGTGTCCCCTAAGGTCAGTGGGTTGCATTTTTGTTGACAAATGATTTCAGGAAACTACCATACAGTTGGAGAAAGCTTTTATTCCAAAGAAGACCTGTTATAAAAGAGCTGAACTGGCTGAACTGAATGGTGTTTTAGATCGTGTCACCAAACTCAGACTTTTAGCCATAAAATTGACAATACCCCGCCTTCATTTTTTTTCTTGAAAAGTTTCCAAATAATTACTTCATAGCCAATATTATGTTTCACTACCTCATCATTTCATGCTTGTTCTGAAGTAATTGCAAAAAGCACACTTTACCATCTATTTTATCTGATGATATGCTTAATAACTGACATGCAAGTGTGGTGCCTAATGCAGGGTAAGCAGGTACTTGCCTGAACGAGATTTCTCCATGTGCCCGCTGAAGAATGGAATGTGGATGGCTCTTTGCTTCCTCCTCGACAGGCTGCAGCTCTCTAATCCTTGCATTTCAGCTCTTAACATGGATGCACACAAGACAGAGCAGGCACAGTACACTGCCCTAAGTAACTATGCAGTTAATACCACAAAATCCTAGAAGTGAGAGGCTCACTTTCTGAACACCACATTGCTAGAAAGATATTGAGCAGCTGAAAGTCAGCTGAAGATCAGCTTCTTGATCAGAAGAGTAATTTAAAAATGATGAAAAGAGAGAATCAGTTTATGGTGGAACAGCAGGAAAAATTTGAATAGTTTGGCTGAGGAATGACTAAGAGTAAGGTGTGATAAGTGAAACAATATATCTAAATGTTGCTAAAATAATATCTAGAGGGTTAATATTGCAGTATAGAGAATAACTGAAAGTAAAAAGATTAATTAAGGTAAAGAGGCATGTGGGCAGCCAGCTTCAGAATTCCTGTCTATAAATTTTGCTCAGGTTTTCTGCAGTCTTCAAAAGCCATGAAAAACAGAGGGAAAAACACAGTGTACAAATTGTATTTAGTTTTTAAATTCTCTAGTTAGCAAAATTTCCTAAAAAAGAAAACATAAATAAATCTGGAAATTGTAAAAAAAAATGTATCATACACCTTATACCCCACAGAAATTTCATTTAAGTTTATAAAGTGATGTAGGTAAAATACAAAAAATTAAGAGATAGCAAATGAAGCATCAGATGAACATGGCATGGAAATACATGATAGAACTCAGGGCAGAATCAAAGATTTGATTTTCAGAGAAGGTATGATGTGATGAATGGTGCTTCAGGATGATTGTAGATGAATTAGGTTACCAACCCATTCAGTTTACTTCTAGTAAAGCCTGTCAAAATCAAGGTTAGTTTGACTAGGTACTACTACAGAGAAGGTACTTTGCCCTTCTGTTCTCTCCAGAAGTCTGACAGAAGAAAATCCAGGTGAGGAGGGATAAAACCTAGGTTAGGTGACTGAGAATCAAGATGGACCTTGCCAGTTAAACCATGTGCACAGATGTATGTGGTATGTTTGTCAAGATGAATAACTAAACTCTTAGGGATAACAAATGCATTTATTGATATTAGGACAGTATTATATATTTACTAAACCCAGAGAAATTGATTCATTCACACTGATTCTTAAAAAGTAGTTTATGTGGGCTGTGAGAGTCATAATACTTTAGATGCAATCTTTGAAGATTACCAGAAATCTGCCTACCTCAAGTTCCTAAGACTAATACAGAGGAAGTGACTTCCCATGCTTACATTATTTTAATATCTGTTAACAAAAACCAAAGGTTTTCAACTGTGTGTTTTCAGGCCTTTCTACTGCAAATGTCAGACAGTCTTTGTTGCCACCTTCTGGTTTTAGTAAATATGGGTAGCTCCACAAGAGCTGAGCCACACACTGTAGCTGTCAAGTGGACACGTTACCAAATCTGACCAAATCTTACCAAATCTCCACGTGTTTGTTGTGCATATAATGCAGCAGCATGTTTTGCTTAGTCATCCCTTGTCCCCAGGACAGAAAATGTCCTTTTCACATAGGAAACACAGGCAACCAGAGAGAAAAAAAATCCATGACCTAAAATCTTAGCAGTCAACTCAGACTATAATGAAGAGTTTAAACTTTACTAACTAAGCTCTGAAATGCATCTGCGTGACAAAAATCTGTGGTTGTTCTTGCAAACAAGCATTTACATGTATTAGAAGCATTTATAATAGCAATTATGCTATTTTTGCATGCCTGTATATAAACAAGGCTTTCTTAGCTCAGAGTTTATTTTAAAGATAATGTTTAAGCAGATAAGCTAAAAATGTTGTACTTAATCAAACGTACCTGCCAGAGGCAATTACTTCTACCTGTTGTATGAAAGCTCTAATCTGAGCAGCAGTACATACACAAAGCACTTGAAGCCCGGATTGCTGATCCAGATGCACCTTATGTTGTGCATCTGGAGGACTGGAAGCAGAGTGCCACTACCTGCCCTGCTCTATGTGGATGTAGAGTTATGCCAAATCTATCAACTGCTAACCTGTTTTTTTACTGAAAAGAAAACTTAGCACAATCGTGATTCAGCTCCCCAGACAGCCCAAGCTTGGTTCACTGAATGGGGCATTGCTGTTGATTATTACTGTTCTGCCAGCTACTTGCTGGAGTGCTCACACAGTCCAGACAAGAGTTACCATAAAATCCACTAGGCAGGCAGCAAAGCAACTTGCTCCTCTTGTGCACCTGGGCCCTCTCCAAACAATGCAGCTAATACTTTCAATTCTTAGAAATGATGTGGAGTCTTCTGTGCTATAACTCTGTGGTATGTTAAAAATGGTTTAATTTTTTTTTTTTTCTGGTTTTGGAGGATTACCTATTATGCACAGCAAACAAATTCTCCATGTCTGAGTAAGTACAAATGAAAAGAATGATTTCTTAGAGATAAGAGTGTGGGATTCAAGGAACATAGTACAAAGTACAGAACTATAAACAAAGGTAAATAAGAGTTTTAAAATTCTTGTACTTTGTTAGAATTTGTGTACACTTAGAGTGGAGTTTATCTCATTTACCCAAACATCTTAAAGTTAGGTATCTGGTCAAAGTTACCTCTTCTTTAGTTCTTTGGGACTGAACTAAAGATCTCCAGAGGGCAGTTTACTTCACCCTAAAATACATGTTTAGAGCACAAGGTATCCCACATGTTTATGTCAACAATACAGTGTAAAAGCCTGTCCAGCAAACCTTTCATAGATGCATAGATTTCATATGGTTAGAGGAAGTGGCTATGGGACTTACACTGAAAATTACTTTGTTTTTCATTTAGGGACTGATCTTTATTTATTTCATAAATAAAGATTGCTTTACTTTGGGCCCTTAAACTCTACGAAGTTGTTGGTTTTTTTACTGAGGAATACATGTCAGATTCTATGTCAGAGTTATATGTAATATTTTTGCTACAGGTGAGTGTACACTCTTACACTTCAAGTTTCCTTATATGTGGTAGGAGAATGTATATATGTAGATTCAGAATAAAGCCATAGTCCTAAGACCCATCAGATGTTTGTCTTCCTCTCCTTTGGCCTGGGTGCTTTTCCAGAGCTGTGTCTGAGTCTCTTTGTATAGAGAATTCCATGCAGTCTTCCTTCCTAATACCATGAGAATTAGATCAGATGTTTTATACAGCCCTATTCCCATATAGAACTTTGCATTAATAATTGAGAAATGGAAATTAATGACATTTATTTACCCTCTTAGTTTCATTTTAGAAGCTGAGCTCAGATACAGCTCATCAGTCACGTGTATGGAGAGAGGCAGTCACAGAAAAGGTAAGAACACATCCTCAGCTTCACTGCCAAGAAGTATTACTATAAGGTAGTACAAGGAGCTCTGCTTTTTCATTCTGGGCTGATTGGAGGTGTGTTTTTCCCTTCCTTCATTACTGATATTCCCATATTTCTATCCAACATCCCCCATCTCCCAAATGTCACTGTGCTCTCCTGTGGCCTGTAAAAGCAGCACCTGCAACACTGATGCTCTTGGGATGTGTTATGTTACATTGACCAGACTATTGGTTGAAGGGTTTTCATAACACCCTTGGGTGCTATCTAAACTGATTCTCACTGTGGACAGAGTATCCCTGAGTTGCTTCCAGAAAGTTTCTCTCCCACTGCACAAGCCCAGTGGAGCTAATGTGAGTGTGAACAGCAGATGTGTCCAGAACCTCAAGCTGACTGACTGAGCAGTCTGACTTGAAAAGACAGGAAAGATAAGAAAATGTACTGAAATACCATCTAAATGGGGGGAAAAATGTGTCACTGGAGAAGCCATGTGCTGAGTCCTAAAAATACCACGTGGTTTGTAGCATACATTAGAATTCAGGACTAGATAGAAGAATGAAATGTAAAATACTACATCTGCATATGATGTGAAAGTTCCTTTTATCCTATGGCTTTCCAAAACTCAAATGTTAGTAAGCTGTAGTTAATTTGATCCACTCTCTGCAGCTGAGATGATATTTCTGTTTCAGAAAAAAATAGCACTTTGTAACTTTCCAAATCTATCATGGAAATATATAAAGCAAATGTGTTTAAATTGCCCGTCCTTATGTTGAGTCATGTCACGTTAAAAGTACCTCTTATGTTACAAAGAAGCTTTGAGTACCATAGGCCTCCTTGTGTTTGTTTCTGCATACTTCTTCCAGAACTGTCAAACTGAGTTTTCCTTTTTTTGTACACCACAGCCTAACCCTTGAGAGGAGAGGGCTTTGAGAGCTGTCTAGGGCTTATGCTGACCTTTCTCTGTTACAGCCTGCCTTTTTTTCCTGAAAACATGGGTCAGAAAACAACCCCACACAGCCATCTTGCAGTATAATACATTATATATGTGCTATTGTTAGATGACTGAGGTTAGGAATGATGATGCTGATACCCTCATGAGAAACAAGAGATGAAAATTCAGACAGCAGCGTCTCAGGAAATTCTTGTCTGGGAACTTAATGTCTGAACACACTGAGCTGGAAGGAATTCGTTGTGAGTGGCCATGAATGCCCATAGGAGCCTCCCTACCTACAGGGAGAGTGTATAAAAACTTACTGGTTCTGGGGTCAAGGCATGAATGAGGAAAGAAAAGCAGGTCAGAAAGAGGCTTGGTAGGTAGGAGATGGGTGGCTCGTTATTTCACCAGCCATACCCACCATTCAATCAAGTTCTTGGGGCAGAAGTGAAACCCACCAAAAGCAGGTTCCAGCTGGAGGATTTCCACAGATGGAGCAGTTTCATTAAGACAGATGGAGGCTAAAAATCTGGTTTGGTTGCAGAACAGTAGGGCCAGATAAGCCTCCATGTCAGTCTTTTGGATGCAGGGAAGTAAGTGAACATGCTTCTTGTTGAAGGAAAAGAAGGTGCATTGAGCTTTTGCAATCTCTCCACACCAGGAGTGGAATGTGGCCTAAAGACATTGAAATTATTTGCTAATATTATTTTTTTTTTTGCAAGGCATGAGGATATGTCCATTATTTGAGGATTATAAGTTGAAGTGAAAGCTGTAAAAACATTTAGTTATTTGAAAAGAAAACTTTAAACCATAGTTTTGGTTCCTACTTTATAATTAAGTAATTAAACTAAATTAACCATTTAAACTAATTGCTTATCCATCCCTCCATGATATCCCTAAATGTGTCAGTTTCTAACTTGTTCAAAAGGAAAAAAGCAATGCCACATGCTTTTTGGAAAATATGTGTATATTTATATCCTTAAGGGTATAATTCTAGTGAGTTTTTCACCTTGTGAAGCCATCCCAGCAAAGTGAGTATAAAATGCTACTCAAATGCAAATAGTCTTTTAGAAAACAAATAGAAGAACCAGGTGATCAGAGAAGGGACTTCTGGAAAAATTTTCTTAAAAAGCAGACATGCAGAGGTGTACTGCTGACATCTGCATAATGAAATGTGCAAAGTAATTAGTGTTATAAATCACACAGAAGTGTGCAGACTAATATGAAATGTTTTTTTTTCCTATGAGGCCTTTTCTGCTTTTGAATCCTGTGGCATTCCACAAAGTTGCATGCCTAAGAATATACATTCTGGCATTCCTGAGCACCTGGCACAGGAGCAGGATGAGCTGTAAGAAAAACAAACTGCTGCTCCGAAATCCTTCTTCAGAAACACCTGCTTAATAACAACATACAAAAGAAACTGCAGTGTTATGGGAGTCACCAGTTACACATCAAATTCCCAAATGTTTCACTTAGTGACTCTAAGTCCCTTTGATTTCCCCTGGCATGCTGTGGGAGTACTTTGAGGAGGCTGAATTCTTGGCTGAATGTGGCTGAAGAGAGATCAGACTGAGAAAACAGAAATGTAATTTGTTACTAGGAGGTTTTCATTGCTTTTCACCAACAAAGTTTTAGGGCTTTAAAGCCTAGAGATAAAAGATAGTACACTTGTATTCAGCCAAACGAAATGGAGATCAAAAAATCTAACAGTTAACAGAGGGAGTTACCCTATTACTTCAAAAAAACATTAACTCACATAAAAAAAGTTTTTTATTTTATCTAACAGCAATGTCATTAGCTGAAATTTATTATTTAATTTTTTTTCTTATTTTTAGAATCAAGAATATCATGAAAGGGGCACTTTTTCCTTCAGTGAAACTTCTGCAAAAGGTGTCTGTCTTTAAATTTATTCATTTCCTTTCTTTTTACTTTAAAAAAGCCTGCACTCTGTATGCCAACTTCCTTTAGGATTTATTGAGAGTGATGATACTGTGAGAAAAATCTATGAGCCAAAATTTTTATGTGATTTCCATGACTTAATTTCTGTGTTGTTGAAGGCTCAGAAAGAACCCTGGAACTAACAGAGTTGGCCCAGCTTAGACCAGCAATATCTGGGTACCTTTCCTCTAGTCAGGGCAGTATGTTAGGTTTGTTAAAGAATTATTTGTTAAATAATGCCAAAAGAGGGAATATGATACTGCCAGCACTGATTTAATTGTCTGCTCCAGCTACAGCTGCTCTGCTGCAGAATCATATCTCAGCACAGGGCTTGATCCAGATTATGGCAGAAACACGAAAACACAAGAGCACATAGCATGGGCTAATTGCTCTCCTGTCACTGTAGCCCAGAAACTGCAGTTTGCCTTGCATTTTTAAAGTATCTTTGCAAGATGTAACTCCAACACTTTCCTAATCCTGCTGCTGTGTTACAACTCTCAGATGTGACTGCTCTCAGGTTTAACTGTGGAGTTTGAGTGCTGTGGTGTGGGCAGACATGAGCTCTACCACCTGTCTCCAGTACTGGATGGATGACTTTTGATACTATCCACAATAAAAAGCAGAAAGATCAAGGCAAAGCATGGTAAGGAAGCAATTTGTGACCATGGATTGGTTTGGGTAATGTATTTTCCCATATTTTCCATCCCTTGACAGACTGTTCTGAATTGTCAGAGCCCTGGGGATTGGGGCTGGATTCTGCTTAAAGTGTGGCTATAACATGTCACACAGGTGACTTGGATGTGTGTGAGAGATATTGCTCATGAGGAATGGGCTCTCTCAGATACTGCTGTTAGCATAATCTTTACCCTTCCAGGAAGCAGAAAACTCAACTTTCTCCAGTCTATCTTGCACCTTTCTGCAAATCCTCTTTCCTCTTTCCCCTAATTCTTCCTTTCCATTCACAGCCCCAGCCTTTCATACTCGAGGAAGCAAAATTTGATTTTCCCTCCCCTATTTGAAGCTTTGAGATAGCCACAGCTATGCTCAGCTAGTGGACTTGGTAGAGTTGCTGAGGGTACTAGTGTGGGCTCAGGGATGAATGAACATGGTGTGTGGCTTTCAGGAGTTGGATTTTACTCAGTCAGCTGAGAATGTGGGCAGAACAGGCTTCTGTCTCTGCTCAGATTTGTAGACAAGCCCAAATTCTACCTCACTGATGGAAAGAGCTACTCACATGAAGGGTAAAGTGGATGCAGGAGGGAAGAAAGTAAGAAAGGTGAAGGAATGCAATGAGGCCAGATGAGGAATTATTTTGAAAGAGATAGAAGTAGTAAGATATCAGAGATGAAATATTTTTTAAGAGATTTAAAGACAAAATCAAATCTCAAATAAAATAGACATTTGAAATTTGTGTTGCAGCTGCAGCAGCACTGCTGAAGAAGGATCAAGGGAATAGAGGAAAGAGGACACACAACAACTCTGAGAAAAATCTCTTGTGGAAAGAGAATTGGAAGTGTCGCTGCTTGTATATCCTAGAAAAAGGGTTATATTTCATGATCAATTTAATTTTTTTTACCCTAAATATCTAATATATTTAGGTTTTATACACCTGAATTCCCATGAGATCAATGTAAATTTAGTACCCAAATATCTCTGCCTCTGATCTTATGTGCTTTATATTCTTTTTTGCTATAATCCAATATTTGCAATCTGATTTAACACATCTCTAGATGTTATGGCTTTGCCAAATGGATGAGAACATGCCTTGAAACCCATGAAAAAAAAATAGGTTATATTTATGGACTAGTGAGGACATAACACCCTGAGGGTGGATATTGGTAGTGTAGGGTAGGGCAGCACCTCAAGAGCAATTGTTAGTTATACAAATCAGATGGAGCAGGTCAGTTCTATCACAAAAGCATAAAACCCAGCCTCAGATCCCAATCTAAAGTGCTCTCACATTTCCAAAACATAAAACATCAAATGGAAAGGAACAACAAATTAAACAACTGTTGATCACAGAGGAACAAACCTTTCAAATCTGGATTTAACCAGGGATCAAACAGGCTTTACATTGCACTTGAATATGGCATTAGGAGAGTAACAATGAGTCATGTCAAGGCCTGTCTCAGCCTCCAAATCCCATGGTCATCAAGGAAAAAGGCCTTTCCCTATTCCTCTGCATCTAATAAATCTGAGGAATGCAGGATGATGTCTCAGAAATTATAGTCTTCTTTTGAAGCAAGGAATAACTTTAAAAATGGTATATGTTTTGACAGAAAAAAGAATTTAAACACATGAAAAATTGATGATAAAAAGATTGGGAAAGCTTGTAACTAGCATCCTTCTCTCCTAGCAGTTTTTGCCCAAAAATAGAATGGATTACATGGTGGGTTGCCCCAAAATAGAATGGATTACATGATAGGTTATGGCAGTGCTTGACATCTACAGAAGTGATATAGAATCTCACCTATTTTCTGTCAAATAATGAACACTCTTGTCAATTTAATGTGGTGACTGAATAATTCCACCAGAAACATCAATAATCAAAGAGTAACTGATTTTGACTATAGCTCTAAAGCAATAAATAGCTTGGACACCACTGTGTATGTAAAGTATGAATAATTACAACAAAGTCACATATCTAGTGCAATGCAGTGTATGTCTTGAATTAAATGTAGGCTGAAACCAAAATAAAAACTAGGCACCTTGGCAAGACATTAATATAAGTGATACATAAAGTTCTGTAAAGCATTTATTTTACAGTATAGATAATTTTTCAATGAAATATTTGTCATGCCCATATTTATAAAATTCTACCTTTAAGAAAAATAAGGTGAGTTTAGATGAAAGGAAAAGCATTAAGTTCTGTAAGTGGCTTTTAGTAGCAATTCAATACATGCTTTTATGCTGAACTGATTCAAGGCCAGCTGCACCTTGCAGTGATATAAATGGGTCTCAGCATTTTCAGAGAAGCTGGTACTGCCATCCTAAATTAAACAAGGTGCTTTTGAAAAAGGCCATGGAGTGCCACAAGTCCTGAAAGCAAATGAGTACAGGGAACCCACACATGGTTAAGGAGCATCATTGCACCCAGATATTTAGCAATAACTTGATAGTCTTGGTGATGAAATTGTGACCTTACTTCTAACCCCATGTCACATTTGGGTTTAGTTACTGGGTATTTTAGTGTTTTCTTTCCTCTCTGGGTCTTTTTTAGCCAGATCAGTGATCTGGTCCAGTTCACTGCATGGCAGCAGCATCATTAATTTTAACAGAAGGAAGTCAACAGGGATGTGTTGACAGCTTCTTGCAACAACAACGTTGTTTCCATCTTCTGACTTAAAAAAGTGCAGTCTGACATTTCAAAACTTAGCAGGTCTTAGATTTAAGATCTTAGATTAAGGTCTAAGATTAAAAGAGATCTGGAGAATTGGGTAGCAATAAATATTCATGTACAAAAAAGAGGAGTGTTACATGCCAGAGAAATGGCACAGACTCCAGTTTAGAATGAACTTCCTCCACACTGCTGGCTGTCAATGCCTGTCACTGACACAAATATTCCAGGGTAACTGAGACAGAAAAATCCTGTATCTGCTTCCAGTGGCTTAGCCAAACCATAAGATCTCATCTCCAGTACAATGTTAGCAGAGGGAGAATAAAATACAGATTTGCAAAACCCTTTATCCCCTTCTGGTGCTAGTGCAGATGAAAGGAAGTTACATGGAGACACCTTACAACAAGAGCAAAGCACTGCATTTATATTTTGTTTCATAGATGAACAGTTATTTATAGCACAGATACACATAGTTGAAAACTTCTGGACTACTGAATCAAAGTCTAATAGTGAAAATAAAAAATCTCACCTTTCTTACGTAATGTGAAGGGGCAGGTTTCAAGGCTTATGTACTGTACCTGGACTGATTCCCAGATCCTGGAACACCTCTGAAATATGGCTTCCTGCACTCTCCTGTTCAATTTTTTCCAGAATGTGTAAGATGCAGAAGACACCAAGTTGTGCCAGCTTGCAACAGTATCTAACTGCTGCAGTAGGGAATGTGACACAGTGCTTTCCCCAGGTGACACCGGTGTCAGATTCACCTTTCCAGACCTGACCAGGCTGCTCTCTTCCTGTGATGTGGAAATCTGTGTCCTAGCTAACACAGTGCCTGGGGCTGCAGACCAGCTAAGCCTCCTCTTTCTTCCTGCACACAAAGACTCACCTCTCTCCCAGAAGAGCAGCTTCACTACTTCCAGCTCAAACTGAAATGCAACTTTGGGACTAAATGCTTTTCCAGGCTAGCTCACTGAAAAGCTTTGAATCTCAGGAACAGTAATACCATTTAAAACAGAGAGGAACAATCTTTTGGGGATGTATCTAATCATAGAGTCTGTGAGCAAGGGAATTTTTAAAGAAGATTTCAAGAGAAAATAATGCTGTGCTTGATACTGTGTCTTCAGAATCAATAATTTTTTCCAAGAAAAAGATTTGCTTCACGTGAAAGTTGTTTCTCTTATGTTCTGATAAGGCCACTTGTGTGAAGTTAAGCTTCCTGGTGATCACACACACCAGCTGCACTCTGTCACAGGGCTTCTCATGAAGAAAATTTCTGACATTTCACCTCTGTAGCAGCCAGCTGCAGACTTATGGCTTCGTGTTTGGCATGGACTGAAAAAATCAAAACCTGTGCTCTACACTGTATTTCACTTTACTGAAAATATTCCAGGAAACAGAAAATATGTTGAGTAGAGTCTTAAATATGAATAGAAGATTTGCATCTGCCACTAGAGCTTTAGGCAAATTTAAAAATAAAATTTTTCAATTGCAAAATATGTTTTTGTTACAGACATTCGAGAAATCTGCTTTATTGCTGTATAAATTTTGCAGGGAAAAATAATCAAACCACCCAGAGGTGATGGCTGTCTCTTCCTAGCAGTGGGATTTCTTAAGGGCAAGAACACCTGCAGGCTGTTCCAAATCTCTGGTAGGATGATTAAAATCATTGTCTGTGACAAAGGTTATGCTGTGCAGGAGCACAGCAGGGAGAGATCATTTTGTGTAATGCTCTGGTTTGCAATGGCAGTAAAATTTTGGATCATGACTGTACAGAGGCAAGTATCAGTGGTCCTTGCTGCAAATTATTCCCAACTATTAAATGGTTTATGTTTTCCTGTCATATCCTGAATTATGGCTGTTTAATGCATTCCTCTTCTGCAGATACACAAACTAATTTTGCCAGATCCTGTAGGTCTGGTCTGTTTATGCCACCTTAGGTGTAGCTTTGTGAAAAGGCTTTGTTTAAACCACAAACAGAAGAGCTGAGTTACTCCAAGTTGGATACTCTGATTTCTGTCTGAAACACAAACAGGGACACTTTAGCAGCTGTTCTCTATTAATCTCCTATCTTTGGATCTCATCTTCTCCAATGGTCCTTTTTCCTGAGACTTCCTTTGAGATCTAACAAAACTCCCCATAAAAAGAGGTGCAGCAAAACATTTGAAATTTCTGGAATCCAGCTCTTCAGATGGAAAAGCACACATTCAGTCAAAAGAAATGGAACAGTGAGATCTAGCTGTGATAAACCATCAAAACCTGGTTTTCAGATACAGTCTGTGTAAATACCCTTCATCCACAGAACAAAGACAGTGTTAGTGATAGTAATACGTGCCTGAAATCCAACACTGTCAAGGTTTTTTTCCTCCCAGCACTGATAAGTTGGTGTGTGCATTCCTGTACAATCTACTAGGAAGATTCAAATTACACAGTGTTTGCTAAACCTGACACTTGGCCAAAGAAGTACTTAACAGAACTAATACAGGGACCAGTGATCAAATGACAGAGTCTTGAAAAAGTGTCATTATCTATTTGGTGAGTGACAATTTAAGCCTCAGTTTGCTGCTGGTCTCTTTTGAAGAACTGAGGCTCCAAAAACATAGTTCATAACTTGACCATATCCTAAAAGCCATTAATTAATTGTTCATACAGGCATGGGATTTTAAAATACCACCCCCCTTCAAGTTAAGTGCAAAAAAGTCTCCATTCCTTTGAAGCAAGGAAGTGTGTGACTAGCAGAAAGATAGTGTTGCTATTACATGGTGATAAGAAAAGGTCACCAGGGCAGAATCCATATAACATGTACAAATTTTTATGAGAAATAAACATTTTGATATTGAAGAAAAGATTGACTATGGTAGCAAATGTGGCTCTATAATAATGTCCTTTTCTTTGTCACCAAGATCAGAAAAAGGGTGAATTTATGATCAGTCAAAATGCAGGAAGAATCTGTAATGCTCTGCCATTCACTCACAGTGATTAGGAGCTGCTTTGTGCAACTGACTTCCAATCATAGGATATTTCTGAATGTATGGAAGCAAGGAATATTCCTCTGTAAACTCCAGCCATTCAGATTTTTTCTAGTCTAAAATCACATGCAACACTAGAACCAAGCCAGAGAAAGAACAGTTCAACCTTCACAGCAGGTTTCCTGCTAAGTTGCAGCAGGAACAAAACTTTACTGTCCAATAAGCAGTACTTTCCCTTCTGAGTTCCTCTTAAATCTAAACCAGGAGAGTTTATTAATGGGTTTTTTGATGTTTTTGGTGTTGGGGTTTTTGGCATCTTTTTAATTTTGGGTGGGATTTTTGGCAGGGCAGGGGGGAAGCTAGAAGAGGCAGAGAAAATCTTAGATTTAAATCAACATACCTCTTTCTTGAGGCCCTACAAATGCTGGCATGACAAACTCGCAGTGTGATGTGCTCCTTGTCTCTGCAGTACTACTGCTGTGCTCTCCTTTATTTCAGTTGCTGAAATTTGTCATTGCTGGGATCCTCCTGGAAATGTGGAGAGCAGGCTGAGGGATTGCCTCCCTCACCTCCTGTCATCAGCACTGATTTGTAGACCCCCATCTGCCTATCAAGGAGCTGCCTCTTTCTGTCTCATAGTCAAGACAGAAAGCTGTCTTGGACAACAAGCCAGATGCATTTTTAGTTTTTTTCTCTTCCTCTCATGCAGCTTTTTAGGTTGGTTGCTTTAAAAATGATGCACCCATCAGATTTATTATTTGACTTATAATCTTTTATTTTTTCCCTCTAGAAAGCAATTTCATTGTGCTATTTTGTGGCATTTTGAATATGGCACACATGAACCTCAAAAAACGTAACCAATGTCCTGTCTCCACAGTGCCCCACTGCAGAGCATGAGGAAACACTGCAGAGACTTTTTCAGCTTTCTTAAAATAATTCCACTTCAGTGGTGCAACACCTATTTTCATCAGCTCAGGGGCTGCCCTTGCTTTGGATGTCAGCTCAGGGGTGTCAGCTCAGGCTGTCCCTACTCCATCAGAGGTCGGGATTTGAAAACACAGAGAGACACTTCCCTCTGCTGGGCATGTTTATAAACCAGTGCAAAATAAATGCTTAAACATAGGCAAGTGGTCTCCTTCTGTGTTTGACCTTGCAAGGTCCAGGTAAATAATGACAGCATTTATCTTTGTGCATCTAAATGTAGATGCTCCCATGTGCCTCTGGAGGCACCTGCCTTTCTCCATTGGCTGGATTAGGAATCACGCTCACTAACATTATCTCCTGTAGTTGGATGCCTCTTGCACCATCCTATGGCTCCCAAATACTTTAGCTGGAGGTCAGCATCATCAGAAATTCCAAGCCCATATAAATATCAGTGAAAAACTTTACTGGTTAACATGATTATCTGCAAACATAGGGTGGATGTTGAATGTGTCTTAGAAATATAAAGCCCTGTGCTCTAGGTTGCTGTATTGAAGGGAATACTGGGAAACTGGGCCATGATTTGTAGTAAATGTCACAGGTTGTGAGGAAAAAGAGTTAAAAGGTTGGATTTTGGAGTATTTGCAAATGACTCCTGGAAAACTATAGTAAACTGTTCTCTCTGGACCTCCCGTTTGTTTGGTAGGCAATTGATTCATATGCAAATTAGGATGGGATAGTTCAGCATGTAGTCAGGTGTTAGGTATGGATATTTGCTTGAGTGGCAATTATTCTTGTGCTGAACAAAAACAGTTAAGGGAGCCAAAAAGTGTTTGCAAGGAAACAATCAGTTAAAGACTGAAAGGGTTTTCAGACCACTGTATAATATTGGCATATTTTTTCAGTAGAATTGTTGTCTTGTTCACAGGGGTCCCATGATGAG
Organism: Serinus canaria; assembly: GCF_022539315.1. Classification (NCBI taxonomy): domain Eukaryota; kingdom Metazoa; phylum Chordata; class Aves; order Passeriformes; family Fringillidae; genus Serinus; species Serinus canaria. Next base: position 50,311,059 of record NC_066313.1, on the reverse strand, counting down.
GGAAGAGACGAGAAAGTTGACTCCATGTTTCAGAAGGCTTGAATTATTATTCTATGATAGATAATATATTAAAACGATACTAAAAGAATAGAAGAAAGGATTTCACTACAAGGCTAAGTTAAGAATAGAAACGGAATGAATAACAAAGGTCTTGTCTCAGACCGAGACCAGCCGGACAGGTGAACTGTGATTGCTCTTAATTGGAAACAGCCTGATGAGGCCAATCACAGATTCCCCTGTTGCATTCCACAGCAGTAGATAAGAATTGTTTACAGTTTGTTCCTGAGGCCTCTCAGTTTCTCAGGAGGGGAGAAATCCTAAGGAAAGGATTTTTCATAAAACATGTCGGTGACATAGAATAATTTACATTGTTGTTCATGTCAGAAGAGTTTGGATGATGTAGCAGTTGAGCACCTGGGATTCACTGTAGTTCTCCATACTCAATGAAATTTTTTTTTTTTCCATGTTGTCAGTTTCTTTCATAAAGGTTGTATTTTCCAGACTGTCTGAGGATTGTGATATAGTATAAGGACTTACATTTTTATGAGTGCTCAAGAACTTTTATTGACCATTTTGTAGAGAAGTTGAGCATTCTTCAGGAAATATTATGGTCCACAGATGGAAGAAATACGCAGGAAATAGAAAGGAATCAAACTCTTCATTTTATGTTGATTATTTAGCTAGTCCTATGTCCCAACAACATTCTGCAATCCAGATTGACTACTTTATGATCATTGCCTCACAAATTAAAGCACTATCCTAAAATAGCATAGATTTTTATCATGCCTATTCATTTTGCCTTTATTGCAGTATCATCTGTCAAGGAAAATCTTATATTTTATTGAGTTACACCTACAGTTGAGGGTCTATTTCATTATGCTATATGTAGAAAAAACATTATCCTCACTGTTTTTGGGAAGCTGTTTATCATTTCAATATCACCCACAAATTCTCACTTTCCTAAAAATATTGAACTGCAATTCTGCTGGATTGCTGTTGGTTTCCTTCCCCACAGGTTGCTTCAGCCCTCAACCCACAATTATTTCATATAACCACATTAAAAATCATGTTCCCTGTTTATCTTAGACACTAATAGATGGATCTGATCCTTGTTTGTCTGTTTATTGACAACTGTAGAGTTTCCCCATCTTTGACCTTCTATAATCGTAGTCAAATTGAGACAGATTTATAAATTTATCTCAATTTAAAGACAATTAGTAACTTTTATTTGCTCATGTACTTGTTGTATGGTAACCCCAGATAGCAACAGGATGTCTAGAAATGGCACCTAAGCAGAGTAAGTAATTATGTACACAGTCAGGCTGGCTTGCCAACTAGCTCTTGTATGGCTTTGACATATGATCTGTGAATATCAGAAGAGTTAGGATATATGGCACCTTAGCTTGTGGAGAAAAGGGTATCCCCTGAGCATGTGATTGTGTAGAGCAGCAGGCTGGTTCTCACAAAATATTTTCACAGCAAGGGAAAGAAGCTTGTGGGGTAATTTTAGCTTTAGAAGAAAAACTGCTGCAGATAAAGAATTGTAAGTACAAGTTGCTATTGATTCTCTCTCACTTTGTAACCAACCAATCTCTTAGGAATCCCCACTCCTCCAACTAAGCATTTTTTTCCTGTCATCTCTGTAACAGGCTACCTGGACTACAACACTCTATGCAACTGAACACTGGAATGAAATAAAATCCATCTGCTAATGCTTGACTTGGTACTTTCAATATTCTAACACATCCCTTGACTTTTATTATCAAGAAACACTGGACTTTGCATTAATTATAAACAGTTTGACTTGTGTTTTTAAGGTACTTTCACTTGGTTGCAGTCTTGCACTTCTCAGCTTTCCCTGTTTTCAAGTGAGTCACAGTGGGGACATTTAATTCTGAATAGACTTTTCTCAGCATGCTGGAAATAGGCACAGGAAAGCATCCTCTTTTAAATCCTCCTCTTTTTTCCAATATCCTTGAACTTAATAGAATATCATAAACATTTTAAAGATATCCCCTCTCACTGTGCTCTATTGAGACTAAGCAGCCTGTAAAAGATAAAAAGACAAAGCATGAAGAATTAATGAAAATTACTAAACTATTGCACTTTTCATTTCAGCAATACTTCTGAACAGCAGCAAATACAGATCAGAAATTACCTACCATCATACACGGCAGAAGAGGCAGATTCTCTCTCTTGACAAATAGCAATAATCTCTCTCTGGTCTGACAAGTTTAACAAATCAGATGAGTTAAACTCCTTACCTTCAATTTCTAAACTAGTCAGAAACATATTTATTTAGGTAAAGTACAGCTTAAGCGTGCAGGAATAAATACAAAGCAGTGAAAAGAATGGCCTAAATTAGTCCTGAGAGTTGAGGCATATTCTACATCATTCTATAGGAGACATATCTAGACATTAGTAGAGAAAAGTTGAAAACGTTTTACACAAATAATGAATTAAATCAATGCTTTAGAACTCTGTAAAAAAATTCCAAGGCTTCTAGAAGGTTCCTATCTGAGAAGTTTTTCAAATTAATTTATTGGTAGCATGATAAAATTCCTGTGTTTTATTTCATTGATTAAGTCCTTTCCTAGGAAGGCAAAGTTTTGGTTGCATTCCTTGAGTAGTGTAATTACACAAGATTAGATTAGAATTTAGATGCCAGCACCCTACCTTGCAATGTGGAGAGCTGCATTAAGCAGATTTCAGTTCCTTCACAGGGTTGTTTTGTATGTCTCATGTCAACATACAACACACATGCTGGTCCTCTCCAAAGGTAAAAATCAGTTTCCCAGTGGTAAACATGTTAAGCAGGAGAACCCAGTTTTTAAAAATTGCATCAGAAATTTTATCTGATTAAATAGCCAGAAAGGCACTGAAACAGTACTTGAAATAGTGTGTTTAAAATGAGGCCTGTATACATTTAATTTGGATGGTTGCAATGCAGATAGGCAGGCTTGTTCAGATTTGTTGCTTGTTAAGAAACATTAGCTCATCTCAGCCAGACTAATGTTTATTGTCTAATGAATAACATCACTAGAACATTTATACAGACCTTTCACTATTCAAGAAAGGGAAATACTTATTTTTAATATAAGTAAATAAATGAATGAGAGATTTCCAGGTAAGGAAGTCATGGATGGGAAAAAGTAGGAAAGATTTTTGGTTTAAACACTTTAATACCTGATAAAATTTTGTATCCTGAAACAAAGCCGTAGCTCTGAACTTGAAGATTGCTGACCCAGTGTACACAGGCTCAGGATAGCACCAAAGAGCTGACCTAACCCACCCTACCTAGCACACCTTGACATGATTAAACCATTTTGCAAACATGACAGCTGGAGAACTTTCCCCGCCTTCCTGTTCAGCCTCCTCTTACCTTTGGCAGCAGTGCAGGCTTTGGGAGACACTTCAGATCTCCTGCAAATCACAAATGCATCCACACAGACACATGCTCCTCCTCCTCATGCAAGGGGTACTGAAGATGGATGATCAGGTGTCATCATCACTTTAATACTGAGCTGTGTGCTCTGTGATGCACTCTGAAGGTGCTTTTAAGTCTCAAAATACTTTAGAGTTCTTTCAAAAGGTTGAGATTTATGAGGTTGTGTGATGTGGAGTTGGGACAGAGAGAGAGAAACGGCAAGCGTTTCTCACAGCGGCTTGTGAGAAGTTTTAGGGAGCTGGAAAGATGTGGTAACCTGTTGACTAGAAACAATTCGCAGGTGCTGTTTTTCTACTTTATTTTTCTGTTTCTCTCAAGGACAGCGAGTGATAAAGATGTTTTTGTTAGTTAGCCAATAGAATAGAATCTATCGTACCGCTCTATAAAAACCGCGCGGTTCTTTTGAATAAAGTCTTTCTTGACCTTTGCTACGATCCTGCCTCTCGCTTGTTCCTCCCCTGACCTCTGAGCAAGAGTGACATGGAGTCATCTTCTTGACTGCTGAAAGTCCTGTGGTGTGTCACAGCTGAAATTATTGCAGCTCTGTCAGTATTAACTGTGGAGATTTTGACATTTACCAATGCAGCTGGCAGATTCAGCAAGCTTGCGGCTAGATTATTTCAATTATTTCTATTACTACTGAGTCAATCTTTCTGAGCTGAAGAAACCTCCAACTCTGATAGGGAAAAAGAAAAATATCTTTTTGTTTGCCTGAAAACAAATGTAATAATCTGGAAGACAGATATCTATTGATGGCTTTTTTTTTACACACTGAATAATAACTTATTTAATTTTTAAAAATAACACTTGATTCAACCAGAGAATACTGATCAGATCTCAGTAAAGTGTTTGTCACCAGAATTCATACAGGAGTAATTCACTACCTGTTATTAAAGGTTATGTCAATTCCTAATATACAGAATTAATTCACTACCTGTTATTAAAGGTTATGTCAATTCCTAACACACAGAATGAAATTTGAGTGTTGAGGTTTAGGGTGTTTTATATGTTACTTGTAATCTTTTGGATAAAGGTCCAAGTCTTAAATTTGCTAGGGAATAGGTTTACTTTTCTTTCTTTAAAATACACAATATGGAGACTTTTAAGTTCGTATTTTAAAAAATGCACTAAAATTTCAGTTTCAGGATCTTTTCAGGTTAATGAAAACAAAAAGGCATCACAGAACAAGTCAAGGCAGTATTCAAGTAAAGATTGTACATGACAAGAGCAGCTCTGGAAACAGAATTTGCTAGGTAATTAGCACTTTCTATGACAGTTCACTAAAGCATATCAAGACCACTCTCTGCCTGTAATCTTTTTATCTCTTGGGAAGAATATAAAAAGAAACTGGAGATCAAATTTAATTATCACTTCTTCATGTTTGAACTGATTAGCATTTGCAGATTTCCACATGGATTCTCTTTTGTAACAGAAACATTTGAGCTCTGATAATATCATAGAGGTCAAAGTGCCTTTAAACTAGTCCAAATGAGAACCAAATCTTATTTTTATTTCTTCTGGCTTAAGCTGTTGACAGTAATTGAATTGGTATTGAATATTCAAATTATTAAAGCATGTCTATATTGGTATTAACTTGGAATTTAACACTTCTAAAATACTACTGAGTAATGTTTGTGGGTGAATGATGACAGCTTTTAAACAATTTTATTTCTCCTGTGATCAGCTCTTCAGAAAAAAAAAATAGAATATAAGGGTAGTAAATTGATGCCAATCAATTGGCCAGTTAGGCAGTGATGGCTGAATTGATTTGACCTGGCATTAGTGCATGCAGAAGGTGATCAGCATCAAAGGCTGGGGGAGAGGCTTCTACATTCACCTGTAATTGCTCTACCAGAATTAGGTGTCTCAATGCTGAGTCAAAATCACCTTTGCGAATTCATCTTGCAGTGCATCATTTCATAAATAAAAAATATTATTAAATGTTAATATTATTTGGAGGGTAATTTTTATCTTCCACTGATCTAATACCATTTGATTTCAGGAAATAAATGTGGCATATCAAGGTAAATTTTCATACATTAATAAGGGCAAACATGAATCCCTAAACCTTTGTTATCTATAGGCAGTATCTTTCAGAATCAAAATGTTTGATCTTCTGAGGCTTCATTCTCTTTTCAGATCCTGTTGGTCTTATCTGGGGATAGGTGTTCCCCATGCAGTGGCAATTTCACAGCTTTAAGGATTGAGTACATGTGCTCCTGTGACCTGTAAATGTGCAAGAGTGCTTTGGGCAATGATAGCAGATGTGTCTTCATTCCAATAGCATCTATTCTCATATTAAAATTTTTGCTTGAGGTTCAACTTTGTGTTATTTGCTGATGCAGAATCTTAATCTGTGGACATAGGCTGAGTGATGACATTTTGCCATAGGAGGGTATGGGAACAATTTCATTAGGGAAATAATTATAAGGGCCAAGATTTCTGTGCATGAAACAGAGTTTTATGGTCTACATTTTAGGTGCTTTATAGATGGTTTATACAAAGGGCTTTGATTTTCAAAGGGGAATAAGGAGGAGTCCTTGACTAAGTCCTCTTGAAAGCAGTCTTTGAAGACAGACTTGTAAACATGAAAAGTAAAAGGCAAGATGTTAAAACTTCATAGAGAAATCTATCAGTGCTAAATAAATACCTTCACTCTTCCTTACAACTGCTTCTCCTGGCATAGTGACTTTAAAACAGAATCACATGAAAATGACTCTAAATATTAGCATAATATTATGTTTTCTATTAGATGTATCCTGCTGTATGCACATGTTATAAAAACAGCTGTCTACAAATAATAATAAAAGAAATAACAAATAATAATAAAAGAAATAATTTTTGCTTAAACATTTTTTGAGAAATCTTGAAAGGCAACAGCATAAAAAGGGACCGTCAACAAATCTGTGTACCTTGCAGATTAACAATATACCTTTAAATACTACCCCATCCCCAAGATTTTCAGCATTATCAACTGCTTCACATATTTTCTCACATTATCTTTTGAGGATCCCAGGTGTGCTTTCTATTTCTATCAGTTTCAATAATACTCAGGCATACTCAGCCTTCTCTGCAAACCAGTTTTACTCTGACTTTAAAAATGTCTCCCACAATTATCCTGTTTATTGTTCTACTCAAGACCTATGTTATTATTTGCTCTCTGATACAAGACTGATTTGGATCAGGTTATAGTTTTTTTGAGACAGTCTCATTGTTTCCATAACTAATGAGGTGAGTCAGGGGAACATTGCACGGTTTTCAATTTAATGATCAGACATGCTTTGGAACACATGAAAATAAGTTTGTTTCACCTGTGGTGGATGAAACAGAGCCATGACCTTCAGGTGCTGAAGAAAGGCTCAGGTTTTCCCATCAAAAAGAACCCCACAATGAAGAACTATGGGAATTTCCTGGGGAGATTAGAGAATATGAGTCACCAGAGGTGTGCAGAGCAGGCTTTTTTTCTCCTCAGAACTGTTTATTTTCAGGAAAACTACTGGATTTGTAGATTAAGGAATAGAGAATTGTCCATGGCAGGAGACAGAGAACAGCATATGCCATCTTTTTGATTTTGCCTCAACATCAGAGGGAGTCAGACTGCAAACATTTTAAAATGGAGGGAGCCTATGACAAAACTTGACCCAGCTCCTCTCTGTAACAAGAGTCTCAGCCTCAGAAAAATCAACGAGAAACAAATGCAAGACCAATTGTAAATATTCCTGTTTGAAGAAATGGGATATTTAGTCTCTGTCAAGGCACAGTTATATTTCACAGAGACAGCTTTAGTCCATCTGTCTGGGGGAGAGGATTGTAAAAGAGTTGGGGCTTCATATGCAACAAAGGATAAGCTAGTTTTAAATTACATTTAGTACTCTTGTCAAACATATAAAAAGCCTTATGCTCTTAAATGTGCAATGGTGATCATAGGAATGATCCCATTAAACATCTGATAGAAAAGGAATAAGAATCTCTGGACTAAACCAAAATAAATGTTACTGAGCACTGATTTCCCTGGTTTATCTTCAATTTTTTTTCCAGCATAGAAGTGCGCAACACTCCAGTCAGTCATGACATCTTGCACCGTAATGCCTCACCTTTTTATGTTCCTTTTTTTAAATTATATTGAAGCTACAAGCTGTCTTCTACAAAGGCAGCTGTTCCTGAACCTCGGGGAGAAAAGGGAGAGTTCCCCTGCTATGTGCCATCTCTGCTGAGAAGCACCATGACCCCAATATCTATGGCATTAAAAGATAAAAACATCCTTTTGAGTTTGGTTTCTGTACTTCCCCTCAGGAGCCTGGGCTGAGGTTTTTGCCTTCCCTGGAAAACAAAGAGGTTTGGATGCCTGGAGGGGCCTGGCTCCTCCCTGGCGCCCTGACCTGAACACAGGCACGCACTGGCCCGGGATGCCGGGTCTCACGCCATCCCTCATCACGGGTCAGATCTCCCAGCGCCTTTGTCTCCGTTAACTGTTTCTCTCCTGGAGGCTGGACAAGCTCAGGCTGCTGGAATCTGGTGAAACTCTTCCTTTATGACAGGGAGTAAACCAGCCAAGTGTGTGAAACAAAATATTATCTTAGAGTTCAAATAGAACAGGAGAGAATAAACCAAGTTTGAAATGAAGTGCCAGTAAACATTTATTCTTACCAGATGTAATAAGATCAGAAAGCAGCCGGGTGACACTTGGGTCCTTGTGTGTATCCAGGTGATACTTGCGATACACACAGACTGGATGTGATTCTCTGACTCCAGGTCCACAAAAATATAATAATGTATAATTATAATAAAAATAAAAATATTATTATTAATAATACAAATATATATAAAATATTTATGAATTATGACAGCAGAGATCCATATGAGCATAGCTGTATTGCAGCAAGGCTTTGCTGGGTTGTGCTGGTTACAGTCCTGGCTGTGACAATAGTATATCGTATGAAACACAGCATGCAAATTTCAGGAGATAAATTAGATTTGACTTCAAATTATTGAAGTAGTCCTAATTTAAATATTTCACGAGGAAAACAAATTATGGATCTACATAATTCTATAATAAATTTCTCTAATAAATCTACACAGAACTTTTTTCTAACTTCACTACTGAGGCACTACCGAGACTAGTGAGTGACATCCCTGCCCATGACGAGGGGTTTGCAACCAGATGATCATGAAAGCCCCTTTCAACCCAAGCCTTTTTATGATTCTATGAATTGTGCAAAACCTGATAGCTGGGCATGAAGTCACTGGGACCACTTATAAATTTCGCAGGACAATTTCATAATCTGCCTCTTTGTGTCTGAATATTCCCTATTTCCTCTTCCCTCTGTTGGGGGAGATACAGAAGGTACTAGGATGAATTACATCAGTTTAGAGCATCTATTCTGAAAACCTTTGTCATTATATAGAAACTAATAGAGAATATGAAATGAAACTACTCATTCATGCTCCTTTTTTTTTATTTTTAATTTATGACTTCATGACTTCAAGCTAGACTTGAAACTGTTCTTTTTTTATGTATTTGCTGCAAGTAATCAACATATAATCTCTGCATTTAATATTTTAAGGCTTTTGGATTCAGAAACTTATAGCTTGGAATATATTTAATTTGAGAATCAGACTGGTATGAAGAAGATTGATTTCTTTTCTATTTTTTTTGTGGACAGAAGTTTCAAGTATTTCAAACAAAATGACCATTTCCTCCACACAGTTATTATCAGAACAATCCAACAGAGTGTGCTCATGTACTGTGAAAGCTGAAGCTGCTTCTAGTTAAAAGATGTTTTTCCTATCTCTTCTTCCTCCTCTTTAAAAATAATTAGCTGTAAAAGCTGCATTCCCTGTCAAGGTTTTCAATGACATCTCCAGAAGAAACAAGCATCATCTTACATAATTAAATGGAGGAAGAGAGGGAATTCTAGATGAGAACAGTGGGAGAAAAAATTTTTTACAGAAAGCCAGTATTTAACAGCAATAGCACAGGGATCCACCAAGCTTTTTGTGCTGGTGAGAGCATTGAGCTGTGCCCTGGTGATTAACCCCAGGGCCATCTTGTGCACGGCACTGCACTTTTAGAGAGGTGATCTGCTGTGAGGCTGGAGGAGCTGAGAGTGGAGTCTGGGGAATGGCAGAGCTGAAATGGATTCTTCTGCTGGGGGATGATTGCAAAAGGTTCTGCTGGATAACGTTGTGATGTTAAGATATGCACAAGTTGTTGCAGCCCAGATCATTTTTTGCTCATAAAAACTATATTTGTGTGGGATAGATCCCCAAAGACAACAGCAAATATTGGGCATTGGAGACAGCACAAGAACAAGATGCAGATGCAGAACCTTCCTCATAATGAATCTTCTAACAAAGCTGGAGTAGTTTCCCATTCTGTTTATAGAAACACTTTAAACCTTTAATGCCGAAATCTGTTCTCTGAACAAAAATAATAAAATAAAGATTGGTCAAATGGGCAGGAATAGGGCATGTTTGATGCAATCCAGCATACATCTGTGTCCACAAGCGCTGAATGTTTTGAAAAAGGCATGCATGGGCATTTGAAAGTCAGTGCTACACAGGAGGGAAAGGGGATGCTGTACTGTTAAAGTAAGAAAAATTTGGACTTTGTTTGCTACCTCAGTTGTCAATTATCAGCTGTGAAATAGCTCAGACCAACAAACAGGTTACCACTAGATGGGAGGTTAATGTACATTTTCATAGTCTGATGCCATAGCCCACAGCAAATTCAAAAGGCTTAGAGAAATCTGAAGTACATGAAACAGCTGAGAGAGCTGATTTTGTGAAGGGCTGCTGCACAGTTACTCCCTCGGGGAAGTAATTGATTCTGTGCCTCAAAACTCAAACTCAAATAAGAATATTGCTGTTGCTCTGAAGATTTTCAAAAGATAAAGTTCATTTCTGATTAAAATTAGCAGTCATTTCATTGCCATCATTAATACTGGAATGCTACCTAGCTCTGTAGATTATTGCCATCTCCTTCATAATGCCACAGCATTGCTGTTTCATAAAATCACATCTGAGAGGAAGTGGATACCTTGATCTGAAAAGGTAATCCCAAAATCTCCCCATGCTGCATGGTTCCATGTAGCACATAGACAGACACACCCTGTTTCACTTGAAGAATCCCCAAAGACCTAAATCTCTGCTCTTGCAAAAGCATTCTGTGTGCCAAGCCCCTACTGCTCTCCCCTTGCAACAGGATTACACTGGGATACCTCACTACAGGTGAAGTCTTTCTCTTTGGAAAAATGCTTGCAGCATTCTGGGACCTCTCTCATCCACACACTGTGTAAAACTCGGCTCTGAGAATCAGCCTGTTTCGCCTTCCTCCTCTTCTCCACAGTCACAGTCTTTCTTCCTGCCTCTAGGCTTTAGGCCACCTTACTGCATTTCAATTTTGCAAAACTGAAAACTCATATCAACAGAATATGAAACTCAAGAATTTAGAAATGTCTTCTAGTGTAAGAACTTCAGACTTTGCAAGATCTTACTACCTGATGTGGTTATTTTTTGAATCCATCAGCAGTAAGACATATTTCTGCCAAAAATATTGCCAAAATGCATTGATTATAATCCTATACCTTTAGACATTCCCTGTTATAAATCAGAGATGACATATCTGCTGCAGTACTAGCATAAGTATATTTGGAAAAAGCCAACCCTGAAGTATGTGAATAAGGGACAGATTTCATCAAGCTTTATTTGAAAATTCCCCATCACTGCCGTTAGTACGATGATAAGAATGTAATGGATAAGATACATTCCTGAGTTTATTAATCTTTAATTCTTTTTCAGCACAGCTTCCAATTCAGGTTATATTCTTAAACTGAACAGTGTTTTATATGTCTTGGGTTTTGCCTAGTTTAAGATGTTTTCAAAAAGCAGGCTACTTAGAAACTACCTTTTTCCTCCCTTAGGAAAAACAACTCAAAAAATGAAAATATATTGCAAGAGGCCCACGATGTGTGAAGATGTAATCATTTCACTGCTGAATTTCATCTGAGTCTCATTCCCTGTGATAAGGAAATTCCTTCACATTTTGAACTAAGGTTTCACAACTGCATGGGAGCTGACTTGATAGCAGAATTAACAGTCTGCTGTACCTATGCAAACATTTAGGGATAAAACAAAAAGAAACAAATCCCATGAAGCACAAATTTCTGGGGTTCCCATATTAAACCTGTATTACTGTCTGGCCTCCCTAAAAAAAAAAAGGAGCTCAGCAAATCTCACATTCATGCAGCCTGGTGTTTAATTTCCCCAGCTGTCCTTTTTCTTCTTTATGACTTCTGTATTTAAGCTTGTGCACATTCAACAAACAGGACAAAGACTGTCTTACAGTAACATCCAGTTAGTCATGAGCTCTTTGTACATGGAAGCATCTTTACTTCTACACCCAGAGAGGGAGTGAGTTGGTGTGTTAGCATTCTTGTCACTGGTACCAAATAATAGCTGGAAAAGTTCTGCTGCAACAGGTTATGTCTTAAGGATCAATTTGTAATGCAGACTGCAAACCTGTCTGATTTATGAAGCAGCTGCTGTCCTCAGGACCAGATCCTGTCAGACACATTAGTCTGGCCACACTGTGAGAAAAAACTACATTATGCCCTTTAGATCCACAATGAATTATGAAACTCTCCAGCTTCTCACCAGAAACAACAATGATGAGAGAAGAGATAATTTGCTTTCATTGGTCTCACAAATGACAGCTCATATTTAGACATCTGGGGCAATTGTTTCCAAAATTAAGAGACTCAGAATAGCACTTGTTTGTCTAAAATCAGCTAGTTCATCAATATTTAATTCAATACTGGCAGTATTTCTGACATTCTTAGTTTAAATGGTGAGAAAATTCAGTTTCACTAAAACGTTCCAAAATTATTACTGCCAGAAAGGATTTTAGAATTCATTTTCAAGCAAATTTAAAGAAATATAGACATGAAGCTGAAAATTATTAGAAGACATTGGAGCTCAAAGGGATGGGTTTTTCAAAGACACAGGATATGGGAAAATGCAGGAAGGACTTATTTTCTCACTGAAGGTCAAATGAAACTGAATAGAACTAAGAGAAATGAGGGCTGCACGGAGACTGGCACACACTCAGGAAGTAACTTTGTGCCTGTAATATAATTACAAAATATATCACAGGGCAACAGAGACTCCCTGAGAGAGATGGACAGTAGGAATTGGTTGTAATTATTGATTAAGAATCTCAGTCTTACTAATCAGCAGGACTTTGAAAACCATGAGATGTACAGTATCTTCTTTTCATCTAATTATACTAACAATTATTAGATCCAATTCTGAGAGCAGTGCAGAAGTGCTCTCAATCGGCACAAGTTGCACAGGCAATTTCTACTTAAAATAACATAAACTAAAAAGGTTTTTAATTTAAATTTCCTCTTGCAAAGGCTGGTTGCCAAAAAGCTCTTCTCACTATTACTGCCAATGGTGGGTAATTTGTTCCAGACTCTTTCACCTTCTCTGGAAAGGATCTTTGTGTCAGCTGTTTCCACATCTAGTTTTAAATCTTTCCAGTTTGGTTTTTTTTTTTTTTTTTTGTGGGGGGGGATTAATTCTCTGGGTAAACACCTCAGAAGAGCAGATGTATGACAGTCTTTACCAGTGTAGTTGCTCATATTTTCCCGTGACTGAATTTTGCACATGTGGGTCCATATAAATAGAAGAGAGACGAAGTGGAAAAATAGTCTCTTATTTCACACTTTCTCAATATCTAGGGCTCAGAATTCATAAATACCAAAAGCTGCTGCTGCTGCTGTCCTCATTAATATCTCTGTCTGCAAAGTTAAGTATTTAAGGAAGTAGCTAGTAACCAGTCATGCCAGAATCCTGGACCAAACTTCCTGTCAGTGTTGGGAGATCCAGCAGGGTTACTCAGACATTGATTTGTTTGAGATCATACATACAGAAATGCACACTGGTTTCACAGCATACTGAAAAATTGCCCACACCAGATATGGATTGTTTCTTCATGGCCAGGCCTTGAAAAAAATCAGCATTAGGGTCTTGGATAGATGCCACCCTTTCCTCTCAGTCACAGTGACATGGCACTGCCATAGCTCAGGTCAGACCGTGTCTCCCACTCTTGGCTGGCGAGGGTCTCTGAATGCTCACACAAAGTACCAAGCCCCACTGAGACCTAGGAACCTGTCAGTACTGCCAGCAGGTCTCTCTGAAGACAGTAAGCAAAAAACAGCCTGGCCAGCAGCACAGCAACAATTTCAACAGCATAAACTTATTTTAGCATCAGGAAAACAATCAAGAAGTCCTGAGACAGCACAGCCCAGATATCCCTGGATCCTGAGTGCCCTGCCCCAGTCTCAGTGCCCCTGCCCAGAGCCCACTGTCCATGGCAGCTGCTTTGGTCCAGAGTAAGAAGCGACTGAGGCTCTTTGCCTCCCAAACACATGTGGATAAACCACATCAGACACCCTGAAATGCTTGTCCCTGGCAGCTGTAGGGATTTGACAAGAGGAAATAAAATTTCTTCCTCACCAGAGCCTGCAAGAACCTGCCTCCCTGCAGCAGAAGGGAACCCATGAGATGGAGGTACATGGCCCAGGCTGCACTATGCCTGACAAGGAAAAATAGCACAATTCAGATTTAAGTATTTCTCAGGAGCTCTGCTCTGTGTTTGGTAGACAGGCACAATTCTTCAGCTGGCCACTAATGAGCTCTGCCTGAGCAGTGCATAAGCAGTGGTCCAAAACAGCTGTGTTGCTTTGCTCTGCCTTGATCTGGTTGTGCAGCCCAGGTCTTGTATCTATTTTCCCCCCTTCCAATGCTAATGGCTTCTGACCTCTGAACCAGTGTTTGCTGGGGCTGAGCAAATGCCTCTGGTTTTGTGTTCAGGCTCAGTGCCAGCCACAAGTCTCTAATCACATTACATCCTGCTGCTCTCTGCAAAGAAACTCTGGACACCAGCACTGCATTCAAGGCTCTCCTTTTATTTAGCAGCCCTGCTCTGCCCACAGTCTCATCAACAACAGCATTAAAGGCCATTTATGTGCACAGCTGGACACTCTGGAAAACTGAGGGGTATAACAGGCAGCAGATGAGCACTCCAGTCCTTTAACACTTTTAGATAACAGAGCCCAGGTTTTTTCAATCTGTAAAACAGCCTTTCCCATGCTCAGACCTTATCTCTTTGAAGAATATATATTATACACTAACAATATTCTTTCACTAGAGGAAAAGGAGAACTTTTTTTTTCCTTTTTTGGGCAGACTCCTGCTTCCTGAGAGTGTGAATCATTACTGACATAGGGGACAGATGAAATATAGGTGGTCAAGACCAAGGCTGGTTTATGTTGTAAAGCATTTAGAAGAATATAGCAAAACACCAGAGAAACCAATTAACTTATGGGAGGAATGTGTTCCTATGTGCATGTTATTATGGCTGAGTGTTTTGGTGGTGAACATAAAAATAAATATGGTAATATAAATCTAATTTAAAAGCTGTTATTTCAGAGAAATGGGGGGGGGGACGGGAAGCAATTATATTAAAAATTCAATTAGGAACTCAACAACCAATGAATGACATTAGAAAAATAAAAAATTTGTGCAACATTGTCTTGGTATTATTCTGACATCTGAAGTTCCCCCTCAGAATCAGGCTCTTTGCCATCCTACAGAAGGATGCACAATGTGGGAGTCTTAAATTCAGTCATTTTTGAGGAATTAGAACACACCAGTCCCTCAGGGGTCCATACTGGGACCAGTATTTTTTAATGTCTTAGACAATGACATAGTGGAATCAAGTGCACCCTCAGCACATCTGCAGGTGACACCAAGCTGAGTGGTGCAGTTGACACATGTGAAGGACAGGATGCCATCCAGAGGGACCTGGGCAAGCTCAAGAGAACCTCATGAGAACCTCAAGGGAACCTCAAGTTCATCAAGGCCAAGTGCAAGGTGCTGCACCTCCAGCACCTACAGAGGCTCATGAATGGACAGAGAGCAGCCTTGCTGAGATGGACATGGGGGTACTGGTGGGTGAAAAGCTCAGTGTGAGCCAGCAGTGTTCTCTCATAGACCAGAAAGCCAATCATGTCCTGGGTTTCATCAAAATTTGGCCAGCAGGTAAAGGGAGGTGACTCTGCCCTGGTGTGACCTCATGTGGAATACTATTCTGGAGTCCTCAACATGGGAAAAACATGGACCTGTTGAAGTGGGTCCAGAGGAGGGCCACGAAAATGATCAGAGGGATGGAATACCTCTCCTGTGATGGAAACCTGAGAGAGCTGGGGCTGTGCTGCTTGGAGAAGAGAGGGGTCTGGGGACACATTATTGTGGACTTTCCATACTTGATGGGGACTTTTAAGAAAGATAGGAAAAACAATTTCATTAAGGACTGTTGCAAACTAACAGAGGATTAATCCAGACTAGATCTAATAAAGATGTTTTGCAATTGAGGTGGTGAAACATGGACAGATTGCCCAGAGGTGGCAGATGCCCTACTCCTGGAAACATTCCAGATCAGGCTGGATAGGGCTCTGAGCTACCTGGTCGAGTTGAAGATGTCCCTGCTCATTGCAGGGATGGTTGTAGTAGATGACCCTTCCAGCCCAAGCTCTCCTGGGATTCAGGAATTCTGTGGTTACATGGCAGTCTGCTTAACCTGCATCCTCTGCAGATGAAAATCTCTCACAGCTTTTATGTTTAACTAACAGTAATTGTACCAAAGGACAAGAAGGGGTTGCACTGGGGTGTTACCAGACAGGCAAATGACTCAGAAACAACTTCCTGACATGTTTTGGAAACCTTAGAGTTTTCACTGTAATGTTTGTAGGAAGAATATATAAATATTTTATATAATGAACTGACAGTTACATATCTTTGCCATGAACAAATTCTTGCTGGTTAGACAGATACAAGGACAGATAGATAACTTTGAGTGATGCAAGTGTGAACTGTCGTCAGCAACTGGCTTTCAGATATGATCTGTTACCATCCATTTAGCACATGAAGACTGCAAAGATATTTTTCTAAATGCTTCCAGCCATGGTTATATAAAAAATGCAGTAAAGAAAAAGTATTTTCAGAGACCCAGGAAATGTAATTCTGAACCAGTCTGTTTAAAGATTCTTGATGGCATGAAGCAACAATAGCTGCTAGAAGGCAGCTGTTTGCAGGTATGCCAGCTTCATCACTGTCTAGTTACACAGGCTGTCTCTTACCTACATGTAAACCATTCAGTCCAATGTGAGGGACTGGAAATTATGATCTCAATTTCAATATTTTACAGCCACTTCAAACTCATATAAATGAGTATATGAGGTGCAAGGTAAAAAAGAAACAGGTTAAAATTCTGTTTTATAAAAAAATGCTCATGTCAGATTGACTTTTACATCCCTGTAACTTCACTGTAGGCTTTTTTCAATCTTTTATGGTAGAAATTGTCTCCATATGTGTGATAGATGGTACATCTAGAAGAAGGTATCTGGCAGAAATAATGTATTTACTTTTGGTATCATCATAACAGCTTGCAATATTATCACTTGTTGTATACAATAATTTAACAGAATATATATACTGAATGTGTAAATATTAGATTGAATTTCATATCTTTAGATTTTACACATTTTCAGCATGCTGCCAGAAAAGGAGTCTAGCAAGTTAAGGAGGATAATAAAAATTTAATCCTCATGTGGAACTTCTATAAAGTATGCTCCAGTAGTTCTTATACATTAGAAGTTCTTTACTTTGCTTCAATTTTGTTCAATTTTCTCTCTCTTGTCTTCCCCATACCATATGTCTTCTTTCTCTCATCCAGTTCCATAGTTATAGATTAGATTTACCATCTGTTTTGAAGTCAGATTTGACCTTTATACTCTAACATAATAAAAGACAATTTTACAGTAATACATTGTTAAACTTTGATGGCTAAGCCCCCTCCCCTCCAGCCTCTCACAGACTTAAATAATGAAATGTTCCCATGGTGATTTCCCCTGGAATCATATTAATTTCTAATTTCAACCAGAAGATGCTAAATATTTTCCAAGAGAGACTGGGCAACTGATATTTTAAATGTGCAGCATTTTGTAAATAAAATAGTACAATTCTACTGTACTTGCTATACAATAGTATAATCCTACAGTTTTAAATTGAACAAGACATGATTTTATTAAACAAAACCCACAAAACATAATGTAAATATCTGTAACTACAAAAGGATCAGGAAGCCCAGCAGATCAGGCATGACTTAACATGTAATATGATCAAAAATTATAGATATTTCCAAATATTTGGTAAGTTAAAACTTTTAATTTCTGTGTAAGATTTCACTTTGAAGAGTTCCCTATTCCCCAATGGAATAGGAAGACAAAAATTGGAAGATTTTTGTCCTTAATTTATCACATCCCTATTTGGATGTGGTTTTGATCATTGGTGCAAACTGAGGTCTTATGATTCACCAGCATAAAAAACCACTTTCCCTGCAATCAAGGTTAATGAATGCCAGCTGATGTTCTGCACAGCTTTTCATTTTTAGCATTGATGAGGTACTGGGATTTCAGACAGTGAAGGGGAAAATAAAGTACCAGCTACAGGTAGGCTAGGATTAACATGCACTACAGGATAAATACTTGAAGTGCAGTCATGAAAAGAAAAGGAATTATGTTCTTTGCACAGTGCTGGAATGAAGAGCAAATAGAAAAATACAGAAAATACTGTTAAAAATGCAGGGAAAATAACCTGTCACGTCTTGAAGGGTATGGAAAACAGCCAATAGCTATCTTTTCACCTCATGGTTTTGAACATGATTTGACAAATAGTGATATTAGAAAATGTATTTTCAAGAAAATATTTGGGCTATAAGGCACATCTTTTGACTCTAGAGATTCTTCTTCTTTCCTGAGCCTGTGAAAGATGTTTCATTTCCTTTGAAGTCGGGAGCAAACCACCTACAGAGGACAAGATTACACCCCATATCCCTAATATTTAAACCACTCATCTGCAGTGCTGTTAGAAAAACCCTGCTTCTAAAACCTTTTAATGTGATATAGACAAATTTCTAAATCTCTTTGTATTTATGAACATTGAGTGTCCCGATTAAAACTTCATGTTTTATTTAATGTCCTTCTACATGTAAACACCCATGTTTATAACACCTTTTCTTTCAAAAGCTACATTAATGTAGTTTAGCAGATGTATTTCTAGGTGATTCAGCCTATATTGGCCACATGCCAGACTGTCATCTTAAACCAGATCTCAAATAAAATTTCAATTAAATTTGCTTTATCAGACACATCTAGTTCCATATTCTGTATAGGTTGTTGTGGTTTCCCTACCTATTTGGAGGGAAAACTGCAAAAAAAAAAACTTCATTTATGGATAGTACTGGCATAACATTGTGATAAAGCCCAGACTGTTTCTTGAATTTCCAGAGTATTTTGCTTTTGCGTCAGTTGCCTTGGTGTCAGGCAGCCACCTGGCAATGGGAGAGTGATTGTGTTGGGATGCAAGCACCTCAGCACTGGTAAACAGTGGGAGAAAGGTCAGTGTGGGATCCCCAAGGTGTGGGTGACAGAAGATGGATAGAAACTCGCCTCGTACCTTTCTTGCATGTAAGGGAAGTTTCTGAGAACAGGCATCTTTCCCTACATTATCTTGGAGCATGTGGGCTCTTATCTTCTCCCCAAAATGATAAAGTCCCAAATTTAACTTCTTCTTTCATGGATTCTATGACACTGTACGTTTTGCTGGTTTTCCTCTGAGAATAGGACAGGAAGGTTTATTTGCTTTGGTCCTCCCAGATAAACTGAACAATAGAGAACACACTGAATATTTATGTTCCTCATGGAGACTGGGAGGGAGGGAGGGAGGAAGGAAGGAAGGAAGGAAGGAAGGAAGGAAGGAAGGAAGGACCAAGATACAAATTTGTCTATAAAGGATGGAAGGATAGGGTAATACTTTTGCTTCCAAGATGGAAAAGCAAACATCAGCTCTGACAGTAACTGCAGAGCAGGAGGAGATGGCAGGTAAGGCTTTGCCTTTCTTGAATTTATTTGGCCAGGGTCCTTTAGCTGACAAAGCACCTCTCTGATTACTACCCAGCTAGTCTCCAATCTGGCACCAGAGGAGTACAGCTGCAAAATCTGTGAAGAGCTTATTCACAGCAAATACCACCCAGATAGGCCAAAACCAATTATGGCTAGCAGTTATTAAAGCACTTTAGCATGAAAGAAGTTTTATTGATAAGATTATGTAATGCTTAATACATGCCCAAACATATGTCCACAGACCAGTCATGATGCATTTCAGTTTGGGCAAAAGCCTGTAGTTGTTTGACTTAAGTAATAAAAGGGTTTCTAAACCTTTATGGAAACCACAGAGAACGACAAACAGATGGAACTGAAAGTCCTTTTTTGTTCACAGCCCATTCAGGATTAATACTATCTGTACTGGAGCATTCACCCACTTTTTTACTGTTATCTGAGGTGGTACTGCTGAGAGTATCTCATCCATTTTCTGCTTGGTGGCATAAGAAAGGTGCCTCCCATACTTTCCAAGAGAACTGCTATACCACCAGTACAAGGTATCAACTTATTTTCAAAAGAAGTACTACTAATAAATGTCAAAAAAAAAAAAAAAAAAAAAAAAAAAAGAGGTTAAAATGAAGACAGTTGCAATGTAGGATTAGCAAATTACTCCCAGCAGAATTTAGTAAGAGCAACAGAAAACATCTGATTACTAGAATTTCACCTAGCTCAGAAGGGCATTAAAATTTGTTACTAGGATCTTGAATGCTACAATGTAAAAATACTATTCAGTCCAAAAGCAACAGCTAGCCTACTTTTTACTAAAGAAGTTTCTTCTTTTGGTCAAAAAAAAAAAAAAAAATTGAGGTGCCCCACTATTCTCCTGAAAGGCCAAAGAGTCACCTTCTTCAAGTAGTACAGGCAAAAGCTATCAATAAGGACCTTGTGCAGATAACACCTGAATTATGGTATCACAGAACTTTTGAGGTGGCCTTTGAAGTTATGCTGCGCCTGTGAAAGAACACAGGCAAAATCAGTTCTGCACAGGTGACAGATAAGACACTCAAAATAGACAGAAGGGGAGCAGTAATACCCCTTACCTCAGCTTTGTGGGAAACAGCAGAGCTCCTGTATTATTTAATAGCATTTTATTGGCTGCAGGACAGAAAAGGAAAAAAAAATCAGATTTGTAAAAAAAAAGTATTAAAAAAGTATTAATTAGGAATTGTGTATTTTCCCACATCCTTATCAGAAGACAATTATAAATATGGGTTATTTAAAACTTGACAGCATAATGAAGAGTGAGAGAATTTTCTGTGTTTTCCATTAGAATGTTACCTGACTCAACAGGGAAATTGGCACTCCATTGTCCAGTCCTCTAGAAACACCAGCAGTGGTAAACAGAAGAGTACCTTGGGGTGGCATCACTTCCAACAGCAGTGGTTAAGGGCTTCTCTTCAGCTGATTTGATCAGTGAGTGTATTACTGGGTCAAGGCCCAAAAAGGAACACAGCCCTGGTTCCCTCTAGGGCCACAGAAACACCAGATGGCAAAGCTTCACATCACCTTGGAGAAGGTCAGGCACAGGTGCCTTCCTCAACAGGGGTGACATGTGGGAGAGATTGCTGCCATGGTGCCCTGCTCTCCTACTTAATCAGCAGAAAACTGCAGTTTTTTCCTTCTCCTTTCTCTGGCAGTCTAGCTCAGAGCTGATCTAACATTTTCCATCCTTTCTCTTTTAATTGGGAAGGGTTAGACAGGTTTCCACAGTTTTTAAAATCCAATTAATGATTATGTCCCCTGAACAGTGGCAAATGAGAACCTCAGTCCAGTAGTGCCATGGTACATAGCTACACAGGTTTCTCTGTGCTTTGGAGAGAGTTATGATGTTCACTAAAAGCACATTGTGCTGGAAACAACAGTGAATGCTGTTTGATAGCTGGTTTTCCACCCCAAAGATAAGTCAGGAAGTGCTAGTGCAGTCATTGAAACCCTGGCCTGTAATACAGGAATAGTCTCAAAAGTCACCCTTCCAAGAAGGTTCAAAAGTATGTTCCACCTCACTCATGAAGAGCCTTTGCTGCTGGTTCTAGGCTGAGTTTTATACTCCTACAGTAATTTAAACAGTAACGAGGCACAGAGCAGCAGAAATCCCTGTCCTCTGAGCTCTGTTCCTGTGATCTGACAGATCTTTCAGCCTCTTGATTTCAGAGCCTTAAGGATTATTTGAGTGCCAGTATCATATTACCTCCTATAAAACGTCTCTACAGATCTTCCCCAAAATAAATGTGGCCACCTAAATGAGTGATTAAAAGATACTATACTACTACAGAGGGTAATGCATCCTTCTCTTTACATACATGAATTTAAACTGAAGAGTGAAAATAATGATGCTGTTCTTGAGGTGTAATGCAAGAAGCATCTTTGAATTTTAAGCCAGTTCCTCTGCTAATACAAAGCAGAGTTATTCCAGTGTAGAGTGTTATTCCAGTGTATTCCAGGCAGTAGAGCTTTATAAATTTATGTTGCTAGGGATCTGTCTGACAATGGTAAGTGACAGAAGAGACAGACATCTCTCAGTAAAAAGAAAACACAAGGGTCAAAAAACATCTGATATGTATTCAGCAGTGATTGCTCCTAGGAGAAAGGGCAATAATAAGTGCCCTACAGTGGAAAGAGGAAAGGATGAAAAAAGAAAAAAACAGAGTAAATCAGAATCTACAAAGATGATAAGAGCAACAAAATACCAAGTTGGGCTGAAGCCAGCTGAGAGATGCAACAAGAATAAGAATGTAAGTTGATTATAAAGCAGAGGAAAATTACAATACTGAGAATAAAATAATCTACTGAAGCTTGTTGTGTGAGGCTCCAAACATTTCATGTGCAAATTTGAGACTTGTTTTATCCTCATCCAAAGTTGCTTTGAAGAACTCCTCTGTCAGAGCCAATTTTTTTACTACATTTGATTGACATCTGCAGTTAGAATTACAGAACTTTATATAAATGTACAATTTCTCTGTCTTTCTGTAATGTTTACTCTGTAGAATTTTTAAATTTAAAAAACATTGAAAAAAATACTTCATGGACTTAATATTTTTCTTGGTTTTTTTGTCAGAGAGAACTCAGAAATATTTTACATTGCATATCATGCCTAATCTAATAGGTACCTATACCTATAAAATCCAAGTGAAGAGAGTAAGAAAGAAAGGAGATTTTATATTATCCAAGAAATGAGAAAAGATACATTATTTTTTCACAATCATCCCTTAACAAGGAGTACAGAGCTCAAGACCAGTAGATATTAGAACTATTACATGCACTTTAGAAATTATTCTCATGACCTCTAGTTTTGTTTAAATGACCAGCAGTAATCATATGGGCAGAACAAGTGAATTACCCAGATGAGCTCACAGCCTGAGCTGTAGGTAAATACCACTTACAGAATTGGACCTAAAATGTCTCAGCAGAAATATAATAGATGTCAATAGAGAAGTCTTGAGCCAGTGACATAATTGTTTCCACCTTTGAAAATGAGCCTGAAAAGTTCTCAGTGTCAGACCTTTGCTGACATTGCAGAAAATGCAAGACTTTTGAAAAGTAGCACTTGCATCTATTACTATTTTCTCAAGGATAAGAGTGTTTACACTACAGCCTGTGTATTGCAGATCAAATATAGTTTGTGAATGCTGAGATCCAGCAACCTTTAATGTGGCCCTCTTTCCCCCCCCAGACTTATAAAGGGATTTATTTTCTTTTTCCAACAGTGCTTGTCCTTCATGTTTTGAAAATTAGATTGAAATCCCTCCTTGATTCCTGTTTTTCCCTTTTTCAAACTCTGGTTACAAACTTGGTCTTAGTGTGACTCCCTAACAGAGTGTGGCCCACATGTTAGGAAACAGTGCTCTAACAGCAGCACATCAAAAGTATTTTTTCTCTCTATTTGAAGTGCAAGCAGATTCCAAAGCTGTTTGAGGTGGTGTCAGGAGGAAGTTGAGAGGACTGAACTCCATTTAATTCTCAGTTCATTTCAGTTGACAGTGAAATACAGATCTGACACAGACAATTGCAGACAATCAGTGGCATCAATCTCTGAAGAAGCAAAGCCTCCACATCTTCTACAGTCTTTTTCATAAACTTTCTGCTGTGTAATATTTAAAACGGTGTCTGGACAGGTATTCATTTTTGGTAAGCCAAAAAAACATAGTGATGCCATTAATCTGACACACACAAAGGCTAAAATTAAAGGTCATTAGGAGTCTGAAAGCTGAGAGAGTTCAGAATTTTCTTCAGGCTTCCAACTTGCAAGCTGAATGCATCCTGGTCCTAATTATTCTATTTAGACAAGAGGTGGTGAAATTAAGGGACTGAAGGGTTTCAATATGGAAAAGCAAATTCTCACATGATGTAAAAGGACATTGTCTGGTCAAGTCCAGAATTTTACAACAGTTTACATTTAATCTGGGTAGATCTTTGCCCACAACAAGAGCAATTAAACACTCACAAAGTTCAAGGTGGGAAGGTGAGACAAGATGAGAATCGCTTGTTTGCCTCTCCTCTGATGCTAAATCTTTGGACTAACAGTTCTTGCATACATTTGTTAAAAGGAGAGCTGCAAAAGGAAAACAGAACATCTAAAAATCATTGCAAGGTATAAATGCTCCTTAACCAGGTCATTTTAAAGACTTTGATTGGGCAGGTCAATATAAGAAGAATATGTAAAATATTTACAACAACATAGCATAAATGGAAAACTCTATGAGATCTTATCAAGATAACTTTTACTCCTAAGAGTATTTTGGTCAGTAGAAGTTTGGCCTGCTGATACAGGGGTCACACCAAACTAATCTGCATTTTTAAAATTCCCCATTTTTTAATACTGCTTGCTAAGAGAAAGGGAAGAATCACAGTGTATTTAGCATAAGGAGTGGTTTTGTTCTTTCCAGTTAAAATGCCACTTTTAACAGGAAAAGAAATAGCACTTCATATATAAATAAAGAAAATGATATTTTTAAAAAAATCTGATATTGTGGGAAAGCCATTTTTTAGTCTTTTGGGATTCTTTCTAATTATTTCTTAAAGGCAGTAGTAGAGACAAGTTCCTGTTCAGCTTAATTATGTGTATGATGTGACTCCTCCAGGGAAAGTGTCCTGGAGTGATGCAGAACCTTGCATCCCTTCAGTCTAGCTAGAGAGTTGGCTGATTTCACTTCCTGCACAATGTTCTGTTGGTATTAGGGAGAAATGAAATGCTTCTGGCATTAGAAGACTCACAGGGACATTCAGTAATCACTGTGAATAATCACACTGTTCATGCAGCCTTAAGCATTTGAAGTATCTTGCTCACCAATATTTTATTTTCTTTTTCAGTACATCATTCATCATAATTTTCTGTCCTTCAGACAAGGTTTTTTGTTGCTCTTTAGTGCAGTAAATTATTTTCTGTGGATTTTATGTTCTTGCCTCACAGCCACCACACTATTCTGCTTTATTTATTAAATTTAGCTTTACTTTTATTGTACTTATAAGTCATTGTGGGTTATTTCTGTGTGTTTGTTATTTTCTATCTCATGTTTGTTTAATTAACATAGCAGCAAGGGTATCTTTTAAATGTTTTTAAGAGACACATAGCACACTTGGTCTAAATTGGACAGTTGTTTATAAATTATTGTGGGAACGGCGCCTTGCAGAGCATTCTCCTCATAGCACATTTATTTGTTTTTGTTTTCAGTTTAGAGTAAAAAGAAATTTTTTTAGGTTGGGTCATGTTTGCCCATCTTCACACAGAATTTTGCTGAAATGAAGCAGGGCCAGTGGCAAGTCTGGGACCCCCTGGTGCAGGTGGAAAACACCTGAAGTGGAACATGGTTACTACACAGGTCTGTGCAAATCTCTCCCCATCAAGATAAGCCAAGGAATGCCTTTTAGCAGCAGCTGGGAAATCCTTACACAGACAAACCAGGAACTGAAAAGTGAACAGAACTCAAATGTCTTTTTATCACTGTCTTTCTGTCAAAATAAAGGTTTTTTAATTATTTTTCCACTCTAAAGTAGAAGTGTCTTTGTTGGCATTAACCACCTAGGATATGTAAACTTCTAGCAAGAATGAAATAGGTGCACAGATGAGGTATGAATGGGTAAAATAATAAAGGAAAGAAATATTGGAGAACTGTTTTAAAGTCTCTGTTTCACTCTAGATGCACCTTTGCTTTCTTTAGTGCCTTCCAGTGAGTGCAAGGATCTCATTCTTTCCTAATTCCATTATGATTTTAAAACAATTCCTTGCTTTTGAAGTAAAAGACCTATTTTCTTTGTAGGAAGCTGTTGCAATATATTGAGTATCTGGGCAAGCCACTTATTTAATGTTAATAAATATTATTATTCCTTTCTTGCTCTTGTTCCACAGAGTTGGTCAGGTCTAAAGGAATTTTGTAGGCCTTTATCAGATAATAGGTATCTAGACATCCAGAAAGGTCTTCATAGTCCTTTCCAGCATGTCTGTGTTCCTTGGCAGAATTGCCTTCACTCATGTGAATTAACGTTAGCTTCTGAGTTGTCTGATCTTAATCTTATCTACCTCCATTCCCTATTAGATCTGAACTGTGAATTTAATGTCTGCATTATTGTGCACTTCATTTTTTACCCAGGAAGGATGCTCAGGCTGTCACTGATGGCCAGAAATGCAGGCCACAGTGAAGACTAGGGCCTGCCCATTTATGCTGCCCTGTGAGCAGGCTGAAGTTTTTGCAAGTTTAAAGCCCATCTTCTGTGACATCAATTAACAGTGAGGAGCTGTTGGGCAGCACTCTGCCCCCACAATCATGGCTTTTATCTGTCCAGAACATTTTGTTAGCCCAGAGAGGCCAGACAGAGGCTCCTTGCAGCAGGCTGTAATGTAGCCCATGGTGGTGAGATGTCCCTTTCCTTACGTACTGTGTCACAATCAGCATCGGAGGTTTTCTTGCAGTTTCCCCAGAGACAGCCCTACCTAAGGCTGTTGCTAACAGCCAAAAATAAAACACAAAGCTGATCCCTGTTCCCTGGACAGGGCGACTCCATAATTCCATTGTAGGCACATTGTAGGCAACATCAGTTAATTTGGTTTTGTTTCCCATGGAGAGCAGCAACTGCCTGACATGATCCTTCCCCAGCCTGACCCTTTCTTACTGGGCACCTACAAAATGCATGGTCTGCTTGCAGTAGCTGTTATTATTGTCACTCTAATTCTGTACTGAGCTTCAGTTTGCATTCTGGGAAACAGACCCGGTACTTTTGTCCAAAACCAGTTCTAAAATTTGTAACTCCAAATGAAGTCTTGTTTTAAAGAACAATAGGAGAGCTGTAGCCACGGGCCACCAGCTGTACACTTTTAAAAAGTCAGAGAAGAAGCTTGAGAAATTCAACCTTGAACGGAGTTGTTAATTCTGAAGGCAGGAGGTTGTTTTAGAAAGAAGAGGTTTCATAATGCAAACAGCATGAAAGACCAGCATGAATGCCATGTGAGCAGCAGCAAACTCAAAGTAATAGAAAGTAATATTCAGGGTTGGTGGAGTTATTTTTAAATTGGAGATCCATTCAGATTCAATGAGAAATGCAGATTTAGAGAGGCAGAGAATTCCAAAGTTGTCATTTACAACTGAGATTAAATGACGGAGAAATTGCACGTGTGTGACAAAGCTCCGTGTGGGCTTAATTCCTGCCAGTGTGGATGCACATCAGTAACTGTTTGCATGCAGGCAGGAACATGTAGGCTGTCATGGCAGTGGTAAGCACTGCTGTTTTGAAGATGTATGAGTATCTGGACAATAAACTGAAAGAGAATTCTGAAATACAGACTGAAAAATTCATCATTTTCATAAGGTTTAGAAACACATACATTATGGGGGATTTTTGTCAATGAATTTAATTAAAACAGATGTTTGGCAACAAGCTGTTAAGTCTTGCTGCATAGACCCATCATTCCAATTCAATCTCATGGGCTAATAATGACCTTTTCCTTTTTGTCAATATCTATCTCTTCAGGTCAATAGAGAGGAAAGCAGTGAAATGCAGAAGCTGCCTTATATGCCCATGAAGTCTGGGAAGCACTGTTTCTGCTGAACATGTTTTACCTCGAAATTTGTCATGCAAACACATCTTTCCTGTTTAGGGACTGGAATTAGACAGACCATATCTGTATTATTTTAACTAACACATTCCCCTCCGCTCCTCCTTTCCTTTTTACTGCTAAAACTGCAGAGCTAAATTGAGCTTAGAAATCCTGTAACTTAGAATGGATCCTGCCTTTGTTGTCACTAAATGAAGATATGGCAACAGAAATAGAGATCTTGCTTCTGCAGAATACTTGAGTGTGTGGTTAGCAGTGGAATGTCACTAAATTGTGCGGGAACAAGAGGATTTGGGACGTGTCAGAAAGGGGAGGGATTTAGGTTTATAAAAATTCACAGACAAATCCATAGACTTCGTGCTCCTCTTAGCCTTCCCATCAGGGATCTGTAGTATAGTCACACTTGGTGTGATGAGGACCCACAAACATCCCAAAGCCTAACTAAATTACAGCCCAGTGACATGCCCAGAAAAAATTACCAGAGTGAAAGCCTGAGGTTCTTAGATGCCTCCTATTTAGCAGCTTGATATAAATCCCTATTGACGAAGCATTTTAACAAATATGATCCATATTCATAAAAAGGAATGCAAATAAGCCTTAAACCAGGTTGAAAAAAAACCCTCCATTTCATCTTTTTCTGCATTCATCTTTTCCCCAACAAGCTGGAAAAACATATTTTTAAACAACCCCCTCCAGTCAGCAGAAAGAAACACAGACTTTTGGGAGCTTTTAGTCAAGGAAGGGCATGAATGCCTGAGAGCTTGTCTTTTCTTCCTTTTGTATTAAGTTCTAAAAAGCAATTGCAGCTCCTCCTACACCATGGCAAATATTAGTAAAGGCTCTCTAGCAAGACAGGAACGAGCAAGAAATGGGAAAGGAAAGGTTGGTGCAACAATGTTTTGCAAGGATGGCTATAGAGATTACAGATGTTCAATTTTTACTGGTGTATTCAATGTCCTTGCTTCTGCTGGTATTTTTCTGAATATGTTTCACTCACAGGAGGATATTTTTCTTAATGATAAGAGGATACACTCTACCTTCAAGTAGAAGCTGCAAGTGCATTTTGTCTCTGCTTTTCTTTTCTCTCTGGCTGCTGCATAGCCTGTTGCACAGCAGGCTATGTCCTGTAGGACTGTCCAATATGCAGGACTATCTCCCACTTTCTTTTAACTCAAATTCTTCTACACAGCCATAGAAAATCTCAGTGGCTATAATATCTAGAAGAGTAATGGAGTTCTAATTTCTTCAGTACATAATGAGGAGTGTAATCTGGAGAATGATCAAGTTACTTTTTCTTTTAAAGCACTTTTTTTCTCTGACTTTTGTAACCTATAGTCCAAAATGCCAAGAGGAAGATGACGGTTTTGTGAATGCTTAGTGTTTTTTCTAAAACTGCTGGATGGAGTGCAAGTGTCTGAAATTCCAAGGTGGGGATTAAAGCAACCTCTTTGAAAAGTGGCAGGGGAGCTTTCAACCCTGAGTTTTCATTTCCCTGAAGTGTTGTAAATATGTAATTTAGGACAGGAGCTGGCAGAAGAGTGTAAGAACATTAAGCATCTCGAAGAGAGCTGGCAGAATGCACATAAACAATGCTTCAGCTCTGGTGCAGCACGGCGTAAACTTCCAAAGATAATGAAGAAATCATTTGTTTGTTCAGGAAAACTGTACCCTAGAGAAGCAAACCTGTCAGGGCCCATAAAATGCAGAGAGTATTTCCATGGCATGTTTTAAAATAATGCCTCTATGGCTTATTTATAAAGCAGTAAATTCTAATGTGACTTGAAATGAAAGTCTTTTTTGCTGCTTACTTGTAGATTAGGTTGTGTCAATACGTAGAAGTACAGTTGTACAGCTGTTACCTGTTAAAAAACATTTGAGGCAAGGATGCCTGGGGATCCCATTGATGCCAAATGATGCCTCTAGTGGGATCCTTGTGAGGTTCCCAGGTATATGGGAGCCCAGGTATATGTTCCCAAGTATCAGGTCCTGCACCCGGGCTGGGGCAAGCCCTAGTATAGGTACAGAGTAGGGAATAACAGGATTCAGAGCAGTGGTGCCAAGAAGGACTTGGGGCTGCTGACAGATAAAGAGCTCAAACATGACCCAGCAATGTGTGCTTGCAGCCCAGAAAGCCAACCATATCCTGGGCTGCATCCAAAGCAGCATGGCCAGCAGGGGAGAAGGGAATTCTGCCACTCTGCTCCACTCTGGGATCCCACCTGGAGTGATGCATCCAGCCCTGGGGCCCCCAACAAAAGAAGGACATGGACCTGCTGGAACAACTACAGAGGCTACAAGTCCATAAAGCTGATCAGAGGGCTGGAGAACCTCTGCCATGAAGGCAGGCTGAGAGAGTTGGGACTGTTCAGCCTGGAGACAAGAAGGCTCCAAGGAGAACTTATTGCGGCCTTCCAATACCTTACAGGGATGAAAATAAAACTTATAATTGTTTTTTTAGGTCACAGCCAAGTACTGATCTCTTTAATCATTGTA
Source organism: Serinus canaria (assembly GCF_022539315.1). Taxonomy (NCBI): domain Eukaryota; kingdom Metazoa; phylum Chordata; class Aves; order Passeriformes; family Fringillidae; genus Serinus; species Serinus canaria. The sequence continues at coordinate 50,281,008 of NC_066313.1, read as the reverse complement.
TGGTATTGATCACCTGGTCCATGAATTTTAGTGGTGATTGCATCTTGCCCTAAAATTATGTGAAAGTTACTGAACCTAAATGAAAACTAATGGTGTGGCTCTGACACCATGATAAACGATGGTTACACTTGGGAAATATTTGCATTTGTTATTTATTTTTTTCTTTAAATACTGCAGTTTTCTGGGAGATTTCACAATTTCTTCCATCAGTTATGATTCTGTTGTTTCTGTGAGCCAAAATAAGCAGCCAAGCTTACTCTTGCAACTACTATTGTATCAACAATACAAAAATTAGGGCATTTTTCAAAACAAAGTCCATTGGAAATAATCCGTTTTTACAAGCAGAAAAAGATTACAGGATCAGGCTGGCTGCAGCCATAAAGGGAATTCACAGTCCTTAGAATGCTCCAAGAATATGTAGCATTCAACAATTGACATCTTTCATAAAAGTCAGTCTTCTTTTAGGGTATGGTTAATAAACAGAATGGACTGATTAAAAACTTTAACAGCTAGAACCCTGGCTTATACCCACCATCTCCAGAGAACACATGAATGTCACCCAAGTGTCATCCAAGACAGTGCTGTGTTTAGCAAATGACACAGGATCTTGATTGAAGCACAATTTCATGAATGTTGAACAAAAATTTCTGACTAAGAAGGCACCTACAGACACAGGCATCTGTCAAATTTACCCCAGACCTTCTTTGAACTTTATTAAGCACCGGTTTATCATTATGATGTTTATGAGAGCTTTTAACAAAGAAAGGCAAAGGGAAAAAAGGGAGGAGCTTGAATGTGCATTTAAAGAGACTCTAGAAGTGAATCTACCTATATTTCTTCAAAAGTAAAGATAGAGGGAAGAGAAACAAGGGAAAGAGGCTTGCCAGAGTGCAGATCAGAAATGGAGTTGAAATTCAGTTGTTAAGACTTACCCTCTGGAGTAAGAACAGCTTACTGCAGTAATCATAGGAAGAATTAGGGAAATTAGCTCAGGTCTCTGATTCAGTTACACACAAATTTGAATCCCTAAAATACAACGATGGAAGACAAAAGCTTAAACACATTTTTGCTTAGCTTGGGCAATTCACACCAATAGCACTTAACAGCAATAAATCACATTAATGCCTTTGAACATTGTCACCTAACAGACACTGAGACGGTGCTCAGTACTGATGAACAAACTTCTGCCTGTCCTACATCCATTGAACTGGGTAGAATTAGTCATGCTGGTTGACAGAGTTAATTGAAATTCAGTCTTTTTCTCTTTCAGTGAGTTACTGATTGACTTTGCTTTTACAAGTCTAAATTATTCATGACAGAACATATGAAAAAGAGCTCCAGCCTCTTGGTTATTTATGGAATGTCCATTCTGACAGTGTGCAGCTTGTGATTAATTGCTGGAATACATTCTGTTACTTCTTGAAATGACCATAGCAAATTTTCAAACATGGGGGTAAAGCCAGAATAACTGCATTTCAAACTGCATTTTCAAATTTTACTTTAGTCTGTGGGAGGAAAGAAATAATCTGATTTTCACTGACATGATGCCTTAAATCTGTATGTACACCAAAAAATCCCTGCTTTTCCTGTGGAGATGCATGTACACAGCTTTGAGCTTGTTGACCAGATCTTACATGAGATCTGCTGAAAATTTGATTCACTGTGGACTGAGAAGCCAGAAGAATTTATAAAGTAATATGAAAATAATGAAGGATGAGAATGCCTAACACAGCAAGCAGGAAAAAAATATTCAGCTCTAATTAAGAACCAATTTGAAACTCAGTTCAGTTGCTGATTAAAAAAAGAAAAAAAATAATCTTCTTTAATTTCAGACAAGTGGGCTGCTGTCACATGGCCCTAGTTCATGCTGTGACAAAAGCTTACCTTAAGCCATGCAGTCTGTCTTCTTCATTTTAAAAGAGTTAGTCACATGCGTGACAAGCATTTATAGATGATAATCAAAATCAGTTAAAAAAAATTATTTTTTTTCTTGAACATGTTAAAGCTTATTAAATTTAGGCTACTTTTTGAGAGGCAGCCTGACAGAAGGTAAAAAAATTGAGGCTGCCATGCAGGCCTTAAGCTGTGCATATGCATAAACCAATTTAAACCCTAAGCATGCTTGCATCCTCTTGTTTGAAACAGCTGGGTTTTACCTGCCAGTGTCACCATGCACCTACCAATATGGGCAAATGCAGTGCTCCTAGTTTCCCCTGCATTGGGTCTACAGATTTTGTGCTAAGACATTGTATGGCATAAACAACTGAAAAAAACCCAGGATGGACCAAGAATTTACATGTATCCTAGCAAGAATTAACAGCCAAATACTTTTTAGTCTCAGCTGCTTTTCAGCAGATGGCACTGTAAGAGCATTTCAGCTGAATTCTCAAATAGATTTCATGTACTGTAGACATAAATTTGTCCTTCACATTTTAGTTTGACATTTCAGAAAAAAAAATCTTTTTTTAAATGATTTTTTATTTAGTGAGGAGAAGATAGCAATTAAGAAATAAAGTAATATATCACTGGTTTGGGATACTTCATTTTTGAGTACTCCATATATATCAAATAAAAACATGAGCATTTTAAATTAAACTACAGTGCAATCCAGCCTTTTTACCATGTATCTATAGCTTCTACATTTTGGAGTATTTTGTCCTGGTGCTTAAGTGCATGTTATGTACTTCATGGGAAGAGATAATGTCAAAATAGGTATCGCATTTTCTCTCTGGATACTTGGCCAGTCTTGCGCAAAATTGAGAGCAGAACTGAGCCAGCCTATATATGATTCTCTGCTAAGGATTTCGCATAAGCCTGTTGATATAGTGTCTAAAACCTTTACACATTGATAAAGACTGTGGATATGGACATTTGACTTTGGATCAATATTTGGATTTGCAGCTGAATAAACAGATGTGTGACTCCAACCTCAAAGCACCAGCTCAGCTGCAGCTCAACCGCTTCCTATCCTTCCTTCTCTTGTATTCCCTTTCCAATTTATTCCTTACAGCTCTTACTCCTTTCTCAAGCATCAGTTCTCCAATTGATTTGTTTTAAATGAAGTGCTTCTGTTGTTAATTCTCATGGAACCCCTCGTTCAGACCTCTATCACCTCTCACTTTGCTGTTTGCTCTTTGCAAGGCCCATGGAGACTCCAGCCCTGGGCACTGCCATGGGCCCCTCGTCCACTCCAACACTCCTCAAGGAACCAAAGATGCAGAGGGAAAAGCAGACATGTCAGAGCTAAAGGTGAACTGATAGAAGGATCATGCACAATGGTACAGTCACAGAACAACAGCGTATGGGTTGTTTGAAGGAAGTACCAGTTCTGAGAAAGGCTGAGAAGACGCACGGTCTCTCTGAGTCTTTAGCTGATGGAATTGTTATGACTTATAAATATGGAGAGGACTGGTGAATTTTCTGTTCTAGATAAAAAGTCTTTTCAACCAATCAAACTCTCAAAACATTTCTTTTCCAGGGGAAAAAGAATCAAATGTTCAGAATATTTTTTCAAACCTCAGAAGTACTCTCAATCTGAATCTTTCAAGGACATACAGCTCATTCAGTCTCTCCATACCATTTTTCTTTCCAGGAAAAGAGCAAGAGAAACTTGAATTAGCTCAGAAATCAATACCACAGTTAGGACTACAATTTCATATAGCATATTACAAACAGCTATTGAGAAAGAGAGCAGGTTATGGGTACTGCTTTGAGTTAGGTTTTCCTGATACTTTTCCTAGCTCCAGCTGATAAGACAGTGGACTTTAAATAGGACAGCAGGCAAATAGTGAGAAGAAAGAGTGGACTGACAAAGGCATACATCCCTTGGGCAATATGGAAATTAAATACTTTGTTATAAATCATTTAAGTTTTCATTTAGTTGACTCACTATCTGTGGCTCTGATTCAGCACTGCACTTGGCTACTGTGTGCTTTTACTGAGACCAATAAAGCAACAAACGTGCTTGGAGATGGTGAGTGCCCTCAGCAATGCTGAACTGCCTTTTGTTCTGCAGACACCCACCACACTTCAGAATTCAGGGTCTGAATGATGAATCCTTGTCCTGAGTCTGATGAAGTATGAGTCTGGGACCTAGACATTTGTGACAAATGAGGAACGACAGATGAAAATCTTCAAAGTTGAGGGACAAACGATGCAATCAGATAAATGGATCATACTATGGGGGATGAGGATGGGAGAGCTAATGGAGGACTTTGTGTAGTGTTCAAAGAATTAGGGCTGGTAACATTTATGGAAATCTGATTTCCTGGTCGGTGGAAGATATGACAGGGACAGACCAGTTAATTGTCCAGCATAGGCTATAGCTGAATACAGAGTGCTGAACGGAGGGTGTGTGAAAATGCCTAAGAGCTCTTGGTATGAATAACAAAAATAAACAAAGCTCAGATTTGTGTAACCTCCATGATTTTTCTATGCTGTCAAGAACAGGATGCAGTACTTCTCTCTTTAGGAGAAAATTATTATTTTTCATTAAAATCTGTCCACTTATTTAATATACATGCACTTGGCTTCATGTGAAGAACACCAGAAGTAAAGTAACGGATCAGTCTAGAATTCCATCTCTGATCAGGTATCCAAACCTACTTCTGAGAAAAAGTCTCCTTGAATGTGAGGAAATCAGATTTGATTTCGTGTTGTTGTAAAATAGGATGGATCATATAGGAACTATAAAGGCCATATTTGATTTCTTTTCCAGAAGTCATCAAAAAGTATACAAGAATAACTGTGCTGCAGCTCTTCTGAAAAGATCTCTCTTCCTGAGCAGGGCTGCAGTGGGATTATGCGGCAGAAGGAATCTCCAGAGACAGTGACTGACTCACACCAGCAGTGGCTGAAGATACTGCATATTTCCCTCTAAACACAAGAATTTTATTCAGATTAACAAGGTGAGCAAATGCTTTCCTTTTCTTCCTTGAGTAAACTTCTATGCAGAGATACTGCCTCTACACAGCTGTCAAATTTTTGAATTTTATTATCTGTGCAGCATTTTACTGATGACAGAAATCTCCCCAAAACATTTCTTTTCCTCTCTGTTACTCCTGCATCCAGAATATACATTGAAGGTGCTGCCCATTTTGCTTTCTCTGTCTTTAAAGTCGTATTCTTATGTGGGAACACAAAACTTTCTTGAGATAATTTAAATTGTTTTTCCTGAGAATCAAATCACCCTCCAAACCACTGCCCAAACTAGCAGCTATAATTCTAATAGCATCAACTTAAATAATTTTATTATTTTCAAATGCATTTTAGATACCTTATGGTCAGTCCTTTTGCATAGCTTGCTTTGCAGATATTCTCACATTCAATATGGACATTAACAAAGTGTATCATGATCCTGAAAATGCATTAAATGATTTCCAACATTTGAATGAGGAAAGCTGTCCCTTTTCTGGAGTAGAACTTTTTGAATGTTTTAAAATATTATCATAAAGGAAAGTAATTTCAGTTCAGTGTTCTTGCCTGTTTTTTTCAGCCATTCATCTCTTCCCCTAGAAATGAAATCAAATAACTTTGAGATTTAAAAGAAGGAAACAAATGAAAAAAAATCACACAGATACTGGAACATGTCAGAGTAGAGGCCTTGGAATATGAGCTGCATTTCGACTTGCAGCAAAGTGCCACTGTGGAGGGGGGTCAATGTAGCTTCTAAGTCAAATCCTATTAAACCTCATCTGCCAAATGTCCCAAGGCAGGCTTTGACCCTCATTCCTGCTTCTTCCTGATTCTGCTCTGCTAGTGGTTGTGTCCTATATTGGTCTATCCACACCAATTCCACATTAATCAATTAAGCTTCAAATTTTTCTATTTGCATCCAGACATTTTTGCTCTGAATAAGCCCTTTTCCAAGTACAGGAAGTTTTTTTAGTATTAACAGTTCTCTGCCCTATGCAGAAGCAGGGGGTTTTAGATTAAAAAAAAAAAAAAAAAAAAAAAAAAAAATCACTCATTGTGAGGAAAGAAATAGGAGTTAACTTCATGCAAGTACATGCCAAACACTGTAAGAAAACAAATTCACAGAAGGGGAAAAAGCCTAGACAGCAAAGAGCCTGTAATGTTCTGGTAGAGCAGTGGTTCCCCACTGCAAAGCACTGCTCTTTGCAGGAATTCTCATCCAGCGCAAGCAGAGGGAGACCAGCATGGCAGGAAGCTCAGGAGGACCTGGGGAGAGGAGTGAAACTGGTAGGCACTGGCTGCTTGGGTATGCCTGAAGCTCTGCACTGAGAAATGTGGGATAAAGGGAGAGGGAAAACCAGCTCCAGTACTGACCAGCCCAATGGGGAACAGTCAGGCTACAAGCAACTCTGCACAGAGCTAGTTCTACTAATTCTACAGAATTCTACTAATGCTACAGAATTCTGCTGCAGTGATTGCTGCCTAGAAGCTGGAAATCAAACACTGTAATTGATTTGTAGGCCAGCTAGAGACCTTTGCCTATGAGGATATGACATTTTAGGATAGAATGTGAAGTCTGACAGAAGATTAGAGAGCCTGTATTTATGTAATCTAGAAATGATAGCAGTCCCCCTCATCCATGGCCTGGGATTTTCTCTCCAAAATGCCTTTTCTCCTCATCCAGTCTGTGTCTCCAAAATGCTTAGTAAGCCCCATATGATTGTGAGAGGTTTGAAGAGTTCTCTTACAGGTGTCTCCTGTAGTGTCTATCAGCCCTTGTCCCCATACCACAAATAGATATCACTTCTTTAATCCTTCTATACACAAATGGTGAAAGGATCAATTTTATCCTACTTAAAATAGGGAATAGAGACCTCATCCAAAATCCAAAAAGCTCTGCAGCTTCTATCTACAGGATAGATTTAGAAGAAAACTTCCTTATATTTTCAACTCTGTGGGCATATATACAAGGAATCTTACAACCTTCAAAATTTCAAAGTAAAACTCAGCCTCATGTACAACCCTTTCAAACCCATTTAAAACCCCTGTTTAAATCTCCGCCTCATTCTTTAAAACGAGAGTAGTCTGAAAAATAAGATTTTGACATAGCAGAGACTCTGTTCATGTGCTTAACTATGGACACAGCATTTAATCTCATTTTCAGTGAAATGCACAGTGGTGCATAGAGATACACATAAACCTGGAATACTGAGGCTTGTTTAAATTGCAGCTTTGTGAGGAGACTGTGAAATAGATAATTTCTATGAGTCACAAAATTTTTGAAGCTCATTTTAGAAGATGGGACAGTTTTGTGTGACTGTATGGAGGGGGGGAGATGTCAAAGACAGGTAGAAGTATCATTACCACCATGATTGTAGGGTCAGGTTCAATTAAGTTTGGGATATAAAAAGATTTTATTTCCCTCACCCCTGCTAACACCACTTGCTGCAGTTTCTGGTCGTGTAATGGCAGAGCAGCTGGATTTTTATGGATCTGTCACATGTTTTTCATAGCTTGCTGACCTGGCAAATCAGTGTGGGTTATTGCAAATAATTTGTTTCTTGACCCAGAATCATATGGAAGTGCAGCTTTTCATTTGAGAAAATGCCCAAAAGCTATTTTTATTGGTAGGAGGCAAATTTGATCTGAATGTGAGCTGGAATGTTAACTGTGCGCCCCTTTCGATTTTTGTGAGGATCTGGATTTGATGCCATTTGGGTCAATGACATGACACAAATTTGTCAAAGGCTTTTAAGGTCATAAGCTTAAAAATAAATAAAATAGTGTTTTTAAAATTAAACTGGGACTGTTCAGCAAGTTCATCCTATTTCTAGTACAGGATACTGAATTCTTAAGGGGAAGCTCTCTCAGCATATAATAAATAATACCTTGCTTCGAGAATCCCTTTTCTCACTCCTTCTCTGTTCCCTGGCCTTTTCCCAAATGCCCAGACCTCTGTCTTTCTGGCTCCACTCTCAAATATCTCAGATTACTGCCAGAAGCTTGTGGCTCACTTATATTTTAACAAAGTAATTTTATTTTGCAGTCACTCATGGGGTTTTTTTGACCTTTTCTTCTTTCCTCAGGATGGATAAAGACGTTGCTATTCAAAAAAAGGAGTAAATGGAAGATGGATACAAATAACTGTGAAGTGTGTAATGCGTCATATGATTTATTCAGCACGGTACATTTTCAAAATTAATTATACCTAACAAAAATCTAAGACTGATGGGGTTCATGTGTGGGACTGTAGCTAACAGATCTAAAAGCAATGGTTTCTCAATGACCTGAAATTTCAGTACAATGACTTATCTAAGAGTAAAATCTAAAGCTCCCCGCAAGGAACAAAGTTGAATGCCACTAATTTGAAAAATTATGCCTTTGGCTGTTTTTCTGGAACATGTTATCAGAGTGTGATTATATCACTATTTTCTGTCAGAAATGGGCCTGAAAAATATAGGATTTTTATTTCTTATTTGTGTGGGTTTTATATGGAAGGATTCAATACGAAATGTGATTGGCATCATTAAGCCCCTTTTGTATCTAGGATACCAGTACATCCAGAATTTTCCTACTTCAGAATAATTTCTGATTGAAAGTACTTGCTCTCCTGAACAAAATTCAGTTAATAATTTGTGTGGGTATACACACTGATTCCAGGTAGCTACACTGGACTCTTCTAGATCCAGCCTGCAAGCGTAGTATTTCACATGACATGTACAAAGAGTGGGCCAAAACCATTACCATCACATGCAAAATAATGGGTTTGTTCAGAGCTGAAAGCAGTTCTAACAGTGCCAGTAGGATTTAAGGATGCACCTATCTTGCTTATGTGTGCTGTGTGCTAAAGATCACTGTAAAGCAGCGAAGTACTTTTTAAAATAGGTAGCTTAAAAATCACTGCACTGCTGGACTTAGAGAGCTGTACCTTCCTTTGTAAACTGTAGTGACTTAGACTAGATAAGGCTGACCAACAAGAATTATTTCTTTGTGTTAACACAAAGATATCATGCTTTGAATTCAGGCTGTGACAAGCACCCCTGGCTCCTGGACTTATGGTCCACTCTCCAACACTCATGATTCACAGCGCACTCTTCAACTTGCCAACATTAATGGAGCCAACAGAGTCAGCAAAATTGCTTGAAGATCTCATGGTTTGTCTCCAGCCAACTTGATGTAAAGGTGGCAAGTCTGTGAAATTTTATCCACCTGCAACGCTGCAAATTCCTAGCACAGAAGAGAGAACAATATACACAGAACAGATGGACAAAGAGCACTTGGAGATGAATTTAAATACTCAGGCCCAACTAAAACCTTATCTGTATCTTAAATGTGTCCCAGCTGAATGCTAGAGGCTGTGTTCTGCTTCAATGTCCCTGTGAGGCTACAAGTCTGTTCTGAACTGTCTTGTCTTAGCAACTCAGCTCTAACTCACTTTCAAAGTAAACCTTTGGGTTTGTAATGATGTATCCACCAGATGCTTTCCAAAGACTGCAAGAATGGGCAGAATCAAGGTCTGCAGAGAAAAAGACAATGGATTCTCATTTCTGTTAAGACAGACAGAAGATATAAACCTCATAATTTATATGACAGTCTTGACCCAAGAACTGGGAGACATGAATTGGAATCATAATCTGGTTAATAAATTAAAAATGGTTCTTTTGAACTTCAATATAAATGAAAGGTAGATTGAGTTGCATCCTAATGGTTTGAGCATTCACCTGGGAGAGAAATGAATTGAATTTTGTTTTAATTATCACATTATACATTATAAATTATAGCACAACTACATTATTAAAAGCAGACAATGAGCTATAAGTTCTGTGCTCACAAGTTTGTACATGCACTTGAACTAAGAAAAGAAAGCAAATAGAAACCAATCAAACAAACAAAACCATACAACCAACAGTGTTCTTGAAATTCCATGAGATGAGGCTGGTGAGGTCAGAACCATATTCCCCCAAAGAACTGGCCACTTATTTGGACAATAAAGAAGAGGTGAACCAGTCTGCATGGCTGTTAAATTAAGGACCCCCTTCTTTTCTCTTTGTCTCTAACTAAAACTGTGTCCTAAGAGGACCTAAAATTACGGCATGTCATCACAGGAAAACACAAGCTTCATACAAAGTACAGCCTATTGTCTTAGCAGCTGAAACTGCAGAACAAAAAAAACCCAACCCCCACTTCAAAAGAACAAGATTAGAATCACAAAGCTGAGTATTCAAAAGCAGGGAAGTGGCAGAATGAAGACAGCCAGAATTTTCTTTTTAGCAATTTTGTCTGTAAGTATATGACTGCATATAATTGAAAGGTCACCATCCTTTGTTTCCTGCACAACACTGAATAGTTACTATTTTCAAATTGATGAGTAGTTACACTTATTTTCTCCTTATTGTTGTATAGATAGCTCCATGCCCTAATACAATACATTTTGAAACTTCAGAGCAGTAGGAGGTGATGTTAACCTCACTTTTATGGCTCTGGAACTGGGACGAGAAGCAGTGTTTTCACTAATTGTCAATGATAATTTGGAAATAGTTAGAAGCTCATTTTTCAGAGTTCATGAGCTTGTGCAACACATTATATATATGACATACAGAGAGAAACCTGCACCCAACAGTAAATATTGTCTTAATTTACTGGGTTTTTTTCTTAAAAGAGTTGTGACTCTTTTCCCATTAAACTCGTAATATTGAAAGTAACCTTTAAAACAATGCTCTTTGTTACACAAAGGAAAAAAAAAGTTGTTTTTTTTTTTCAAGTAACTAATGACTATGTTGCATTTAAGAATTTCTCCATGGCACAGTACACAAAAGAGATATAGAAAGCAAGTTTGTATTGAGCTGGACACTTCTGGCCTCCTTATGTTGTTCCCATTTTCCACTGTTGCAGCTCTTTCATGTTGACATGTATGAAAGTAAAAGGAGAACTGGGATCCTCCTCCATGGTTTCATTCTGTGTTTCCAGAAAATAATGGATGCCAACATCAGAAGCGCATTAACCGTAAAAGTCATCTTACTGAAAAATATTCAATAATTTAAAAATCATGAGGGTTTTTTGTCACAACAAAACAGCTATTAGTGTAGTCAGATCACTCATGCAGGCCTGAGAGACTGCATGTGCTATCTGGTAATGGTAAGCACATTATTAATGCATACAACTTGCCTGAGTACATAATAGCTGTTACCTTATATTTGATATATGTCACTGGACAAAAAAAAACCACAGTGCTTTTGAAACAGCTAATTTGGGTTAGCCATCAGGATGGAAAACTGCACTCGAGGCAAAAGCAAATCTAATTTACCACCATGTCAATAAATATAGTAAAGCTCAGTCTCTTCCCTGCCATGTTCCCACAGCTCCTTCACCAGCCAGTGACGCACAACTTCCCAGAGTGCAAGTTTCATCTACAGACTGATGGCAATTCAAGAGCACCTGCTATATATCACAGCTAATAGAAGAAATGACCTTTTGGATTGGCAGAAAAGCACCTTGGTCCTGAAACAACAACAGGAAATTGTGTGTAGGTTGACTGAATTGCTGACAGACCATATTTTCTTCCAGCTTGGTGAGATTTCCTTAAACACATCTCACCCTAGTCCTGGTGAGAACGGGCTTTGCTGGCAACAAAGATCTTAGATATTTATTATGTAGAAGACCCTGTCTGAATCAGTCACTACAAAACCCTTCTATAATTAAGGAAAATAAAAATGCACAGCCAGAAATGTTGATCTTTTCTCCTCTGACAAATGTGAAGTAGGGAAAATAAATCAGATGTTCTATGTTGCAGATGTCTAAAGTTAGGGAAGAGGAATCCTGCCCTCAATGATGAGACACTGTAAATAAGTCATTCATGTCTGAAAAAATATTTTTATTCCAGTTACCTGAAACACACAGGAAATAATTTATTCAGTCAGTAAGGTTATCTGAGGTGAAAAAAAACCACCATTAAAAGGCAGCTGTAGATTTAATGAGTATACATCTTTCAGTTGTTTTCCTACACATATATACAGAAAATAAAATGGTGGGATTTATTGAGTATCTCAAACATGAACTTGTGAAATGTGCTTTTAGACAATACATGAAAATTTGACTTTTTTATTATAAATAAAAGAGATAAAAGCATTTCAATATACTGATGCTACCTACAGATACATAATCTTGCAAATGGCATCTACCTGGACATTTTGACACAAATACAGCCTAGAAATCAGTGATGTCTGTCTTCCTTTCCTCAAAATATCTCTGACTGCTGGTTGTTTGGGTTTGAATGTACTGAATATTGACAAAATTTTTTAAAAAATAAGATCTATGTCTGTACAGCCCTGAGCTCTGACTGCAGAGCTGGCTTTTCATCTACCATCATACACTGGCTTTTCATGTACCATCTTCCTTTTTTGGTGCATTGGGGTAATAAGGGTGGATATCCACAGAGCAGTGTCTGTGTGGGAGCACCTACCTTCTTCAGTGGAGACCCGGGGCAGAATTTCATTGCTAAATCATCGGCATCTGGCATCATTTGGAGTGCCATCAGGTATTTCATCTCGCTTCCAGCTGCTAAAGTTCTCTCCTAGATACAGAATTTGTATAGTCAATACAACTCAGAAAGCAAAAAAACTCATCCTAAAGTGGCTTATAGTCAGTTGACACAATCCAGGCTACTACAAGCCCAAACACTGGTCAGGAAGCTAAGGCAGATCAGGGTAACTGGTAAGAGGGGGGTGAGGCACACCATCCTCCACTGGTATGACTCAGTGCTGCAGACACTCCACGCTGAAGCCTCATTCCAGGCTTTGTAAAGCTAAATTCCAGAATTCCAGCCTCTCATACTAGCACTTTCTCCTGGGTATCTAAGTGAACTCAGCACATGGTACACTTAGGGCTGGGTGTAATGTGCAGTGTAGTAGCTTGTGATTTGAGTCAGGACAGATGAATGAGCCCAAGCACCTGCTCTGGTAGCCAGACACTGCTATCCATACCATTCCTGCTGTCAGAGTTAGGATCTTTGAATGGGGGAAAGGTTATCAGCTTGCATGCAGATCCATCTGAAAAACCCACAGTCCTCTGCTTAGAAAACAAATCATAAGATGAAGCAAGCTAAAGCATTGACAGAAATATTTTATTAGCTACAAGGAAAAAATCTTGTAAGACAACTGTATTTGATATATTAAGATGAATGTATGAAGAGCAAAGCTTGACTAACTTCTTTGAGTTTTTGAGCCAATAGCTATGAAGAATTCCTTTTATTCCCAAGTAACTGCTGTTTCATTGCAAAATATAAATAAAGAAAATTAGTGAATGAACACATTCTTCATGTGTTCACATAGAACAAAAGGTAGGTGGTAGAATGTGGGTGTGGAAATGCATTGGAGAATGAGGCAAAATGATAAAAAATGAAATTAGTTTGGTGGTAATTCTTGCATTATGCAATAAAATCATTCTCTAGTTAAGGGAGATCGAGCTATGTCTGAGATCTGAATCTTAGGGATCAATGGGACAAGAAAAAAAAGACAAAATAATTGAAGAAAAGTAGTGACGACAATAAGTCTTACAGAACTTGCTTACGGTTCTCATTTAGGGATATAGTGGTGTCATGACAGTAACCAAAACCACAGTTATTTTGGGCCTTTTGTTCTACAGCACAGGAGTCTTTCAATCTAATTGCTGATATTCTAACAAATACAAATAAGCACTTACCCACCTTAGTACTGCCAAGCCCCAGAGTGTCCAGAAGAAATAGAAATTAATTTGGCAGAAAATCAGGGACACATTGTTCCTTCTTAGCCTTAATATGAAAATGCTTCTCAGCTGCTTGATCTGAGACAAGTTTCGATAAAAGCCACATCAGAGCCCAGCTGAGCATGTATACATTGCTCATTGTAAACTACAAGTCTCTGTCCCATGTGCTGTGCTCTGTGCTCCCTGTGATTGTGTGGTACTCTTATCACACTTCAGATATATCACTGATGGACCAGCTGCAATCTGACTTCTTCTGTGTTCATCATATTCATGGTGTTTCTACTTTATCAAAAGTATAAAACAGGGAGTCTCAAATTATGTAAACTAATGAAGAAGCCTAGTAATTCTGAACCACTAGAAGTGACTGTAGAAAATAAGTCAAAATAATATTTCTTTAAAAAAATTTATATGTCTATGGAAAACTCCTGAAACAGATAAATTAAGCCCTCTCTCTTGGGATAGGTAGTATCAGGTCAGCTGAAAACACAAAGTCCTGTAAAAACCAATCCAAAGCTTGCAGAAGAAAGAAACTGGTATTTATCAAGTCTATGCAAGACAAGTCCCCTGAATAAGAAAATGTGATCCTAGGTCTGACCCTTCAATGACCTTCAATGTTGAGTACTTATTTTAGTACTTGGATTTTATTCCATTCACTTATAAATTACTTTTATTTTACTTATGGGTGATTGTTTTAAAGCAGCTTGTGTTGATAATCATGTTTTCCTCCAATATCTAAAGCATTTTTCAGTTGTCATTTGTAAGAGTTGAACCTCAGTCTTCATTCAGAATCGTAAGTGGTGTCATAAACAGACTCTGACTTTTTATTTTAAGGTTTATGACAAATATATTACAGGGAATTAAACTCTGACTGTTTTATCCTGTCAGGAGCAAGTAATGCAAGAACAATTATTGGTAACATGACAGCAGCTCTGACAGCTTGTTCCAAAAGGTGTGTTTTATAGCTGGATACAAGATAGTGGTTATGTACCCAGTTATTACCTATTGATCTCAAAGCACTTTCCCTACTATGTTTTAAAATACCCACTAATTTTTTTCTGTTACATTTAACATAATTTTTCTTCTTTAAGCAAGTATATTTCCATTTCTGATCTACAGATTTCCTCTGATTCATAGCTAAAGAACATTTTTTTTTTTATGGGCACAGATATGTTTCGACTTCCAGATATTTTTGAAATACTCATACTAACATACATCACTGCAAAGATGCTCCAAGGAGGCCATTGCAGAGGATGTAGCAATTTCCCCAGATGTCTCTGGAACATCACTTTTCCTGTCCAGAACACACTTACATCACAGAGCCTACTTAGCTAGCAACACTTTACGGGTTTTATTTTATAGTTCGATTCACAGGATATGATCCAGAGGGACCCCACATTCACAGAAGATGCAGGAAAAGGCCCTCAACCTCAGACCCCTACAGCTGCAGCTCTCACAGTTGTTTCATCCCTCTGCCTGGCACAGCAAGGGGGGCAGAATGGCCAGGGTGGTTAGGGAGGGCATGGGATGAAGGATCAGGACCAACAGAGAAAGAAGGAGGAAGAGCTGATGACACAGGAGCTGTGAATGATTTTACAGGATCAGCCAACCAGGTAACTAACTCTCCTCTTCATCTGTTCTTCAATAACTGCAATATGAATTGTTCTCTTCAAGGAACTTTTTCTTATTCTCTAAGCCTCCTTCAGGGAGACTCAGCTGATCTATCTTGTTTTTAATTTCTGTGGTAAAGCCCAGCAGTAACATTTTTATTATTTTAGTGATTTTCTAATATTATATGTGCATATAAACTGACTGTGTCAATCCTCCCTACAGCTCTTTTTCAATAACACAGAATTTATATCCTTTTGATCATATTCTTTCAACAATAGTGCAAAATGGTTCTCTTTCATTCATTCACCTATCACTCTCTCTCAATATATTAAAAAAAATAAATCACCCCCAAATATAAGTAGAGTCCCTCAAAAAAGCAGAATCCAAGAAGACCATGATATTTCACATAGCCTGTAAATCCTATATGCAAACAACTTTGCAGAAACATCTTCAAACAGCTGGTTGGCACTTTCCAAGTGTTTTACTAAAAAGGTGAGCTGGTAAGAGAGGACAGGTTTTAGCAACTTGGAGTGGACCCCTGAGTATCTGCAGCTCTTTGGCAATCCATACAAAGGTGGGGACATCCCCAAAGAGGCTGAACACATGCGAGGGAGGAGGAAAAATAAATAAGAAGCAAGCAGCAGGATATGCTTCTGAACATGGTCCCAACCCTCAAGATTCCTGACACCTCAAAAAAGGGATGGAGAGAGTCTGGGTAAAGCCTGTGTTAAAAATAAGGAGAGTTGAGACTAGAAAGAGAAGGGAGAAGAACAGCTGAAAATAATTATTGCCAGCAAGAAGAGAACAGGTAGCAAGAGTAAGGAAAGAAGGAAGGAAAGTGTCACAGAACAGTTGTGATAAACTCTCAATCTTCTGCCAAAAACCTGTGGTTTTTCTTTCTTTTCTGAGGCAGTTGAGAATGGCACTGTCCAAAGAGCAGCAAGGACTAGCAAAGACTAGATGGAATTTTTGACTCCAGCATAAATGAGTCCTTACCTGAACAACTTTCCTGTATGTCATTATGCAGATTGATAAATTCCAAACATAGAGTACTGGATATCATGGCACCATAGGATCAGCACTGGTGTTTGGGGTATTGAGTGGAAAATCATAAATTTGATTTTTTCCCTTTTGAGATCACTTGCAAGGAGAGAAGAATTGGTAACCATAAATAGGAAGGTGTGATGATATTCCTATTCTGAAATACTTTATTAATTCTAGGAATAAAATTCATAACAAACCAAAAAAAGAGAAAAGAAAATGGACACCACTGACATGAGTCATTTGAGGGACTAAAACCTAATTAGATAGTAAAATTTTAGGTAAATATTTTAATATAGTGCATGTCTTGGTTGTTACATTGAAGATTGTCCAGTCCAGGTGCAAGAATGGATAAAAGCAGGGTGTGGAGACAGACATGTAGCCTAAAAGAATAAAAACTTACATGAGTGACATAGAAGTAAACCCATGAGAGTCCCTTGGACTGCAGCAGAGGGCAAGAAACTGCTTGAGGAGCATATGGTTGGGAATTGCATTTCATGATTTGAAGCTTTAGAGCTACTAAAATAAAGCAGAGAAACCTTCTCTGAATACCTTTTGACCTCTGACCAACATTTCCCTCTAATGAGATTTGCATTCCTTTTTCTTTCTTGAATGTACAAATATATCAGGTGGCCAGAGTGCTGCTCCTACAAATATTACAGTACAAAAAGAAATGTAGGCATGTGGCTGAACTGTGTTGTGATTAAATAGACTCTCTTTCCCAAGAAAATTAAACCAATATGATGCGATTTTTCTAGTTTATTGCCAAGCAGTCTATGTGCAGTATAAAAACCAATTGTGTGATGAATCATATCTAACTATGATGCTCAAGATATATCCTCCATCTTAGAAGCAGTGCATCAAAAGAGACTGCAGAAAGCAGGAGGCTCTGCTCCCACTTGTGTGACTACTACACAGGCACAAACTAGTAATGATTTCCCTGCTCCAGGCTGTAACATGAAGAACAGAAAAACCAAAACATGAGAATGATTTATTTTCCTCCTAATAATACAGTTAGGTCGCTACAGGAAGTAAGTAGTGTTGTGCAGAATGAGCTCTGTGTTCTAGACATTTCAGCCCTTGTGTCAGTCATGTGTAAAAGTAGAGCAGCTGGTTTGGGAGAGGTCTGCTGTGTTCTGGAGTGTGGGTGAAACTGTCTGTACTTTTTCTTTAAAAAAAACCTTTGCACTTCCCATTGCTGAATTTCATGAGGTCCCTATCAACCCATGTCTCCTGCCTGCTGAGGACTTTCTGAATGGCAGCACGACCCTCTGGTGTCTCAGCCACTCCTCCCAGTTTTGTGTTGTCTGCAACACAGCTGAGGCTCATCCTGTCAGACAGATCATTAATGAAGGTGATAAACAGGACTGGGCCCAGTACTGATCCCTGGGGCACAGCAAGAGCCACTGGACCTGGCCATTCAGCTGGTTTTCAACCCATGGGCTCCTCCAGCCCACAGATCACCAGCTCCTCTATTAGGGTCTCACACACAACAATAGAGAAAGCCCTACTGAAATAGAGTTAGACAATATCCACTGGGCTTTCCTCATCTACCCAGCCAGTCACTGCCTTGTGGAGTGTTATCAGAACTTAAAAGACCCTAAAATTGAATGGAAGTTTTCTTTGCTCCCCACCCCCCATTACTCTTTTGGACACATTTAAAAAAACATTAGAGACACTGAAAAACTAAAAATAGCTAAAAAGAACACACGTCAAATGCTGATAATTTTGAAATAAAGATTTGTAAATGATTTAAGCACCAATTAAAAAAACTAGGCCCAGCATAAAAAATTTACTTGAATGTGGATTCATAATTAATTGTGGTACTTTCTGCACAGACTGAAAATCCATAATGAAATTAATTAAACTAATATTTAAAAATAAATAAACACTGTGTAACATTTGGAATTACTGTAGTGCTATAGCAGAAGTTAGAAAGGTGTGTTAATTTAAACCCCTTACTAAGTTACATTACAAATCTGTTGCCAGACCTAAGAACTATGTCAAGTCAATAGAAATCTGTATCAGTGTAAACTAACTTAAGTATGAATTTTTTAATCAATAATATTTTACAGAAGTGTCAGTCTCTGGGGCAGACTCAATCCTGTGCAGGTTTTGTCAGAGAGCAGAGATGGCCATGGCTGGGCAAAGCTGTGGGGAGCTGGAGACCAGCCCTGCTGCAGCATCACAGGGCTGGGACTGATGGCCCCAAGGGCTGACAGGGGGTCCAGGGCTGTGGTCAGGGCTGGCAGTGCCTCAGGACCCAATGAATTGTATGATGCATGCAACCCTAAATCAGAAATTAAATTCCATTTTGTGCAGGGATTGACTGCCTGAGTAAAGCATAAAAGTTGATTGGGCAGGAACTGGACTTGAAAACAATAGTCCAGAAAGACCAGCTCCCCAAGAACAGACAAAGTGCATCCTTCCATGCATGTTACAGGAACAGAACAAGGATGGACAAGAGCAGATGTGCATCAGACTGCACAGAAATACAGGACAGACAAAACTCTGCTGGCAAAAATTGAGCCTCAGGCAAACTTATGAAACTTTAGGGACTGGAAAAAGGTTTTAACATTTCATCTCCATGAGTTTGTTTTCAAAGAAGTATTTTCTGTCTGGAAGATTGAAGCTGCATTCATACAGGACATTTCATCCACAGGAAGTCAGTCAAAAAATATATATAGGTACATATATAGTTGAGATTAACGTGGCAGAGTCAAAGTAGGGAATGTCAGAATTAGGACTGCTTATGTAACCCATTTCTGCTTGCAGGAGATAGTTTTGAATATAGAAATCATCTCTCTCACATATGTCTATTTCATTTACTGCAAGTGCAAGGGATTCAGATCACGGAATCATCTTTAAAATGAATGGGAACTCAGACAGAAACATACCCATTGCCCAGTTACAGCAAAACTTGTAATTAACAAACATTTACAGCAGCTGAATATAAGGGTCAGGTCTGAGAACAGGTGTCAGTAGGTCCCTTCTACATCGTCAACGATTGTGTTGGTTTGAGCACCTGTTCAGGAAATGTGGGGAAAGAATCAGCTTCCTTTCTTGCTGCCAGATTCTGAACTGCAGTGGACAGAGACCTCCAGCATCAGCATGCCCACTTTCACAGACAGCCTTCTTTAAATTTTCTATACATGATCCGGTTCTAAACTACAAAAGTGATTTGCTGTCACTTCTTTCAGTGGCATTGTTGATGATATCTTCACAGTGTGTCTTTCCAGATGAATATTTTGTTCCATTAAACAGTCTGGAAAACTGTAACCTAGGATGGGAAGCTTGCACCTTCCCAGGAGACCTAGTGCTTGGGTCAAAAGAGGCGTTCCAGGGTGCAAAAAGCAAGAGCTGGGAAACTGCAGTGAGGAAGAGGAAGATTCCTAAAGAGGTAAAAAGCTTCCCTGAGACCAGAGCGATGGAGCAGAGAAGTCTCCAATATAGAACTCCATTGAGCTGTCTGTAAAGAAAAACCTGCTCCACTAGGTACAGCAGATGAGCAAGACAATAATGGGCAAAGCCTGTTTCCTTTTTGATTAGTTTACTTAGTGCCCCTGAGTTTTCAATATTAAAAAAAAAATAAAATATATAATTTATTTCACCTTCCCCCAGATCTCACAAAGCAGACACAAGATGAGGCCTTAGTCAAACAATGATGCCACCTCATTGCCATGGGTGCAGAGTTCCCTCCACAGTTTTAAGAAAATTCAATGTTTACTGTTGCTGCTTGCAAGAGTCTGTACCAAACCCTGCACTTTTAACAACTTCAGGTATTAATTTTTGTAAACAGGAATTTATTCTGGATTTTTAAATAGAAATCAAATTTCCCAGACAGCTCTACATAATGATACTGTATCGGAAAGTTTTCCCTCAACCTTAAATAGACACTTTTTGTCTTCTTGCTATGGCAGTCTTGCTTAGAAGTGTTATTTTACATAGTGTCAAAATGTACAATTTATGTTTTTAAGAGATGAAGCAGATGTGTACTGAGTTTGTAGCCATTTAAGGTATTTTCCTTCACAGAAAGCTACATCATGAAGCATTCATTTAAACTCTCACCTGCCCTCTGCTACACAAAAAATTGAACTCAGAAAGCAGCCTTAAGAAAGCAATAAATTTTGATTAATTAAATTCTTTTGCCTTGCTTTCTCTTAAGAACATAGCAAATGCACTTTTATCCCCTTCTGGAGTCATAGGTCCTTATAAATAAATGCTACTATTTTTCAGAGGAATGAAATAAGTTCTTACTCAACTACTTTCCATCTTGCAATGACTTTGTGCCTTCCATACACACAGGAGTGCAGCCACACCAGTTTTTGTCACTTGAGGCTTTTCATTCTCTGGGGTGATTTTATCCCCTTTCACACAAACCTGAGATTTTAGGAAAAAAGTTTTCCCATTCCATCAATTTTGTGTTTCTCCTGATGAAAAAAACCCTGTGATCAAAACAAAGACCAGTCTCAAATCTTACCCTAAAAATGTATGAGCCAACAGAAAGTGCTCACTGAGGAATTAGAAACTGAAAATTCCTGTTGTCTTGTTGACTGATGCACATCCTGCCCTAGAAAAGCAATTTATATTGGGTTGATACACACACTGTTCTGCTTGGTTTCTCACCTGTATATACCCAACATCAATGGTCCCAGCATTGCTGGCTCTCCTGCTTGATGCTATTACCTACTTGCTGGAACTGCATCTCCTGAGACAAAACTTTCTGGGGCTTCCACTACTGGCAATAAACATTTTTTCCAAGACAATCTAGCTTTCACTGGTAGAACAAGTCTGTCTGTAGCTCAGCCCTTGAAGGAAACAGGTCAGGAAAGAAAAGCAAAGCTCTTCCAGTGTTATCATTCCTCGGGTGTCAGGGAGCCTTTATGTTACATTTACTCTCTTTTCTGGGAAAACACGTGTTCTCTCAGGGCTGGGGGGGAAGTTTTGCAGTTTACAGTCCTTCCTCTGTGGTGGGCAGAAGAGACCTACCTTGGGAATACTAGAAATGTAAGGAACAGAGTTGGAATAGGACCAGGTCTAATGTCTTCCTTCTCTCCACATCCACACTGGTTTATGCATGAGACAAGGGCAGGTATTCCAAGCACAGCAGATGGAAAACAGCCATAACCAAAGAGAAGGCTTGTGTATCAATTCTCTTGCCTGTAAATTGGATTAAAATGTTAAGTTAGCATTTCTTAGTGGCAGACAGCTGAATTGCTGTAGAGTTTTCTGCAACAAATCAGTCACAGGCTGAGCTAGTAAGCCACAAAGCTGCAAGTTAATACAGGTTGCTCTCCACAATCCACTAATAACAGGAAGGCTGCTATTCAGCAAACCACAGAGCTTTGAAAAGTGTTTTCTTGAACAATAGCATAAGTGTGCTGCAAAGTGGCAAGATCAAACACAAAAAGAATCTACCAATTTGTGCCCCCCTGCAAGGCACACACTGGATGAAATGCATGAGCGGTACCTTCCAACAACACAAACCCTACATTAGATCCCAGATTTCTGAAGGGAAGGCAGATTTGCACTGAGTTTGGGGTGGGATGGTGCCAATCTGTCAGATTCTGCTCCCTTTATGCAAGACAAGCTGACCTTTGCTCAGCAATGAGTAGATGGAGATGCTATTTAGCAGGAGAAAAGGCAGAGCATGGGGGTGGGGGCACAGCACCAAATATGTCAGGAACTCTCACACACGTTCAGAGATATCCTATTTCAAGATATGCAGATTCTTGGATGCTGAGGCCCTCACTGCAACTTCACCTCCTTTTTTTTTTCCTAGATCAGGTCATTTCACCCAGCTCATCTCCCACTTACAATCAAAAACATTCATGAGAGGTTCCCTCCCTCCTCAGAACAGGACAGTTCTGTGCATCTGCCCAAAAGGAGCCCCTCACTGCTTGAGAAGGGTTTTTTCTTGCCTCCATTAACACAAAAATCCTTAATTGAGTAAACCACAATTTTAACAGTCTCTTGCTGCAGTTAGGATTATTTTTAAATGCTGAAATAGTTTCTTTTGCTCTGTTTATTGTCTTTCTTACTGCTCTGCATGAGCTAGCTGTACTCATTATCAGCTGCTGTAGTTAGCAAGGAAATAATGTATGGTAGATTTGAAAGATAATGGGATTAAAATATGCTTTAAGAACAATTCCAGAAGAAAAAAAAAAGCTAAAAGATAAAATAAACAGACAAAAGAATAAAAAACAAAGGGAAAACTACAGAGAAAAATGAGGCACAACAGCATTAGGTTTCCTAGCTCACACAACAGCCATCCAGCTCTCAGTCTTTTGAGTAACACAGACTTTGTTCTACTGAAGCAATGTGGAGAATATGAAGAAGGACAAAACTAATTTAATGTTTGAGTTGTCCATACTGATATGTTTTATGTTTCCACAGAATACTGGAGCCTGTGTTCTGCATGCCAGATTTTTTTGTTTTGGTTTTGTAAAACCATATTTGGTGTAGAGGAGACTTTTTCAGCTACCTATATTAATATTCTAGCATATGCTCACACACCAAATTAGCCCTGGGGCCAGGAAGAGCAAAAATACAGTCAGGGTATCAGCTAGACTGGGGATTAAGAAAGCAAAGCTGGCAGGAGGGCTGTTCAGCCATCCATAACAAGCTAGCCACACAGACTTCTTTAATTTCCTTACATTAATTAGCAGAAATCAGCACTGTGGAAAGGTCTCAGGAAAAGAAGGGGAAAATGGAATTCAAAGAGCTGTGATGGAACAAGGTAATGTCAGACAATCTGACTTGGATTAAAACAAAGGAAGAAGAAAATTATTAAAAAGTAGATGGAAAGAGAAGTCTATTGAAAAAAAAAAACAAAACCAAAAACAACATTGGGCACACAGGCCCTCCAAGGAACGGGTCACAGCACCAAGCCTGACAGAGTTCAAGAAATGTCTGGACAGTGATTTCAAGCACATGGTGTGACTCCTGGGGTTGCCCTGTGCAGGGCTGAGAATTGGACTTGATGATCCTTGTGGATCCCTACAAACTCGGCATATCCTGTGATAAAGTGTGAAAATTGCAGCATTACCTAAGTGAATTGTCTTGGAGAAGAAAAATTAACATCTTTAAAAGTTTGACACAAGAAATTATTTGAATTGACAGTTATTTAAAAGATCTTAAATTAATTTATTGCCTGAATACCTCTGACAGGAGTTTAATTCAAGCATAATCTACAGAGATTTTTTTTTAGTTTGGCTTCAAACAGATTCTTAATCTGCCTATGTGTACAACCAGCAGTACTGTGGTTAGCTAAAGGAGCTCATAAAACCAATGAACTGCAGGGAACAGGAAGCATCACCTGTTCCTGTGCTGGTTCATGCTTGTTTTCTGTAAAAGCCTCCCTGAATGGCATCCATCTTACCTGAGCTAGCACTTCACTCAGCATGGACTCACTGACCAGGCTTCTCCCATGGTCTGTAGAAATAGGCACCTGCAGGCATTGGTCCCTTTGGCTGTCCTAGATATATGATGGGAAAGGAGGAAGAAACAGGTTTAATTTTGACAAATTAAAATAAAGCTTGTTTAAAACATTCTAAATATAAGTGTAGAACACTGGTCTACAATATTTCCATGTTTGCTGGTCTACAATATTTCCATGATCTACAATATTTCCACCATGTTTGCAGAAACCCTTTCTAGTACAGTTAGACTTATTCTTGCCATATTCTTTGAATACTGCAAAACCAGTAGTTATACCAGATCAAATTTATTCTGCCATTTTCAACTTTGGACCCCTAACAGATTTCCAGAGCAGTTTTAGATCCCTTTGGAAATTCTACATATGTTAAATGTATATAATTTACACAAGTCGACAACAAAAATAGTTGAAGAAATTACTTAATTTAAGAAATTAAACTTCTTTGTACATAGTCTTCTGCATTAAATCAAATGGAGTGGTGGTGAGGATTCTTCTGGTAAACCAAAATGAAGCACCATCAGTGCATTTTGGTTGCAGATCTCCCCCACCCATAAGACTACTACATTTTTAATGCTAAAAATTTTGCATGAGCAGATGATCATACATTTTATTGATAACATAACTGTTTATTTGCCACCTCACAGTTCAGGGTTCCTTTTTTTTCTTTTTTGGACAGATCTGATGTTCCAGTCCACCATCACTAAACTAGTTAATTGTCTTCCTTTAGCTTTTACACTGGAACATGAACTGCAGTACAGTGCACAAGATTTGGGGTGCAGTGACATGCCTCACTCATACCAGAGAAGCATTACTAAAACTAACATTTGAGCACTAACAAGCAGGAATTTGTTTTGCATTAAGCATCATCAACTGTCAAATGTTCAGAAAAAACTTGTGAACAATTTTATTAAAATAATTTTGCCTAACCAGCCGAACCCTGAGTTAAAACATCGTTAAAATTATCTATCTTAATTTTGTGATGAACTCTAGAGGTTGTTACAGCCTTTCCCTGACATTCTAATTTGAGGTCATCAATCAATGCAAGCATATCACAGCAGCAATTTAACAGGCTTCACTTTCCAGGTGATCTCACTGTTCAAACTAAAAGTAAAGTTCACAGTTAAGGCACAATATGAAGAAGAATGCATAGTTTAACTTTGACAACTGCCACTTTCAGGATGACATGGTAAAGTTACAGGTTTTCTTTCAACTTCATTTTTGAGAACTAAAAATACCTGATAACTTTAACTTAGAATAGGGGGCAATTTATGTATTTTCTATGTTTCCTTAGGTGCAAGGACTTCCCAGTGTAAACTTCATTACTTGAATCATTTAGAGATAAATTAGTCTACACTACTGCAATGACAAAAGACATGATGTCTGCAAGTGAAGTATAATTGATATCAGACAGATGACAGCCCTGAATGATCAGAATTGAAAGCAGGATGTTCCTTTAGAGATGTTTAGAGACAAGTCACCTCTTCCAGTTCATAACTGGAAGTGTCTGGAATCAGGGTAGTGGAACGATGACAGGGCAGTGGTCAACCACAAAAATTTTGAGAACTGCAAAACTGAAATGGGATGTCAGGTTTCATCAGGCCCTGTAGTACCCATGTGCTCTCATTTTTAGATCCTATTTTTTTTTTTTTTTTTTTACTTTCCCTTAATATTTTTCATGGCTGCAAATTTTTCTGACATTATTAAATTCTTCTGGCATCTCAGTAGGGCAGAAGAAATTTAAGCCTAATTTACAAAATCACGTGGCTAAAATTGCTTTCCTGTTATTTATAGACATTTAGATATGGCACTTCAAACTTCAGCAATCCCTGACCATAAGGGCTGAAAATGAGTGAAAGCTCTCCACCTAAATTTTCATGGCCACAGGATGAGAAATAAAAATGAAATGCATAAACTTCAGGTTTTAAATGACAGATTCCCAGATGTGAGGCCCCACAGAACTGACTGTCCTGCAATCACACTGTGGAACAGACCTCTCTTGGACAGAGTTGGAGCTGTCCAAAACAGAGTCATGAAATAAGAATGATGAGTACCTGAGGTCACTGTGGACACTCTGTGCTACACACACACACATTAATCTGGAACAGCATTTAGCCAAGAAGTGGGAATTAAATGAACCTGACATAAATAATAAGACCATTTGATTATCACTGTCACCTCTAATGGATCATGTCAGCTACAGAACAGCTGGCAAGATGTACTGTGCTCTTGTTCATGTACTAATAAGCAGCTCTGCATGGGTGGTGCTTTACTGACATTGAGAGCTTGTACAAACCTTCACCCTTTGTGCTGCTGGTAAGGATGCCTGGCTGCTCTTATTGTTAGCCACTATTATTTGTGTACTATTCAAGAGCCCATAGCAATAGAACAGAACCCTGTCACAAATTAATGGGTCTCTACTAACTGGAAATGTGAATGCAAAAATGAATTTTAAGAAGTTAATTTTTCAAGCAACATGAATGGCCTGACAGCACTTTATTACAGCAATGTTTTTGAATCCTTCCCCCTCCCACGGTTTAAAAAGCTCCTGCAATAAACATCAGCAGATTAGCTACATCCAGCATGGCCTTTTTGTTTTCAATTTACACATAAAAAATTAAATTTACAGAATGGCTGAGAGCAGCCTGGCCTAATGGAAAACATCCCTGCCCATGGCAGAGGGATTGAAGCTAGATGATCTTTAAGGTCCCTTCCTCAGGGGAGTTATGAGTGCTGCTTATGTCAGTCACTTTCACATGGAGATATATTCATGGTCTGCATAAACCCAGTTTGAGGCATAAGCAGCATTTCTATCTTTAAACTCTACAAAAATCATAGCACGAGGTCTGGCCCATAGTGAAAACTAACAGCACTTTGGCAAAGCTAGCAAGCAATCAAAAGTATTACAAACTGCTTCACAAAAATCAGATCTGAAAAGCAGTTCAAAATAATGCCTGATGCTTTTAAAGCATCAGAAGAATGCATCATTATTAAAACCAAGCTATTTCTGATTATCCATAGCAAGGGTTCCTTAGATGTGGATATGCTTCATACGTCTATTTTTTTCACATTTACTGTCTTACAAATGGCCCTCAGCTCTTTAGATGAATTTCTAAGATGTTTAATAGCAAATATTTACTAAAATCTGGGTGCTTCTCCTGTAAGAAGTCACATGGTTTGATCCTCGAATTGCAAAATGACCTCATGATTCAATAGGTAAGACAAAGAATACTCCCCAATCCCTTTTCATTTCAAACTTTTCATCAGACAGCAGCGGATTTTTATCACAGCCAAGTCTTCTGAAGATACAGATGCTGCACTTCTCAGTTCACACTTTACCTTTGAGACAGAATTCCACAGGGGGAAGTCCAGTTATTTAATGGCCAGATTGTCCCAGACTTACTTCTTGTCAAATATCATGAGCAGGGAAAGGGATTGTGGACAGTGATCTCACTCCCACCATATGAAGACTACTTTCAAAGTCTGCAAACAAATTTATCTCTTGTGCAAAATCAAAGTGAAATTCTCTCCATTAAAATGATCAAAAGCCTCTAGGGTTGTTATAGCTGTTACCACATCTGGTATTTCTCAGCCATGAGACACTGACAGTTCCCACTCACAGCCTCAGGATTGCCTTTACAGTAATAAGCAGGAGGACCTGCACCTGGTCCTTTTATTAGTGGCTATTTGTATACATTCAAAACCCTTCAAAATCTGCTTGCCAGAAATATGTAACCACTTCAGAGAGATAAAGGAGACCAAATCCATACTCCAAAAACATGCAGTAATAGAATCTTCTGTTTTCTTCCTCAGTACACACATTTTCTTATTTGCAAACAGAACTAATTTTAACCTGGCAAAGGTTTCTGTAAAAAATTACAAGCCCTCCTCGCACTACCACCAAGGGTCCTGAACCTGCTGTAAAAGGAAAAAAGGTTATATTTAAGTAATTATATTACATAAGAAAGTAGTTTTGATTTCATGCAAAAAGGTTCTTGCGACTTTGAACAAGTCCCTGAGAACTTTGCATCATGTGTTAATCAAGCTCAAACAAGACTGAGCGGACAGGTATATAATATTGAAGGGAGGGGAAAAGTATCAATTGGGGAAGGCATTCAGAAGTGTTAACATTAGTCCCTGCAGGTTAATGCCTCAATTGCTTTCTCTAGCCAATGAAGCGATAAAGGCTTCTCAGAGAGTCATTCAGAGCTAAAGATTTGTTTAGCTACACTGAATCTCTCTGGAGGACTTCAACTTGTTAACTTCAGAAGCAGCCTGCAGAGATTAGCCCCAGAAAGATCACGCTTGCTTTTGTGAACACTCCCCAGTATTTATTTACCTTCCATCAGCAGCTGAAATTCACTACAGAGATGCACTGTTGGGTACACGGTATTGAACTCAGAACACTGTACATTGCACATGGACTGAAGTTCACCCAGCTGGAGCTTAGCACTCCTGCTGGAATCACTGGAACAGTATCCACAGCACTGCTAGGATGACTGCAGGACTGAATTTTTCCAAGTGCCCCATTGAAGTGCTGCTCTGTTTGAAGGCCACCTGGATGCTGCCCTATAAAGGACTGCTGTGCCCCAGTACCTTCAGAATCCACTCACTGTGCAGCCGTGCTGGCACAGCTCCTTCTCACTCTGACTGCTCCTTGTACCACTGGAGCCGCGGTGGGAGCTGGGCTTTTGTGATCGAGTTAAACACAAAGAATGAGGATTCTCAACTTTTGAGAGCTATTGTCAACTATTTTTATGATTCTCACATAGTAACAACAAGAAAGGAAAATGGCCTTCTCATCTCAAACACATAATAAAGCTGGATTTTGTGACAAGAATGCAGGGAAAAAAAACCCCATACTTCTGACAGAACTTATTATCAGGGCCATTTTCTAACTTCTCCTGTTCTACTGTATTTCGTCAGATCACTGTGCTTTCCCTGAAAAATGTCCATGATATCTTCAAATTTTATCAAAATAAATATGAATATGAACTGGTATAACTCAAAAGAACAGTTAGAGATACTTGAAAGTTTTGGCGGGACCTTTCACAATTTATGCTTCCACCAACATTTTTTCACAGACTACTTTTGTAGCATAGCTCAGCCATCCTTTTATAAATGTAGAATACAGAAAAAAAGACTCTTCAAATTAAGTTCAGCAAAGATGCAACAAAGTGAATAATAAACACCAAAAAAATCTTTTCTTTAATAGCATTCAGGTTATAATCAGAGCTGAAAGCAATACAACTGCCAGGCAGATTTCCAAAGTACACCATAAAATACGGACAGACAGCCCAGTACAAATCTGGCAGCACAGCATTTCCACAATGTTCTAAAAACTCCCAAGCCCTAGAAACCTGTACAACCTATACAACCACGTCAAACAAGACTTAACAAAATGAACTTGCAAAGGTTGAGTCAACTTGGTAAGACTGCTAAATGTGTTTTAGCACTGAAATGGTCTCCTTAGCAAACAGAAAAGCCATGGTCAGATTTTAGAGACCATACTGAGACAAAGGTGTAATGAACAGCGTACTAAAAATACTAGTTATTTTTCCAAATGAACAAATTCTTAGCATGTTACATAAACTACCTGCAATGCAGTATGTCAAATACTTTATGCTCTGTTATAACCTAAGGAACAGTGTGAGAAATGTTAGCCACCACAAGAAATAATTTTTACATAACCCTCAATTATGTAAACATTAGAACATCCTAGTTTCAAAATGCAGTTAACCATGATTCCCTTTCAAAAACACTGCACCTTTAGATAGGAAAAAAAAAGATTCCTGTTTATTATATTCCAATATGAGGTGCTTTCTCAAGCATTCAGTCAAGAGATTTGCAGCTAAAAATTGCAAGCAATTAATTTTGCTCATAATTATATTGTGGCATTAGACTAACGAAAAACAAGGCACTCTGCCCTTTGGGGCAGTGTTCTGTAGAATTCTGCATAATAACTATCTTTTGGCTCAAAATTAATCCCAAAGCATGCTGAATAATTAACGGGAATTGTTTTTAATTATTATCAAACTCTAAGAATAGGAGAGGAACAACGTTTGCACTTTTTCATTTAATTGTTTATTAAAGTAAAGAAAAATACAGAATTTTGCAGGTTATCTTAAAGTTGGAAGCTGTTTATAGGCAAATATTGATTTCTGGAGAGTTTTTATTTCTCAAGCTTACACCCACTCAGAAGGGCATTTTGTAGTTCTGCATTATCTGACACATTATCTGAACATCTTTCTAAAGCACAATGATTGCACAGGATAGTTGTACTTGTGAGAATACTCATTTAACCAAGCACTACAATACCAATTGTTCTTTCTGATCAACTCAGTAGAACAGAAAAAAATGCAATATGGTAAGATTTTGCCAAATACATGAAATCGCAGCATAGACAACCAGTTCAAGAAAAGCAGCAATTTCTCTAGTTAAAATATACAACTCATAGTGTACACATGGCAATTTCTAATCTGAACAAAAAATATTTCAGTGAATTCTATGCTGCTTTCTATGTAACAGGCAACAACAAAACCAAGACTTCTGCATAGAACCAGCATTAGTTTACTGAAAAAGGAATGACATATTTGACCAGTCTACACATTCCCAAATTACACTTCAATCCTTCCCAGCTGATGGCACTTCTTGTGAGGAGACTAGGTCTGACAAATTCTCTGAAACTGAGTTTAATTTAACTTCACAGTATGTCAAAATGAAGTCTTAAAACACAGAAATCTCTGTATTCTCCTTTATCTCAGATACTTGCAGCAATTAAACCTTGGAATTACTTTGGAACATTTGGCAGCTGTTTACTTATTTGAATAATAAACTCCTGAAATTTCCCCTCTACTTGAGATCAATACTTGAGCCAGGTGAAAGCTGCTCCCCTAAACACAGATATAACTTTAGGAAAAAAAAAAAAAAACAGGAAAAAACCCAACTTTTAGCACACACTAGGAATAATTTCTTTGTAGTAATGTCATAACACAGTTTTCCCTTTCATGAAGTAGGCTCAACAATATCCAGTATTTTAAGTATCTATTGATGGTGGCTGTGTTTACTCTTGTGGCATCAATTAGACCTGTAGAGAAGTCTGTCTTTCTTACAGCAACATAAAATGCAATCAGCCTTTTCTACTAGTCAGGGAAGAATCAGTGCACGAGTTATTGTACTTTAAGAGGAAAATGAACCCTTATCTCTGTTTCCAAAGAAAAAATCAAATCCTGGGAAGTCATTTCTGCTTGCTTTAAAAAAGTCCAATTCATCAGTTGCATTCTGGAGTTCCAAAATATATAGACTTCTGCTGCACATCAGTGTCACCTACTACCCCGCTTTCAGGAGATGTTATGACTCCCAACACGATCTCTGGGAATGAGCCGAAGATCTGAACCATGCTTTAGAAACACATTTCCTAAACAAAGAAAGAAAACAGGATGTATTACTAACCAAGAAAATACAATGTTTCCTCAACAAACACATTTAAAAGATAACAGTGTTAAGTCAGTGTTTAACAGCTTCATAATAATTCCTCTGACATACCAGAAATAAAGTTTTCATGCTTCCACATTAATTTTACCTTGCCTCTCTTTTTCGAAGGAGCTCTTTATTTGAAATGAAAATGCTAGGCCTTACAAAGTGCAGCCTTTCAACCTCTGCAGTTTCACACTCAAATGCCTCATTTAACTTAGAAGCCATAATGATTCCAAGAACAGACAATGAAGTTTTACTTTTCCACAATTATTTTGTTTTCTTGAAATCATTCATAGTTTCATTAATTTTGAGTTCTCTCCCTGGTTCAGTACTTACCGACTTCTAACTTCAGAACCTCAATTGTACTTTTCTTCTAGAAAGGTTCTCCAAATGTCCAAGCATAAGTTAGTCTAATTTTAGTATAAAAATCCCCTTCAACTTTATTTATTCCTGTATTGTCTTAATTATTATAGTTTTTTAAAGAAGACATAATAAAAATTACAAGTTTCTAATATTTAGATGTGTTGATTTTTTAAAAAATGTATTCAGGTCGCTATTTCCTAATTAAATTCAACATTTGAAAATGAAACCACATCACTAAGTGATGTATTTCCTTAACAATATATGGAATATTTACTTTTTTACTTCATACTACTACTGCACATAATCAACTATATTTGATTCCTTATTCAACCTTGAATTAACTTCTAAACAGAGTAATTCTATTTCTCTCCCAGGCATCCCATTCCAGGGATGGAGAGTGCTCTCACAAATAAGATTAAGATACTTGACATCCATTTAAATTTTCTGTGTAGAACAAAGCTACCCTTTTTTGAACTCCAGCAAGAGGATCAGGATCAAAATCATTGTTTATATTCAACATAATGACCCTTAGAAAACCAATTCAAAATAACATGTTATCAGAAGACATTCTGATCTTACAGATCTGCCAAGACCTGGTTTTGAAGAGATCTATAAAACCCACTGAATGCAAACCTGTCACCCTAGCAAAACAGAGAACTGCCTACTAACCTTACTATTCTAGACTGGAAACATTCTTTTGTAATGGCCATCATAAAATTCTGAACATTTTAAAACAGCCTCAGCTGCAACTCATGGAGACAGTAGCTCACCTCACCTTGGTCTGTTTTCATCATTAATATTACACTGGTTTTATTAAAGTTATAGCATACTACTCCCTGAACTATCAAGGATTTAAAATTGAAATCAATACAAGGATTAAGTGCTAAGCCTAGTTCTTTCAGCTTTCATTTCCCCTGCTCCATGAAATCATGTAAGGAAAATGAAAGTCATACTTGAGTGCTTTTTTTCAGAAAGGAAGGGAAATTGTGCAACAGTACAAAACCTCTGAAATCCCCAGGGATTACTAAAATTTTATTCCTGTGTATCTTATTTTGGAAGTTTTTGAAGACTAAAGTAACTGTAAAACGTGTAGGAACTCATGACAAAACCTAAAACGCAATACAACCTCATGTGCTATACATTAAACAAGAGAAAAATAACAAGTTTTAAATACTGGGATTCATCCACAGTAACTTACCTGCTGTCTGTGCAGGGTTTATTCCTATACCATCTAGGAAGAAGGAAAAAAAGAGAAAAAAGAAGATGAAACAGACATATTACAATTTATTACATTAAACTTGCAGCTCTAAAAACATACCAGCAAGATACAACTTTTACATCAGGTCATCATGCTATTTCCTATAGCCAAAAAATGGGAACTGACAAGAAAGCTTCAGCATAGAGAAATCCAAGTTATATATTTGGACAAAACTGAATTAGTGGTTTAGTATCTTCACCCCATGCATAAGAATTTTAAATAATGCTGCAATATTATAAAATTCAATTTGTAGTAAGTAGAGTTTGTGAAACATGAGACAGTACTGATTTTAACAATAACTTTCACTGGAACCCTCAATACAAAAACTATTAAAAATATATATGAACTATATTCTTACCATTTGTTATAATGGCACTTGTTGCTGCAGGAACTTTGAACTAAAGGAAGCAAGAGTAGGACAAAACAGCGTAAGAGACACAGTTAAAGCAGAAAATATATGGGTAATATTAAAATTATAATTTTAGCTGGTTCACATACAAAAAAAAAAATTAGAAAAGAGGTCCTTGAGATTTATAAATATAAGTAGCTTTAATGGAAATGGATGACTATTTCAGTAGTAATTCCACAAATGTAATGGAAATTTTTTTCTAACTATCGTGAAAATGTACACCTGAGACATGTACCAGGTTTACATCCAGTGAATGTCTCTTAATCTTTGCGTGCTTAACCTGAAACAACATGATACATCCCTTCAAATTATGTGGGCAATTTAAACACCTAATGATATAGGATTCCATGTGAAAGATCAACACACAGAAACCAAAGAACACACTACCCACATTTTCCCTTAAGACTGTTTTTTTATTCTATCCCATATAGCTGCTCTCAATACCTTCCACAGTAAAAAACTCTATGTCTTCCTAAGGCAGAGATTACTAGAACTGAATGTGAAGAGTTTCCTGATAATTCTGAAGAATTTCCTGATATTTCACATAAGAAATTTCAGTATTAAGTATTGAATAGCAGTACCTTTTAATTTTCTTCAGTCAAAAATTTTTAAATCACTGCTATAAAATTGTTAATTACAAAAACAGAAATCACCTCAATGCCATTTATACTGATGCATAAATTGAGCAAGGATCACTAAGTCTAGAATTCTGCAAGTTCTGCCAGGCCCCCACTGAGACCAGTAAAGCTTGTGACCATCTGTGACCAACAGCAGTTCCTTGAGCTGAATTAACCACTGCATTTTTATCATTAAAAAAAGCTTTAGCTTTCAAGAACGTGCAAAATGTTAAAAACCAACATCATCACTCTCTACTTACTTCTTCTGCAGCAAACTTGAGGACAGCTGTGAAAGGTGTGCTCTCAGGCACGCTTAACCTGAAATTACAACACAAGTAAATACACAGCTGCCAAAACAAACCGAAAAGGAACTTTATTTGCTGTTAAACTACTGACTGAAACTTCCCTTTTACCAATGGAAATACTTTTGCCAATGCTGTGCAAGATCTGTTCAAGGGGCGAATAGGTCCCCGGGGGGTGTGAGATGCTTCAAAAGAAGCATTTTTTGTAGAGAACATGAACACCTTTAAACGTCAGCAAATGTGGCAAGTCTCAGGAGGCGTGGGATTAAGCTCCATAGCAATGTCCTCTCCAGGAAGAGAGAACTCGGCCTCAAGCTGTGGCAGGGATGGTTCAGGTGGAACATCAGGAGAAATTTTTCACTGAAAGTCCTGTCAAACATTGGAACGGGCTGTCCAGGGTGGAATCACCGTCCCTGGAGGTGTTCAAGAGAAACCTGGAGGCGGGCCGTAGTGCCAAGGTCTGGCTGACAAGGCAGTGATCGAGCAAAGGTTGGACTCAACAATATCAGAGGTCTTTTCCAACCTGAATGACTCTGCGACCCGGGGAAGATGCGCACAGCAGTGGGGCAAAGCCCCGAGAGCAGGGCTAACCACGGACATCGCCTGTCACTCCACACACGGGAGGGGGCCAAGCGCCGTTCCCGCTGGCGGAATGCCCCGCCGGGATGGCCATTCAGAGGCCATTCGCGACGTGCCCCGTCTTCACTTCCCACCGCCCCACGCAGCGCCGGCACTCACACTTTGTAAGGCAACCGGGGGTCCGAGGTGAGCGTCACTTTAAAGGTGACCTTGGACCTGTGGAGAGAGCAGAGGGTGAGGGCTGGGTGAGGGAGCGCGGGGGCTGCGGGACCCCCGGGCTGTCGGTCGGTCCGTCCCTCCCTCCCTCACTCACGCACATGGTGCTGCCGGGGCCGCCGCCGCTCCCACCGACACGTCAGCGCCGCCCGCAGCACGGGGCCCTTCCCCGGCCCTGAGCTGCCCGATGCACGCCTGGCCATAGAGGAAGGATAACATGCCCTGCCGATCCGCTATGAGGCGGGGGGCGGCCGTGTTCTCCCTCAGTGCCTCACTGCAGCTGGGAAAGAGAGAGTCTTAGGGGTGGGCGAAGCGCAGCGGAGAACGGCGGGGAGGATTTCTAATGAGGCAGTAGCTCTGGCTGTTCCGCGGCCGAGGTAGGACCCCAGCATCGGGACCCGGCGCTTCCGTAAGCGCTGCAGAGAGACGCAGGCGGGCCGAGGAGGGAGTTGGGCTGGGAC
This sequence comes from Serinus canaria, assembly GCF_022539315.1. Lineage (NCBI taxonomy): Eukaryota > Metazoa > Chordata > Aves > Passeriformes > Fringillidae > Serinus > Serinus canaria. The sequence goes on along the minus strand of NC_066313.1, from coordinate 50,245,590 downwards.
CGGGGGATTGGCGGGCTGCGGTCACACAGGGAGTATGTAGGGGTGGGGGGCTTTGGCAACCGGAGGCCACGTCTGGTGTGCCGTGTCCAGTTGTGGACTCCTCAGTGCAAGAGGCTCCTGGAGGGAGTCCAGCGCAAGAGTGCAAAGATGGTGAGGGGTCTGGAGCATCTTAGGAGAGGGAGAGAGGAGAGGAGAGAGGGGCCTGTACAGCCTGCAGATATGACTGAGAAGGGATCGCATTAATGCATATAAATACCCCAAAGACGAGTGCCAAGACAATGGTGCCAGACTTCTCAGTGGTGCCCAGCGACCTCCTGGTTTTCTGCTCCTCCGCAGTGGGTGAGGAGCCATGGGCAGGAACTGAAACACAGCAAGTTCCATCTCGACATGAGGAACAATTTCTTAACATTGAGGGTGACAGAGCTCTGGAACAGGCTGCCCAGGGAGACTGTGGAGTCTCCCATTCTGGAGACATGTGAATCCCGCCTGGACACATTCCTGTGTAATCTGTTCTAGGGGACCCTCCCGTGGCAGAGGTTTGGAGTAGATGATCTCCAGAAGACCTTTCCAGCTCTAATAATTTTGTGATCCTGCTTTGCTCTATGGTCTGCAGATGTTTGTTAAAAGTTATGCGGGCAATGGTGGATGCAAACTCTGATTCCTATCCCCTTAATATTTAAAACTGTTCACATCTTTCTTGTGATGAGGGAGCTAGAATAGGAGTTTTGTTTGGATAGTGATGGATACTTTTATGGCAGAAAAACAGCAGGTTTCACTTTTGTTTGTCTGTGACTTTTGACAAATCGATTTCTCTTTAATAAGGTGCCGTGGAACTGCAATTTAGTTTTTGTCTTTAATAGTCACGTATCTGTTAATGCAGGTGATGACTGAGTTTTCAACTCTGATATGTCAGTATTTTCCTTATAGAAGATATTTTGTCTGATTTCCCCAGTTTCTGCTGTCTGCAGAAAGGACAGCATTCACTGCAGGTGAAGTGCTTGGTGTCACACACTGCTTGCCAGACTGGTGATGGCAAAGCATTTATTGGGTTTACCTTCACTGGGGGTCTCATTAGGGTTAAGATAGGTGCTGTAGAAAAGGTGGGTGATACATTGGAGTCATTAATTTTTTTTCTAAGGACTGGCTTCTTGCCCAGGTATGAAATCCAGCTTTTCACTCTTGTCCTGTTCTTATATGAACATAGCCCAAACTGAAAAAAAAAAATTAAAAAACCCAAGAATTTCACTATCAGTTTGTCCAATGGCATTCATATTTCCCAGTATTTCTTACATTTATGTCTCTGTGTCTCTTTCATAGCTGCACTGAATTTGGGGGTTGTACACATCTTGTAATCCATTAATGAACTCATGGCTTTTTCATCCCCCTGTTTTCAAGAAATCACACCTGAAATTGGAGCTAATTAATAGTCATCTCTTAGTATTTAACCTTGCATTTAGCTAAATGTCATCCTATATTTATCAATGCCCTTTTCAAAATCAGTTTTTTTCAAAATCAGTTTTTTTATGTATGTATGATGTTATGGCTTTGGCTTATGTAGCTCTCTTATCTGCAGATTGCATTAATTCATTGCTGTCTCCTGTTTTCCAAGGTGTTGAATGCAGATGTGAAATAAAGTACTGATCTTTTCAGCACTTCATTTCTGGCCTCTTATTACAAGCACTTCCCCTCTGAGGAAATAACAGATCCAAATCTTACTGTTGTTGGAACTGGACTGTGTTTAGTACCCAGATTTACTTGGTTAAATCCAGTTTGAGCATATGTGTACTATAGTGCTGAGAACAGTCTAAATCCAGGCCTGGCTAGTCCTGTGTTCTGGCCACGTGATCTTGTCCTCTGTCAAGCAAAGAAACCAACACTTGTGACCAGGTAAAGGATCTGTTCAGGATTTGGCAAAATCCTCAAAAATTTCCTTTTAGGTGACTTTATGTGGATATCCTCAGAAACCACCAACAAAGAAGGACATGAGGAAGCACAGCTAGTTGGTAGTGATCCTGTTCTGCACCTTAGGTCAGCTTGAGATGCTGTGGAGCTGTATTCTGAGCAGGCATCAAGAGTTTCGTGCTAATGCCAGGGGGTGGTGGGCTGACCCTAGCTGGTTGCCAGCTTCCCAGGGAAGTTGCTCTGTTACTCCCCTCCTCAGCTGGGCAGGGGAGTGAAAACCTGAAAAAAGGCTCATTGGTTGAGGTAGGGACAGGGAGAGTTCAGTCACCAGTTACTGCCATGGGCAAAACAGACTTGACTTGGGGAAATTATTTATCACACTAGAGTGAAAAGTAAAAGGAAATCTTAAAAATACCCCTCCACCACCCCCTCCCTTCTGGACTGAACTTTCACAGAATCACAGAATTTCTAGGTTGGAAGGGACCTTTAAGATCATCGAGTCCAACCCATGTTCTAACAGCTCAACTAGGTCATGGCACTAAGTGCCTCATCCAGTCTTTTTTTGAACACATCCAGGGGTGGTGACTCCACCACCTCCCTGGGCAGATGATTCCAGTATTTGACCACTCTTTCTGTGAAAAACTTCCTCCTCAATTCTAGCCGGTATCTCCCTTGGCACAGCTTGAGACTGTGTCCTCTTGTTCTCTCTGTTGTTGCCCGGAGAAAGAGATTGACCCCCAGCTCACCACAGCCACCCTTCAGGAAGTTGAAGAGAGTGATAAGGTCACCTCTGAGTCTCCTTTTCTTCAGGCTAAACAATCCCAGCTCTCTCAGTCGCTCCTCATACGGTTTGTGTTCCAAGCCCCTCACCAGCCTTGTTGCTCTCCTTTGGACACGCTCAAGCATCTCAATGTCCCTCCTTAACTGAGGGGCCCAGAATTGGACACAATACTCAAGGTGTGGCCTTACCAGTGACAAGTACAGGGGAAGAATGACCTCCCTGCTCCTGCTGGCCACACTATTCCTGATACTGGCCAGGATGCCATTGGCCTTCTTGGCCACCTGGGCACACTGTTGGCTCATGTTCAGCCGACTGTCAACTAGCACCCCCAGGTCCCTTTCCACCTGAGCACTGTCCAGCCACACCGTCCCCAGCCTATAGCGTTGCAGGGGGTTATTGTGGCCAAAGTGCAGGACTCGGCACTTGGACTTATTGAACTTCATCCCATTAGATTCTGCCCATCCATCCAACCGTTCCAAGTCCCTCTGCAAAGCCCTCCGTTCCTCTAACAGTTCGACACATGCTCCCAGCTTAGTGTCGTCTGCAAATTTGCTAATGAAAGATTCTAAACCCTCGTCCATATCATCAATAAAAACTTTGCCTCAGAGTTCTCTACCTCTTCCCCCTGTAAGGTCCCTTTCACAAATTACTCCAGTGTGGGTCCTTCCCAGGGATCACAAGTCATGCCGGCAAACCTACTGTGGCACCTGGAGCCCCTCCTCCCACTCCTCCACTGACCTTGGTGCTTGCAGAATGGTTTCTTTCACATATTGTCAGTCCTTTCTCTGCTGCTCTGTGGTTTTGGGGTTTTTTTTCTCCTTCTTAAGTCTGTTGTCCTAGAGATGCTGATGGGCTGTTGCTGATGGGCTCAGTTTTGGCCAGCAGCAAGTTCATCTTGGAGCCATCTGGCATTAGCTCTGTTGGACATGGGGAAGCTTTTGACAGTCTCACAGACATCACTGCAGCCCCTGCCACTACCAAAACCTGGCCATGCAAACCCAGCACACAGGGTCAGGATCTTCTGATGTAGAGTCAGGCATCCAAGTGATTTCATGTTAGGAAGACCTTTTCAGTGCTGCAAATTCAGAATTTCCCTATGCTGTCTCAACCTGTTCAAAGAGCTGGCAGGGTTGATTTTTTTTTCTTTATGAAAATTTACAGTGAATAGAGGAAGGAGAATGTGTGTAATTTTTCTGTTTTAATTGGGAGAGTAATGGGACTCATCCTGTATGCAAACAAGCCAGGGATGGTTTAGAGAGTTACATTTCACTAATGGCTTTATATACCAACAACATTCTCTTCAACACCAGAAAAATTGGTTCATTTGTAAGAAAAGTCTGCCTTTTTTTTTCCTGTGAGTGAAGCCAGAGAAAAAAAATTAAGTCCTCATAAAATTTGTTTTTTCTACAGCTCTTAATTACCCAGACTCAAATATGTTGTGTTACAGCAATGAGACCTAACTTTGACTTTCCTAGCTGTGTAAATGACAAAAGGAATGACAATTTCAGCAATTAATTAAAACAGTTGGGATCTGGCAATATGTAAACACAGTTGTTCAACTGAAAGCTTTTAGGTTAAGGAAGTGAAGGAAAAAAAATTACAAACCAGAAAATAACAATATAGCCCCTTGGATGCTGTGAATGTTACTGAGATGAGCTAGAATACCTCTGACAACTCTTTGGGCAAGACCTTCCAGTTGTTAATAGCGTTGCAAGAGAAAATAACTGCAGTAAATAGAAGCTGTTCATCCCACATGCCTATATTCCGCCTGGCTGGGCCTGGTGTAATTGAGTTGAGAAAAATAAGCAGATCAATAGCCACAGCACAGAGTAGAAAGTACTGGAAAACTGAGTTTATTGTTATTTAGCCTGCTTTTATTCTTCCCAGTTTGTTTCCTTTCCTCCCTTGTGAATAGTCTGTTAGCTACAATATATTGCTGAGCATTCAAGTAGAGCTGCCCCATGATACAGAACTGGGACTCAAATTTTCCCATTCCTTCAACGACAAGTCAACATGACCAGTTTGGAGTCTGGCCATAAAATTAAGCATTAAGTGTTTGTATTTTTGAAAGATTTTTCTTTTGCTTCGGAAGCAAACAAACAGACACACTGTGACTTAAATCTTCTAATCCATCTTACTTCATATTTATTTCTATATTCTAAAATCCCAAACTCTTAAGTTTTTCACCCTGTGATACTACACACTTCTAACCAACTACACACCCTAATCCCAGTACTATCAATCAATTCTGGAAGCCTTCCTCACCGCCTCAAGTCAAATGCAGTGTTCTCTTGTGGGTCTGTGCCTTGCAGTACAGAAAGTTTAAAATTCTCAGCATCCAGAGTTCCAACAAGCAGGTACTATAAAGTTAGATCTTGGCACCAGCATACTTTTCTTCTATGCTTGCAGTGAATTAAATAATGAGCATTGCCAAGCAATGTGTTACAGGAGGGAGAGGCAGAAGAAATGCAGCATTTCTTCAACCAACCGCTTCCATACGAAGCACATGGAACAGTCTGATTCCTTCAGCTCTTAGTGAGGCTTGGATTTCACCAGGGGGATTGAGTAACTCCCTTGAAAAATGACAGGTTCTGTTTTTTACCTCCACTTTTGCATTGCAATCTGTTCCTGGCCTTCAGACTACTTCTTGACCAGTCTTTCTACTTGGGGGACCCAGCAGTGAGTCAGTTCAAATCAGCAGAGGACATGGATGTTTCCCTGCTGATTCAAAGCATTGAATGACCTCAGGGAAAGGTCTGAGCTGACACAGCAGAGGAGGCAAGGAGATCTTCCCCTTTTGTCAGCAGGAAATCACAGGATCATAGAATTCTTTAGGTTGGGAAAAACCTGTAAGATCATTGAGTCAAGTGTTAACATGTTTGGACTTGATGGTCTTAAAGGTGTTGGGAATAAGGTTTCCTCTTGATACCATTTCCTATAGTCGAGATGCTGGAGTCTTCCTTTGGATGGTACATCCCCTTACCTCTCCTTTGGCTCAGGAGGATCGCATCTCTTGGCCTGATTTCCCAAGCTCATCATTGTGAGCCTCTGTGACCCATCCCAGAGCACAGAGGTACCTGCTTGGCTGCAGAATCCTCCTGTCAGCAGAAGTCATCTGCCTTCCTCAAGCAGTCTGGTAGGATCCTTCTGCAGGAAGTTTAGCCCTCCAGAAAGGAAGCAGTAGCACTGCATCATCTCTTAAGTTGTTTTTGTTGCTGTCTCTTACTCCCCAATAATCAAGCAGATTCTATGTTTTCTTTCTTTTCTTTTTTCCTTTCTTCTTTTTTTTTTTCATTTTAACAGAATTAGTGGTATAACATACCATATAAATTTAGCCTATTTAAACTAGCCTGTTGTTACACCCCAGTAAGAAAACTTTAACCTTCATTAAACAGGGAGTTTCTACTTTCGTGAGCCTGCAGCCCATATGAGTCTTTTGTTCCTTGTTGTGTGATGGCATTTCTCTGTAACATGTAGGCATACATAGGGGTTTTAAAAAATGTTGTTAAGCCAAAGATAGAGGAAGATTATAACACTTTAGAAATGCCATGCAAAGTTAATCATCAGACAGTTTGACACGTCTTCATAATCTTCCTCTAACAAAGCAATAATTAAAACCTATTACAGTTCTCTTGTGTCACAAACATTTTACTAAAATAATTCATCAAAATAAGATGATCACATACAAATGTCGTATTAGTCATATAAAAATCATAATGCTAGGTCTCTAGACTCCAGAATTTTTATTTTATGCGTGCATGTGGTTAAATAGTACAGATAACCACATGCCAAAACACAGAATAATCTTCCAAAGAACCAGCACTGGATTTTATTTTTTTTTCAATTGCTTTGAAAAAGTAATTATTAGGAAATCTTTATAATAATCGGAATGATAATTCAAGAATCAAGCAATATGACAATAGGAAATAGCTCCAGGTTGTGCCAGGGGAGGTTTAGATTGGACAGTTGGAAAAATTTCCTCACCAAAAGGGTTGTCAAACACTGGAACAGGCTGCTCAGGGAAGTGGTTCACTCACCATGCCTAGAGGTATTTAAAAGACATGTAGATATGGCAATGAAGGACATGGTTTAGTGGTGGACTTGCCAGGGTTAGGTTTATGGTTGGACTTGATGATCTTAAAAGCCTTTTCCAACATAAACAATTTCATGATTCTATTATAATAAGCATTTATCAGGGTGAAAGTGTCAGGAGGAACCAAAATTGTGTACTCTTTCTTGGATCTGACATTTTTTGTCATGGAATTTGATTCATGTGGTAGGGGCATGACACCGTTACATATATATAGTGTGTCCTATTTTCAAGAATTTGTATGAAATCATTTTCCTTCTGAATAATTTTCCAGGTGAATAGGTTTTTGGGTATCCCAGTCATCCTAAAAGTATTTTGATTTATCTCTCTTTTGTCATGATGACAATTATGGATGCTTTTAGTGATGGCAATGCTTTTGTGATACTTTGCTTTTATATGCAGGAAATGGTTTGAAAATTTTTTCCATGAGAGTCATATCGTTGTTTTAATTGGGCACTAAGAAATGAAATTTCATCTTTTCTTTTGAGCGTGTTTAATAAACTGTAATTATTCAAGTCTAGGGGGAGGTCACCCATTCTTCTTGTGAGGAAATAAAGACATTTTTATGGAAAGTATGGATATAAAAAAAACATATCCAGATTTAGATATTACATTTTTCATTGCAATTGTTAACTTTATAAAAATTATTTTTGTTTGAGGACAGTTATGATAGAATATTTTATTGCTCTGCTTTGAGAATTGTGAGGAGATTTTATTTTGTCAGCTAGTCAGCAGTCTCAGAAAATACATATACCTTTTTCACCCGCCTGCTGCAAGCAGTAAATTCTATGATCTGAGTATGCTGGTCTGAAGTGGCCCGGTATTTATTTCATATAGCTATGCAGATTCTTTTCTCTAGTAAACTGCTCTGTGTGTTGATTTCCTTGCTCCCATCCTCAGGCTGTGCAGTTCTGTCATTTAGTTTTACTACTATTATGTGTTGCACTGGGTTGGCTTGCTACTGGAGATAAAATCACGTTATTTACAATATGATACAGAGAATGGGACAATACACACAAACATATTGCAGACTCCAACAGTAAAATGTAAGAGTGTGCTGAAGCATAAATTAAGGTTAAGAATAGTTTTATTGTAGTATCCCTTTTTTTTTCTGTAAAGAATAAATACCAATCCTAGCAAGGCATTTTTCCAATACTATCAGGGTGGTTTTCTTATTGTGCTGTTTCATTTCTTAAGCAGGTTGGGCTTTACATGCAGATTTAAATTGTTATTAGTGCTATGAAAAAATTAGTAAGAGTTTTTAATCCAAAATTTCATACTTTATGTGCAGCAAGAGTCCTGATTCAGCTTATACTGCAATTTAATTATTCATAACATGCCTAGGCTATTAGATTTTTTAACAAGGAATACTTTTTAAATAAACTTTAAATAAATCAGGTTATTCTAGTGATTTCACAGTTAACTTTTACTAAAAAGAGCTACAAGATCCTTGCTGAAGTGAAGCAAGAAATGAGGCCAAATTATGTTTCCTTTTTTGAATGTAAAGACCGGTGAAGAGAAGGAGACTGAAGAAGAAATAATTTTCAGATGCAGGAAGTTGTGACTCCAAGAGGCCTAGTATAAGTTTTCAACTGTGATATCCCTCACAGTTCTTTAAACAAAGTGACCTTGTATATATTCTCTTTATTCAGTGTTATGAAGATACCTCTTGTATTTTTCCTCTCAATTTTGTTCTCTTTGATGGCAAGCCCAGAAGAGAGTTTATATAATCTGCAAGTATTATTGCAAGAGGACAGTTCTCACTGTCATGCAGCTGAGGTTACACAGATCACTACTTTAGTGTTTGAAGGGTTTAGGAGATTTACAGAAGGTGGTGCATCTCTGTGAAAATGAAAGGGAAGTGAAAACTTGTGTTTGCAAAGGCTGGACTTTTAAAGCTTTTTTTTTTTTTTTTTTTTTTTTGGCAAAAAGATAAACACGACCTTTAATTTTCTTCTTCTAGAACAGGCCTTTCTAACCTGCTGTGGTTCAGGACACCAGCCTTCAAATTGTGGCTCTGTTTATCAGGATTTGCATTCTAATTTCTTTGGGTACAAAGCCAAGTATTTCTCTGCATGTCGCCTTCCTGTGGATTTATTAATTGATTGGAGATTTAGCTGGAATGTTCTGACCTAGGAAATATGTCTCCTTGTGCAGTGCTTGCTGTAGCACAATGCTGAAGGTTTTTCTGAACATTTAAGATGCTTTTGTGGTAGATGTGGTAAGAAACTTCTTTTTTCTGGACCATTTCCCATAAAACAAAATCAATTCTAGTAAGTGCAAAATTATATTGGCATAAGGGATTTTTAAGCTCTGAAGCATAACACTGTTTAGAAATAGTCAAGAAACACGCAGAGAACAGAAAATGACCCTTAACTAGCAAATGAAGACCAGACTCACAACTTCTTGTGCCAAATGAGTTTCTGAAGAATGTATTAATTCATTTCAGTAACTTTGTGCTTTCCATTGCAGGGGTTTTATGCAGAATATTATCCTGTTAAAATATCTTCATGCCATCTCCAAATGCTACTGTTTAGCAAGGCTTAGGAAAATATATTAACACCTTTAAATCCTCTGAGTGCAATAAATTTCAACTGCAAATCCAACACTACAACAGAATTTGAAGGGTTCAGCTGAACAAATCTTGATGCTAACTTTGTAAATATCTATACCTAAGCTAGTTCCGTTGTGTTCCCTTTATATTCAAAGTGAAAAGAAGGTGCTTCTAGGGCACAATTTGTATTATTTTGAAGTAGACATCTGAAAAGATGAGCTGTTTCCTCAAAGTGCCAATTTCTTCCCAAACTGACAACAGGGAGAGCCTAGACTGGCTAGCTCTCATATTGACATCTACTTTGTGCAAACAACACGGTTTGGTGGCATGAATCCCACACCTTGTTCATGTCCCTAAATTGTTCTGGAGCTTTATTATTCAGGCCCCTCTTGTATGATTTCAGACATGCAGTTGAATTAAACTGATTTTGTATGGTTCTTTCATTAGAGTATGGGGAGACAAAGCATAAAAGATAATATCAATCTTTTAGAAAACCCAGCAAAATACCAGTTAAGAATCATTCCTTGGCATGAAAGTAAAATCACATTAAGATCTGGAAGAAGAAGAAAAGGCAAATAGGATTTCAGTGGATAAACACAGTAATGGTTACCATTTTTGTGCAAATGCAAAGGAATAACCACATTTCACATTTCAGGGGCAATTTCAGTTGAGGCTGATGTGATGCCTTTCATCTGTAGAATTAAACTCCTTAAGTCTTCCTCCTATGAAAAGAGAGAAAACCACCATGTTTTAATGTTGCTTTAAATGTTCACCTAGATGTCTTACCTTCGTGCCCTCTATCCTAAAGACTTTGCTTTTCCTGGGATCAGTTGTTCCACCACATGGAGTTGGTTTAGGCTATTGCATTTCTAGCAGATAATTCTCTTTATCCAAAAGCGTCATTGCACCTCTTTCCTTCAGCAATTGCTTTGGGAACACTCCTAAATATAAATCAGGATTATGGTTGTTAGTAGTTGAGTAGTGTACAGAGTAGTAAACGGTGGCATAGAACCTAATAAAAGAAATTAAATAGAAAAAAATGCAAAAGGAAGATCGAATGAACTCATTGGAAAGAAGATATCACAGAATCTCAGAATGGTTGAGGAGGGAGGGGACTTCTGGATGTCATTTGGTCCAATTACGCTCAAGCAGGGGCACCTAGAGCAGGTGGCAGAGGACTGTGCGTACTTGTCTTCTGAGTGTCTTCAAGGATGAAGATTCCTTATCTCCCTGGACACCCTGCGCCAGTGCTCGGTCACCTTCACAGTGAAAAAGTGTTTGCTGCGGCTCAGGAAGAACCTCCTGTGTTTCAATTTGTGCCCAGTGCCTCTGGTTCAATATACCAATTCAGAGGAAACGAGCTGTACAGGAAAGTGATGGAAGAAGAAAAAAATACAAATTAGATTGGAAAAGAATGGACAAAATTTGATGGTATCACCTTTCTACTGCTCAGAAGAGTGGAACGAAAGTGGTAAAACCACAAGGATTGTTAATGAAGTAGTAAGATCACTGAAACTACATAAAATGGGAAAATGAAATGAGCAAGTATGAAATAACAGCAAACACATTGTTAACTTGCAAAATCTACCCAAAACTTACAGAGGAAAAAGAATCATCTGAATTTTATTTTTTTTCCCAATAGTTTAATATTGATTATGTTTGTATTGTCTCTATTTGGACACTTTTTTGTTGTAGTCTAGCAAAAAACTTCTGCCAATATATTATTGTATATATTTTTTCTTCTTCTGTATCAAATTATTTTTTTTTCCTGAATAAATCCAGCATTAATTATATTTTCTCTTTGTTTTCTGCTTTCATTTGCTGATCCCTACTTTATTTTCAGTCCAAGCGTATTTTTCCACTTACCACTCTGACTTCCCCATGGTGTACACCCTCAGTCCAGTTTGTATTGCACAAATTACCAGTTCTTCACCATTTTTCACCTTCCATCTGTTTTTCCTTGATATGTAAGCCAAGAGAGGGCTGCTGCAAGACTATCTAGCATTAAATTCATACTATTATCTGTTACATAGAAATGTGTTGTCCTATGTGCATAATAAACTCCTGGATCTCATTTGTTTTCCTATACAGAGTAATCAGTGATGCAGATTCAGACAATGTATGCCAAGTGAATCACCTGTACAGAGAAGTCAATGTAATTGTTGCCTAAAATGAGGATTAGTGTCTTTCCTTGGCAATACATCACATTATACCTACTGTGAAAACAGCAGATTTCCAAACACAGAAGACCTATTCTAAAAATTAAAAAATACCACATGGAAATGCTATACATTATTTATTAAAGTGTATCATATTAACATCTATCATAAAATGCAAAATGTCATATTAAGAAATTTCATTGTTCTTTTGGGGATTCACAATGAAGCATGTTGCTTGTCAGGAAGTTCAGAAAGTAAAATGATAATGTGACATTAATTATGGTGTGGTAATTGGTGTTAATATCAAGTTGTAGCAGGAATCATATTCTTACAGAATTGAGCATTCAGAATTTACTAGGCTCCAAAATCATAATATGTATATTAAGAGCTAAAGACAAATATCCTCAGAAATAATTTAAACTAGTTTGTTAGACTTCCTGCTTCTAATAGATTTGTACCATAGTTTTTAATCCCCATTCTTCCTACCTATATCACAAATAAACTGATCACCTTCAATAAAGAGTCTGTGGAAAACTGTTGTTAGCTGAAGGAAATCCTGTCTACTCGAGAGTTCCTCCAAGTTGTCATTTTTACAGGAAGTTATTTAGATAGTTTAGGGGACTTGGAAAATTTTTAGTTTAGTTTAGTTTAGATTGACTTCTAATTAGAAGTGTTTATTTTGAAAGGGAGAATGTCAGAGAAGTGTCAGTTAAGTTTAGGTTTTTGAGGAGTGTTTGTAGGTAATAAGTGAAGTCCATGGTCTATTCTACAGATTTAGATTAACCAAAACCTCCAAGAAGAGATAAGAGTGTATTTTCTCTGTTTTGCCTGTTGCTTTCTTGCACTTTCCATGCTGCATGAGGTAAAACATATCTGTTTCAGGTAAAGCTCCTATTGACTTCCTAGACGGGAAGATGATTATGGAAACTAATGATCTTCTGAAGTAGAATGACTGTGTTTGTTGAATGACTTGGCACCACATGTGAAATGTTGTGCTTGCTATTGATATTTTGTCAGACTAAACTAGTCTTTTTCACTTCAAAGAGAATCATATTAACTCTGCTTCAAAGCCCATGAAGGCATGTTTTATCAAAGGCTTTATCGGTACGGTGGAAACGGATTTTCTAAGAAACCCTATTGACTTCTTGAGTCAATTATTCTGTTCAAGCTGCTTGTATGGATTTCAGAACATGAATGTTACTGGAAAGAGGTAATCTTGCTATTTTTCGGCACGCTGAAGATTTTTATGTTGTTATCTACATTATTCTTTTCAGAATTGCAGAGTATTTGAGGATATAAGGTGCCTCTGAGATGGTTTATTTCACTTCTCCTCCTCAAGGCTGTATCACGAAAAGGTGGTCACCCAGATCCTTTTCCAGTTAAATCTGGAATATTTCCAAAGACAAAAACTACACAAGCCGATCTGGACAACCTATGCCAGTGTTTGACTTCTCTCAGTGTAAAGGATCACCTCCTTTGATGTCCTGGTGATGCTCTTAATGCCAGCCAGGAGGCAGCTGGTGTTCTTTGCCACTGTGGGCTCATTGGTGGCTCATGCTCAGCTTGTTGTCCACCAGCTCTGTGAGTAATTTTCTGCAAAACTGCTTTCAAGCCAGCCAGACCAGACTGGTTCCTACTGGTGCAGGAATTAGTATCAGGGTTTACAACCTGGAACAATACGAAGAAAATTGGATTAAACATTTAATTTTGTGACATCTAGAGGAACAAAATACTCAGAATATTTTTCTGGCTAAAGACAATACCCCAGATGCAGTCTCGGGTGCTGTGTACAGAAGAATCGCTTCCTGCATTTTGCTGACCTCACTTGCTAATGCAGCCCAGTAATGCACTTGAACTTCATTGCTCTTTTTTTCTCCACAACTGATCTTCCTCAACCAGTTTTGTTACCTGATGATACTCTGTCCCAGACATAGGACTTGCATTTGCCCTTCTTGAACTTTCTGAGTTTCCCTGAAAAGTGTAGCAAAGACAGGGTAAGTGATATCCAGTGCTTTCCCATCAGCTGCATAGCTGACCATCTCATCATAGAAAGCTATTAAGTGGCTCAGAGTTTGCCCCTTTAAAATTGGTATTGATTAAATTGGTAGCCAGTCACCTTGAGTCCATCATATGCCTCAGATAAGGAATCCAGGAGGATTCTTTTTGCTCCATAAGCTCCTCATTGACATTAGAATGTCCGTTTTGTAGTTGTTCAGGTCCTCTTTCTCTTCCTGGGTCTGGCGTTTCTGTTTTACCAGTCACCAGGAACCTCCCATGCTTGTCATAATCTTTCCAAGGCTCTGTAATGCAGCTTTGCAGTGACACTGGCCAGTTCCTTCAGCACTATTTTGTTTATCAAAAAAATCCCTTCATCTTAGATGCTGTGCTTTAGCATATGTGATTCTGCTTCTCTCTTCCTCCCTGTATACATACATATTAAGAAAGAGAGAAACGTGCAGGTTATTGTAGAGAAATTCCAAGCCAGTGATGGAAAAATATAAATCTTCAAGAAAATTTTAGGAGAGAACACAGCTTATATTTTTTGAATTTTTTGAAGTCCATGGGACTTTTGCAATTTACTTCAATCTATCAAAAATTACACTCACACTTATTTATGACTGTAAAATTTGGAGCCTAAGCTGCTTTTGAATCAAGTGTAGAAATTTCTTTGAATCTTTTTCTAAAGTTTTAGAGAGGAAAAATAATTGGAACTGGGAAGAACTAAAAAGCAAAAAACGGGAGCACTCACAGGTGGTTTTGGGTTTTTTTTTTTCTGTAAACTCTTGTCTAATTCTGTTAAAAAAATGGGTTGTGACCTTAATAAAAATTCATTTCAATTTTTAATTGACAGCAAATCTTTATGATGGGTTAATTTTAACCCATTCATGTGACTCTGTTCATATAACTTTCGTTAATACTCTAGGTAGATACAGCTAAGCACACAAAAAGAAAGAAAATGTTTCCTGAAAATATACTCCACCAGTCGCATTTACTGAACTGTAAGACACGCATCTACAAACCCTTAGAAAAGGAAAGGATTAGTTTTGATCCACATTAAACAGTAAATTCAGCTGAAAAGACGTAGAAATGATTATGCTTGAGTGACTGGGCTCTTAATCCAGTCTGTTAAATAAAAACTGAAAAAGAACACATACTACTTTTAATATTTGCAAATTGCTTAGTTGGGATAGTTATTTTTGCTGTTGACAAGAGTTTAGTTGTGTTTTTTTAAATTTCAGTTCTGCAACTCATATTTAGAGCCAATGTCTTAACATTTGCTTTGCTTGTTCAAATAATGCTTATTTTACCTTGTATTAAGTCTTGTCTGATCAACTTGGAGAATGTTTTTCACCATGTACCTCAATTTAAAAACGAATAGTGATGGTGTGACTTCCTTATCAACTTTTCCTTAGGAAGCAACAGGTCTTGTTTTGTTAGCTGGCATGGTGGAACTAGGCAAGGAGAGTGAGACAATGCCACCTTTTATCATGGACTAGCATGGCACGTGCCATCCTCATGCCCTGCTTGCATGGACTTCCTTCTTGTGGATCTTGAGTATGTCCAATCAGTCAGTCTGAAACCTGTGCTGAATATCCTGCTTGGAAATGCAACTTTCTTAGCAATGGTGTGTCTTAGGGAAGTGCCTCCAGACCTTTTCCAGAGTCTCAAAGAAATCTTCAGAATGGTCTAGCAGACACATTTCTTTCCCACTGTGAAAAAAGAGTGTGGAAACCACTGAAACATCTGATTTTGCTGTGCTTTCATCTGTTCATGTAATTAGATCATTGCAGGGTGGTGGCATTTGGGCTGGACAGGATTCAGTTAGGAAAAGTAATTTTGCTTGTGCCTTTTGAAACACTCTGTTGATCTAAGCCCACTACAAGGGGCTGGAAAAGTTGATACACTCCAGAGAGACTTTTACTCTTCCTGCTCCTCAGTATGAAACCCAGGATACCAGTGGCAGGTAAAATGGTCCAAACTTCCACCACTGTACATCTAAATCCTATATCAAGCAGCTGGACACATGAATCACTCTTTAGTCTTAAGGATACCATCTGCATCTGTGCTGAGTAAAGCAGCTTAATCAGCTAGATTTTGGTGGTCATAACCTCTAAATAAATCCCGCTCTGGTTACCTTGAATCCCATTAAAGATGATTCTTCTCAAGTGAGATTCACCTGCACTATTTGATATTTTTGCCTTCAGATATTTTGCATCCTTAAAATTCCTGTTTCTTATTAGTTGTTTTTGAAGGATGCCACATATCTGTGTCTGATTTTTGTGCATTGCACCCCATTTGTGTTTGGTGGCTCAGCTGTGCAGCTAAACAATGCAGATTGGATTTGACACAGAAAGTATTGGATCTTGTTGTCAACAAGACACATGATACATCAAATAATTTGTCTTCCAAATAATGAGTAAAAGAGAGTCTGTCATAGCCTACTGGCATGTTTTGTGGATTAAAATGCATTCAAATTATTTTTGCGATGCTTTGCTATTATTACTTATCACACCTTAATTATGGTTACTTACATTGCTTTTCCAATTTCTCTCATATTTAGCATGTGTTATTCTTCCCTGGGTAATATTGATATTGTGCAACATAGTGATTAAGTAAACATGGGTGTTTCAGTAAATTGTCCCTTTCCTGTAGCTAAAAAGGACTGGAAAAGAAGTAAAGAAGAATAGAAAAGTTATTGCTCAAACATCAAACATTTAAGTCTTGTTAAATTTCTAGCTCAGGAGAAGTGGATGTAATATACCCACACTCAAAAATTAAACCCACTGTAATAATCTAGAGGAATGTGAGGAGTAATTTTCCCCACTTTGCTGCTTCTTTGTTTTATATGTATATATATAGTATTTAGATAGTATTTAGATGTAACTACAGTCTCTAGGTATATTCAGGATTTGTAAGTTTCTTAATGTGCAAACGATTTCTGAGATATATATATTTTTTTTAATGTTTTGTTCAGTATAGTAATCCTACTCTGATGTAAAAGCTTTTTCTTTCATTAGTAAAGACTTACATTCTCTGTGCAGAAAGTCCAAGAAAGATATTATTTGCCATTAGCATGATTTTATATTAAAACAAATTATATTAATCACCTTGCAGATATTCTCAGCATGTCTAAAAGTAATTAAAATAGGTATATAACTTATGATGTGAAGTTTATTCACAGATTTTGATTTAGCAGCTTTGCCAGGTAGTCAAAGGATCAGAACATCAGTAGAAAGTTGAAGAAGAAAACATCCTACTCCATTAGAAATGGTAAACAAGTAAGAGTGAAGACTGAAAACAGCAATTTGTGTTTTGGCCTACTTCATTTCCCTTTCCCATTTCTAAAACCAGTTCTTCCCTGTTTATCATAGTGCTAGGGATTGATTAACCAATGCATTTTTAAATACTCAGACTATTTAAATCAGTTAGCATAGGAAGTTTTTGGCATAATTCTGCTTAAGAATTGTGTGTTCTTTTCTTCCTTTAAATTTTGAATGCAAGCACTACTTGTTTAGATAAAATAAGAAAAATCCCAGGCTTATCATGCAGAATGCCATAAATCTGCTTAGAGAAATCTCATGCAGAATTTCATATGGGAGTGGAAAATGATGCAGTGCAATTATTCTTTAAGAAAATAAGCAAAACCCCACAACAAGTATTTTAAAATTGTAATCAGGCTTTTTGTTGTAAGCTACAGTGGTGAACATGCAATGAACGAGCTCTGCTGTTACCTTTTAGATGGAGTTGGAAAAATCTCTCCCTGTCCAAAGGCCCTGTGTCACAGGCTGCTTTCCAAGGACTTGTTGACCTTGGTGAGAATGAGATGCAGTATTTCTGTAACTGCAAAAGAATGGGATATCACTTTGTTGGAGTAACACATACATGGTTTTTTTTCCTGTTGACATCTAAAGTAACTAAAACACTAAAGATCAAACCTAAGATTCTGATTTATGAGGAAAAATTGAAAGGCATACATGCAAAATGCTTTGATGTTTTCTGTCTGAAAATCAGCAGCCTTAACTGATCCTGTCAAGAGTGATGAAGTGGTCTTCACAGAGAAACTGGTTGCTGTAATGGTAACACAACTGGAAGCATCAGAGATGAAAATTCCATTTTGTTGCATCAGTAAAGGCAGGCTGAACACAGATGGGGAAAGCATGTTCTCTGGTTGTGACTTTTGCTTGATAATGCTACCTGCAAAAAACCCAAGTGGATGTTTCTACCACAGATAGTAACAGGCATCATTTCTTTGTGTTTCCTAGAATTGCCAGGTAACTCTATAGTGCACATACTGTGGATAATAAGCAGCTGGTTTTGCATGTGTCACAAGTTTTTTGAAATTTGTGTATAGATGACCCAGGTAAAAAGAAAGAAAGCATCAAATCTTACTTGTTATGGTTGTATGACCAGACCTGCCTCCTTTTTCGCTGTGTTTTGTATTATAAGAGGGAAAAACATTTTGTGTATCCATAGAAAGCCCTTAGAAGATAAGAACATTTTCCTCAACCTTGTTTTTTTCTTTATTTACAATTCTGTGGTATGTCTGCCTTGTCTGTCCCATTTTCTCTCACTAAGTCTCCCCACCATTATGGGCTGCTTCCTTCATGTCCCACACATTGGCCTTTGAGAAATCCAGTAATAGTCCATATTCTTTGCAGACAGAAAATTAAATAGCTGTGTGTTTTTTGCATTGACAAGTTATTGATCAAGAAACATGTCAAAACAGGGAGCAAGATATGGCATTTTAGTGCAAAAAAGTTCAATAATTCTTTTTGTGATAGTTCCTGGAGATTAAGAATACTAATACCGAATGAAGATGGAGGACAGAAACTGAGATGTATCAGTGGAGCATAACAAATCCACAGGAAGGGCTTAGTTTTACTGAAATTCATTTGCTATTTTATATCTGCAGTCATTCTAAGTCTACTGAAATTCATTTGCTATGTTATATCTGCAGTCATTCTAAGCAAAGTTACCTAAGAAATTAAATTGACACAAACACAATAGATGCTCATTATGAATCAGAAAATTATTCTGAGCTGAGACAGATTTGTTTAAAAAGTTTGAGACTGGCGTTCCTGAAAGTAGCAGTTTTGTATGAACTTGTTAGAAATATTTCTTCAGTAATGGCAGAAAAAGTTGAAACACCTTTGAATTCCACTTGTTAGTCCAGTTTGACGAGGAAAGCATGAGACCAGATACCAGCTACCCTGCCCTTGACTGGGAATCTGTGATGTGAAGACAAAAGGAGAATTACTGATACTAATAAATACTAATGTATTCAAAGAACAGACTTTCCCAACATTTGTCCTGCTGCCTTATCTTAGCCTAGATGCTTTAATTGTAGATAGTTGGAAGGAACACTCTGGCTGAGTGGGGCATCATTCTCTGCAGAGCTTTTTTCTTCCTGTGGTTGCATATAGGGGAGGTGCTCCAGACTTCTCAGAAGAACAGGGCTACACAACAGAAGGCAATTGCCACAAGTTGAAACAGAGGAAACTTTGACCAGGTATTAGGAAAAAAAAAAAAAAAGAATTCTGTGGGGGTGATGGGACATTGGCACAGATTATCCAGAGAAGCTGAGAAATCTTCACTGTTGGAGATGCTCAGAATACAATGAGGCAAGGCCCTGTGCTTGCTGATGGCTGATCTGAGCAGGCTTTGCAGTAGATGACCTGCAGGATCCCGTCCAGCTTCTGTTGCTCTGTGATTCTGTGGATCCAAGGCTGAGCTAAACCCATAAGCTTTTACTTACCTGGTTATCTGCCCTATCTTTGTGTCTTGTTTTTTTTGCTTTTACAGTCTAGTCAAAAGAAGATACCTAAAATTTATGCATAGCTCTTAGGCTTTTTTCAAGACTTAAATTCAAGGTTCTTGTCTCCATTGTTAACATCTCCAAGGTATTATCCTGTTTATATCATCATCTCTGTCAAGAGTTAATGTGTTCCAGTTCTCTGACCTGATCCACTAGATTCATCCCACATAAAGTACAACTGAAAAAATTAACATTTTCTCTTGTTCAAAGGAACCAAGAGCTATTTCTTTTATTTTAGAAAAAGCCTTTGATCTAATTAACTTAACTCCTTGAAAAGTTTGCATGGGGTCAAAACTTCCAGTCAGGACTGGAATGGTTTTGTTTTATTGCAATTGAACCAGTCAACATAAAGAAATAGCAACAGAGACCCACAGAGCCTGAATTTGCCACTGGTAATAACAACACAATAGAATAAGAGTATTTTCTCTGTGAATATCACAATATATGTCACTGAGCTGTAGACAACCCTTCCTAAAAATAAGTAAATCTAGCAGATCATTGCAAAATGTGAGATTCACTGTGATAAATTCATAATGTCACATTCTAAATCAAAGTATCATAGCACATATTTTGCAGAGTGGAAGTACATCTGAAAGGCATAAGGGAATAAAAGATTTCGGAATTTGAGTAAATAAGGAAGAAAGTAAAATTGCCTGGGCAGCAAAATGAGTTCTTTAGATTCTGTCTGGCTTCCTGGAAACCAGGAATTCCAGTAAAGAATACAGATAAGAGGAAAAGCAGCTTGAGTGTGTATGTTTCAGACAGAGATATTTAGCAACAATGATTTTTAAGGAAAAAACCATTAAACTGGGTCAAAGGTGCAGTGACTTTTGAGTATTTAAATGACTATTTTTTTGGCACAAGATTTAAATAATTTGTTTAAAAAGCTAGACTATGGTGGGAAAGTTTGTGAATGACTGAATCAATAAAAAGAAGAGTGCTTTGTTAAAATGTTCTTTTCCTAAATAAGCTGCTGAAAGTACAATGTGCAAGCCTATTAACAACTGAGGGAACACATCCAAAATCATAGTTCAAGGGACAACAAATTTTCTCACTTGCTGTTAGTCTTGCTGTGTGCTGCTAACACCTGGGAAGACACTTAGTCACTCTGAATATATTTTATAGGGAATATTGCTTAACAGACATTAGAGTAGTTTATCCCAGTGCAGATGAAAATTTGTGAGGGAGTTCAGTTTATGAATAAGAACACCTAGAATGATGGTTATAAAATTTCTGTTTGTAATGCAATAAAGATTTCATAGAAGTGTAATCATTTTATATAAGGAAAATGGTTTTGTTTTCTTGAAGATCATTACATCAAAGGTATTTCAAGTGAAAACAAAGAGCAGGGGAATGATTAATCATAATCAGTGAGGGGAAGGTAGCCCTAATGTTCAAATGAAAGCTGGAATTTGAGCAGCCTTCTTTGTAACAACTCAGCATATTGAAAAATTCTGCTAGGTTGCCTGTAGTACTACAAATCATAATCAGAAAGATCTCATCTATATATATCTACACATACACACACACATATTTAGGCCATCATGGCACACTAAGCAAAGTTACAGAATTTTGTTGGAGAATACAGAATTCTTTCTGTGGTCAAGCCGTGAAAATGATTTTGCTAATTCATTTTACCTCCCTTTTTTTACAGACCTGTATGGAATCAGTGACAGCGTCCTTACATAAGTGATTTATTGTTCAGATTTCCTGCTGCTGTTAATAGTGAAATTTCAAACAGCAGCATTTAAATCATGTGTAAGTAGAATGTGATTTAGTAAGCTATTTTTAGTGGTCAGTTCAGTATCTACCCTATATACAGACACCCAGGTTCAAAACTTTTCAACCACATTTTAGTTCTTTGCATGTGATTGCTAGGGGGAGAGGGCAGCTGAATAAAATATCATCTACCATTTCATATCTGTCCAGGGTTTTCTTTCCTGAACCTCATAAAGATGCTGCTGACAGTCTTTTGAAAATTCCCACCTCCCATATTCCAGGATTGTCAGGGAATTTATTGAAAGCACTCTGATGTCCTGTTGTTTACAGACCTTTCACAATGAAATGTATCTTTTTTATCAATAGAGTGTGGTTCTTCCAGCTCTGTGATTCTGCAAGGGGAAAATATATCCAGGCAAATAAAGTGGCAGAGCTTGGAAATGAGGTCAGTATCTGGTTAGAATTATATTTTAGATGCTTTTCTGTGGAAGCTGTTATGCCCTTTTTCAGATCTGATCACAAGCTCCCAGTACATAACAGCTCTCTGCAAATTGCATTTATAAAGGAGCTTGTCCAGGGCATGGTGAGGCTGTTTCATCACTGGAGGCTCTCTGAGAAGGGTAGGTTACTAAAGAGCAATGACTCACAGAGAAGCATTTTAGTGATGATCAGTTTCAGCTGTGTTTTGGAAGACAAAGACAGTGTTTGTCAATCTATTGAAAGAGATTCCCAGTGAGAAGTTTAATGCATTTGGGGAAATTGAGTTTCTGTTTTCAAAAGTAAACACTGTAAATCATGGACACAAAGCCACAGAAAATGAGAAATAAATAGGTACATTATATTTCAAATTACAGGGTTGAACTTTCCACATCACCTAGAAAACAATAATTTTATTTAATGGACATATTACCGAAGATACATAAAGATTATTTTACCCTAGAGTTACAGCTTCTGTCATAGGTATGTATGAAAAGTGAAAGTGTCTGTCAAATGTTAATTTTTCTGCTTTCCTCCAAACAAATCCTACTGGCACCTCAACGTGTAGTAAGGATAAAATCTTGAAAAACTGTTTCCAAATTTTTTTTGGCTGCCTTTTAAAACTATGTACTCTGTAGCTCATATCTTCAGCTGCCACCTCAGGAAAGACCCTTCAATTAGCACTGGGGCTGAACCTACCTAGAACCACTTGCACAATAATGTGTAGCTGCTTTGGAAGAAATGATTTCCCTTTGCAATAAGTCCAACAGGATATGTTGGACCACCTCCAATAGGATGTGGGGAGGCTGTATGCATTTGGACTGGTGTGTTAGTCTTCCAGAGGAGGTTTTCTGTGTCTTTCTCTGTTTCCTCACAAATCCTCCTGTCTTGTTTGGCTTTCTTCTTTATCTGTGCTAAGACATAGGAGCAAAATGAAACAAGGAAGATTTTTTTTTGCTCTGTGTTTTCAGGGGAGGGCAGTCTGTAGGTTATGATAAATCTCTTTTTCCAGGAAGACCAATGAAAAAGAGACCCAAACTCTTCCATTCTTCTGTGCTCAGCCAGCTGGGTGAAACAGGCTCTCTGGGAAGGAAAGAGTGGTAGGTGTAGGAGGTGGGAGAGGGGCAGACCTGCTGTTGAGTGGGTTGGCCTGTTTCACAGCTAGAGCAACAGCTTTTTCCAACAGGAGAGAGCTCTAAATGCATTAGTGAGCCATTTGCTTCAGAGAAAATAAAAGATGTGAAGAAATAAAAGAGAAAAACCACCCCCCCTTCTTTCACGTTTGAACATGCTGGATTTTCATTATAATCCATTAACCTACTCATAGCCTTTCATTAGAGCCCTAGGGAGACTGGAATATTTTTGGCAATGGACTGTTATGAAAAATACAAGTTAAAAACCCACATAACTTCCCCCTTCCCAGAAACTGCAGTGGTCAAAGAGAAATTTGAATCTTTTCTCATACCATACCATGAAGAGTGTGAAATTGCATGAGCATCAGATATGTTTCATTCTATATTTGCATGATTTTTGTGAAGATTAAAAAAAAAATCCCCATAATTTGCCATGATTTGGCTACTTAGTTAGTAGTCAGTACATAAGGCACACACAGAGACTTTTAAATATATGTAATTAGGAAAAAAAATACTTACAGGCTGAGAGAAATAATGTAATTTTAGTTTAGAAAGTAGTTTAAAAAATACACTATTTGAACTGGTAAATTCTTCTGATTACCACAGAACTATTCCATTTGTTTCATTTAATGTACCCTCTCATGTAAAAAAGGAACTTTCTGGCCTTTCTTGTTTGTATGGTAGCACACTGTTTTCCAGGTTCAGCCTGAGTCACTGCTGTGATGCTTTACAACATTTACCAAATGTGTTTTAAAGGACCTACAAGATGCTCATTTAATTACCTAAGCTGCCATCTTCTTAACTACTGTCAGGGATGGCACCAGAGGTGATGGGGACTAACTGTGTGACAAACAATACCATCCTTATTTTACTCAGCAGGTTTGTGAACAGTTTTTGAAATACGGAGTTCTAAAGTCAAAATCTCTGAAAAGAGGGCAATAATACTCCTTGCATTTTTTCTAGACTTCTTAAATGTCATCGTTATCCCATAGACCCTTAAAGAAATTACATTAAGTATCTCTGTTCCCATTTCTGTGCACTAATCTAAGGACAATTTTTTTTTTTTTTCAGAATACTCCCTTCCAGACACCTGTTTGAAGGCCATACATTTGACTTGGAAAAGGTGCTGCAAATTTGTGGAGAAAGTAAAACTGGAAACACTTTAAGTTTTACATGCAATAGGTGAGATTTTACGTCTGCTAAAATAATTCTGATTTCTCTTGTGGATTTTATAAATTTAGTGCTGAGAGCTTGCTTTGTTTAACATGCAAACTATGGATGTTCAATCTTTTACCAGCAGATTATGTTTGAGCCACTGCAGAGATGCTATAGAAATATAATAAAAGATATCAGAAAGACACTAGAACACTTGTTCCACAATTATGATTTTAAAATCTTCAAAGCTCTCTTTTTGCTTGAATTTGACCTCTCATTAACAAAGCTAACCCATTTTGCTTTATGGTAATTGTTTCAGAATGACACCTTTTATCTCTGTCAGCTCTGAAGCGTGCTTTGTCCATGTTTAGAGAAATCCATGGTGAAAATATGATGGTAGGAAGTCTCACACAGAAATATGCCTTTTTTTTTTGTTTCAGTTGTTTGTTGTAGCTGAGATGTGCTATACAAATTAATTATCAGTATATATATATCTTGTTGCAGCAGTATTCTATTCTTCTTTCTAACAGTGAGTTCAGAATTCTTAGCATCAGCTGCTCGGTAAGAAAATTTCATTGATTTTCCACAAGGTGGCACGTAAGAATCAGTCTGTATTTTAATTAGTATAATTCAGCTAATGTACACTCGGTGAATGTCAAATGCATGTGCATACTCAGTGAAGAAAGAATACATTCCTAGTCCAGAGTGTAATGTAAATGGCAATTTAAATACAGCATAGCAAGTGCTGCTCTATCACTTGCTGAATTATGGAGTCAACTGCTATTGCAGAATCAATTATCAAAATAAAATCTAACCTAAGCATGTCACAGTTAGTTGTATCATGAAATGAAATTAAAAACTGATTCACATAATGGAATCCCTTGGAACTGTGCAGGAATTAACTTAGAATAAATTATTTATTCATGATTCAATATTATTTATTCATGCTTACATTTTATGAAAGATGAGCATCAGTATCAATGTGTTTCCTTAAAGTAGATACATAATTTTTAAAGTGAATGTTTGGTTATTCAAAACTCTTCATACAGTATTTTAATTTGTGAGTTTTGGTGCAGCTTCCATGCTAGAGAACTTCCTTATTAAACCAAGAAATATGTCTGATCCAAGTTGCCATCCAAGCAGAAACTAGTCAAGATATTTTATATCTAACAATGTTAAGCTAATGAGTGGTTTCTTCTGGTGCTAGAGATCACCAAATACTCTAAATTCCCTAACATTACAGTAAAAGAAATAAAATTGCCTGACCTACCACCAAAATTTGCCACTGTGGTATTTTTTGCATCTCAATTAGATACTGAGTGGACAAAAAATTCGAGAAACTTTGTGCTTGTAACAGACTTTGAGCAAAAGAAACATTTTTGCAAAAGTTTCCAAAAACAGTCACCAATCTATGCAGTCAGTAATAAACTGTAGGCCCAGACAAATCCTATCAAGAAAGAAAATGGCATTTTTATCAGACTAAAAACACTGGAGACAAAGAATTTAATTTTGCAATTGCTCTGCAGTGGATCTCTGTCTCTTTCAACAAATATGAAATATGATCTAGCAGTATATAGCCGTGTTCTCAAGTCCATAGCAAAGACATATTATTTCCATCTGCTAGGAAATGTTCCCTGAAATTCCCTGAAGCTTGCATTTTTAATTTTATTTCTCAGAATTGTTATTTTCCCATGGTTAATGGAAGGACAACATCATCAGGGGACATCTATATTCTATGTAATGTGTCAACTGGAGAAATATGTACAAGGGATAAGAAGGAAGAAAAAAACAACACAACATGTCTTTGGTGACCAAATTCTAAATTCAAGGTCATTATGATAAGTAACAAGGCTAATTAGCATTTTGTTTGAAATATTTAGTGTTCTTAATCCAGGAGAATGTCAATCGTGAATTGTTGAACTTGATCCTTGATCTGAGACTGATCAGCTCTGGAGCTGATTATCACTGAAATTAATCCTTTTTCAACTAAATTTCTCGGAAGGCTACAGAGGTGTCTCTGTGTTTGAGGCCTTGAAGGAAAGGACTTTTCAAGTTTGCTTTTGGAATTTCCCCAATGTCTGTACAAAAAATAAAAATTTAAAGTTCCCCTATTTTCGGAAACAAAATTCCCTGTCACTTTAGGAAACAAAATTTCCAGACAATGTAGAAGACAAGAGATGATAGAGGGACAAAGAAGCAATTAAGAACAGTAATGAGCTCAGGCATCCTGCAAGTTCTGCATACAGTGACAGTGGATAATCTGTGCACAGTGCAGCTGCTGATCTGCTGGTATTAGTGATCTGGAGACTCCTGCCTCCTTCCCCAAGCACATCTCATTGACAGCTGAAGGACAGTTAGCAGCACTAGTGGCAGAAGGATTTATAATTTTTTGCTGGTGATGACTGATGCTTGCCATTTTCTGCTAAAACTTCTCCCTTGAGCTGTGATACAGAATTCAAGCATCAGTTAATTCTTTTCATCTGAAAAACTGTTGTTTCAACCACTGCCATGTTCCCACTTGCGCTTCTGAGGTGAAGAGTTACTGAATTTGTTTCTACTGCCAGGAGACGCCGTTTGATTTTTACGTTGAGGAACCAGCTCATTCACTAGCTGTCTCAAGATGTTTGCTACTTAAAAAAGTGAAGTAAGAACTATCAGGAGTTCTGGTTTTAATCCCTTATTTCCTCACTTTCCCTGTGCACAACAGCCTGAAGCTGGGGCAGCTGAGGTGTGCGATGCAGCAGAGCATGGACTGGCTGTTTTCAGAGCTCTTTCTCAATGGTGTGCTAG
This sequence comes from Serinus canaria, assembly GCF_022539315.1. Taxonomy (NCBI): domain Eukaryota; kingdom Metazoa; phylum Chordata; class Aves; order Passeriformes; family Fringillidae; genus Serinus; species Serinus canaria. The sequence goes on along the minus strand of NC_066313.1, from coordinate 50,219,014 downwards.
AAACTGCATACGCCTCCTGAAATATTTTCACTGTCTATGGAGGTCTATCCGTATCTTCTGTGATTCTGTGTCACACTGAAAATATTTGCTGGAATTTCAATGCAATGACTTTGTACCTTCCTTGCATCAAAGGAAGAGTCACTTTCTTCTTGCTATTGCTAAAACAATTCCAAATTACTGCAGCCCCAAAAAGGTTTGGCTAGTGTGCAAAGCAGCTCACTAGCTTTCAGGAAAAAAACCCCTGCAATTATCAGTAATTAAGTAAATAATTACTTATTTAATGTTCTTGAGTTCCTGCATGACAGGTTTTGTAACTTTATAAACACTGCTTTACAATCCATATGAAGGATTCCCATTCACTCAATGATTATTCCAAAGTAATTTCAAGTAGAATTATGCTACTAAATACAGAAGTGTAGAAGTCTAGTTAGTGTAATTCCCTGAAAACCTTGTAATATTCTTATGGTAATATAAAAAAATTTGAAATAATATTATCCATTTACATGCTGAAAAAGAAATCCAGCACTGAAGTTTAACTGACTATTTATAATTAAGTAGAAGTAAAGTGTGCTGAATAAAATTTAGGTGACAAATATTTAAGTGACTAAAAAGTTTTTGAATTTTCTGTCTCTGTGGAAAAAGAAAAATTTTTCATTCTTAATAGCAGTTCTTATTCAGATGCATAATAGAATGTAAACAAGCTGGCTACTTTGCACTTCAATATAGCTATGAACATGGCCCCAAAGCAAAACAAGTGTTGACATATTCCCCTGAGTGCATTCATTAAACAAACCAATGTGTTTTTACTGCTTTGAAGAAACATCCGTGGTCTGAAATGTCACATCCTCAAACATGGGACATCTAGATAATGTCAGTGATGTCAGAGAATTAAATTACTGCTAACCCACCAAAACATTGCTAGAAAAGTGAGGTTTTAGTAAAATCCATTTTGTTTCTCTCAGCCTTTTCAGTAGTGTTAGTCTTATTCATACCTTTGTAATTGATTTCAAATGTCACCAAGACCATACCTGCAGAAATGCCTCCCAAATCAGATTTATCTTTCCTCATGTGAAAAAGGCAAAGTTAGAATGTTTGTTCTTAATAAGATAGCCTTCTCTTGACATACAGCATAATTTTAAACAAGCTGTAGATTTCTGTCTTCACATTGCTAGTCTATTTCCTCTGTGGTCTGCCTCAAAGTATCTTCACCTTTCACATTTCATCAGGCTTCAGCCAGATGCTGGAATAGGAATTCTGCAACTTTTACTGCATTTGCTACATCTGTATTTAATTTTTATTTTCCTCTGTAACACCAAGAGGCTGGAATGGAGGCCACTTTGGGGGGTCTATCCATATCTTCTGTGATTCTGTGTCACCCTGAAAATATTTGCTGGAATTTTGTGAAGTCTAAAATTAAAATAGGATTTTAGAAAAAAATTTATTGGGTTAAACCACATTTTTGGATTTAAGAAGTCACATCCCTGGTCATTCAGACAAGGAAATTGTATTAAAATAGTATAATGCCTGCCATGATAGCAAGATCTGAAGTTGTTTTTTCTCTGTCTTAGATTTTAATTAAATAGTTTCTAGTAGTTCCCAGTCATGCATTTACTGGATACATTTATTGAGTTTTTAATAAAGTTCAGTGTCTTTGTAATGGCAGAGGCTGATATGTTGAGCCAAACCTTATTTTGGTGGGCTGGCAATGGGGATTACTAGAGATACAACTTCCTTTTTTTTCCAACCAGTGCTATAAATCAGCTACATAGAAATTCTCCATTTCAGTAATTGCACATTTCTGGCTCTTGTTGATATACTCACTTTTATTTTTCTTAACCTTGTATACATTCACTTAATGGTCGGTGGAAATAACTAGTCACATCATTCTGTACATTTTATCTCAAGGGATATGTATGTATTAGAACAAGGAGATTCTCACAATAAAGGGTTCAAATTGTCTCTTCAACATATCTGCATCTGTGTCCTTATAAATCCTCCTTAGAAAAGCTGAGCCCTCTCCTCCTTTGACTTTAGTGATTTTTTTTCACTCAAGCTCGGGTTGGCATCCATCTCCTCCAGTCAAGTCTACAGACTAGAGACAAACATCTGAGCTACTACCTCAAACACCAGGTGTTGCCAAAGGAGAATAACAACCATTTCCTGAGCCAAATCTGGCCTGTTTCAGAAGGTCATATTAAAAAGAAATAAGATATGCCATTAAAAAGCTTAAGGTATGCCATTAAAGAGCTTATTTCTCTCCATAGTCTGTCAGAGGGATTGTTGATAACTCACATGTGGAAGTCTAGAGGATAGTCACATCACTTGTGCTAATAGCCTAGAGCCATGCTTTAACTGTTGAAAGAAAGAGAATTGGACAAAAACTTTGGGAGTTGTAGACCTTTCACTTACCTGACAGTTGTACTTGAACTGAGCATATACTTGAGCATCATTTATTTCTGGGCCAAAGTGGGATCTCAGCACTGCACTGCAGAAGCCTGATAGCAGATGCTCCATCAGAAGTGCTGCAGCTTGCCCTCCTAGCCTGGGGAGAGCTCTCCTGCCCATCAGTGCTCTGAGGCTGAGCAGCTTCAGTGTGTTTTGTCTTGCCTAACTGTAGGTGCTGCATCCAAACCAGGCATTCTTGTTGCCAGAGGAGGAAAAAGCAGGAGTTTTTAGGACATGATTCCTCAGATCTATTTACATTTTTTTCCTTAGGATGAGATGGATTCCTCAGAGGTGCCAATGTCTCCACACAGAAAAGTAGTTCAGCTTCTCCACATAGCTAAGTTAGCTCTCCATATAACTTAGCTCAGGTCTGAAGACCTGCATTCCATATGTCTCTAGGCAGCTGTGATGAATTCTTCTTGTCCAATCCATGTAACACAGTGAGACAGTTATCTTGACCTTAGTTTCATTGAAATTCTATTTTCTTCAGTGTTTCCCTCATTCTTATATTACATATTTGCTTTGCCTTATATATGCCCTATTGACTCCCTAACATTGCTTTCTCCAGGAATTCCTAAATTCAGACAAACCATAAAAATATCCTTACTCCATTAATGAGATTCTGTCCATGACTATGTAAGCTTTTGAAAAGATGCTAGAGTCCCCTTCCTGGACAGCACAAGTCAAAATCCTTTTCTTCATCTGAAAGCTTTGAAAATAAATCAATCACAACAGCATAGGTGTGGTTTATTTCTCAGTAATAATAGCTCTACACAGGCCACAAATACATGATATCTATTTTTAAGCTTACCAATAACTTCAGTTATGGCAAATATTCATTAAACATCCCAAGGCTGTAGTACTTTTCTTTGATTTAGTGTATTAAATCTAAGCTATTAGCTTTCTGTGCAAACCATTTCAAATGATGATAACTGTCTTTCTATAAAGAAAAATAGCCTTGAAAAACATGTTTTAGAAATACTGTCATGACAAGACAGATTTGTATCAGTACAGGGGTAATTACATTTCTAAAAAGCTTTTCCATTCCGGTATCAATTAGGGACATTGTGGCTTTCTTCCACTATTTCATAACACTTACCCAGAAGACGGTTTGTCTTTTTAATGCTTTCTGCTGTAGAGTTGTGTATTTATGATTACAAACTTGAGTGATTAAATTCTAAGAATTATCTGAACTCCCTTGACTCCTTGAAAGCAAACATGGTAATATAATGAAGCACAGACGTTGTGCCCCATTGTTGCTCTCATCTTGACACTTTTAATTTTCAAAGGTTAAATTTGTAACATGTGAACTTTGTAAAATTCATTTTTTCCTAAATAAACAAAAGACCACCATGCAGATAGATGCATTTCCAGAATGATTTTCTATTGTTGTCAGCAGAAAAGACTGAATTGCCTGCCATCTAAATTGTTGTGAGAAGGAAATCTTTCATAGTGTATGAAACACAAATATGTACACAAGAACCTCTATGGGTCATAGCACATTTTACTTTAAATTAGCAGTGATTTATCAGAGCAGGAGTATGGTTTCATGTGTGCTGCTTTTTTAGAGCTGAATATTTTTCTTGGTTAGTTTTCACCCATATGTTTAAGTGGGTCACTAGTCATTATCTATTTATGTTATACCACTTCAGAATAAATAACTACTACATTTCACTGATAGAACTGTATGCTTCAAACACTCTAGAGTAAGATACATAAAAGTACTTATTTATTTGGGGGAGTAAATTATCCATGTCTGATTGAAATGCCAAATTAAAATGGATCACAATTCTGACTGATCTAATTTCTTTAAATGCACTGCTGTTCTTAAAGGTGCAAGCCCTAGCTTTTTTACTGTCTGTGTGTGCACACTTGGCCTTTGCTGGGAGGCAAGTGCAGCGTTTGGTGACTCGATGTTGATGAGAAGCCTAGTCTGGAGGTCTGGAGCCTTCATGCACTAGCTACTGACAGTTCAAAACCCAAACCCAGGGAGAAATGCACCCTCTGAGTTCAAAACCTGTGATGTGAGCTGGGCTTGGCAGCTGAGTCTACCAGGTTTGACATGTAAAGCAAGCTACAGTGTGGTAGCCTGAGGCTACTTAACATCACACATTTTGGGACCCTTGAGACTGCTTTCACTGTGAATTTTCTCAGCTCTCCTGCTAACATGTGTACCTGTTTCTCAGCCTCCTCAGCACTCACCTACCACCTCAGAAACTGTCAAATGCTTATGCTGAAATATGAATGCAAATTGGATGTAATAAAGTTCAAATTATAGCAATTGTTTTGCTCTTACGTTTTGCATGGACTTTTCTTTTTGTGTATGAAGGCTGAAGAAAATCCTTACTTATCTGACAACTAGTCTGTTTATCTGCTGCTATAACTCAGTGTAATGAAAGACAATATATTTCCCTTCAACACATACACTGTTTAAGAGCATCTCCACAGAGTTTTTTTTAAAGTGTTAGCAGGTAGCTGAATCTTAGTGATCACAGGGTTACCCGTGGCTGTGAAGCAGATGATGAAAATTAGTATTTACCTGCCTACTCTCAAAGACTCTGGGAGGTTTGCTAGCTGCCCACACCCTACTTTTACTGCTTTTTGTGGGGCTGTATGCTTCGTGGCTAGTCCTCTGGAAAGGGAGAGCTGTCTACTGGCAATAGCTCATAGCTGAAGGGCACAGATGACCAACACAAATGAATAGCACCTTAACAGCTTTCTTTAAGCATATACGTTAGCAATATTTAAAACTGGATGAGGTGAATAACCCCCAGATAAAGTGTGATTAAGTCACCTCTTGACTTTCTTTCATGACAAACTAAAAAGGGACAAAGTGTCCCTGAAAGCAAAGGCTAGTTCATGTGATGTGTTCTCTAGAATTATGGCAATCAAAAAGAGAGTTAAAGAAGTTCAACTATGTATAACAAAAGCAGAATATGAATGTGGTAACCTTCATTTCTCATTCCTTTAAAAGTTTATTCATGAGGTTTTTCAAAAATTCCTGAAGTCATACCTGAACTGAACAGATTTATTTTATGTCAGAAGTCTTGTACACTCTGCTGCCAGTTCTGTTGTTCATAATATTTCATCTGTAGAGCAGTATCTTGTGTCCTTCAACTTCTAAAAGCAGGCAATTGCAAGATGCTTACCTTAGAGTAAGTGGCAGATTCATATTTCTTCATAAATTAGCATGAGGAGCTCTTTTTATACCCATGTGAAAAAAAAAAAAGTAATTTCATGGATGTTTTGACAGTGCCCATCAGTTTTTTTTTGCAGAACACTGAGCAAGCTTTTGATCTTTCCTGAAAATTAATGAACTATTGAACAGAAAAAGAAGCAAGCAAGAAAGGAAAAATCATCCTCATTTTTCCTCTGCAAATAGAGTAATTTCCCACAAAGAAAATAGGTTTATGTGAGGAATCGATACAGGAGATTTATTTCTCTACCAGAAAATCCAAAGTGTAAAACACAGAACTACTCCACAACAAACAGCAGGTGAATTCAGAGGAAGAGGGGCTGGGAGCAGCTTAGCTGCTTTGAAGGTGTTATAACGTGAAGTGACACATTTCCTTAGTAAAACCATGGTCATCTCTTTCATAATCACTCTGTTTCTACCATGTGGCCCTAATAACTCATCTGAACTTTTAGTAGCTACAAGGCATAGTCTCTGATTTATACTAGACAGGGTCTCTGCCTCACTTTCAAGTGAAAATATTTCAAGGGTGAAACTACTTGCTCTTTTGCTGAATGCATTAGAAAGGATTCCTTTTCTTCCACGAAATTTTGTGTGAAGATGAATTTATATATTTAAAATGTGTTTCATACTTTCAAAACAAAAAATTACTTACTAGAAAGCTTCAGAAAAACTCAGGTCAGCCCTTGTTTTGTGTCCTAATGAAATACCATAAGTTAGCTCATCCAATTGGCTCAGGTGGAACTGGCCAGACTATTTTTTTCACCAAAGTCATACAAAGCAGGACAGGACAATTTTCACACCTGACAGTATTTCTCTCCTTCATTAAAGTGAATCAAGTCAGCTGGATAAGTATTTATTTGGGGCTTAATTGGACTTTCAGCTTTAAATGTGAATCAGCCTATTGAGCTGGAACCATTTTGTTCCTAACTGAAGTGAATCAATTTAGCACTTGTATAGGCATTGTGCATTTAACTCTAACTTTTACTTAGGCTTTGCCCAATACTGTTCTTTGTCTGTCTTTTACACAGGAGAAAAGTTGACCAGGATTTCAGAAATCCTTAATCCTAGTTGCTAAGGCAAGCACTCTTCAAATCAGGCCTCCTTCAGGGAGAGGGTACTAGGAAACACACAGTCCCTGTAGTCTTTTAGTGTCTTTCTCACCCTACGCTCAGAAGGGGTAAATTATATTTATTGTATTTTCTGTAGCAATCTGGAAGAAAACATTGGCCATCCCAGTTTTTTCCTATTCCTGTTCTACCTGGATTTTACAGGTAAGTGGGAGTGAGGAAGGTCACAGTCATATATCCAGGCATCTCCCATGGGCACTGCAGAGCAGACTGATGTTAACTGACAGAGAATAGGGCCAGAGGAATGATGTCCAGGTACAGTGTAACTTCTAGGTCACAATTGAGCTTGAGCAGCTCCACGTCAATGCAAGTCTTGGATTTTAACTGATCATTATATTTTTTACTCTGATGGCATAGTCCCAGCAGTCAAAGAATATAAGGAAGATGCCACTTTCTGTGTGATGATAATATTAGACTAGACTAGAAATTTGTTGAGAAGAGTTCCAAGCACAATGTTTCTGTGTCCAAACCCTACTAGTTTTCAGCAGCCTTTCTCACTACTATCTCATGATATTCTGTCATTCTGCAGCTTTTAGGGAGAATATGTACCTTTCATACCTTGCCTGTCAAATCAGTGGGATGCTGAAAAGAACAAGGAAAGGATTTTTTTTCCCTCTTGCAGAACTAATTGCTCTTGAAAACGTCTTTGGGTAAATAAAATTATTGACAGTTACAGGATACTTATTGGGTTGATGACATGAGAATCTCCCAAGCCCAAGAAGAAGAAAGCAGAAGAAAAGAGCAAAAATCATTTTGTTCAAGGAGAAGTGCTCATAACTTTGACATAGGTAGTTCAGCCTTAATTTTGCAAGAGTTTTTTTTCCTCTCTGAGTTGTATACAGAACAGTTTCTAGAACTTCTCTTTTCTCCTGTGCATTATTAGTTACCTTTATTTCTGCACAGCAGGAATATCCTGTACAACAAGAGATGCTCAGGTCAAAAAAAGGACAGGCTCAAGCATTTACCTCTTGTCAAAACCACTTATATTTATGGCAAATATGGGAATTTTGAAAAGAAGTATCCATATGTAGTACAGCTCTGGGATACAAAGTGCTTAATGCATTGCTTTCATACACTAGTCTTGATGGTATTGGTTTTATTTAATTGCACCCTAAGGCTTGCACAGAAAAAAAACCCCTTTTAAAATACATTAGAAACGGCACGTGTACCATCTGTGAGGTACCAGGCATGCTATAGGAAAATGTGGATTCACTATACGGGAAGAAGTAAATCTGCTTTGATAACCTCCAGTGCTGAATTTTTCATGGGAACAACATTTAGTTGCTAACAGTGATTGTACTAAGTAGGTCAGCTAAGTAGACCCTGGGTCTCACAGCAGCATCCGTTTCTATCCTGAAGTGCTTAAAATATTTTAAAAGGCACATGGTATAAGAAACAGGAAGATGGAAAAGAAGAAGGAAGTTATAACAGGCAACCCAGAGGCAGTGGGATTAGCCCTTGCTACTTGAAAGGATTCATTTAATTTGGTGGTTAAATTGCCAAACGAAAAACTGTGGAAGATGTGGCGGAGTTATCCTTAATTCAGGGAAGGTGCTTGTTTAGTTGGACTTCCTTTCTTTGTTGAGGGATTTCTCTGGGTTTCTGAAGTCTGCTGTTGTCTGCAGAGAGTGGAATTGTAGTGCAACAGTAACACTGGATCCTCACTTCCAATCATTTCTTATTCAGGGAATCTTTAGCAGCCTTCTTCTAATAAAGTGCTATTTCTTTAGCATGAAAAAGATTACAATGATGATAAAGAAAAATTTAACAATAAACAATCTCTTCCAGTCTTTTGACATGTACCTTGGAAAACAAATACTGAACAAAGTAGGCCAACCAAATGGGAGAAAGGCAATTACACTGATCCAAATATGTGTGATATGTGAGCCATCTTGGGAAGAGGATGGACAGATATCCAGGCAGCTGGATATATCTCATGGCAATGCTCAGATAATGAGAGACACAGCATGACAGCTCAGAAGGCGTGCTATAGCAGGCCTGTTCCTCATATTCCATTGTGAGCCTAATTTCCCCCAGGCAAAAGGGCTTCTCTGCTTTGTTGTGCTATACCTTTGAACATCTTTGTTGCTAACTATTTTCTAGAGCATGGCTTTTTTGCCTAACTATAAGGCAAAATAATTTCTTATTGTAAAGTACGTGCCATTAGGAAAAAGCAAATTCTCTATATTACTACATCATTCTGCTCAATGTGATTCCAGTTATACTGACCCATTTGTTTGTTAATCGTTGATTTAATAACAGTATCTCAGAGCAGCATTTGAAGTCAAGAACTCACTGAGGCTTTCAATGAATAAACGAAGGGCTCATCCCTGCTAATCCACATCATTACTGGGACAAGCAAAGGCCCCAAAGTCACTTTCAGTTGAAGTGGAGGCCAACGATTCAAAGACTTCAAATATTTCTTTTCATATGTAATTCTTCATCAAACCATTTTTGCTGGACATTTGTCTTTTAGAAGTTATCCAATTATGTCTAGCTAGAAGTCTAAGTCTTGTGGGAGATCACCTAAAATTTATATACTGTGAGGACCTTTATTGCCTCGATTCTTCAGTCCACCACAGTTTATTTCTGACACATCATCCTTGTGTTTCAGAGAGAAAATTGACTTGAAAATATTCAGCAATTATAAAGACATGTGCTGTTATATTAGAGCATTATTTTTTAGAATGTTTTTCCACTTATTTGAAGTCTCTTCAGAACAGATTAGATTAAACCACAGCTGAAGTTACTTAAATCATAATTAAACTTTAAGATATACCCAGAATTCAGATATTTAAGAATATTTAAGATATTCCAGAATTCACTGGAGGAGGAAAGTGCACATCAGAAGTACCCAGTCCAGCTGTGTACATGATGCATAAAACTGTAGCTCTTTAGTGTATGACATTTTTTGTGAGTCACTTTTCAGAGGAGATAAATGAATCACACCCAATTTACTTCAAATCACAAAATGCCATTATCTACTAAAATCAGACATTGTTACAGCCCTTACTACAATAAAAATCCAGGCTGGCAGCCATTCAGTCTTCTTACATGCTGGCAATGATTCTGGATGTACCCTGTCTGGATTGTTTTAGACTGCACTCTACAGACCTGGACTTTTTCAGCTTGGGAACACAACTAGTCATTCAGAAGTGATACTTCACAGTTGTAACACAGTTATAGACTTCTAAGTTGTACAAGAAACAGTCAAACACTTCTTAATTCATGGACCCCAAGGATTTTGGTTTTTTTATAAAATATACATGTAATTTTCCAGTAGTATTTATTGTATAAAAGAAGAAACTCATGTTCATAAAATGTATTTTTTTTCTTTTTTTTTTTTCCCAGTAAGATCACGGGACACCATTCTTGTCTCCCTGGAATGTCCCTGTGAAAGATTTGGAAATAAATAGAGAGATAGTAGATAAATAGACATAAATAGAAAATGCTAAATAGAGATAAACAGACATAAAGAGAAAGAATGGGTGGTCTGCTTTCAAACTGAACACAGCTTCCTAAGCATAAAGAAAAAAAAAAAAGGAACCATACATAAAATACCAAACCTAAGGGAATTGTTTTGGTAGCTATGTTCACCTTTTAACTCAAAGTAGAAGATGTATTAATAACATTTTAAAGCAATATTTCCTCAAGCAGTTTTGCCTGGAAGAATTAATTCAGAAAGGAAGCAAACAGAAAAAAGGTTAATGGAAAGTATATGAAGAAATTCTGCAGCTTTCAGTGTTCTGAAAGGGTTGCTTATGCTTAGATTCAAAATAATTTAGACTTCAGTAATAGTGAATTGTCAATAGGTGAATGTCAGGGGCGGGTTTTTGGTTAACCAAAAGTCTCAAGAGGCCTCATATCCAACAGTGTCCACCTGGATTCCAGATCAAGTTCAGAAGTTGAACAAAAACCCTGGCAACAGCAGTTCCTTTGCATTAGGGAGGCAATATTTTCTGTCAAAATGATGATGATGATGATAATGATGATGACAGTGATGATAATGAGGGTAACACTTGTAGGGTGACATGGAAAAACTAAACTTTCCCCTGTATTTTGGTGGAATCCTGCTGAAAGAATCTTAGACATGTGGGTGAAGGAACTATTTACTCTTGCTTTTTCTCACCAAAAATGTCTGGAAAACACAGCTTCATGCAAAATTTATGAGCAAACAGAACTGTGCCAAAGACATACCTAACCTATCACAAAATATTCTTACAAAACACAAGCTGCAAGACTCAACACTTTATCTATCCTCTAGGACACAAGGGTGTAATAACAAAAAGAAAAATAAGGAAGAGCTTTGATGCATACTCAACCCACCTAACTCCTAATTTAAATGATCAGAGTAGGAGTGGATTCACACTTGGCTGCAATGTTAGTTGAAAGTGGGATAGTAAAAGTGTGTTCTGGAGGTATCTCCAGCACAAGACTTCTATCAGCAATTAGCTTTGTCTGTATAGAGAACCAAGAAGAAATGTGGGGGTACCAATAGAAAATTCAATTTGTTCTGAAATACAGAAAAGAATTAGGGAGAATCTAGACTGCATTTTTTTAAACATAAACCCCACTCGCTTATAAAATAAAATAGTAGAAAACATTGTTTTTTTCATAAGGAGAACAGCTTCTTTGTCTTGAATGATCATTTCCAATAGCGCAGAACTTCATATTGCAGGGATACCTTTCCTAAATTTTTTCCAAATGCTTTTGTATATGGTTCTGCTGTGCTCTGACAGTTCAAGATTTTCTGGGAGAACTACTGGTCTTGGTCATTTCCCTTAACACATCAGGAGTTTGTCACCAAAGTCTTGACCACTTTGGTGAATGCCATCCAAATAAGAAAACCCACGTATTTTTTAACACTTCTAACAAATTTGATAGGGAAAGAAAGAGTGTGGGGAAGTCAAAATCAGTACTTTTGCTTAGGAGCAATTGTTCTTATAACTCCATTCATCCATAAAAGAAAAGAAAATAGCATAAAATTACTTCATAATTTGACATCAATGAGCAATCCCTGTATATATTGAATTGTGAAGAGTGATTCTGGCTAATGTATTTAGCAAATGCTGGAAAAAATTATTTTCAAGTGTAAGTATTCAATCAGGTAATTACATATTGTTCCCATAATTTAGTTTCCCCCCCCTTTTTTTTTTTTTCTTTTCTTGTTCAAGAGTATTGAAGTGGTATTTCCAGTCCTATTGCTGTCTTAGTGACATCAGTAAGAATTGATTTCAAAGATTTTTCCTTCTCTGTTTTTGAAGTGTATTGTCCTCTGAATAAGAAACCAACAGAAGGCAGATAGTCCTGCTAGATACATTTGGTAATGACAAAATTCATTTTCTAAAAATTCATCCAAAACCACAATATCTGGTTTGGGGATTGTATTTCATCTAATACTTTGGCATTGCTGGAAGTTTTGTGACAGGATGTTGAAGCTGCTTGGCCATTTAATGTCCTCTGGATCCTGGCTCACTTGAATCCTCTCTCTCAGGATACTTGCATTGCAAAGGGGTCAGTTGATGCCAGAGACAGCTGAAGCAGCTGGGCTCATTTGGAAGGAAGACCTCAAAATGAAATTTTTCAGAAGGTCTTTTAGGGAGAGTGAAAGTTCACATGCAAGAAGACAGCTTAAAATCTTTCTTGCTCAAAGAATTACTTAACTAGAGCACCACTTGCCAGTCCTGGTTGAAATTTATCAAAACCTCTTCTTCACATGAGGTTTCTCAAGAAAAGGGCAGACTTTCCTGTGGCTGAATTGGAACCTGTAACCTTCTATACAAGTTGTATTTTCATCTGTTATTTTCACAGTTCTTCTACTCCTATGTCCATGTTTTACAGTAATACTTCCCATCACATGGTTTTCTTTCTCCTCTCAATTAGAAAGAACCTTTGGTGTCATAGAACCTGTTCCTTTAAGATTTGCCAGGGGTAACTCAAACTTGTCTTGAAACAGCTGCACAACAGTTTCAAAACCAAAAAATGAAGCTTAGCAAATTGTACTTGTCATCTTCTTATGGTGGAAGATGCTACAGAAGGCAGTGCTTTTTTTCTCCCTAAGCTTTCTTTTTCCAGGTCAGCTATAAATATTCTCCAGCATCAATATTGAAAAGTTGTTCTTGTGCTGTCTGTTAAAGGCTTAGTTGTGCTTTGAAATGTATACCTGCAAAATGTTGAAGCAGCAGAAAACCTCAGTTTTTCTCCCTACCTAAATATATGCAGCTGAATGGGAACAAACAGTAATTTCCTTACCTTTTTTTCCAAAAGGGGAAATGGTCCTAGGAACATGATCTATGGCAGTTTTCCATCCTGTTTCACCAAAATCTTTCCCTTGTTCATTGCTTTGCACTTTGTTTCTACCATTTTCTTCCTGGGTTATCTTCCATTTCTATTTGTGTGTCCCTCACTTCCCGTTGGTATTTTCTCAGTGCCATATAAAGATTAAATTTGGTGAAAACTGTTTGAAGCAGAGCAGCATGGTGTTGGATTAATTAGGCAGTTAAATTTAGTTAGAGGAGTCCCTCTCCTGCAAGTCCTCAGAGACACCATGCATTGATTATGCATACACATGGGAATATAAATTAGAAAGATTGGTTCATTTGATGCCCAAAACCCAGATGCAAGTTTGAAGACTGAATTCTAAAGAGAATTTTGAAGTCTAGTATAACTGATAGGATTTATATTTGCACAGAAAAAAGTGTTTCAAGAATGAAAAAGAGTTGCATAAGAATAAAAGGAACTGTTAAGTTAGGGGTACAAAAATACTCTTTAGCAACTCAATAGCAAAGACTTTGAATATGTTGAATATACTTGAAATGAAGCTAATTTATTTTACTTAATACTTAACATAGGATATGTTTGGTGGGGGGTTTTTTTAATAATTTATGGGAAAAAGTGTCCAGAAAGCCTTGCTTTTTAACAGAATCTCTGTGTTTGAATGTCTGTATCCTGCAGAATTTAGGAGTTCTGCATACAATGGTGAGAGAAGATCCATGTCTGTGTGTTCATTCAAAATGTCAGTGGTAATAATGGCAAGGGTAACTTCAGTGTCTTTGTTCAGAGTCCCTGATGCTGCATTGCAGAGCTCAGTGACTCTTGGCCCCTCCTCTTCTGACCAGGTGACACTCCTGCTGGGTGCAGGGAAGGCGGTGGAGGTTGTCAAGGCTGTGGAGGTTGGACTCTGCTTGGACTTCAGCAAGGCCTTTGGCACTGTCTCACATCACCCACTCCTGGAAAAGCTGGCAGTCCACTCTTTGCTGGGTTCAGAACTGGCTGGATGGCCGGGCCCAGAGGTGAATGGTGCTGTGCCCACTTGGTGGCCAGTCTCCATTGGTGCCCCCCAGGGATCAGTTGCCCCTGTGCTGTATAATGTCTTTATTGATAATCTGGATGAGGGGTTCGAGTCCACCATCACCAAATTTGCAGATGAGCGCGTGTTGATCTGATCAAACTGGGTGCGAGTGTTGATCTGCTGGAGGGTAGGAAGTCTCTGCAAAGGGACCTGGGCAGGCTGAATGGAATGCCAGAATCCAACAGTTTGAGGTTTTACAGGTCCAAGTGCTGAGTCCTGCACTTTGGCCACAACAACCCCATGAAGCACTGCAGAGGAAAGGGTGGCTGGACAGCTCTCTCTCAGAAAAGGACCTGGGGGTGCTGGTTGATAGCAGCTGAACATGATACAGCAGTGTGCCCGGGTGGCCAAGAAGGCCAATGGCATCCTGGCCACCTGGAATAGTGTGGCCAGCAAGACCTGGGCAGTGATTGTCCCTCTGTACTCAGCACTGGGGAAGCCACATTTCAAATCCTGTGTCCAGTTCTGGTACCCTAACCATAAGAAGAACATTCAGGTGCTGGAGCATGTCCGGGAAAGGGCAATGGAGCTGGTGAAGGGTCTTGAGCTCAAGTCCTGTGAGGAGCAGCCAGGGGAGCTGGGGGTCTTTAGCCTGGAGAGGAGGAGGCTCAGGGGAGACCTTATCATTCTCTACAACTGAAAGGAGGGTGTAGCTGGTGGGGGTTCATCTTTTCTCCCAGGCAACCAGCAATAGGACCAAGAGGACGCAGTCTCAATCTGCACCAGGAGAGGTTTAGTTTGGACATTAGGAAGACATTCTTCACGGAAAGGATGATTAGATATTGGAATGGGCTGTGCAGGGGTGGGGCGTGTAGTCACTGCTCCTAGAGGTGTTAAAGGAAAACCTGGATGTGGCACTCAGTGCCATGGTTTTGTTGACATCATAGTGCTGGGTGATAGGTTGGACTCAATGTTCTCAGAGGTCTTTTCCAACCTAATTGACTGTGATTAGGAAATTCCAATTACCTCCTTGTTGTCATCTTCACTGCCCATGCCAGCAGCTCCCTGCTTTGCTGGATCTGCCACTGTCTCTCTTTCCCTTTACCTCTTCCACTATAAATCCCCTATTTTTCCATTTTTCTGTAACATCTTCCCTGATCTTGCCTGGTCTGTTGGAGCCCAATGTGTATTGACCAGTGCACTGCCTGGTCAGAAAATGCATGCTGTTCTCCTCTGGCCACATCACCAAATGAAACTGTGCCATCACTCAGACATAGTGTAATAATTTAAAGATACCAGCCAGATATAAAAAAAAAATAAAAATTATGCTTAGAAATATGAGGTTTCAGGCCATTGGATGTAGCTTTGAGTTGCTGCTAATGGCAGGAAGAAATACTTTTCTTAAGTGAGTTATATTGGCTGGTTGATTGTACATGTATCTCTCCCCCTGTTCCACAGACCACTCTGTTGCCCAAAAAAGCAGTTCCTACTTCTGGAGCTATGCTAACAATGTTTTCCTAAGCATCCCATCGACTTCAGGCTTTGCTTGCCTTTTTATTTCTCTGGGTTGAATGTTTACATTGCTTCTTGATCATTTTGATCTGCTGTTTTAGTAACAATGGAAGTCCCCAAGAATTCATTCTTTTCTTTTAAAGGCCAAGGAAATACTTGCAATTCATTTTACCTAGAGGAACTTTAGAGGGAAATACAGGGAGCATTCACTTCTATCTTTGGGGACCAAAGACTAGAAAACTAGCAATAATAATGCATAATTTTGATAAGGCTCAAACTAATATAATAACTTCAATATCAAAACTCATGAGTTATCCTGGACATTATATAATTTTGTTCTTGTTTTATACTTACCTTTATGATTTTTTTTTCTCCCTTGGATCAAGATTATTTAGAAAAGAGGATCTATGTGTGACTCACTTTAGTTATTCTTAAATCCTTATACACACTAAAAATGACACAAAAGTTTCATTTTTCATCAGAATCCCATGAATGTTATATATGATGGCAAAACACAGATTATGAAAATCTACAGCTTCAAAAAGCTGTTGCATAGATGTTAGTCTGGCATTATGTTATGTGCTTTCCAAAAAACACACTGCAGCATGCAACAAAAAGTTACTATACGTTGCAGGAATACAGAACAAGCACCACCAGTATCTGAGAATATTGTGCATGTCTAATTAGGTGAATGTGAGAAGTAGATAAAAAACCTGAATATATTTCTGACCATTTGAATTTTAATTAGAAATATTTTTACACAGCTCAGTAAGCAACCTGAAGTTAGTCTCTTTGCAATTAAGTCTTTAAGGCTGCAAACGGTGAATTTGTCACAGCAAATAATTTAATAATAGAAAGGTTGACCTGCTCTGTTTAATCCTTGCTAATTACTGTTCTTTAGGTATCTACTATGGCAACTGTAGAATAAATGTAGAAAATGAGATATTTTTTCTTTTGTTGGGGTAAGTAATGAGATGATAAATTTCCCATCCTCATTGCCCTTTTTCTCCTCAGTATTGCAGCAGTGTCAGCTCGATGGTACTTTCAAAGGTCACAGTTATGCCTCTGAACTCTACCCTTATTTATGGGCTACGTACCCTGAACTGGCTGATCACTGCTTTGTACCTTATCCTTTATTTTTTTGACAACAGCTACTCCTGTCAGTGTTCATCAGATATAAATAGCTGCTAAGAGTCCATGGATTCTGTTTGAAATATTTTTTACTTGAGGTCTAAATGGATGTAATCTCTAAAGTTTTCAGTTCCTGTCTTTAAGTTAGCTAAGGTATATTTCTACATGAATAAGGGTGACATCATCTCTGTGTGGGAAGTATTGAAGAGAACAGAAAGAATGTGTCTGGAGTGACTTGCTACTTTAGGATCTTTTCCACAAAATGTGTTGTACCTAAATGGATTTGGATATTAAAATGTGGACTACAGCTCATAATTTTGGAAGAGTTTCTGTGCACTAAACTGCAGGAGCTCTAAGAAAGGCCTTAGGCTTATAGATGTGTCTAGGAAGTAGAGCAGGCCAATAGAATTGGATCTACAAGATGGTAGAGCTGATTCTGAGGATCTGACATGTATGTATTTACATCACAATGCATGTATTTAGATTTTTCTGGTTTGGGGTTTTTTCCTTTCCATCAAGGACTGTGTCCATTTTTGCCTGAAATGCATTAGATGTACACCTAGAATTTTTTCCAGTTGCTTCCAAATGCTTTCATTTTCCATCTGGTTTCATGGAAAAGGAATTGCAGTTAGGCACCCCATGACCACTCTGCAATGGAAATTGGAGTATATGGGGGAAAACAGGAAAGTCACTTTCAAGGTACACTCCTGATCTGAATTAGCACACAAATGTGGGTGGAAGAAATTAATAAAGAGCAATGAGTGGGTGAGAGGAAGTATATGATGCATTTTTAAGTGAAATAATGATATAGAGTATTTAGTTCTCATATAAGTTTACAAGAATATTAATAAAACAGAAGTTACCCAAGAAAATGAATCAATGAAAGCAAATAAGTTCATATCAGAGTTTAATCTAAGTTATTAAAGCAAATAAACAAAATAACCTAAAAGCAGTTATAAGTAATTTCACAGAGAGAAATACTAGCTATTAACTAATGCATTACTATAGTGAATCATACAGCTAAGGCCTCAATAGAAATTGAGTGAATGTAAATGATTTTGGATTATAATAGAGCAATAAATCCATACCTATCCTGAAGGACAAAAAAAATCTCCATGGAAGTGATGAACTTTGCATCTTTTAGTTCTTTCCAAAAAGTGCTATTTGGTGTTTGTCAGTAAAGATTTTGTAAGAGCTTCAACAGACAATTGCAATATCCTTTCTCTGATGTCAGGAAAGAAATTGGACCAAGTGAATAAAAATGAAACTTAGAAATGAAAGATGTAGAAATTAAATAAGAGATGCTATTTGGTGCATTACTGCTCATTTTCTCTTTCATAATTCATTAGAAAGTGAATTAAGATGTAATTTGCTGCTTTAATCTTATTTCCTCTTCACAAATATTCCTCACTAAATTTATGATTGCCCTGTTATTCTAACCAGACAAACAAAAAAAAACCCCAGAAAAATCAATAAATATTAATTTTCCATTTTTTTGAAACCTGATACCAAATGAATTACAAGTATCTCTTCAGCCTTTAGAAGACTAGAATGAATTCTTGGGTGATTCTGTTGTTCTGACAACAGTACAGCTAAAAGAACATTTGTCTCCAGCAGTTTTGTTGGGGTTTTTCAACATTCATTTATATTAAACCCTGAACTCATCCAGGGATGGGACATCCAGAACCTCTTGGGGGAACCTGTGCCAGTGTCTCACCAGAATTTATTCCTAATATCTAGTCAAAGTCATTTCTCATTCAGTTTAAAGTCATTACATTGTGTTCTATCACTACATACCTTTGTCAAAAGTCCCTCTACAGCTCTCTTCTAGCCCCTTCTGGTACTGGAAGGTTCTTTAAGATCTCTTCAGAACCTTCTCTGCCTCAGGATGAGCAGCCCCAACTCACTCAGCCTGTCTTCACAGGAGAGGTGCTCCAGCCCTCTGATCATCACCGTGGCCCTCCTTGGGACACTCACCAACAAGCCCTTATCACCTCATTCATCCCAGGAGACATCCCATAAACATCCCTTTAGGTAGCATCTGAAGCTTTCTTCACCCTCATTTTGATAAGAACAGAGCAGATGTTACATTATCCTGTCAATTACACAAATGCAATTAGTCTGTTATCCTTAACAAATTAGAGTGAGAGGTGTTCATAAAAGAAAAAAAAAAAAAAGCCTTTGTATGAATGAAGCTTCCTTTCATGTGAGTTGAACAAAAAGCATTTTGTTACAGTTTCTTTAATTGATACTTTAGACAATATTGGACCTGGTTTCATAGCTGCTGAGACTGCTTTTCCTTGCCTGAATCAGCAAGGTTTTAAAAAATTACTATAATTAATTATTTAATTCAGAATCTAGCAATTACCTGTTTTATAGCATGACTCCTTTTTCCTGTGCAGTAATCTCTTCTTTAAAGTGTATTTTTTAGGATATTGATGGAGGGACCAAATCCAGGAAAGCTGTTGGGCCTAATCAATATATCTGTATTTTCACATGTGCTTAAGTTCCCTCACTGTATAGGGTGCTAATTTCTTTACTGGGAAATGAATCCTATAGCTAGATACTTTTTAGGAGTTGCCATATTTTACATTTCTCAACAGATTTCTGTTGACTTTGATTCCCTTGTCATTGAAAACATTATCTGTTTGTTGGGTCTGATCTGTTTTCATGTATAGATTTTGACATAATTTCCTAGGGAGAAGTTAACAGAATAGAAGAAGTTAAATAAATTATGTTCTATATTAAATTTCCCATTTGCTTTAAGATTATAAATATAGCATAACATTTAAATATTTACCATCCTAACTCACTGGAAAGAGCAGTTGACCTAGTCAGATAGGAGAAACACCTGCTTTCTGATCATTCACACGGAGTGTTTATCTTTCACCTATTTCTTCGAGGGTATTTCCCTGAAGATATGAAGTTTGTAAATTTATTACTCTTCAGCTTTTATATTTTCTCTTTATTAATCTGGACAATTTGTGTGCAGTGAACCCTCAGAACTTCCCCCACCCAGTGTACAGTTGTCTCTGAGAAATTATGGATTTTGAGAAGCACCTCTGAGAGTCATTCAAGCATTTAAATTAAATTAGAAAGAGAAGAACTTTTTGTTCCTAATTAAATATTGCAGCCACAAGTGTTGTTACAAAAAGTAGACCCATTAGAAAAGGTTAGACAGACTTTGGGTCCTAATTTAACAGGAAATATTTGGTTCCTGATTCCAGAAATGTGTCACTTAAAGATAGAAAATCAACCATTTCAGTGCAGTGCAAACCAGACAGCTGCAAACACTGAAGAGAAAAAACAGTGTAAAATCTTGCACATTCTCAGATGAAGCAACCAAAATCTCTTTGGAAGATCTGATCTTACATAAGACTAATTTTTGAGAAATAGGTAGAAATGTTTTTTAAAATGTATCTGAGAGGATGTCTGTTTAATGGAGAAAGAGGATTTTTCTAAGAGCTTGTGAGAAAATCTGTTCAAATAATTTTTTTAAATCATAAATCTAGGGGGAAAAACTTACCAGACATTTTTTTAGACAATCAGAGAATTTAATTTGGCTTTCAGATCTTCTGATAATTAAGTAGTAATGTGAAGCCAGTGCATGGTGTGTTTAGCTTTTTGGAAAAGCACATGGTCTGTAAAGCTTTTTGGAAACTGGTTAAACATTGTTTTGATTGTGTTCCATACAGTCAGTCAACCTTTGTGCAATCTCATAATTTGATAGTCATTGATAGCTAAGGGCTGGAAACATAGAAATTGTAGAAAGTCTAAAAAGTCTAGAAAGTCTAAAAGCAAAATGTTTTAGAAAGTCATAGCTGCTTCTTGGAATAACGGACTGAAGGAATTCATCTTTTCTTTATATTATCCAGAGGAATAAACTAGAAGCAAAAAGAGTGATTCATATCCAGTCCACTGAGAAACTTTTCAAGGCCATTCTTCCTTTTGAGAAGTGAAGCAAAGAATATAGTAGGTAGGGAATATGGGGGAACAGCAAATATCAGACATCTAGGAGAGCCTGAGGCAGCTCTCAGATTCCTGATTCTGGAATCTGAGAGGAGTCTGTCCAATTTAGACTTTGTCTTATTTAAGTTATGCATTTTTTCCTTAAGTCCACTTGTTCAGTTTGAACAGGCAAGTGCTGTGGTTCCTGCCCTTTTTGGCTGAGTCTCGAGGGTACGGTCTGAGATTTATGTAACCCCTCAAATCGTGTCCATGTGTGGTTTAGTCTAAGAGGTCCTTGCTTGCCCACGGGCACTGTACTGTGAAAGCAATGTGCTATGGGCAGCTTCCCTCTTATTGCTTCATAGCAGCAGCCAGCTGCCACTTCTCATGTTTTTTTTGGAGGGCTTTGTTGGCAGCAGGATAACTCTTGAGCCATGCACTGAAGACTGGTGTAGATGTCTATGCATGAATGGTTGAGGTGATTTGTCCTTTGCTGCAAGTCAGGCTGGGTGATCAAAAAAGTCCTTTCTGCCTTGGTATGTGTTCAGCCTGCTAGCTGGCTTTAAAAAGAAAAATTTCAGGCTTTTATTTTCCATCAGATTTCCAGGACAAAAAATAAAGCAAGTGGCTGACATTTCAGAGCACTTGCAAATACGTAATGTGCCATAAAAATGGATGAGGCAATGAAAGACTTATTCAACACATTAAAGGATTCAGAGAAATGATCAAGGATTAAAGATTGAAGAAGAGAAGCTGAGTTAAGAAACTTCCTTTAAGAGAGTTGATAAATACAGATCAGGAAAGAATGGTGAAGTATTTTGGGCTAATCCTTTAAAAGCATGTTGAACTATCTATTGAAACAGCAACAACAGCAAAGTGAAGCAATAACAAAAGCAAGAGCAAACCAAAACCAATGCAGAGTCTCCAGAAAATAACTCTAGAACATTTTCTGTGTTTGTGTGCAGTACAGCACCCTGCCTTTCCAGATTCACTGAGGAAAATGGGAGAAGGACAGTGGGAAATCAGGTCTGGTCTTGTAGTCTGATGCTTTAATGCATTTCATGTGGAGCACTTACGGCACCTAACATGTTCCTTCCAAAATTGCAGTTGAGTCCAAAGTAAATTTGCCCAGGACTGATAATCTACATAAAGACAGATAATATGTAATAGGTCTTAATGGAGGCTATATTCCTGCCTTTTTGTGTTTAGGATATTTTGCTCATCTTTGATGTTTCCTAGAACCAGAGAAATCTACCAGACACCTTGGAAATTACCAAGGAAGGGACAATTCTAGGAAATTTTGAGATGATTTTTCCTCCTATACCCATCCTTTTTCCTAATTTAGAATCAGACTATCCTTTTGCCAATATATCGCCAGATTTCAGTAAAGCAAACAAACAAAACAACTTTTGTAGAAAATCCATATCATGACTGCTGACAAAATTCTCTATTTGTTTGCTGCTACGAGGCTCAGATGTAGACTTGTTCTGTCCAGGCAGACATAACCTGTGTCTGGAAAGATAACCTGTGGTTATTAGAAACTCTAAATTTCAAAATCATTAGGAACCTGGCCTTATGGAAGTCAGTGCAAATGGTAGTTATTTCAGTGGATTAGGTTTTAATTTATTTTTCTCCTTCTTTTCTATTTG
Source organism: Serinus canaria (assembly GCF_022539315.1). NCBI lineage: Eukaryota > Metazoa > Chordata > Aves > Passeriformes > Fringillidae > Serinus > Serinus canaria. Next base: position 50,196,715 of record NC_066313.1, on the reverse strand, counting down.
TTTGACAAGTTATCTGAGAATAAATCTGTAATCACTGGTCAGAAAAAGAAATAATGTCAGAGGAAGAAAGCAACTTTTCAAGTTACCTCATTTTGAAGAGTTAGATAACCTTTATTCATTGGCCACACAGTGATTCCTGAAGAGAAAACCATCATCTCTGTGGTTTTAAAATACTTTAGGCAGGTTTAAAACTGTGCTAGAAGGGCATAGGTGCTTAAATGTATGCAAGTTTTTCTGCAGATTTTCAGCCATTGTTTTCTTTCAAGAATCTTTGTTTTGCCAGGCAGGAGTATTCTTGTGCATTTGTTTTTGAGAATCTGTCTCTCTGTAGTAATATAAGAATCCATTGATGGATTTAATGAAATTTAATTAAATTTGATTTTGAATAATATGGCAAATTGTAATTGCAGTTTTGGAGGGTGTTTGCTATAAGACACAGGGATTTATTAGCATAATCACAGACTGTCTATTTAAAGGTCATTCTTGCTTCAGTTTATTTGCATTAACATAAAATATAACTTGCCCTCAAGATAAAACAATATGAGAAGAACCTTATTATATTTCCTTTAATTAAAATAAAAGCTTTTTTCTAAGAAGGTATGTTTTAATGACAATTGCTTTGAAAAGCAATGGCTGGCAGTCAAAAGTGTTCTGATATGTGTAAGAGCTGACAATTCCTAAGTTCTGAGCAAGTTCAGTAAATGAAATTGGATTATTGCTGGAAAATTTAGTTCCTGTTTTGACATTGTCAGAATCAGAGAGATGAATTTAGTTCAGATTGCTTGGTCAGAAATCCCAAGGCTACCTTAGATTCGAGCTTTTAAATGCTCAAGTACTTTTCAAGGGAAAACGAATGGGAACAAATGTTAAAAATAATAGATTAGAAGCAATGGTTACGTCAGACAGTGAGTAAGTAGAAAAATTACCCAGCACTGCTTTCAAAGAGAGTAATTTATCCTTGGTATAGACTAAAAATAAAAGGTAGATTAAAAAGAAAACTCATTTTAAGAGGAGTAGAGTGGAATTCTTGTAGAGATAGAACTGATATGGTCAGTTTATTCAATCTTCTATGTGAAACGTTTAGATAAAAGAGCTACAATAGAGGTAAAGCATCTTCCTTTCTCTTTCACAGCTTGCAGGCATAATCAAAATACAGCTTCTTCAAGTTTATGAAACTTGATTGAAACTAGCAAATAAACAAACTATTCATTACTGCCTGATGAGTCTCAGCAGCACAACAGAGCTCATGAAAGTCTGGGATCAGTGATTACCTTCTCCTAGCTGAATGCCATGTCCCAGCTCTTCAGGGTAGGTTTATTGTAATGTACTCAAAGTGAGCATTTCCTTCTCTTTGAATGTGTGTAAATGTGAGGCTCAGAGTGCTGTGCCACACATGCTTTTTCATAAGAAACAATGTAATCCTCTTTCAGAAACCCTCCCGTTAAAAAGAGAAGGTATGTAAGGTATTCATCACAGCCCCACAGCCAGGCTTGCTCTCACATGGAAGCAGTAAGCAGCCCCATGGCACAGGAGCCAGTGTCCCACCTACAGAAATGTAATTCTTTCTTCTCTGCACATGTTACTCCAGTCTAAATCTTGATCAAATATCAAGTGCTATGGCTTCATCTGGACCATCTGTCTAAAATGTCCTCTTATTCAAAACACTTAAACAGCATTGGGTCCCTCTTCAGAGCAAAGACTCTCCTGACTCAAGACCACAGGTGTGCCAGCTGAGGACACTTGGACACTATGGGTATCTCAGCTAGATTCAGATGGACTTTATGCATTTACTTTTGCTAAGTCATCATCAGAATTTTTCTTCCCAACATAGAGGCATAATGGGATTTTTGTTTTCAAATAATAATAAAAAATCATATCACGGCTAGCTAGTGTGCTTGGTTCCATACAGGTGCATGGCATTTGTGCTATGAAAGCTGATTGAAAATAGCAATGCTACGAAGATAAAGAAAACCTATTTAAACTCTGAATGAACTTGCCATGCACTCTCATTTTGGATTTTTTTCCCATCATTGAGGCTGCATTCACCAATTTTTTTTCCTGACACTTCTGCTGTTTTCTCAAATGAGCAGTGATCACAAATAGTGAAGAGGTGCCCATTTTAGAGAGGCCAGGTTGCTGCATTGTGGGTTGGAGCCACTCCACATCATCTGAGCTGCTCTCCAGGATTATTCCCTGCATGGGTGATGGTAGTTACAGAGGCACGCTGCTCGGTACCAAAGCACAGGGGTACCAAGGCACACTTGGCTGGGGGCCAGAGCAGGGTGCAAACTTGAGTTTTACAGTGGTGGGTTGCCTCCTGGTTTGGCTCTGGGAACAGCCCCATAACACTAAAGCTGAGCATGGGTGTGCTTTTCCCTTCACTCTTTGGTCACCTGTGAACACAGCTGCAGCTGCAGGGGGCACACGGGGCAGCACGGCCCCCCTACAGCCATAGGCCACCGAAATACCTCATTTGTCTTTCAAGAAAATCCACCCTTGATTAAATCCCCTGGACTATATTAGTGTTAAGACCAGGTGCCAGATTTCTTTATATTATAAATGAGTATGGCTAAGAGGACATTGACTAAATTAGTCTCTAAGTAGGTTTGACTCACAATTAGCAAGGGCTGTTTAAAAATGTGGGCTGAGGTTGCAATAAGAAAAAAGAAATTATGGTGTCACAGACTGTGCCAGCACTGCAGATAGCCGTGACAATGCAGGACTAAGGAATATGCTACCAGGGGTTTGCCTGAAATACATGCTGCCTTTTAGATCTGACGAAGAAATATTCAAATTAATTAATTTCTTTTTCTTTATTAAGGCATATAGTTCAAAGAGATAGACTTCAGAGCCATTTTAATGATGCACGAAAATTGTAATTAGCATATAAAATAATATCTCACTCTAAATGTTCTGTGTTTGGGCTGGGAAAATGATTTAGTAATTATGCTGTAGATGCCAAATGCCATGAAGAAAACTCATTCCTAAGATATTTGGCATATGTCTCATTCTGTCCAATTTAGTTTTCTGCGTGTTGATGAGAAATGTCAGCTTTTACTTTTCCTTTATATTTTTTTATTAGTGATGGAATTGCTTTTGTTAGCTTTTGCATGCTTTGCTTGCTTCTCTTCAGTGTAATTTCTTTATCAGACAAACAAGATAATAAGACTAATTTGAGACAATAACCTAATACTTTATAGAACCTGGAGTGAAATTTTTATTAGGAAAATTTTCTGCTTTAAGGTGCACCAAAATGAAATTGTATTGCATTTATAATGAGGCTTGAAGTAATTTAGGAAACATTATTTTGAAAGAGAGTTTCATTAAAGAAATAAATCAGAAAAAAAATACCTGCACTGTAACTTGGAGCTTAGGTCCTAAGGAAGCTGTGAGGAAGCAGACCAATAATCAGAAATATTTTTGATATGACTGTCCAATATGTAGGAATCAAAAAAAAAAAGAGTGTCTTTTTGGGAGGAAGCTTGACAACTGTAATATGTATGTACAGATCATATGTATGCAGACAACTGTACTGCAATTTGTATGCAGAAGCAATCTGCATTTGTTGCAGCAATTGTTTGCTTAATCCTTCCAATATGATGGAGCAGTTTTCTTACTAAAACTCAGTATCTGCGTTCCTGAAGTAAAGATATTAAAGATGGCACATCAAAAGTATAGTTATCAAAAAGTAGTCTTATTATTAGCATATTGCTGTTTCTTTTTATCACTCATTCTCAATAATGGCATCTATTCTGTTTATTGTATTCTCTTTCTGACATTTCTTATCTTTCTAAAAGCAATGCAGTGTGATAAGTAATACAGTAGTTCAGGCCTTTCATTTAAAGCTAGGTATAAACCTCCAGTTATGAGAAAAGGGTTCTTGTCTCTTCTCTGACACTTTGAGGATCCCAATAAAAGTATCAGAGCATATTTGAAAATAATCTTAAAAATGAAGTATGTTGAGATTCAAATGGATTGTGGTGACAATAATTCTTGATAAGTTTTCTTGATATGCCCAGTGAACATGGGAGGACAGATGGGATTCATTGGTAATCTTACAACAGCCCAGGAAGTGTTGTCATTTTATGTATCTCAACAGCCACAAATAGCTCTTTAAACACATCCTTTATTGTAAGACCTGTCTTGATGCCTGTGAAGAATAAAAAGTCATCAAAAGCCAAGCTGTACAGCAGAGAGCCCTTAGCAATTTTATGCTCTGAAGGAATTCATTCACACCCAATGTGCTGATGTGTGTGGAAATTTCTAGGTCACACTTCATTGTACTTAGCAGTAGTATTAGTACCATCCTAGTATAATCCATGCTGACATTATATAATCCTGATTTGATTATAGATCCAGCATTCAAAAACTGATACCTCAAAAAATATACACACCAGCAAATACTCAGCAAGAGGGGACTGTAGTTTCTCATTGCAGATGAGGATAAGGAAAAATAATTCTTATGCATTTTTGTAAGCAGTTCATATGGTGTTTGCTTCTGAAGTTCTGTTTGACAGCCTAACCTCTCCTCAAGAGAAAAATTAATTTGGTCAGAATGATGTAAAATGGTGATGCTTCCAAATATGTAGACCAACTTACTCTTTCTAGATTCAGGAACAGAAACAACTGAAACCTTACTTGTAACTGCTGAGTGATACCACTGTCTCTCTCTGGGAACAAGTGCTTTATTCCAGTCATTGTCATGCAATGTTTCTGTGTTATAGCAATGATGTCCCTGACACTGTGTGTGAACCAGTCCACTTTCAAAAAATGGCTGTGAAAGTCTTGTTTGCCCAAAGATGCTTTGTTTCAAGACAGAGATTTCAGTAAACATTGTCCTCTTCAACTTATAATTTGCATAAATGCTCAGTTTACTCTGGACCAGTTTACCAAGTGGAAATGTTCAGATGTAGAGAAAAGATAACATATATTATATATAATACATATTTATATGTAAATATATATTTATATCTATATGTATTTTTATAGAATACATTTTGTCCTATTTTGTGAGAATGAGCAGATTCTAGACATTTTCAAGTGAATGCCACAACTGTATAACTTCTTTCCTGCCCTGTAAGAAGACTTGCTGTGTCTTTGGAGCTCTCAGGTCTTTCAGTACTGAGCTGTGTGAGCAGTCATGCTGTTCCACACAGAGAGATGCTGTTGGGGTGCAGCTCAGTAGCCCCTGGCACACACATCTAAAATCACACAGAGCCAGAATTTGACTGGTATGTGATGGGCTGTCCCAGGGAGAGACTTTTCCAGGGCAGGGCCTCAGTAGGTTCCAGCTCATACAAAGGTTCAAAGTCACTTCTGGACCACACCTGCTGAGGTCTGAATCTGGAGCCAAAAGCTTCAGCTTCTCTCATGTCTCAGGTGAGGTGAATTGCCACAACTCATCTCTTTGAGAGGCAAGTTTTCTCACCCTCTTTTTCCACTGTCACACTGAATCTCAATACATCGTGGGAAAACTCTCCTGAAAAAGGCAGCATTTAACAAGAACTCTTTCAAAGCAAAGGAGTCAGTGTGAAAAGGATCAGTACCCTAATGCTGTAACACCAAATCTTTCACTAACAAAAACTGTACTGGGATCAAAATACAGAATGTTCAGATAACCACAGGGTTCCTAATTATAGTTATTAGGATTAGGGCTTGTGTACTAGTTTCTTGTTTATTTCATTGCTAATAATTTGCCTACAAATATGTTTTACTGTTCTTAGATTCAGCTAAACAATATTAACCCAAATTAATGGAATGACTAAACTTGTAAGCTGATGATTCAGATACCTCAATAATGGGAGTTCAGGAGAGGTTTGCAATAAATATTTTTTTAAGAACCCTATCTTAAAATACAAAGTGAAAACTCTGGGTTTAAATTCTCTTTTTGGTTTACTGCATATTCTATCTGGGCCTTGGTTTGCTCCTTTCTGAAAGTCATAAATGTGTTGAATTAACTAGGGTTTTTTGTACTGTGCACTTGAAGCACTAGAATCAATAGAATTCACTAGAATCATATCCAGCAATTCTGTAGAGAAGCTACAGGCATGAGGAATGCTGCTGTTGGACAATCACACCCTAGACTGCTATCATGGCACACTAACCAAATCCCAAAAAATTAACCTATTTACTACTGAACAAGGTATTCCACAGTCTAACAGAGCTAACTGGGAAAAAAAGAAGTATGAGACTGAATTTTCTCTGGAATTTTCTCTCTGAATTTTTATGCCTGGAAAATCCCAGGCATACAGTAGAGCAACTCCTAGACTCTAATAGTCAGCTTGATGTAAAATGATCTCCCAGAAAGTTGGTTTATATCACCATGAATTATTAGAAACCAAAATAATAATATTTAATCTGGATTAATAACACAATTTAGGCACTTTGCACGATTTCACTGTGTTTTATGTTTTTTAGGAGTAGCAGAGCCTTTAGTCATTACAGAAAATGACTTTTTGTTCTTTTTAAAAGACAAAACCATTTCGTAGTTGCAGCAAAAGGACCCAGACTATACAGGTTATCACTTAATGCTCCATTATGCTATCACACAGCTGTATTATTGCCACATTCACCTCTCTTTCCCCATTTCCCTCAAGGTATTTGTCATTTCACATGTATTCAGAAGAGCTGATTTTTAATTATCATTCTCTGGAGGAAATTCTTTTTTTAGAAACGTATCAGCCATGTGGTAACTCTTGTGAGCCCAAGGCAGAGGTGAAAGCTGTGCTGTACTACCTGCACTGAATACAAACATAATGAGGCACAGCCTTTTCCAGAAACCTCCCAGTGTAAAAGGTGAAAAGCAGCAAATACATACAAAGCTGTGGAGTTTTGTCTCCTCTTTTAATAATGCAGAAATCAGGACAAAATCCCTAATCTCAACTGGACCCTTCTTATAGCTGAAAGGAGTTGTGAGCCCACCCCAGAAATTGCTCAAAGGCAGAAATCACCCCAGGTGGGGTGAACTGCACATAGAAGTCATGATTTTCTTCCAAGGACTTCTAAGGGACACTGGGCTGACTGACTCTGATTAGAGAGCCAGGCTCTGGTGACTAGAATTCAGCATCTTATTGCTGTAACAATTATCACTAGTTTCACTGTTGCCTTTCTTTGTTCATAAACAGCTTAAATTCCAGCACAGCCCCTCACTACATTTATCTTCCTTATTACTTTATTGGCTAGCAATAAATGACAATTTTTTTTATCTCACTGGTGTGTTGTAAGAAATAATTAATGTTTGTGTACTGCTTTGAAAATGAACATCATTGCATCAAATGCTAGTTTGAGGAGAAAGATGCTTTTTGATGTTCTTATCTGTTTTGTTCAGGCTTTAATTGGCTCTGTATTTTTCTTCCTCTCCCTCTCATGATTGCAAGTTCAGCTCTTTTTTAACCCTTGATCTTTGAGTGGTTTCTCTGAAACCTCACAGTTGTCACTCAATCTGCTCCATTCCTGTCTGTCAGATGTTTCAGAGCCCAGGGAGAAGAAGGAGATGAAGACAATATTTCAGGTTTCAGGGATGCTATGATGGACCTGGATGCTGGTTAAGTAGACAGAGGAGAAGCTTTTTGAAGGAGTTGTAGGGAAGCAAGATTACCCCTAAAGAAGGGAGAAGTCACCCTTGTTCTTCCTGTGTTTTTTCTTCTCACTCTGAGTAGTCCTTCCCTGGATGGGAATCCTGTCTCATGCGAAGAGTAGGAAGTTCTTTTAGTTTTTTGGAAGGTTTTTGGTTCTGAATTTGCTTCAGAAAGATAAGAGGAGATGCAAGGAGAACAGCTGATCAAATTATGGGTTTACAACCTGAAGGAAAAGAAAAATGTAATGACCAGCTCTCATTGGACTTGGATTCACCCTATTTCTGTGTAGAGAAGAATCATTGCCACTTGAAAATTGTGAAAATAAACTGAACAAACCTGCAGAAAAATATATGGTAATGTAGAAATATTACCAAAAAAAATGTCCCAGAACTATGTGTATTTCTAGTTCTAGGACCTTGAGATTTTGTGCCTGTACAAATAGCTAAATTTTCTTTTACATCTTAATAAAAATGCATGGTAATCTAAACATAGAAACATGAACAATCTACATCTGACAGTGATCTAATTACAGGAATTTGAGAACACTGGCTAGTTATTTTTCAAAAGCTGGAAAACATGTAAATGTTGTTATTTCTTAGAAGACTCAGAGTAAAACATAATAATGTTCTGGAAACTCACATTTATATACACAAAAATCCAAATAAAGTATGTAGAAGTGAAAAAAGCAAAGAAGAGGTCCAGTCCTTGTAAGTCCGGAAAGAATTTCTCTGAAATATTATAAGAAATGCATCCAAATCTGAATACCTTTGCTTTGGATTATATCTGATTTTCATACTACATTTTCTAAAATTTACCCACTGCTTTAGAATGGATGAAGACTTTGTTTATATACTTGGTAATGTCAAGTGAGAATTTGACCATGAGTTTCATTTGCTCATGAAAATAAAAAGTTTCTTTTTAATACCAAAATTCAGTTTGGCTGGAAGCAACATTTTATGATTAATTTTTGACCAGAGATTGCAAGCAGTGCCATGAGATTTAGCTGGCCATCTGTACAGCTGGACACTGAGTAGTGGCTCTCTCAAACTTAGTGCAGTGTTTATGGTAGGCTGCTTGCAAGGTATTGATAAGCCAGAAATTCATTCTCTGCCTTAATGAATTTTCAGTACTAAGTAAAACTCACAACCTGGGTAAGCACAAATAACACAGCAAAATGAGTGGAATGATGGTTAATTAGATTTTATGCCCTCTATCTTTTATCTTTCAGAATAGCCTGTTTTAAAGCAGGTTTTGTTTTTGAAGTAATTCTGGATTTGCAGTCTCAAAAAAAAAAGATGTATAATTAAAACTTCTTTTAGCAGTATTATTTTGAGGCAGAGCTTCTGAATTAGAAAACAAATCCCAGTAGATTAGGTCTGAAGTGGAGAAAAGCAGAGACATGATTGTTTTTACCTTCTATTTATTACCAAATTGACAGAAAAAAACTAAAAATAAATTAAAATTTAGTGCCAGTGCCAGTGATTTTGCTGGGTTTGCTTTTCCTAACCAGTGATTTCTTGGATTGAATGACTGATCGTGCCATGTTGGGAAAGAAAAGTGCCTGGGCAAAATTTCAATTAATCCACACAAAACTTTTTCTTGTACTTACCTGTCTGACCTTACATTGCTGTCATAATACTTTCTGCATCATAGGCACACAAAAGTTTATCTTGACCTTTGCACAATCTCTTGTATAGTTTAGTCTTTCACTGTTTCAGCTGAATTTGCTCCTTTATTTTGTAATTGTTGTTATCCATATGATAAAACTCCATCTTATTACTATGAAAATGCATCAAAAGAGCTCGTAAAAGTTTGCAGGGTAATATTTAGTATAACCATTTTATCTTATAATTATTATCTGAGAAACAGCACAAAACATCATACCATCTCTTCATCTCGGCTCCTTCCTGTCCCTCCAGTATTTCCCTTGTTCCACTGGTTCAAGTCAACAATTTTTTTTGTTAACTTCCTTTCAAGTTCTGATAGTAACTGTGATCTGGATAAAACCATTGGAACTATGCCAAGGCATCATAAAGCTTCTGGGATTTATGTGGGAAATAGAGGTCTTAGATGCTGTGGATAGAAACTTTATGAGCAGAAGGGAAAAGGGCAAAGAACACATCAGGACTGACCTGCTAGTGAATAAACTTCCCAGTGCTTACACTAGCATAGAGCTGTTTTGTCTGGGGAACTATGCAATGGTCTCAAAGTCCACCTGTGCCTAAAAAGAAAAATTGTCTTCAGATTGAATACATATATTGCTCAGTGAATATAATTTGTAGTGTGTATAATATTTATTGATGGCAAAGAAATGATGTTTTGTCCCAGGGTGCATCCCAGAGCAGCAGATGTGAGACAGCTGTTGACAAACTCATATCTTGATGTGTCCAGGGATGTAGCAGCATTGTCTGGAGGTTCAGCACAGGTTTTCTCTGCCTTTTGTTTCCTTCTTCTCCTGTCTGTGGGCCCTGAGATGCACCTGGAGATGGGATGAGAGTGCCCATGGTGCCTTGGCCATGCAGCATTCCCTGCACACCTGTCAAAACAGATAGTGTGGTACACTTTGAGAGCTGCCATGAGTGAGGGGCTCCCAGTCTGTCTGGGAGGATCAGGGCACTGTTTAGTGTGTGATTTTCTCTGTTCTCTGAAAAGCACTAGCCTTTACTTAAACATTACAGCAAAACTAACAAGTAGCATTACATCATTTCCTGAGCTAGAAGTAATAGCCAAAACTCTAATCTGGAGGGAGTGCAGCCAAGTATCACCAAGTTGTAATTAGCAGAGGACTACGTTTTGAGACTCGCTCCTTATGAAGATTTGAAAATTACTCATGAAATGGAATATGTTCAAAGAGCACTTGGACATGTCCCTTTTTATGTTTTCAGTATGTTCTGTGACCTGCACTCTTACTTAGAGCTGTGTAGAAGCATTTAGTCTGCTTTTTTCTTTCTCCAAAATCAGCCAGATATTCCTTCTTCAGAGAAAGGAATTAGGATTTTTATACTATTTAAAGACCTTAAAAAAGATCACCAAACCACACAGCCTGAGGACACCTTTTAAAAGATTCTGAGCTGCTATTCAAAGACATATGTGCACAGTGGATTTATAATTCAAAATTACTATTTCCTTGTAGTTTCTAACCATTTTTACTTTTAAATATGGGCCAAGTTCTTTAGTGTCTGTAAATCAGCTATATCCAACTTAGCAAATAATTTAGCACCATGAAGTATGCTGGTAGAGCAAAGAAAACTTTGAGCAGGTTGCTCAAGGTGTTTATATCCAACCAGATGCAGTCTGATTCCCTGAACAGATTCCCTGAACTGATTCCTCTGACTGCAGGCAATTTGAAGATACTTCAAGGCACAGTCACTGATTCGGATCCAAATTTTCCTTTTGGGGCTGATGGAATGTGATGGACAGTTCCTGCTTAGTTGCCTATGAAATAAGTGGCATTCACTTGTGCAAAAACCACTTCCTACAGAGGCTCAGCCATGGGGGCTGCAGGTTGTTCAGGATTTTGCTGTAAAATGGCTGGATTGTTCAGGATCAAAACAGTGTCAAGGGCACTAACTTCAACACTGATTCATTGCAAATACATTTTTAGCCAGTGGTGTTTATGTTCAAACACTGCAAACAATCTTGCAGAACAAACCTTACCAGAAGTGCATAGCATGAGGGTATAATGCTTAGAAGAGTCAAGACTATTATAGAAATAAATATAAGAGTTTGAGAACCTTTTCATAATATTCTGTAACAAGGAAAACCTGCCAGTTCACCTAAAAAAAAATAAAAACAAAAAAAAACCCAAAAAACCTGCCAGTTCACCAGTTCATTATTAATTTGCCTTGCAGAAGGAATGAATTTCAAGAGAGCGAAAATTATAATTATATTCTAAAACAAGTTATGAGCAAATAAAATTATGATGGGTTTGGCTACTTTGGAGTCAAAACATGTTCTGGAAGGTTTCCATTTTCCCATGTCAAATCAAAGGACAGAAGAAACAAGTGAGAAAACATGATTTTTGAAAGTAGAATTCTTTTTATCCATTGTGGGTTTGTTAGCACTTCTGACAAAGTGTTCTGTTTTGTTGGGAACTTGCAATTCCACCAATACTGATAGGAAATTTTGTCTGAAATGCCACTGTATTCAGCAGTAAAAAAGGGTAACCATTGTGACTATAAAAAGTGAAATTGTATTGGTTTTCATATTAGTATTAGAAAGCATTAAAGGCTTTAATGAGCAATAGAAAATGATAAGATACAAGGAGAGGAGAGTATCGTACAGAATTTCCGTAAAAAAGGCAGTTGATATAATTTAGCTACAAAACAAATTTAGAGTCTGAAAGACAAGAAAAGAACATATGCTCTTGGGTGAACTCAGGTCCCAAAGATTATTAAGAGAGAACTGGGCTTTTCATTTGAGAGATTTAATTTAATCAGATTTTTCTGCTAACATTGAAATTTAATTTATTTGGTTGTCATGCTACACCTTTCATTCTGCAAGCGTGAACACATAATTGCATAAATTTTTTTCTTCTTGGCTTTAAAACCCTTCAATATTTAGAGGGATTTTGAGTCTAGGATTTGAATTCAAGCTTATCACAGTTTATACAAAGTGTCTGTCAGGCTGAGGTACCCATACCACATGAGAGCTTACCCAAGATTTCCACCAAGGCAGAGAGAAGGAAGTGGGACATCTTGGTTCTGTGCTCTCCTCAGGATCCTGAGGGGGTTTGACTTCCCTTAGTACTTGGCCAAGCAACAAACCCAAACACAAAGCACATGATTAGGGGCAACTCACCATCCCCACAGCTGGAGTTGGGAACCTGTGGTCTGTAGGAAAAGGGTGTAAATTATAAAGCCAAACAGAAAGGCTGAAGCAGGAGTTGCATGGCTGAAGATATTTATCTGGTGGCTCCCTAGGGCCACACACAGAAACAGGGCCTGAAACAGGGCAAGAAACAAGGGTTTAATTTCTTGTAGCACTGTTTCTTAATAGCCCTGGCAGGTTTATCAAGAGACAGCTTCTTCAAGCCCTTTTATTAAAAATAAAAGCATAATAAAAGAAGACATTTTTAATCTCAACCAAGTGTTACATAAAAAAGGCATTCTGATGCATGGGTCACACATTTCTGTAGCAGAGAACTCCTTTGGCAGCAAGAGCATTTCAATCCAGTCTGCAGTGGTTCAACAGGGAACCGTGGAGCCACATTCATCTCATTTGTGACAGCTGAACTGCATTTCTTTTGCTGTGCAATGACTATTATAACTGTGTGCCAATTGTTTTGGTATATGGGTTTTTTAAAAGTTGATCAGTATAGTTCTTAAGGTGGATTAAATGCTTATTAAGTCTATCCTCTTTATTCATCCTGAAAAATTAAAATACGAAATTAATCATTTAAATTAGATGTAACAATGTAACAAACTGATCATTTTACAGAAATTAATACTTAACAATATGATAAAACTAACTGCCACTTATTATTCCTAATAGAAATATAAACAAAAAGGGCACAATAAATTCTATTTCTTTTCTTACCACAAATTCAAAGACAGCAACACTGGTGTTTCAGTTTATTGTTGAGAAGGCCTGAACTCTGTCCTGAGAGGGGCCAGAAGCAGCACCAGCTGGGTGGGCAGCTTTCAGGTCATAGATGTTATTCTTTCTATGCCCAGTCTCTGCAGTTCTGGCAAGATAAACAAAATCAAGAAAAGCAAGCAAAACTAACTAGGTAAGTAAAGACTTTCATGTACAGTAAGACTTTATGTCCAAGAAAAGCTGTCTTACATGACCACCCTGTCACACTCACACATATCAGCCATTTTTTTTTAGGTGGAAAAAAAGGATAGTGACTTTTTTATGGAATTTCTAAGGAAGCAATAAAGTATCACAGTTTACTGGAGATGATGCTTAGCTTTTTTTGTGACTGGTATTGTCATTGCAATGAATATTTGTGTTCTCCTTATAAGTTCAAAAAACTTTTCTCCTTCTCTTCTCCAGGGGAAGGTCCTTTATTTTCTTCAGTTTTCTGTCCATGAGACAACAAAAAGAAATAGTGAGTGATCTTTGGCATTGAAGGGGACAGTTGTATGGATCCCAGTTAGTTTTTCTCAAGAACCTGATTCCCAAAGTAGTGTTACAGGCACTGTTCAGTTTATATTTTACTCAGCATATAAAGCATATGAAAATCTTTTGGCCAGTCCCATTAGCCCCTGCCAGGTAAATAGATCAGGTATGCCAAGTTAGTTGAGCAACAAGAAAGACATTAATTTCTCCAATTACTCTGTGTTAATTAGACTATATCAGGACACAAAGCAACTTTTAGCATAGCATTCAAACATGGTAAGGAATTGCCATAATCTTTATGGTATGACTGTACCCCCAAAACTCAGTGCAACATCTGTTTAGGGTTTTAACTGTCTGAGACTTGATTGCAATTAAATAGAAGTTATATTATTGCAGAAATAAACTCGACTTATAGGAAGGGAATTACATATTTATTACAGTAAAAGAGACTCTGATGAAATTCTGATATATTATGGCAATTTTGGAAAAAAAAAACAAGCAAAGAAAGGTAATCAGGATTCCAGATTTTAGGCTAAATGTCTAAACCAGCTCCATGAAAAAGACTTATACCTAGCAAATTGTTCATCCAAATGTTTAAAGTAATTTTCAATTACAGGCAATCTGGAAGAACTTTTCAGCTTCTTCACACCTAGCTACTATGTATGTAGATGTGTTTATTATAGCATATGTCTTCACTAGTATTTGGTTTAGTATCTGAAAATGCATCATTTCCACCATTAAATATTTCAGCTAAAATCCCTAGCCTTTCCATATAATAGCTGTAAACCACTTGTGCTGGTGAGCTAATATTTATTTCATGATTTAGGAGGGTGAAAGTTATTAAACCACATAATTTCTAAGAGCATTCACCCTTGTATGGAAGAGTCTGAAATGAAGAGATTACTTGAACCTTCAAAAATGGGCAATTATGAAAAACAATTTCTTAATGATGGCTCATTAAGGAAGTTACTCAGATTGCACAAATGATAGCTTTTATGAAACCTCAGACAAACTGCCAAAAATATTGTCTTCACAAGGAATGTGTGCACTGCATGTGTCTCCTTAAGAGCATAATTTTAGCTCTATTGCTCTTGTTGCCTGATGATTGAAGGCAAAACAATGGTCATTTAACTGTTCCAATGGTTGAAAAAATATTCAAAAGTATTTTTTAAGTAGAAATATCTTTTATATTTTCTTTTTTTATTTATAGTTGAAAAAAATAAAGTTTTAATTAAAAATATGGAGGGAAATGGGTTCTTCAAATCTCTAGAAAGCTTTACAGAATGGCTTTCTGCCAAAAGTTTTTCATTATGGCTGTCCTACAGAGCTGGTGTTCCTTGTGTTATAGAAGATAATTTTTGGATTATTTCAAGTAAATGTAAAAAATATTGCTCAGTGTTTGAATACAATCATTAGAACACCCTAAGGTGGAAAATTTTATTGCAAAAAATTAAACTTCTAAGGTTGCCCAAGTAAGCTATAGAGATTTATCTATGGTCAGAAATAGCTCATGATGAAATTTCAAAGGTCTTCTGTTCTTCTGTTGTCTCCTCATCATGGCATCAATGAAACAGACACAGTTTATGCTGCTCAGGTTTCTCAGGTCCTATTAAGAGATTTATCAGGTTTTATGTTTGTATAAATAGCTGCTCAATTTCTGATGCTTAAATGTGTATATAAGTGCATGCAGTTACATGCTTGTAAATACTTACAGAAACAAAGCAGAAGCATGTCAAAGCACCCAAGTGTTGGTTTTCGTAGAACCAATAAGCAAAAGAGACAAAAGAAAAAGTAACAGTAACTATCTCAGAACTTCTTTTCTTTGGGATCACAATTTCACTGCTGCTCATACAGTCTTGACATAATTTGAGTACTAACAGAGATCCAATTTTGTGTAGCCATCCAGAACACTGATTTGACTGAATATGTAAAAATTCTTATGGTCATTTGCAAGGTATCTTCTGTACAAAGAGCTGATTAATTGCTTGATATTTTCTTTGCTGTTATCAAGGTAAAAGGCCTAAAAAATGCAGTTATTTTGAAAGACTAAATTATTTTTTATAATTCACTTGGTTGCTCTGTGACTTGTACTTTTGATATTTGCTTAACTCCAAGGTATTTTCTAGCTTCTGTCAAGGCCATGATGTTCTGTTTTTCTATACCTACTTTTCTAGATCAAGCAACACCAAATTTCCTGATGCCAGTTAAAATCCTGTCTGCTGGTGAAGCATTTCTTAATGTCCAAGAAAGTAGGCAGGAACAAACCAGAAAGACTTAAATATTTCAAAAGCTGTAAGGACAGTAGGAGTGCCTGGTAGAGAAAGTCTGGGAAACTAGATTGGAGTGGAGTTTGGGCTCACACACCATCCTTTGGTCACTCACAAAGTTTGCTAGCATACTCCTTGCTGCAGTTATACAGTGAATGAGCCCCCTCCCAGGCAAATCCTGGACTGCAGTTCCATGTGTGTTCACAGTTCTGAAGATGACATGGACCACAGACTCTGCTTGGCAGGCAGGATAGATGTGGGCATCATATTTTGAGGCAGGCAGTTGAGCCATATGGACATAAGCCATGCCACACCCCTTTTCCTGAGGGTAGAGAATGGGCACCAGTCCAAGAAGATTTGTTTAGCATGTGCACACAGCCCATCCTTCCAGAATACCAAGTCAGTAAGAAGATGAATCTCCACTTCAGCAGAAAGAAATATTTTGTATAAAAAAGAGCCTTCCAAAATAAAATCCCATGTGCTTGCAAGAAGGCTGGGTCCAATGCCTTGCCAAGCAAAGCTTTGTGGGTCATGGTTATATACATGGCTATATACAGGTCAGCACAGGAAATATGCAGCAAGTTTGCTGCAGGGCTAAATCCTGCTTCCTGCACTGAATCATGCAGACACAGAGTAACATTTTCAGAGGCTGTATTGATTTAATTTGCTGTGGAAGGCTACAAAAAGGCCCATACCAGGGTTATCTTTTTTCTTCTCATGGCTTCCTTCCTGAGCCATCAGTAATTTTCTGTATGTTCTGATGTTTGGTTTGTTTTCTGTTTCTAAACAGTACTCAGATTAACTTGTAGGGATAATTTGTCTCTAAATGAGTTCACCTTCCTATCAATAATTCCTCAAATGACAAAGATGAGGTGTTGCTTCTGAGACAAATTATTATATGTGAATATGTATGAGGTGTATGCAATACCAGCAACAATAATATGCATTATATATGTAATTTTGTGTTCTTCCCCAGTTAATTGCATTACTGAAAATGAACTATCTGCGTACTTGGTTTCTTTGCTCATTACTCCTCCTGCTGCTGTCAAATAACAGACATACCATGTGTAGTTGCTGGAAAACAAAGTTAATTTGAAACATTGTTTGGTAGCATTTGAATTTCAGACTTCACTTTATTCTCACTTTTGCCAGTTTAAATCTCTTTTCACAAGGATTATTTTTGTTTTGCCCCAGTGATAGTGCAAAGCAACCATTCCCATAACCTTTGAGAGCCTGACACATGACTCTGCTTGTACCAGCACATTAGATGTGCATCCCAAGCACCACAGCCGGCTGGGAGAGCTTGTGTTGATTTTCCCAGTCTCCAGAAACAGAGTGACCACACGCAAAAGACCCTCTGGGAAAGGCTCCTGCAGCACCCTCTGCTTGGGTATCATGCCTGGGAATTACTAAGAAGAATGGTGCATGTGCCAAAATCACACCAGGGGACATTCAGGCACTTACAGCATAGATAAACATCTACCAGTGTCTGGGAACACTCCTGGGTATGATTTAAGAGATTAACACAGACAAAGCCATTATGATCTCTGGTTCTAATGGAGAACAGGAAAAGTGACTGAATGCCTCTACTGAAAAATGTTAAATGGTATTAAAAATTTTGTCTGTGTTGTCTCATCTTCCATTTGATAAAAGTTAACTATTCCAGACACTCAGTCATACCAGGCTTACTAACATCTTTCTGTATTTTCTACCTCCTAAGGCAAAACAAAAAGTTTGTCTTAGAGACATTCTTACAGCAAGTCTGAAAATCCCTTAATAAAACATCTATCAGGTGCTGTGACTTTCCTGACTTGAAATAGAGTATTTCCTTAGTGCACTGGCTGCATTCAAAATAATTTTTGAGACATTTCTTAATATGGTTGCATTCAGATGTCATCAGCCTTTACAGGACATGTCTTTTTGTTAGGTCAGAAATTGAATTGACTGTTGATGCTGTGAAGCTTGGTTACGTTATGTTCTTTTCACTTGTTGCTGATCTCTGAAATTCCATAGTGATCTAAAAAAGATTTCCCAGGTTTCTTCTTGTATTGTGTTTTGGGTTTTTTGTTCACTTTCCTATACTTTTCCAATTCCATTTAATATTGAAAATCCTCTAGGTAGTATGACACACAAAATACAGAAGTTTCTTTACTAAATCTTTTTCGAAAGTCCTTGAGAACTTAAGCCAGGATTTCACGGCTCTAACAAACCTTGCTATGTGTGTTGATTAAAAAAATCCCTTCTTGCTCTTTCTTACCCTGAATGGCAGGAATCACAGTTCAGTGTTGTGATTCTAGCATTGTGAATCATACCAAATAGATTCTAAATAGATTCTGCTGTGTGATGTCCTAAAAGCACTACAAGGACTTATGTCAGACCAGCCACAACTTCCATTCTAATCTCATTTACTGCAGGTGTTTTCTCCCTCTCCTAGTACAACTGAAAGTCTGCTTACCCAGTAAAACCATAGCAACTACAGAACTAAATCACAGAGTGGCCAGAATCATGAACAGGTTCACTAATGCCTGATGCCTTGGGACCTCTGAGGAGTCACTGCAGAATATCCTGTTGCCAAAGACCACAGGGAAACACAAATTCCCTGGGTTTTCATGAGAGGCACATAGGTAATGCACATCATCATTCATTATGTGTCTTACACTGAGCTGCCTCCCACTGTCCTGTGGGATTCTAGGTTCTTCAGTTAACCCTGAGGCACTGATGAACAACCATAAAATCTGGACAGGAGATGACTCTAGAAATTAAGCTCACACTGACCATATTAACTACTTATGGCTTAATTCTGGTGAAACCACCCCTCACTGGCAGAGCCATGGCTTAAGAGTGAGAAGCAATGTCCTGAGATGTCTTATGTGTTATTGACACAATAATAAGGAAATTCACTTCGTTATTCTTTAACTCTGGAATATGTCTGATGGCACTTTCTATTTTCAAATATCAGCCAGTGAGCTGATCTAGAAATACTACTTAACATTAAACAATTTCTTAGGAAAAAAAAAGGGATTTAGTCTTCTTTTTTTGAAGGTATTAACATTCCTTTCTAAATGAATAATTTAAAATATATTATTTTAAATTTATTTATAGAATATACATTAAGTACAAATTAATTTATAAGTTATAAAATATAAATTATGGAATAATCTTCACGTCTCCTTTGAAGGAATGTGGTTTTTAGGGAAACCACAAGAGATGATAACCTCCACATATATGAAGAAAATTTTCTCTATATATGTTATAAATAACCTAAAAGATGGTTAATTGCCAGGAACTAGGAAGTGGCATTTAGGAAGGAAATAGGCTACTTCCCTATTAAGCCTCCTTGAATATATGCAAAAAATGGTTGGTAATTTACAAATTAGAAGATAAAATTACCCAGGTCAAGAATAAACTGTGTCCTTAACCAATGTTATTTGGTTCAGGTTATGTGCTTTGAAAGTAGTTTTCAATCTATTGAATACAAGAGAAACACCTGGTTTCCATTATGTGTTCAAACACTTTTGAAAATTATCTTTACTACAGTGTATTACTGCTGGCTTCTCCCAAAAGCTGAAAACGCTAAATTTTTAAAAATGTGTTTCAGGATCAATGCTTTGGTTTCTCTGTACCTCGTTTAGATTGAATAGTTATGAATTCATCTTTACCACTGGGTAGCCTCCTTCAGCTCAGAATTTAAAACTGCATCAAGATTTTTTTTTTTTTTTTTTTTTTTTTTTTTTTTTTTTTTTTGTGAAGACTGCACAGGTCTGGAGCTCTTGCCTTTTGTCTGTCCAAGCTTTCACTTCTTCAGAGTGACTTCTGGTTCTTTCTTGAGACTCATGCCTGGCATTCTCTCACAGAGGAGCCGGAGAAGAAGGTGCATAGTGCACAGCTGAGTCCTAGACCTAAAGGGATGTGAGCACTCTTAGTCTGAGCATTTCCCCAGACAGGAGAAGCTCGAGTGCCTCTCGACAAGGCACTTAAATATAACCACTTCAATGGCAGCTGAATATGCATTCAATCTTTTTTTAACTGGTGGCAACTTGTGTTCCTTCATCAAATAGCTTTTACTAAACTCTCCTTCTTCAAACAGGAAGTGTGTTTGTGGATAGCTGTTTTAAATCTAATGTGCAACCTGTATTTTGAAATGAAAAAGCAGATGCACTTTCCGTGAATAGAAGTCACTGAATAAAGTCTAAATCCTAAAGTGATGCATATTATTTTGGTATTTTTAAAATTTCTTTACTGAGCTACATCATCTTTATAGTTACCAGAGTGCTGGAAAAGCCAAACATTTGGACACATCTGTGAGCAAAAAGCAGGAAAAATATATGTACACCCAAAATTTGGACTTTACACTGTATAGAAATATATAAATACTTACAGTCTATGAAATTTCTCTAAAATAAATTCACAGAGTTGCAAATTCATGGAATTATTTGGGTTGGGAGGGACTTTAAAGAATGTCTAATTCCAAACTCCTGCCATGGTCAGGGACACCTTCCAATAGACCACATTGCCCGAAGCCCCATCCAGTCTGGCCTTGAGAACTTCCAGAGATGGACTATCCAGTGCTTCTCTGGGAAACCTGTGCCAGTGCCTCACCACCTCATAGCGAAGAGTGTCTAATCTAAACTTAAAGACAAACCTGCTCCCTATTGTCCTTTCACTGCCTGCCTTCCAAAAAGTCCCTCTCCAGCAATTTTGTAGGCTCCTTTGCAGTACTGGAAGACCAGTGGAAGGTATCTGTAGAGCCTTCTCCAGTCTGAACAACCCCAAGTCTTTCAGTCTATCTTTATAGGAGAGGTGTTCCCTTGTCCATCAATGCAATACTCCAGTTTTCCGCAGCCATCAAATTCTTCAAGCTCAATTTGCTCTTAGTGGAACCATGTTAGTGTCACACATGACTCCCCTATTTTCCACGCACCTTAGCAATTCTACTCCTGTGTGTGGCAAAGTCTGCAGGAGTTTCCCAGGCAGATTTCTGCCTTTCCTGGTTGCAAAGTTTGTGCAATGTTTCTGAACAACCTCCACCACTGCACAAACATGGGCCCTGCTTGCCTCTCAAACACAAAATCAGGTGTTTGAAGAGCATCTGTGTGCTGGTGGGAGTGGTGGGTAGTTTCCTTTACCATCTGTTCATCATCTTGATGTTTGGATCACTGACTTGATCAGATGGCATGCACTTTACCATTCCTGGGGTTATTCAGATCCACCCTTCCCAGGCAGAGAGCTCAGCTGCCAGCCTTGCCCTCAGCAAGTTGGAGTCATTATATATATATTTTGTTTTCTTTTCATAACTCAGCATTTTTAGGAGGCATCATCTCACAGTAGATGATGTCTCCTAAAAATATTAACATTAAAGGAAATCTCAGTGAGTAATTTTTATGCTAACACTCATAATTCATGGAATAAGAAGAGATAATATTAGACAGGCTATTTTATGTGCTTATTAAACTGTTATGGTCATCTAATCAGGCTGGCTCCCTTCTGCATTTTAAAGAAAAAAAGTGGAAATAAAACCACTTAGAAGTTTCTGCAGGAATAAAGGTTTTCAGAACAGAAGTCTAACTTCAGAGACACTACTCAGGCATATGTAAAGCTGTCTCTGCGTAGTATAAAGAAGCCTTAGGTTCATTAATCTTTCCATAAGTGACAGATTAAAAAAATTTTAAAAGCCTAAAATACTAAAAGATATATTAAAGGATTTTTAAAAGGCAGACTAATATATCATAGCAAGTCATAGTATATCAGTGTTAAAATGTGCAAATTGATCATGCCATGTTATTTCTTGCTAGCAGGTCCATTTTAAAATGCAAAAATTTTTCTCAGTACAGAATGTCACAGTACATCTCAGACACCTAATCTACATGGAGGCTCTACAAAACCCGAGATGAGCTCAGCTGGTCAGAGCACGGTGCTAGTAAAGCCAAGGCTGGGGATTCTATCCCCTTATGAGCTGTTCACTTAAGAGCTGGACTCAGTGATCCTTGTGGGTCCCTTCCAACTCAGAATATTCTGTGATCATTAGCAGTTCTGTCCTTTCTTTGTGTTTTAAATCTTGCTTCAGCAGAGAAACTGGTCTGACTATAAATGGAAACACATACTATATAATGATCTGTATAAAAGATAATGTAAGAAAGTGATACAAAGGTACCAAGTTGGCAAGTTTTGTTTGTTGCTCATGTTTGAACTAGTTATAACTTTTGTCTCACAGCTGTTGGGAGCTATTTTTATTTTTGTTAATGCTTCACATTAAATCCAGCTCCCCATTCAGAATGCAGAATGAAGAATCTACCTTTTGAAAAACTTCTCTCTTCATGTAATAAAAATTTTCACTATTTCATAATTACTCCCTATTCCTCACAAGTATGCCATTGCACAGCCACTAATCAGTATTTTCTTCATTTTCCTCACTGGGGGAAAAATTGAAGACTTCTGTGGCCCATGAGGTATCTACCCACAAAGGGAATGTTTCTACTTGAAGTCTTGAAATGTAACTTATGCTAAAAAATTTATCCTGCATATTCAGTATTTGGAATAAACTGTAAAACATGTTTTTCAGATATTAGGGCAATTGACCAAAGCAAATATTAATATGTTTTTCTCTAAATATTCAAAATATTATAAGGGAAATATTTTGGAAAATTGATAGCTTATTTTATGCATGGAGAGAAAAATCTTGAAATTCTTTTATAGCAATGATTCAGAATTTCATCAGACTATCTTTCAGTGACAGTGCTGAAGGTAAGGAAGGAAAAGGAAATGTCTTTTGCTGGCATCTGCTCTGCTATGAGTTTGCCAAAACCACAGATATAAGCCCTTGAATTTGTTTCCTTTTGAACAAAGAGCACAAAAGAGATTAAATTCATAGAAAAGAAGTTATTAATCACATTTTGACTTATTACTGTAGCAACCACTGATGTTTTAGCAGACAAAAGCCTGCCATCACAGTTTTCTAGTGTATTTTTCACTGTGACTAGGTGAATTAATCATGTAACTTGGAGAGATTCGCTTTGAAAAATAAAAAGTTTTGCTCGGTTTTTTGTACAAATTTCAGCTCAGGTTTTACATTCAAATTGTATTACTTGAGAATGTCCTCACAGGACAGTTTTGATTCGAATTTGCAATATTTTGATTACTTTCCTACATTGTCACTAAAATTGCTCTTGTCATTGTAATACATGATAGAGATAATTCATGCTTTGTAAACTGTATAAAAATTATAAAGATCCAACCATGACCCCCATGGCCAGAAGCAGGGCTTTCCTCTCTATTCAAAAGATTTCCCAGACTCGCCCAGATAAAATCATGGCCATTAACGAGTGAATGAGTCTTTCCTGGGTGATCAGCAACCATTTCCCAGGAATGTCCAGAACATTCACAGAACAACAAAGTTATAAAGACATCTGCCTTTTATTTAGTCCACCACACAAAATATCTTAATCTACAAAAGTACCAGCTCATATAAGGAATTTTTTTGTTACTTATTTCTAGCTTTTGATGATGAAAACAAGCTCTTCTGCTAATTTGACAACGTTTTGCTAGAAAGATTCTTTCATCAGTGTTTATCATGTCTCCTTAAACAAAAAGATGTCCCAGTGCCTAACATTTATTTTTGATGTTTATACAAAATAATAGTGAAATCAGTTTAAATGTTCTAAATAAATAACTATTTCAAGCAACCATTATATATTAGTTTATTAAGTACTAAAATTGCTGAAGTATTTGTTTGACTGCATATGACAGGCTCAGCTATTAAGCACCATACAAGAAGGCTGAACAGTACCAGTCATGGAAATCCTGCTCTTGACCTTTTCAGAGAAGTGAGGAGTGCATTGGTTTATAAACTTTCTGGAGTGAATGCTGTCTGACTTAATAGACTGCAATGGGAAAAACAAGCCTGAAAGCAGTATTGATAAGGAACCACACAGCAAACTTGAGGGAGGCAATTGCAGGGCCATGGCACGTGTCCAAGCCACAGGACTCAGCTGCTCTGCTGGCTGGGAACAAGATGATAGAGAAGATACCCTGCAGCTTTTCCTAAGGGAGGAGTCGGCCAACAAATGGCCCATGTGCAAGGGAGGGGAACCTGAGAAATGAACAGCACCCCACCAGAGAAAGCTCCTCCAGTGGACCTTCCTGAAGATTTTAAACTGACCATTTTTGCTGAAGTAGCTTGTTACTTTGTAAGAAGTGTTTTGTCTAAATAGATGTCTCACTTGAGATAGTGGACCATTACTGCAGGAGAGGAGAGGGACAGGAAAAGATGTTGCTGAGCAGTGTCCTGGGAATTCTCACCTCCCCTGCAGGAGAAAGCTGGAGTTATGGTCACTTAAGCGGGTAGAGCATCTGTGAAAAAAAGTGTGGGTGGTTCCAGGTTATGTGTGAGGTGTGAAAGGTGGCACAGATCAGAAAGTGCCAAGAAATACCACTTTGACCAGAGGTATTATCTCCTTTTAATAAATATATAGTCATAAATGGGAATTTATGTATCTAAGCAAATTTTACCTTAGCATTAAGTACTAATAGCAAAAAATGCTATTTGAAGTAGAAAATCTGAAACTAAATACTGGAAACTTCTTGAAGGCCTCAAGAACTGTAAAGATGAAAAGCACAAAATCAATAGATAAAATACATTTTTTATGCCTTACTTTTTTTAGATAGGATGAGAACGAGCCTGAATCAAAACAGGAACACATGACGCTGAAATCCAAGACACTACCATCTGAAACTGGATGTGTTTGATACTTTTGTCTTAAAATATTCTTTGGAATAATTAATAAAGCTGTCTTTCAAACGAAATTGTGCCCTAAAAACAATTTCTAAAGTAATTTTTATGCTATTGAGTTAGAAGACTGAGTCCCAAACAGGATAAAGAAATTTTTATTTTATCTAATGAGCATTTTTTATTTCTTTTTCTGGTCAAAAACACGCATTATCTCAGGATGAAGAATAAACATACCAAAATGTAAATGTTCAGGAATAAGGATACAAGTCTCAAAAATTCCAGGAATCATGCTGCTTCTCTGGCTGCCTTTCACTGGTAGCAGAGTATATTATCCTTTTTGCTGAGACAGGAGACCCGTTTGTAACTTCTTCTCATGAAGGAAGTTTTTAAACTATTTTATTATTTCAGCTCTCTGTGTGTGAAATTCTTTATTGAAAATGTCTAAAGAGATTAAAGCCCAGACTACTCACAAAAGTTTGTTTGATCTTTGGTGTTTTACTAATTTGTTTGCTTTGTTGCTATAGAATCACAGAATATTCTGATTTGGAAGGTTTGAGGTGACTTGACCTTTTTTCATTCCTCCAACAACTGAAATAAAGATATATAGAGATATATATGGATAAATTCCTGCAGAGAACAATGTTCAAAAATTTTCTGTTTGGTGGAGTGCTTCCATTTGCACCAACTGCTTGGTTTACAGCAGCTTCTCATTTGGTTAAAGGATTTAAGGGCTTGAAAAGGGTACCTATAGATAACAGAATTTTTTTTTTATTATAATTCCTAATATTTCACTGGGAACTGCAGAGGCTAGTAAGAAAAATTTCACAGGGGAATTGCATTGATACCTCAACAAATTATGTGGAAAATATGTGGTTTGATCATTTTATGGGAACTTATTAATCATGCTGGAATGTGCATGACATATCAAGTCTGAGAGAACAGGGTGTGTGATCCTGCTATCACAAAAACTCCATGCATATAAGCAAAGCACACATTCACATAAATTAATGCATTTCCTGACCAAACTGTACAGCTCAATGCTTTTTCTCTCTGCTTTTTTCTCAGTGAATATTGCATGTTCTGGAGAGATATCACTGGCTGATTGCTTGCTGGTTCATTTGCAGTGTTAATTATGTGAACAGCATCACTCTCTCCATGATGGATAGGGAGTTGGTGACAGCAAACCCTTTTCCAGAGATGGAACCAGCTCCCTGCAGAACTGATTTTCCCTTCTGTGGTGCATTCACTAAACTGAACCCATCTAATGGTTTCTGATAATTGCACTAAAAAGGTTTCAAAACAAAATGAAAGGAAAAAAAAGGCAAAAATCTAACGGGACTTTATCTGCTCTTTGTCATTGTTTTTTGTTTTTATGGTTTGTCTTGGAATCATAAAAATAACTCTGACATAAAAGCTTAATGCAGTCAACAGCAGCAACAACAAAAGAAACAAAATGCTCTCAGGCTAACAAAACAACTGATTTTTTCTTACCAGAACCAGGTTTAAGCTAGTGACAATACAAAACTAAGAATTTATCAGCATGATCAACTACCTTTGAACAGATGTCCAAAATGTTCTAACTGCAGTTAACTGTGCTGTAATAAGCAGCTGGTCTAGGCAATGCCTCTAAGGTCCCAGCCCAGCCTTATTTTCTGTGACCTCTAGAAACTAAAAAAGAGAAAATATTTAACAAAGTTCTGCACATTCTGTGTCAAAATAGTTTTATTTTAGTATGTTCTTAAGATGTACAGATATGGCGTGGTGAAGAAAAAGGCCACTGTGACATCTGCACCATCCCACATTGCTCTCTTGAAAAGAACAATCTCAGAAGCAGAGCCCAACATTTCTCACCCACCAGAGGCTCATTTCAGCTTCTCTCTTTCCTGTTCACTGTTTAGCCAGATATTTCTGGCACTGACAGGGGATCAAAAATACTTCCATTTTCAATGTCCATCAGCTGAGTGAAGACAGAGCAGGGCTCACCTTGGCTGAGTACAGACTCTGTGCATCAGAAATTTTAGCAAAGGGAACAGCCACTATAACCTATTTGTTTCTGGGTGTGGATTGCTAGAGCCATGCTTTACAAAAAATTAGATAGATGGCATGCTTTGTTCTAGTCATGACCTTGGCATCATTGTTCACTCAAATTAAGCAGGGATCAATCCTTGCCTTCAGTGTTTCATGCAAGCAATGACAAAAGGCTGCAGCAAACAAAGCCAGTAAAGTCACATTGTTAACTTGGGGTAGAATAAATGATAAGCAGTAGAGATCAGAGCAGATTGATAATTTTGTAGGCAATTTGGCAAAGAGGATTTTTATCAGAATAGTAAAAGAACAGATTTGTCCCTTCCAAGTAGCATCAGGTAGTAAGCCAAAACTTTTCAAATTTTAAATTAAAAACGACTGTGCTTCACTTCAGCCAAGCTATTTCAATGAGCTCTCTCCACATAATCAGTTCTACAGCTGAGATGTCAGAGGACCCTTGAAAGTGTAAATATGCAAGAGAATGATTTTCCTGTGGTCAAAGTTCAAACTTTGGTGAAACTGAAGGGAGCAAAAGTTTTCTTGAAGTGTCACCTGGCAGTCCTTAGTTTGCATGAGCTGGATGCCTGTTAGAGCATAATCTTGTCTTTTCATGGAATGCTGCAGGGTAGTCTTTAATCATTTTTCAAAAATCAGTGGTTAGAATTTTTTTTTCACATATTAGTAATACAGAAATGCCTGTCATGTATGTTCCTGCATAAAATATATTTAAAAGGTAAATGAATGGAGTAAACAGCATGATATTTATCTACTTACCCTGTATGAAAGGTTAATTCTACAATAAAGACAAGTTGAGACTGGGCCTCCAATATTGTCAAAGACAGATAGAGCTGTAAGTAAACTCATTTGGTGAGGCAAGCCACATCAAGTGCACAAAATCACTGCCTCTGGTACAAATGGTAGTTTTGCCATCTTGCAGGAGTGTGCATTTTTTTACCTCTCAGTATTACTTTTTTCATCACTGTAGAATTCCTTTTGCTTTTCCCACTGCACATTTTCCCAGACATTCAGTGCCAGTTTGCTTCAAATACAGCTTTATTTCTCCTGTGGATACTTAGTAGCTCTTTGAGAGCATTTATGACATTAGCAGCAAACTCATTGATACAGCTGATTTATTACCCCTGTGCACTCTCTTTCCCCTTAAAATTGCTCCAGTTTCTGGTCTATTTACAATTAAAAAGGGATGTTTGCCATCATTTTTTGAATGAACATCAAAAAATGAACATCAAAAATGAACAACAAAATGTTGCTTTTAGTCCTCAAAATGAGAGTAAATTAGTAAAAAATGCCCAAACAAACAACTATTTCTAAGTTATAGTATAGTTCCAAAGCTAAAAACTGAAACAGGAGTCATGTCCTTACAGAAAATTATAAAAGGCAAGAAATTATTTTGTTGTTTCAGATTATCTGAAATGGAAAAAATTCAGCCAAAACTGGCTTTATCAGTGAACAATCTGTTATCACAGCCAGGTTAAAGAAACAGGATTTACAGACAATTGTTTTAACAAAAAGAAAAATGGATTGTGGCTAATTAACACTATGATTTTTAGATGTTCCACATGTGAATGAACTTTTGATTGTCTTCTTTGTCTCTGAAATCAATACAAATGCCTTAGTAGTGGATAATATATTCCTTTATTTATCTCAGCAGCAGTTCCTCCATGTTGCCTGAAATAATACCTCATGATTCCTTGGTGAGCAGTAGCAGAAACTTTTCCAGGCCATTTAGAAAATTGGAGGGATCATGAGATCTTTCTTTCTACTGAGTAAATAACAGCACAACATCTCCAACAGAAGAGTTGATCATGTCTAAATAATAGTAACATTTGATTACAGTGCTCACAATTCAGAGATAGTAGATATGTCCCTAGGACCTCTAAAGTGGATATATCTTGCCATGCTTTTCTCAAGCCTGTAATATTTTTTAAAGGACACTCTTCAATGCCTAGATTTTACTCTCAGCAAAGCAGTTACCCAACACTTATTTAACTTGTAGCAATTTTGATTTCTACCTAGATTTCTGTTTGTTTCCTTCCAGGCATTGAAACTATATGGTTTCTTAAAGAAAGAAATACATGAAAAATGTTGATAAAACCCTTAAAATGTTCCTACCCTGCCTTAAGTTGAATCTTGCTCCTGCTTTGCCAATAATTTTACAAATCTCTTAACTTTTCTGAAAGAATAAAATAGCCTTCTGAAAAGTCTAAAATTAAAGTGTATGGTAATAAAGTGATACATTTTTTAAGTTGATGAGCTACAAGGATGTTTCCAACCTTTTTTTTTCTTCTTCTTCTTTCTTAGCATCAGATTGATAGGCCACTGTCTTTGTAAAGTCTTCATTCTCCTCTGTCCAAAGATGTATTTCAGAAGGCTCAGAGAGGAATAGAGACCACAGCTTTGATACTTACAAAACCTGGGACACAAAAGGCATGGTCTTGTGGTCCACAAAAGGGAGCCCTGAGAATTAGGCAGAGCATATCTGATTACTCCAGAGTAGCAATTTATGTTTAAGGCAATAATAATACCATTTAGCCTTTATCTAAATTTGGGTGGTTTTTTTTTTTTTTTTTGTCCTTTTTGAATTCTTTTTTTTTTCTTTTTTTTTTTTTTCTTTTTTTTTTTTTTGGCAGTAGAAGAAGTGGGTATGTTGTACAGTGAGTGTAGCAATCTGTCTACAGAAGTTCTGTCAGTCCATGCTGGACTGAGAAAAAGTGAGGTATGGTGTGCACTTAATTAGTGAAAAAAATAAATTGACAGCTTGCTCAGAATCCCAAGTGCTAAGAATTCTTCATTCTGAGAAAAAAATACATTGTGCCACTTGCAAAGGCAAGTAATTTGTGTACTAACTTTGTTCTTTATAATTTGGATGTGCACCAGAGATTTTAGACACCTTTAAACAAATTCTTATCTGAGTTACTCCTGACTTTAATGTTCACCCAAGTCACCAGTTACATGCATAGCACAATTCAACCACAGGCAGCATTTCCCAGGTGCTTCTTTTTTTGCTAGTCTATTTCTGGTGGAGAGGAAGCAGGGTTTTGAATGAGATTGGATTGCAACTCTTGCTCTGAATTATGTTTAGTTTTTTCTCTCAATTCCCAGCTTTGTTGTGAACAATCCTGTACTGAAGGCTTTTAAGTCATAGATAGTGGTCTGAATGCAACTGAAATTCACCAGTAGCTGGGGAACCCAATGTCTTTTCCCACAAACTGACTTGTAAAACATTGATTTAATTAGAAATAGGTATAGTGGCATTTTAGGCATAGATTTATTTGTGCTATGTAGGCCAGCTCTAGTGTTGTGAGCAAAGAACTGCAAAATACTGGATTGACCTGTGGCAGAAAAGTTGATTTCAGACAGAAATATTTGAAATAATACAACTTAATAATACATCAATTTTTGGGACCCCAATATAAGAAAGACCCAAACTCAAGGGAACTCAACAAGCCCAGGAGAGCTGAGAGCTGGAGTATTTTTTTCTGTGATGAGAGGATGAAGGAGTTGGGCTCATTCATCCTCAAGAAAAGTGATTTCAGGGGATTTAGGAGCCCTCCAATACTGAGAGGATGAAGCCAGCCACCCTGCAGTGGAGCAAGGGTCAACAAGAGGCAGTGGGCACAAACTCACTGAATTGATTTTCAGAATACACTAAGTTAAACTGAGAAGCAATTTCTGCCTCACGGAGATGGTCAACCAAAGAGATTGTGCAGTCTCCAGAGATATCAGTACCATAAAACCACAGAGCAACTTGGTCTGATCCCAGCTGAAGGTGATATTAGAGACCTCCTGAGGTCCCTTCCACCCCTGATTATTCCAGAATTCTATAATCCTCTAGCCAGTGAATAAGCACCTAATCACTCTCACCATTTCTCTTTATTAAGTGAACAGATTTCATGTGCACTAAAACACATACCACATGCTCAGGTATGTGAATACAGTTTTCAGAAAGGTCTGTAAGGGTAAGCCCTTCTCAAATCTTCCTATGTGCATTTCTAGGTACCTCACTTTCCTAAAAATAACCCTCAGAGATTAGACCTCAGTATCTGGAAGTCACATGATGCTTAGGAAGTTAACTGACGTGTGATTTGGTGTTTCTATTTTCCACTGGCCTCTGGAGTGTTAGGTAATGTAACAGAATGATGAGGGACCAACGTCATTGCTGTACCAGAGCTCTGCGGAAATGTTTGGACATGTGTGGTTTTTTTCTTCACTTCAACTCTTCACCAGTGACACTCCAGAAGCAATTTGCTGTCAAGTCTGTCAGTGGTGGTACTTCCTGTCCAGGTGACACCACTGGCACATGTCTTCACTGTAAGTGCCTGATAAAACAATTCTTCTGGTGCAAGCACACACATTCCTCTACTGACAACAGAGGTGGAGAGGAAAGTGGATCTCATCACTTCCTAAGGGAGGTCCTGTGCACTTAAATGCAGGTAAAAGTGCTCTTGAGAAGACTTCTTAAGGCACTGTTCCTTCACTGGCTGCACTAAATTGCCTTCACCAATATTGTTTTACTGAGGAACTAATATTTGGGCATTGGCTGCACGTCTACATGAGGCAGAGTATATGTGAGCTATAGCTCTCAGGAAATTCAGATGGCAGCTGACAAAAACTGCTATTCATAGTAGCAGAGGTCTTTTCCATTATTTTTTTTGGTTGAGGCAGCAAGTATTTAAACCAGGAGTACTCTCCTCTGTGTGTTCATCAAATCTAACCTGCACTTCCGAGAAGTCCTAGCAGGCAATTGTTAAGGCTCTGATCATTAACTTTTCACCAGAGGGACACTGAGAAAAGAGTCTGTACTGATCACTGTACTTAGTGGAGAAATGAAAAAAACCTAATAAAGTTATTTGTCTGCACCGGGAGGGTGGCATAATCCAGCTGTCAAAACTGGGATTTGATTCTTAGAGAAAATCTGTCATGTCACTTTACACAGACTTTTATTCTTCTGTTTCACTTAAAGATCTCTGTAAAAGGACACCTCACCTTTTAATTATTTACTTTAAAATCTCCTTGATTCACATTTAATGGAAACACATAGCTCTTAAAAAATAAATGAACTGGTATCACAGATTATAATGAGGCCATCTCCATGGTAATTAATTTCAGAGAGTGGCATTCACCTGGCATATACTATAATTACACTTTAATATTGAGGCTGATCTGAGCAACTAACTGAAATGAATTAATAAAATATCTTTTATTAAAGCTAATCAGGCTATGATTGTTATAGTAATTATAATGGTGATTATTATTAAATGGATCTCAAATTCTTTTAAAACAGCATCTTTTTCTGGGAGCAAATACTCAGTTCATTTTCACATTAAATATTCTTAAGACCATACTGATGTCAGAGTGGTTTGTTTTTCATATGAGAAAATCAACCAAAGAAGATAATCTCTAGGTGACTGTTATGTGTAGTTTTATAGCCTGGTTGTATATTAATACATAGCAATGGTATATAAAGCAGTAACCATAATTATGCTTGTTTTTCAAATAGCAGATTTATGATATTTCATCTCCACATTGACAACATAAGCCTAGGACGTTTTTCTTTGCTGTTTCATTTTCTAAAATCAACGCTAAGCATCCCTTTAGACAAAAATATCCTTTGTTTCATTGATTTTATTTTTTTTTTTCAAAGCAGGTGTAATGGACTTTACCTGTTCATCAGGACCTTATCCTCCACTGATTGCACGCAGTTTGTGTTGATATGTTTGAATTCACAAAGCTGGTCATAGGCCTAATTTCTGTCTCCAAATTCTTTACCCTTTCAGCAATTCTGTATTACTCCTTATTGTTACTCACTGAAAAAAAAACTGGCCAGCCATGTAGTTCTTGCCTTGCTCTCAGTCTAGCTAAGTCATTATTTCCCAACACACACACACACACACACACACACACACACACACACACACACACACACACACACACACACACACACACACACACTCTCACTCTCTGTAAATTATATAATTATGCACTCTATATGCACAAATATAAAATCATAACAAATATAAAACTGGTGTATATAATTGCATTTGGACAATTATTTAGAAGAATGTGTACATATGCACAGAATAAACTGAGAATGACATGGGTATATTTGACAATGCTAAGACATTTATTTATTAAATGTAAACTAAAGATGTAAATTTATAAAAAGAAATTTTCTTTGCAATTAAAATGTAAATCAGAAAAGATTGTGATTTAGACAATTTGGGAAATTAGAGCAGTGTTTCAAGCATGTTTGCTCAGGGTTTTCTTCAGATGCCTCTTTCCTAAAACATGACTGCATGCACTGACAAGAATAGTTTATGCCAATGGAAAACTGTGCAAGTGGTGCTTTGTTAAATCAGATTTTAGAATCTGTAATGTGTGTTTCACTCACTACTCTTCCTGAGAAACCGAAAAATTAAATTACTACTGGTATGGTTCATCATTTCCAAACAAGAGATACACAAAGATGTGCTAAAACAAACCAAGACCTGGGTTATGACTTCTTTATGACCATTATGATTTCCCCAAATCAGCTATGAAGTCCATTACAGTAATTCCTTGAGACTTTTGTTTATAATACGTCTCTGGATCTTTCCAGAAGAAAGCTTAAACTAACCATATTTTTTTGTGTTTAGGCAAACAGGGTCTATTACTGCTTCAGTGTTGCATTTACTTTATACTGATTTTGCAGAGGAATACTTTTAGCCCGAAAGAAGCAATATTAGATGTAATGTCATTTCCAATCTCTCTGGAGATATGTATATGCTTTGGAAAAACTAGTTTTTGAAATTCTGGATACTCTGACAGCCCACAAAGCAAAAATTAACAAGATGAGGCTGGAACTGATTATATTCCAGACATTTGATAAAAGAAATGGAAATTGTAGATAATTCCTACACAGCTACAGTATGGGTAATTTTGATAATCTTTTTATTTTTTTTCTACAGCAGTGCTATTTTTCTCATAATATAGTAATAACTGGAAAACACAGTCTCTCTGTAATTGCTTTCATACATTTTCATTGCTTTTATTACAGAAACAGCACTTCTGTAATAAAGTAAAACCAACTGCGAGCTGCCACATATTGTAAATATTCTACTGCTATCTTGCTATACTATTTATGGTGCCTTATTCCTTTCTGTTTTTTATCTAGATCTGTATGATGAAATCTCTGTTAAAGTGAAATGGGTGATTGCTTGAAAAGAACATATGAAGCAGGACATTTTGTGCCATACTAAAAGACAGTTTACCAGCTGTTCACTGTCAGAGAAAAAGGACATTTCCAGTAAGTACCAGGGAGGTCTGTCTTGGTGTGGTATTATTGAATGGTTCTGTTAATGGCTTTGACCTCTCATTAGGACTGATTTGTAAAATTTATGGATGGCGTCCTGCCTCACAAATACTGAACGACACGATGAAAATTCAAAATGTCTGGGCTAAATTAGACAGATGGTTTGATGTCAACAACAATAAAGTAGTGCAGGCAATGGCAAACTGCTGCATGTTAGAGCGGAGAAATTGAATGCATAAAGGCAAAACTGGAACTCATTGTCTCGGCAGGATCACTCCACTAAAGGGTCTGGGAATAATCACCACAAACTGAGTAAGAGTCAGAAATACAATGCTTCTGTAAAAGGCAAAAAAAAACCAAAACCAAAACCAAACCCCAAAAACAAACTTCAAAAAAAGTAATATTTCAGACCAGGATATATTAACATCAACATAAACTGTGTGAAGGAGTAATTTCCATTCAGATGTACCTGCCAGCAGAGAGATTTTGGGTAGAGTACTATGTCCACCTCTGAGCACTCTACTTTGCAGACAGCAAAGCTGGACAAGGAAAATAACAAGAGAGAAATCAGGTTGGACTGCCATCCAAAGAATGGAACCTAGGAAAGAATAAAAAGAAGGCAGTTTGGTTTGGAAAAGATAAAGCTAATGGAGGATAAAAAGGAGAAGGCGTTGTTGCACTGTCCTCAATATACAGCAAATGTGAAACAAGAAATAGTTGCTGTAATTCACTTCAGTCAGAATGTGCAGATTAGATAAGGGGGAAATCTTAACTGGAAGATGAGTTAGACATTACAGCAGGCAAGCAAAAGATGTAGGAATGAGGAATATTTTTAAAACATGGATTTATGTTGTATGATGTAGGCTCAAGCAATCCCTTTGGCCTCAAAGTAAGTGATTTCATGATGTCTCCTCTGACTGTGCCTTGCCTCTCTGAAGAAAATTCAGTGTTACCAGAGGAAACAAGAGTAATTTTGACTTCACTGTGCTGCTGGAAAATAGAAAAAAACAAAACACCTAAACAAGCAAATTGTCCTTTGGGTCGTGAATGTTTAGATAAGGAGATTGCAAGTAGCATTACAACAAGAAGAATAAAGTCACCTCTTTGTACAAATGTGATGATTCCTCATTTAAATGAAATAATAAGATAACCCAATAAGATGGGTATATCTTTCTCGTACCAACTAAATTAAAAATTCTAATGAAAATCCAAATAAATAGTTCCTGGATTGGTGAGACAGAAGTTGTGGTTAAATAGTTCAACCATTTTTCTCGTTATAAAGGGAATTAAAAACAGCCTGATTACACAGTACACATACTGCCATGGAAAAATATATGGGTGTGAAATATGCCTTGCTTCCAAAAGATATTTTTCTCCCATCTGTGTAGCATGCTCAGGGGACAATCAGAGCAGAAGGCAAACTTCTGGTGCTCTGAATTACCCCCATGAGGGTCCTCTCTCTGGAGACAGAGCCCAGAGAGAGATTGCTTTGCTGGGGTACACGGGCTACCATCTTGAATGCCTCCATAAGTCAGCAGCTGACAGCTGAAAGCAAGAGACAGAATCTCAAACAATGACAGTGATTAAGCCTGGGGAGTTTTTGTAAGGGAAATGGCACATCATCTGCTATTTTAAAATCAAAGCTGGATGTCTCTCTGAAAGGTTTGCATTAGTCAAATAGAAGGCATGATTCAATAAAAGGAAAGTTACCGGTCTCACTAAAGGAAGGAGTGTCTGAAATGAAAGGGGTCATGATTCAAGAGGGTGATCTAATAGGATTAAATAGGACAAAGGCATTGTTTTAAATGAGCAGTAAAAATATGTAATATTGTGTCTAACACAAAAATAAGGTTATTTCAGACGGTTCTTTGATTTACTTTTTTGTTTGTTTCTGGGTCTAAAGGAGAAAAATACATCTTTGTTGACAAGGTAAATTATTTGTAGTTTTAAATAGAACTATACTGCTGTCAAAAGCATTGATGAGACCTGATGAGAACAGTCCATGCCATTTTGCCTCCTTGGCCTCTCTTTGTTCCTTTATTGAATTGTCTTGATTTGCATTTTCCTTATTTCTATTCTTATACTTACTAAAGAACTAAAACTTTGCAAGAGATTCAGTATCGTAACAGTATGTTCCTGACAGACCAAAATTAGGCTTTTAAAATTCTTAGAAAGAGAAAAAAAAAAAAGGAGAGCACTATTATCTCTAGGTTATACCCTGCCTCCCTTTCTGGTAAATAATTTCTGCCCTGCCTGAGGGTTGGAAGGATGACACTGCAGAAGGGGCTTCTCAACATGGAATTTTTTTAGAAGCTGTTGTTAATCTGTCTGTCCTTCCTTATTAAGCAAAATTTCACACTAAGTCACATAAACACGGGGTGCACATGCAGATATCTTGGATCATAGCATTAAGCTGCATTAAGATATTTGTTGTAGTCTTGCACTTAAATGCTTGCTGTCTGCTACAAGACAAAACTGCTGCAATCAGAGGGTGGGTTTAGATTAGATATCAGGAGGAACCTTTTAACTGTGAGGGTGCTGAGGCACCAGAACAGGTTGTTCAGAAAAGCTATGGATGACCCAGCCCTGGAAATGCTCTGTGCCAGTCTGGATGGGGCTTTGAGCAACCTGGCCTAGTGGAAGGTGTCCCTTATGATCTTAAAGGTCCCTTCCAAACCAAACCATTCTGTGAGTTCATGAATCCCACAGAGTGTATTTTGTGGTGTAAAAGAGCTTTGTATAATTCTGGGTGATGGAGTTGAACAGAGCCTTCTTTTCTTAAATTGGACTGACAGTACTTGTGAGAGGAATGTGCTGAAGACAGGGCTAGAAATACTCATGATGTGAAAAGATAAGGAAATGGGGGAAAACTGAATAATCAGTTGTCAGCAAAATTCATGTTCTATAAATTTTTTTTCTCCTTTATGTAAGAGGAAAAAGAATATAAATACACATAAATGTAATGGAAATATAGCCAAAATTTAATTTCACTTGATTTTTTGGGAAAATATTCAGAACATGCCTTAGTGTTGGATGATAAGAGATATACATTCTTTAGTGACCCTAAATTGTTCTACATTATAATTAAAGTAATGAAGGTGCTCCAACTATATCAGGCTTCTTTTCAATCTGCATAAATACATACACAGAAACCCAAGATCTGGCAGAAAAGGGTGGGTAGACCGATGAAGGATTACACTCTAGCCAGATCCACCTGTGATACTGCAGAACTGCAGATTTTGAACCCTATGGGTCGGAATGGGCAGTGGCAGTCCCTAAGAGGAAGGAAGGTGGTATAATAGAGACTATACTTTAGAGAATCACTGATTATGCTGAGTTGGAAGGGACACAGCAGGATTGAGTCCAGCTCCTGGCCCTACACAGGACACGTGTCTGCACAGACACCTCAAGGGTCACACCATGTGCCCAAGAGCATTGTCCAAACACTTCCTGAACTCTGTCTGGCTGGTGCTCCAACCACTGCCCTGGGGAGCGGTTCCAGTGCCCAACCACCCTTCTGGGTGAAGAGCAGACCTTAAATGGAAAGAAAAAGTGAAAAGGCAGAAAAAGGGAGGGATGGGAATGTCAAGTTCTGTTCCAATGACTGAGCATTAAAAGGGAGGAGTTTTTTAGGGTTCAGAATAAGCTGTATATTCTGAAAGGATATCATGGCATTTGCACTTTTAAAAGTTTTTTTGCAGTTTTCAAAGTTTATATCATTCATTCAAGTTGGAAGAGCTTTGGGTTTAGCTCATGCTGCCATAAATTGAGAACAAGGCCGTCAAAGTTAATAAAAATGCACATCCATAAAACATCCTGTGTTTGAGACATTTCAGTTAAAATCAAAATATCAAATCATCTTCATTTCAACGGAGATAAGATTAGAGAAGAAAAGTATCAAAATATATCATCAGTGCTTTCTGCTGCTGCAGCCAAAACCTCTGATTAAACAAACACCAGATGAAATTTTATACTCTGGAAGTATTACTTTTCCCTGCCAAAGGTGTTTTATTAATAGATTTTGTATTCTTTTCTGTCAAATAAAGTCATTCTAATAAAAATCATCCTGAAAATTATGAATTCATTACAGTCCTATTTTCTAATATTAATTTTAAGTAGATTTTTTATTTTACTGAAGAATATTCCATCAAGAATCTTCAGTAAGATATAATATTCACTTGTTTTCTCCATCTGAGAAGCCAGAATATCTTTTTCTTTTCTCTGGTGAAAGGTCAGAGTATTTATACCTAGTGTGGAGGTAGAAGAATAACTCCCAGTATCCTTTGTCACTGCATCTGCTCTTCATGGGAGCTGAATGAGTTGGTGGATAATAACAAAAGAAAGGAGAGTGACCAGAAGTGGACTGGCTTTCAGTGTGGCTAACTTCCACTTCCAGAAGGAAGTCTGGTAGAGAGTGGCTGTTAGATATTAGGCCAGATGTTTATGCTTCTGACACAGGTCTGAGAGCCTAAAGTAGCTGAAAAATTAGTGTACCTGTGACAATTTTTAGTGCCCTTTCAATTCAACACAATTGGTGTAATTTTTGCAGGTGAGAGCCAGTCCTTTTGAATGTCCATCTGACTTTAGTATTCATAGGAAACCAGGTTTATGAGGTTTTATTTTCTAATACCTTTGGTTTTTTTATCTCATTCTAGTGAGCTATAGAAGTTAGAGAACTAGTTTTGCTAGCAGATTGTTAATAATATAATCCTGAGAGTTTCATGTGCTAAGGTCACGAGAATTACGTGCAAGTCATACACAAAAATCTATGTTGAAGTAAGGAACAAAAATTGAGTTTTTCAGAGTAAGTATGAGTTTGTTAATGGATGAAATCCCAATGTAATTTCAATGGTTGCTATTTGAAAATAGGAAAAAAGCTTTGGCTGAGGAACTGTGTCCTTTATATGCATGTAATTCTAATGAAATAACTGTGTACATCTCTTAAACTTTCAGCATGTAGCGAAGTCACCCACTTGAATATTTAGCTACCATTTTGTACCAAAGCTGAAGCCAATTTAAAGGCTAGTGCTGTCAAGACATCAGACAGGATAATGAGTACTTCAAAATGTCAGCACAAACAAAGTTAAATGTAAAGATAATCAAGAAATGTCATGTCTTCAAAATGAACAGAACCAAAGCTTTGACGCAGTGCATAGAGGATAAGAGAATTTTCTTTTAAAGGACTAAATATTTCTGCTGATTCAATAAAAGACTACTGAATTTTTTTAAAGTGGTTATGCAAGATAAATAAAAAGGACTGAATGAGAAAAACAATAGGCTGATAATAAAGAAAGAAAAAAAAAATCCCCATAAGAAACATAGGATAATACAAAGAGAAACTGAGCTGAAAAAAAGTTTAAATG
Organism: Serinus canaria; assembly: GCF_022539315.1. Classification (NCBI taxonomy): domain Eukaryota; kingdom Metazoa; phylum Chordata; class Aves; order Passeriformes; family Fringillidae; genus Serinus; species Serinus canaria. The sequence goes on along the minus strand of NC_066313.1, from coordinate 50,157,383 downwards.
CCTCCATTTTTTTTTTTTAATTCATCAGCAGAACTTGTTAAATGATTTTTTGGATAATTCTGAAAAAAAATCTGATATGAAAAAGGAGGATGGATCTAAAATGTAAAAATTGTATAAATATTATAATTGGCATAACAGCAAAACAAAGGAGGCAGGAGAGAATTTTAGGTTAAATTGTTCTCAGGATGGCAATAATATTTCAGGTCTGTGTTTCTAGGAGTTTCTGTATTTACATATTTAACTAGTTAGAACGGGAAAATAGTAAGCTGCATTTTAGGATTTGCATTGCCTAATAAAGCAGCTGGTTCCTTAGATAAGGGTTAGCAGAAGATTACATTTTACATTAGCTCCTCTACAACAAAAAGAAAAATATATCCAATGTCGAAACTCTACATTGAAATATATAAACTATTTCAAAACAAAGCAATGTTGAAAAAGAAGAAAGACAAAAGAAATATTAAGATTTGTGCATTGGTGTATAAACAGTCTGGAAAATTAGATTAATATGATAACATTGGTAGGCGAATTCTATCAGACAATGACCCACATTTATGTTTTCAGTAAATTTAACAATGATGTCTTTGGTTATGTCTGCTGTGAAGTTTTCAACTGCAAAAGTTTTAGGAAAAATGTACTGAAAGCTCAATGTTGATCTTGAAGATCACAACAAAATCTAGGCCAAATGGCTGGAAATAAAACTGTGGTAGGTTCAAACTGGAAATAACATCTTCATGAGTCATTAGACACTGGAAACATTCATTGAGAGTTGCAGTACATTAGCACAAGAAATTATTAGATTAGCATGGTCTAGGCATTTTAAAGTATTAGTTTTCATTTGCTCCCTGCATTCACTTGGAGAAAAGTTTGTCTTTTATGATAGAAAATCAGTTTAAACTATTATATATTGTGCCTTCTGGCTTTAAAATCTATGATCCAGACCACAATAATTTGCAAAATGATTCTTCATATGAAATCAGTGGATTTTAAAATTATTCTTAGTATGGACCAGATATCATAAGGCAGAAAATGTCATGCATTTTTATCCACAGAGAATCCTTATGCAGTGTATTTAATAAATGGTACTTTTTTGTAATAAGAATTTGGAAACAACAACGAAATCACCAGCATTCAATCAGCCACTCCACACTGCTGACTTTTGAATATCACCGTGTTAGATTACAGAATAAATAAATTTTCCTGAAATTAAGTATACCGTGTATTTCCCATACTGTGAGAAACCCTACATGACAAGGTTATCCATAAGCAAGCAATGAATTATGAAATTTTTTTTGTTCTTGGTAATTTTTTCTGAATTATTCTGCGCTAAAATTAACACCAGCATTTTTGAAAAATTTTGTCAGGTCTTGAAAGAAATTAACTTTCATAGGTGACTATTCATGCAGGTTCTCACAATTATATTTGTCTCTAAGAATTAATGGGCATACAAATTTTATGTCAATTTTGTTCAGGTAGCTATGCTGCAAAGATACATTTAAAACAGCACAGTCCTGGACACTGAATGTGCCCCATGTATATAAATAGAATTTAGAGCTGCATTGCTGGTTTGTTTCATTGATGCTTGTCTTAGCAAGGTCAGGGGATCCCCCCATGGATGTCTGCTCCAAGCTTTGAGGATGGGATCCACAAAAACCTTGTTCAACATACTGGCAATCCCCACCCTCAGCAAGATGAGTCACTGTGATGCATGGCCTCAAAAACTGGCATTTTCAAGGACAGGAATCCCTGACTGTGAGCTGCAGGGAGTCACTTTGCTGGGGTGAAAAATCCATGGTTTTTTCCCTGCTGGAAATACAGAATAATAGAATGGTTTGGGTTGAAGGGGACCTTAAAGATCATTTAGTTCCAAGCCCCTTGCCATGGACAGGGACACCTTGCACTAGGTCAGGTTACTCAAAGTCCCATCCAGCCTGGCTTTGAACACTTCCAGGGATGGGGCATCCACAACTTCTCTGGGCTACCTGTGCCAGTGCCTCACCACCCTAACAGTAAAGAATTTCTTCCTAATATCTATCTAATCCTTCTCTCTGTTAGTTTAAAGCCATTCCCCCTTGTATTATCAATACATACCTTTGTAACAAGCCCCTCTCTATGTCTCTTGTAGTCCCTTTACACACTGGAGAGATTCTATAAGGTCTCCCTGGAGCCTTTTCTTTGCCACACCTCTCAGTCTGTTTCATTAGGAGAGATGTTCCACCCCTCTGATCGTATCTATGACCTCCTCTGAGGTAATGACCTGCTCCAACAGGTCCATGTCCTTCTTCCATTGTTTCCAGAGCTGGACACGGTACTTTAAATTGGAGTAGAGGTGAAGAATCACCTCCTTTGACCTGCTGGTCCTGCTTTTCTTCAATGCAGCCAAAGCCCATTATTTCAAATTACAAGTGGAAAAGGAGAAAAGGGTGTCAAGTGTCTGCTCACACTTGAAGTGATGATCTTCTCCCAAAAGATGGGTTCAAACATTTCCCAAGAGAGGATCACTCTGATTCTTGGCTCACTACACCCCAGGCACCACTCTGCTGGACATCACTCTGCTGAGCTGAGGGAAAATCATCATTATTTGGATGGTGGGAACAGCAATCCTATGAGAAATTATGTCAAAATATATAGTGCAGAGAAACTTGAGCACATTTTATTATGGGTTTGTGGCATTTCTGACTGTCATTATTTGTCCATATATAGAGATGGAAAAAGACTGTGTGAACTGAATTTATCAACAACTGACTTGGAAAACTGATTGAAAATATTTCACACTTTTAAATCCTTTGAGGTGTAAAGATGTTTTACTTTCCTTTTTGCTACATTTCACTACGACTCTTATTTATATAGCTTGCCAGTACCCTAGTGATCTAACTTGCATTTTGGTTAAAATGACCCTTTACCCAGAGATAAGCTGGTCATGTATACAAGCAGGTAATGTGTGGATTACACTGTATTTGTAAACATATTTATACTGTAACTTGTGCTTTTGGACATCTCTGCTTTGGTGTAGTCCTGCAATTGATTGAATTATATCATATGCAGCTGTGGCTATTGAAAAATAAAATAATTGCTTTTCTTGTAGAGAAGAAAGAACTGGAAATGTTGTGAGAAAGATGCTCTTTAATATAAATATTAAATTATATTTTTGTTTCCAAGGTAGAAAATCATGCAAGTATATAATCAAAACCCAATAATGAGCGTACAATTTGCGTGTTAAACAGATTAAGTCTCTGAAGTCTCCAAATCATATATTTTGATAAGGGGTTTAAGTGGTGCTTTATTTCACCACTTAAACCCATTAAATTATTAATTACTAGTTAAAAGTAATTATGAACAATGTTTTCCTTAGAAAGTGTAAGTTTCTATGACTATTTTTGTGTATGTCTGTCTTTTGCATATGTGTGCTTGATTTTAATTGATTTTCATTACAGAACACTGGATCTCCATTGTATTTTATCGACTTTCCTTGATCCTTTTTGTTTCTGTTTTGGGGTATTATGACATGAGATGACTCCATGTCTACAGTACTTGCAGTATAGCAAGCAACATCAAATTTTGTAGCCTGTTATTTAGAAGACTAAAATATTCTAGCTATACTAGAAATCTGTATTTAGTGTAAGGTAGGAGATAAATGGGATGAAATAAATCAGGGTGCAAGTCCCTTACAAGGAGAACAATCTGGATATAACCTCAGAAATTATAATTTCACCAAACGTTTCTCATGGAATAATGCTCCCAAACCATCTGATGTCAGCAAAGTTATTGTCTGTTTCAGATCTGAGTATGTCCAAAAGATAGTCCAGAACTTCAGTGAGCATGGGTGTTCATGGAAGGCAGTTAATGGGAATATGCTTATTACTGGCAAAGGGAAACATCTATGATAATAATAGCTCACTGGTATGATTAAATTTTCTTAGGAAATCTGAGGAAAGAGCAGTTTGGAGTTGCAGATATATATCACTGTTCAGAGATTTCACTGAAATTGCCAAAACTTAATGAAATGTGAATTTCATTTCATTTCAATGAAATGTGAAATTTAAGAACAAATTGAAAGTATCCAAAAAAATGGTGGAATCATAACTATTTTTTTTTATTAATGGTGAATTTGTAACTGGACAATCAATTTTATGGTTGATATAATCACAGAGGCTTCTCTGGTACTGGAATTTTTTTAATTTTTGGGGGTTTTTTGGAAGGGCTGAAGTAACAGTGCTGAGCTGAAAAACTTTAAAAACATGAATGAATAATACAGAAGATGGTTGTTCAAAAAGTGCAAGGCTCAGCACTGTCCCTCAGTGAAGACAAACAATTTGGTTACTTCTTTTGCCCTGAGGACCATGAGGGTGATGAAAGTAGAAACCTGCTTTCCATCATTCAAGACTTGTTCTTTTGCTTCAAATGTACTGTGCTTACATAAACTGAGCAACCTACTAGAAATATTACTTATAGGAACTGGACATCTGTGAAGAGAAAAAAAGTGCAAGTCTTTTCAACAGTTTCTCTCTTTTGCAGGTTGGAAGAAAAGTGGTGTTTCAAAAATTGGCTGTCATAAATGCAGTCCTGTGTGTCCCTCTCTGTCACACATCTTTCTGTATCCCCCATAGGACATGGCTTTTGGAGAAAATTAACAATTTTTGAGGCATGTGCAGTCAGTCCTGATTTTTGTGCTGTTCATGAACATGCCTGCATTTGTGCCTAGTAAATCAGACCTGCAGCTCTTCCCTGTGTGCACCATAATTGCATGTGGTAGTGGCTTGAGGAAAGCTGCTGCTCCTCCCGTCACAGGAGCTCCTTAAACGGCAAGATTTTGAGAATGTCAGCGTGGTCTGCTTTCTGAGCAGGAATTGCATACCAAGCAGAAAGCAGGGAGAGGAAAAGAAAGAAACGATCTGTATTCACCAGTCCTAGGTCTCAGCAGGAGACGGAGGATCCTTGTTAGTTAATGGAGCAATTAGGAAAGACACGCCCCGCAGAAAACACTTGCCCTCTAAGCTGGATGGAGGCGCAGCCCTCTGCCCAAACTCGCTGGTTCTGGCAAAGAAAAGACTTCATTAGGGACAGAGTGTGTTTAGCTGGCCTCTGCAATTGTAAAATGCCTATAAAAGGAAAAACATTTTATATTTCTCTGAGTCTTTGTGTGCAGATTAGCTTTCTGTCTATGGTAAAGGAAACAGGCACAGAATTCCGGAGGGGATGAAAAGGGGAGGGTAAGTGGGTTGTTTTCTTACTGCTGTCATCTCAAGAAAGATATTTCACTCATAGGAACTCATGCTTAATATAAGAATTATGATGATTCATTTCATTTTGCAGGCCCTCCTCCGTCCAGGCTGCCAGAGACCACAGCAGCATGCAGAGAAACTGCCTGTTTCAGAAAAGGACTGATATTTTTTAATTCATCTGTCATGCATACTTTTAACTATATCTGTATTCTAAACAGAATGGAGAAATCTTTTAGGAGCTATGTCATGGACTGCCATAGCATAAGTGAAGGACACACACATTAAAGTCAGTCATCCTTGCACTTGTTTTTCTTAATGCCTAGTGAGGGATGCTGGCAAAAACAAAAACTATTGCCTCCAAAGGGTCAGCTGGGACCAAATAAAAGACAGCCCCATTCTATAGAGCACAAAGGGATAACATTTCAATATAAGAATGCAAAGACAGAAGAGAATCGTATTCTATGCAACATATCATGCATGTATGTTCCCAAAAAAGGTGTTTTCCTATGCAGCTCCTGTCACATCCTGTCTGGATTTTAGCTTCACTTATTGCTTTGAGATATGTGGTTTGAAGGCAAAGCATACTAGAAATGCTTTTCCAGAGGTGATTCCAGAGGAGAAGATTTCTCAGACACCTATCTTGCCTTATGACATGCTCAGCTGGCAGCAGCTTGGCTTGTCAGAGTGGGAGCAGCTTGATGTGACTGCCTGCTGGCTGCCAGAGGAGGCTCTTCCCTTCCAGGAGAACAGGAGTGGCTGCAGAATGCTTAGCTGAGCATCAGTCACTCTGGGAAGGAGCCTATATAGCTGCACTAAGCAGAGCAGGAGCCTTCAAAACCCCACTTCCACAAAGACAAATGGCCAGCAGAATGGCTGCCTCCAGTGCATAGCATTTTTTCCCAAATCTTTTCTCTCTAAGGATAATGGTGTTTATTTGTGAAGATCTCTCTGCTGTTGCCCAGAAATAGTCCACATATGTGGAACTCCAGGACTTGCTTTGAGAAAACAACCCACTTTTGGTAAGGCTTATAAGGAAAATTGAGGGCATGTGTTTTTTCTCAGTTGAAAAGTCATCGCTGTGCATTCTTGCTGCTGCAGAAATTAGTTGAAAAACTCAAACATTTTGTGTAGTGCTCTGGGATTATGAAGTTATTAATCTCTTTGCTGGCAGGGTTCTCAAGGTCTGGTGTATACTTTTTAAAAAATAAAATCCAACTAAATGACAAGTGATTGCTGGAATCATTTTTTTGTAGCTGCAGTTATAATGCCCATTATGAATCACAAAGTGCTGGGTGAATAGTGAGAGGATAAGTAATTTGCTGAAAGTCACACAAGATGAAAAGCAGCCAGGCAACCCGGTCACTGTGACCTATCCTAATCTAGTCTCATTTTTATTTCTATTAAGAAGATCTGATTGCAAATTAAAGCTTTGATTGCAGCAGGAAATAGACCAACAGCCTTTTCCCTCACCACCCTGATGATCTTGATTGTCTTAATGTTAAAAAGAAGCAACCTTTACAGCCTCTCAGGGTGACAGGGACTAATCCTTGGTAAAGCCATATTCCTTTCTTCTCATTCTGCGTATTCTCCAATAAGAAAGGAGGAGAATTTTGGGATGGCTACTTTGCAGCTCTTCACAAAGGAGGAAAATGTGAACCCAAAACTTCCACTAAATGAAAATTCAGCTGTTTCCCCAGCCTAGTAGAGAAGGAGAGGAGGAGTGTGCTCAGTCTTTTGAGCTGGTTGTGAGACCAGGCTTTAGTCTGGAGATAACAGGTTCTATGCTGAATGCTCTCTCTCACTGAGGTAAAGATGCCTCCCATTCAAAGATATTTCAGGGCAAGGAAGCAGAGTTTAGCAGGCCTGTATATTCAGAGTTTTTGCCACCATATTTTAACAAGGATAGGTGCTGTAAGTCCCCCTTTGAGACTAATGAGAACATTTAATTAAGTTTCATTATTTGGCAGGAAAGAAGTAGGGTATCATCTTCCATTAGTGTTCCAGATCAGTCTTCGCCTACAGGACACTGCTGAGGTATGGAGTTAAATATTAAAGCAAAGCTGGTCATTAGGAGAATGCAGAAAGGCAGAGGAACATTTTATCCAAGAAGCCTAAGGATAAAATAAAGACAAATCAATGCCCTGTATAAAGCAAGAAAATAATTGAGGAAACACAGTCCTAATGGTGATATTTGCTGTGTTTAAATATTGGGTTGTATTCAATAAATTCAATGGTTTCAATTTTTTATTAATCATGAATAATGTTGATGTCCACATTGCTTTGTCTGACCAGAGGCAAAAGAAGTGAAAATAAGAATCTCTGAGAAACTACTGCCTTTCTCTCTTTTCTTTCCTTCCTCCCTTCCTCCCTTCCTCCCTCCCTCCCTCCCTTCCTCCCTTCCTCCCTTCCTTCCAGAATAATTGCTTTTAGTCTGCGATAAATTTAAATAGAAACCATTTTCTTCTTCTCGTTGGTTTTTAGGATTACAGTGATCAGTAACCCTGGGATTTTGCATGTAACTTTTCCTAAATCCTCCATCCAACAGAACTTCTAAAATGGTCTTGTCTGTTTTAGACAAGAAAATGTGTAGATGTGGCACCTGGGGATGTGGTTTAGTGGTGAACATGAACGTGATTCAATGATCTTTGAGGTCTTTTCTAACCTATCCAATTCTATGATTCTGTGATTTTTTTATTCTATTCTAAAATTCTATGGTTTTTTTATTGCAGGGTATGTAGGAAAGTTTGTCTTTAATCTCTATCAAATGGTTTCTTATGCACCTGGTGTAACCAGAAGCAAAATTATAATGCACATGATGAAATTCCAGTCTTAGGGTGGCAAACGGCAGGACTGCTCTTTATTTTAACAGAAGACTTTTAAACATTGCCAGGATTTTAAACAATTTATTTTTAATTTTAAAAATCATTCCAATCCCTTCACAGCAAAAGGATATGCAGCTGAGGATGTCCTGCAATATTTTTTATGTTTCCTCCTACCAAGAGTGAAAGCAGATGCTATGGTTTTAGGAAAATTCATATACATACTCCCTCTCAGAACAGGGAAGAGTTAAGGACAAGTGTGGAAGAAAAAAGCTACATTTTTTTATAGTGTTGTGATGATCTTTGTCTCTACCTCCCACCATCCCTCCCCAGTGAGAGCATCAAGAACACATATTGGTGTTCTAGACAGATGTTTGCCCTTTTGGCTAGCAGAAGAGAAAAGGGATTTATGTCCTCAGGCAGTGATTGTCAGGACACAGAGTGCATCCTTCTCCTAGCAGTACCTTTGGCAGCATTAGGGAGCTGAGTGGAATTGAGCACAGGGTCACCTCCTCCCAGACATGGACCACTGTGGGGCAGGTGTGATGCTTCTCTCCCTGGGGGGCTCCTTTTAAGCTGAAGGGATGCAGCACCAGGGAGCAGGGACCAGCTGTGCAGCAGCTGTGCCTGCATCCAGCTCCTGCATCCTTGATGCTGACCCTGACCTGCTGGCTTGTCACCGACATGTTTTATAAAAAATCCTTTCCTTAGGATTTTTCCCCTCCTGGGAAGCTGAGAGGCCTCAGGAACAAACTGTAAACAATTCTTATCTGCTGCTGTGGAATGCAACAGGGGAAATCTCTGATTGGCCTCGTCAGGCTGTTTCCAATTAAGGGCTAATCACAGATCACCTGTCCGGCCGGTCTCGGTCAGAGAGAGCCTTTGTTATTCATTCCTTTTCTATTCTTAGCTTAGCCTTGTAGTGAAATCCTCTCCTCTATTCTTTTAGTATCGTTTTTATATATTATCTATCATATAATAATAAATCAAGCTTCTGATACATGGAGTCAACTTTCTCATCTCTTCCCTCATCATGGGACCCCTGTGAATGAGGTAATACTGGCTTGGCTCCCCAAGGCCTCCCTCAGCACTGCAGGCTTGATGGGACAGCACCGGTCAGCACGTAGCCTCAGTTGTTGTCTCTGGGCCTGATGTTGACCCAGCCTTCCATTCAGTTCTTTGGTTTTGACATTACCTGAGTGTCAGCAAGGCTGTCTCTGCTGTGCTGCATGGTTGCAGTCCCCCAAAAAAGCCTAAGAAAATCAGAGCCAGGGTCCTAAGAAAGAATCACTCCGTCTGTACAGGGAGGGATGCTATCAAGTGCCAGCTCAAGAGCTGGGATACTTCTGCTGCTGCTGCTTGTCAAGAAGGCACCATTAGGGTGGTCATCAAAACCAAACCCAGTCCTTCCCATCCCTCCTGCAGTGCCAGGGTCCATCTGGGTGTCACAGATCCCAGGAAACAGCCAGCAATAATGAAGCATCTTCTTTAAGGTCCAACAGCTTTGGTTGGTCTCCAGGAGCATTCAGTGGCATTTGAAATACTGGCATGCCACAAGGAGTAGGAAAGAAACAGCCAAGTCCTTAGGAGAAAGGCTTTCAGGTGTTATTGTAATGAGGCATCTCTCATGGGACTGTTTTCCTTCTGTCTTCCTTCCTCCTACCTGTGTCCTCTCAGCATGTCTAACATTTGCAAATTTGAACTGAGCTGCTGGCTAATGGCTTGCAGAGCCTCCCTCAGAGGTGGAATATAAAGAGATGGAAAAATGAGGATGACAGAACTGTGTAGGTGGCCACAGCAGTAGAATGCTACAGAAACACATACCAGAGGCAGAAATACCTCTGGGATTCAATAAAACAAGAGTTTGACATTTAGTTTGTAGTTCTTGATTTTAAAAAAATATTTTTTCTCTTAATTCTAAACAACTCCGTTCATCTGTTTATTTCTATTGTGAGGTAGGCCAGGATTTCTGCTCAGTGGTTATGATTGTTGCTGAATACAGGTGTTGGAAGGACATTATTCTTGCCAGTTGTATACAGACCCTAAGGAGTCTGAATTATTTTAATCTTACAATTGATGAGATCACTCCCCAAGAGCTGCTGTTTGTGGGTTCATAGGGGAGGGTGACTGGCCCAGCCTTGTGTTCTGCTGTCTTACTGCTTTTCTAACAGGGTTGGATAAATGAGTTCTGACGCAAGAGCTGACCTACCACAGTTTTCAGTGTGGTGTATCAAATGGTCAGCAATTGCAGATTTCTTTGATAGTAATTCTGTAAGTGAGCTGCTGGTGAACTGAACACCAGCAGATGGCTTGGGGTACAATCCATTACAGCTGCTTGAAGATAAACTATGCCAGTCCATGGCTCAGAAACTGGGTCTGGGATCTGTCTTCACAGCTCCATATATGGCTTCAAAACTGCTCCTGTCAGAATTATCCCAGTTGGGGGTAAAAGCTAGAGGGGGGAGGAATTTTAGTGATGCACAACATGATAGCTGGATTTTTAAGTTTTGGTTTTTGTTTTTTTTTTCTTTTTTCCTTTGTATAACCTGTGCTATTTGCTAACATTCTACAGTTATCCTGTTAAAACAGGATCTTGCCACTTTTCTTTTCTGTTTACAGTTGGCAGCTATTGGATCAAGTATGCTAAATTTAAGCAGTATCCCCTTTATTTTGATTTCCAGGCTTAATAAGATCTATCCTATTAATTCTCATTCTTCTATCAAGTGTTCAGTGGAAGAACTTAGAGTTTTCAAAGAGTTAGGTCAGCTGTCCATTTTTCACAGCTAGTTGCCTCTTTCTATAAGCAAATATATATCTTTTCCTATCCTGTGAATGATTTTCATTATTTCTGGTTTTTTCCTTTAAAATGCTCATCATGCCATTTCCAAGCTCTTACACACAATGTAGAAAAACAACCTGATTGTTTAGACTCTAAAGTTTTCATGACTTATGTTCTAGCATCTGCTATGGGAAACAATGTTCAAAATACTGCTCTCAGAAAAGCTTAGGCCTGTTCAGCATTCAAACAAGTTGGTGCTTTTTTGAATAGAAGTTCATGAGTTTTCATCTGACATTTACTCCAGAAATCAAACTGATCCACAAAACCCAGGATATTCCTGAAAAACACTGACTTTTTTTTTTTTTTTTTTTGCTTTATTAAATACCTTGTCAGAGAAATTATTGCTGGAAGAAAAGACCAGAGATACAATAGCATGATTGATCTAGTGGCAGTCAGATGCTCCGAGTTGTGAAGGATCTGTGCATTAGCCAAAGGTTTTTTTATAGCAAGTAATGTTTGATCTATAGCAAAGCTGTTAAAACAAAGATATCTGCATTGTTGAAACCACACCTCATAAGAACAGTCAAGTAAGACCTTACTTAAATCTTGTGGAACAGCCTTTCAAGAACACAGTGCGAGAGATAAGCCTTGAGATGGATAAAACACATGGGCTCATTCACTAACAATTTTCTTGCAGTTTAAGGCCAACTAATGTTACATGGCAGTAGAGATATTTTAACACCCTTGACCACTGGCTTATCACTTGCCAAGAAGGTAGATGTGGCTTTCATGGAAGAGCTTCTCATTAAAATTCACTCACCTGTCTCTCTGCTCCAGCTAGGGGGGAAAAAAACAGAGCAATCCATATCCTGTCCTGCCTAATATACAGCCACTAAGCAATAGACAGCTGAAGGATGAGCACTATGCTTGGCCCTATGTCTCTGCTCCTTTTCCTGTCTCTACTTAATTCCTTTCCTTAACAGAGGTTTTGCTGCTATCACTTATTTCAGTGCTGGTGTGCAGTCAAACACAATAACCTAAAGACATCACAATTCTGACCTGCAAAACTCCCTCATCTCTTTCATATTCTTCTTTGAAACTCATTTCTTTCCAGAAGCCTCAGCAATAGCTTAGACAGAGCATATCCTAGCTGGATGTTCCATTTTGGGGCTGGGTTGTAAGCATGCATCTGTGATAGGTCATAGTACTTTGGAAAGGACTGTGGTCTTATAATACTGCATGAATGTTAACATGAAATCCCATCCTGCTATGTAAGAAGTACTGGCTATGTGATTCATTTTTGCTCTTGCTCCCACAGGCTGCCTACAGCCTGGCTGCCAGCACAGGATCCTTAATTCTTCCAGTACATTCATCCAGAAAAGACAGACCAGAGGAAGATCCCTGGCATAAACACTTGTCACTTTTGCCTGTGCAAAACCTAATGCTCTTTGTTCTGTCTTCATTACTTCTACATAAAACACACCCATGCTTACATCCTAATTAACTACTGCATGACAGTGTAAGCACCTTCAGCCACTGCTGCCTTGACTTTTTCTGCCTCCCCATGACGGAACTCCATTTGATATTCTGTGAAATGGCAGTTCTTGTTCATGTTCTGCACACACCTCCAGCATTTCATATTTCCTCAAATGTTTTCAGATGGCCCTAGGGAACTGGTGTTCTGTTGTTAACTTTATTCTGGCTATTCTTTCACTGTCACCCTTGTCTTAACAAGTATTTAAATCTTCTCTTACAATTCTCTACCCATACACACCACAAATACAGTGTATGTTTTATTATTCCAGAAGAGCTTCTCAATTTTGTCTCCATTGTGATTTGGTTTCAAGGGAGTAATTTAGATTCAGGCACTTAAGTGTAAATGTCTGTAGTGGATATGACCACATGTGATGAGAGTGCTTCAGGTCCCACAGCAGATGGTGGGTATTTGGTCACTGGACCACAGAGCTGAGAAATTTTTCATCTGGTGATGCATATGATTTCCTAGGCTTGGTTGACTTTAGTGATGGAGCAGAAATAGGAATGAATAGTCTCGCAATCTCAATGGGCAACTTAATGGGTTTCAACAGGAGTGGAAAAAAAAATTTACTGTATGCAGATTTGAATACCCACCGGCAAGCTGGATGCTAATTTTATTTCACCTACTGATCTTCTAGGCTAATTCTGGGTTAGCTGACAGCACATGCAGCTGCTGTTGTGATATCTTGAACTAGGCCAACTGCTCTGAGCTCCAGCATTTAATGTAGCAACACTGATTTGATTTGTGGGGCCTTCAGTACTGGTGCATGTGTTAAAGGAAGTGATTTGGGCTTTGCTGAGAAGCTGAACTAGGACTTGAATTGTTTATAGCTCTCTGACAGCTTGGGGGACTCTGATGATTTTCACCATCTGAGAAACTTGCATTACACTCCTCAAAAAGACTGTCTTTCCAAAACAGACAGCCTTGACAGACATTGTTGATGTAGGGTTACAATTGTCTGTCTGACTCATAGTTAAAAGATCTGCCAAACAGCATATTTTTGGTGCAAAATACTTATATCTGCTAATGTAGAAATAGATTGTATTGTCATCCAAGTTATTAATATCTGCAAGGAAGCCCAAACACTGCAAGAAATCTGCCTCTCTATACTACTTGCTCCAGTTTGGCTGAAAATGACAAATTTTAAAACTGCTATTAAACTGAAGGCGTTGTACTAACCCCTTTATAGGATAGAATATTTTTAGGTGTTTTCTGGACTAGGAAGAGAAAACATACTTCAAAAATATTAGCTAATGTTTATTCTTTCAGTAAATATTGTCAGAGGCAATGTTAGCCAAGGACAATATTATTAATATGTAGGTAGCATTCAATTTCCTCAGTTTGGACAGGACTTTGGAAAAAGAGGAATATTAGCAAGCCATTACATGAGCATTGGAGTATTTGAGGTTTGTTTGTTACATATTTATGTGCAGCCTTGGCTTTGTGGTAGCTTCAGACTATCACCACTCAAGAATGACCTGTTTGGAGGGCTTGGGATCCTCATGATCAGTGTAAGACAAGGAAAGTCCACCTGAAGCTGGACCTTTCCCTCTGCCAGGAAACACAGAATACTTTTCTGTGCAGTTGTCCCTATTTGTGAAACTTTAAGGAACTGTGAGACCTTTCTCACAGTGCCAGAATTGGCTGAAGGTGAGAGAAGCAGACAGTGTAGGCACACAGGCACACACAAGTATTGAAGAAAGGATGATGGCCTAAACCTTGTTTCTTCTGTAAAGCAGCCTAAAATGAATCATAGAATCATTTAGGTTGAAAAAGATCTTTAAGAACACAGAATCCAACTGTAAACCCAGCACTGCCAAGTCCAACACTAAACCATGTCCCTCAGCCTCTCCCATAAACTGCAGGCACCTCCAATACTTCTTTTGTAATGAATGGTTTAACACACACACACAAACTACTGCTCAGAAGTGCCTGACAGGATATGCTCCTTATGACTTAGTGTTTTGTGTTCTTCAGTCATGTATTGTTATAAACCATAGCAAGAATCAGAAATCATCAGAAGTAATACATAAAACCACCCTCTGGTGATTTTCAGCCATATTTCAGCCCATGAAGCAGGGAGCATAAAGAAGAAAAATGAGCCCTGTCACATGTCCAGAAGGATGGGCAAGCGAGCAGGCAGCAGTAAACAGAGCAGATAAATTGGATGGTCCAAATATTTGCAGTATTTGTTTCAGATATGGTTCTTCCCATAGTTTTTTGATGAGGTGTTCCAGGTTTTGTTCAAATTTCCATCTGCTTTGCCCCCATGGGTTCTCAAATCAACCAAAGTAACAAGTGGTTGACATAACTGTCCTTTACCAAAATCAGCACAAAGGTCTTTCAAGAAATAATTCTGCTCTGCTTCTGCACAGTATGAGTGGAACTATAGGATGTGAAAGGCTTTGAATCCCATGAGAAGAAATGCTATGCATTTTAATATTGCATGAAAGCAGTAGTCCTGCTGGTCACTAGGAGAAGATCTATGAATCTTATCCTGGTTTAGTAAATAGGAAGTCCACAAAATAATCAAAGAGAGGATGACACTGATATTGCCCCTCTCTGGTGCAGTAATGTCTTGTTCACCTTGCTTGAAATCCAAAGTCCCTCACTCAACAAATCTTTACTTCTGGTACTCACAGGGGAGGATGTTAGTAGAAAAGGGAAAGAAGCCTCCACATTAGAACACAGCCAGCTTTCTGGTACTTTCAGTTTCCAGGAGGTGGGAAAGCACTGCAATGAAGTCCAAAGAAGGGAAATGAACTGTCTGGTGAGTGGCTGAGGGAGATGGGTGTGTTTAGCCTGGAGAGGAGAAGACTCAGGGGAAATCTTATCACTCTCTACAACTGCCTGAAAAGAGGATGTAGTGAAAGGGTTCAGTCTCTTCTCCCAACTCAGAAGCAATGGGACAAGAGGAAATGGCCTCAAGTTGTGCCATGGGAGGTTTAAATTGGATTAGAAGGAATTGCTTCACCAAAAGGGTGGCTAGGCAGCAGAATTGGTTGCCAATGGAAGTCACCTTCCCTGAAAGTTTTTAAATGATGTGCAGAACAGGCAGAGAGGGACATGGTTTAGTGGTGGGCTTGGTAGTGTTGGGTTCATGGCTGGGCTTGATGAACTAAGTGTTTTTTCTCAATCTAAATAATTGTACAATTCCATGAACTGTAACTGATGCTCCCACAAGCAGAGAAGGTTATTAAATCTGAGCCTACTCTGTCTGGAAAGGGTTGTTCTAAGAATGGGAAATTGTGCAGGAGCAGTACAAGACTGTTGCTATACTTAAACAATGAGGTTTTGCAGACAAGGGGTTTGTAATAAGGCAGGGGTAAATTCTAATTTTGTTTAGTGGTTTGAACCTCTCAGGGGTCATAAATTAAAGAGGTGCTAATCAGTATACCCAGGGAGGGCTTGAGCCTGAGCAGTTGCTGAACCACCTGGGAAAGGTTTTAGGGAAGAACTTAAGTGAATTTTTCTGGGTTAAAAATAGCATCTGTGGTGTTAGAGAACACTTCTTAATTTCAGTTCAGCCTCAGGGAAGGCAGCATTGTGAATAAAAAAAATTCTTTTTTTCTCTTTTTTTTAATCCAAAACAGTCCTACCTGCAGCTACCTCTCCTAAACTTGGCAATTCAAAGCATGTTGCTAACAAGAATAAAATGTTATTTGTAATAACTCATATATTGTGTCATCAACACAGTGACCCCAAAGAGATAAAAGAAATCAGTTACTTTATGAAGGAAACACTTTTCTTTGCAGAATCCACACCTTCTTGTAGCCAATTAAAGTCCTGCAAAAGTTGTAAAATAATGAATATTGCACCTTACCTTCAGTTCTGACTGAATGCTCTAGGCTGGATTTCAAAGCAGCCACTGTACAATTTTCCAAAAATTGCTTTATAAACTTGTTAATTTTTAACTCAGTACAAATAATATTCTATGGTGAGCATATATCTCTTGAGATCAGAAGCACTACTCCATATTGATGCTTCTTGCTTTTGTCTCCAGAGATGGAGGAGTTTGTTTAAGTTAATTTCATTCACTTAGGTTCATAACCCAGGCAGAACCAGCTCTGGCAAAACTTCCTCTGTCTTATGTTCCTTATTTAGTAAATAGAACCTGCAGAGTGCATTGCTATCTTCTCTGAAATCTTTGGCTTTGCTGGACTAAGCTGGAAATGAGATATATAGATCAGATGAACTCAGAAGGAAAAAAAAAAAGAGCAAGAGAGTTGCTGCTTTTGGAAAGAAGTAAAAAGGGTTTTTCAAGCCGAGAAACTCTGCCTGTTAATAGCAGCACTAAATATCTATTGAATCTTTGTGGAAAGCCTTGCAAGATATTTTATTTTTAAATAAAAAGATCCCAAGCTTACATTAATTGTCTTCCTAGAAAAATTAAGACTGAACAAACAGAAGTATAGCACAGTATACATGTAGGGAATCTTACAGCCAACTGAGGTGTCTTTTACATCAGGCAGGTGGCACAGATTTAAGTCATGTGTGTAGTGCATAACACAGTGCAACATGGTTCAGAATAAGAACTCCTGCAGGCTTATTTCTGCACAGGCTAAATTCCCTGAGAGATAAGTATTTCTTCCTGCACAGATGCACATGGCTTAGATACAAAGTCCTTTCACCTATCCTCTCCTGGATCTAGTCCACTGGTCCTTGGTGGCCTCCTCAGTTACCACCCACCCATTTAGAGATCATTAAAACTGCAAGTGTGTATCTCCATGCATATTCACAGCCTGCAGAATTAGAAATTTTGATTGGGTTTTAGCTGCTTTGAAGTTACTGACCCCACTTTCCTCCTTCATCCTCTTTAGGTAAACCTACTGACACTGAGTTTGCCTTTAAGTGGCTTTTTAGAAACAGTCTGCAACATTCAGGGATCCCTGAGTGCTGCTTGACATAATAAAGCATAGAGAAAACAAGCCTTATTTCCATACTAATAACCCCTGGAATAAAACTCACCACAACATTGTCAAGTGTCCTGCTGTTTGATGGAATGTCAGAAAGACTTTTTCAAAATTCAAAAGGACAAAAAAGTAATGGCAGGAGAAGCCATAAGTGTGGGATGGTGTTTCAAATTATACACCTGCATATCCAATCCACAGAACATCTGCAAGTGCCCAGTACAAACCTAGTAGGAATACTGCATTTAGCAGAGGCTTGTGCTAAATGCAATATTATTGTGCACAGCTATTCTAAAAATACATGTCTGCAGGCAATTCCATCCTGCATGGGAAATTTTTCCTGAAAGTTGAAGAAAAACGGATTTGAGAAAATCATGTAACTTTACATATAATCATAGTGGGAGCAAGCACATGCTAAAAGAACACCTCAATGCTACCTACAGGCTTCTGATGGCAATAAATTCAGGAAGGTCCTGGAACATGAGATGCAGTATTAGTCCCTCAACAATGTTCTATTTTTGTTTCTATGTGTAGGTCTATGCTGATCTGCTCTTAATAAGTGGTTTTCAAGTACTACAAAACAGAGACAAGCAGGTTGTGATTCAAAGGTGTTTTGAGTAATTTGTAGATTAGATTTGCCAGCAGCTACTGCCACCGTGCAAAACTGTGTGTAGTCATTTAGCAAGGCTTTTATGCATAAAATCATAGAATTATAGAATATTTAGATGACAGAGATCTTCCAGATGATCTAGTTCCAACCCTTCCACTAGACCAGATTGCTAAAGGACCAATCCACCTGGCTTGGAACATTTCCATAGATGGGGCATCCACAGCTTCCGTGGACAACATGTGCCAGCACCTCACCATCCTCACAATAAAGAACTTCTTCCTAATATCTAAGCTAAATCTACCCTCTTCCAGCTTAAAACTATTGTCCCTTGTGCTATCACTTTCATGGCCTTGCAAAAAGTCTCTCTCCAGCCTTCCTGTAGTCCTTTCTTCATACTTAAATCAACCTTTTAAAACTAGAAGACAAAAAGACATATAGATAAATTTTAAGAAACATAAGTCCCGAGTCCCTGCTTATGAATCAGCCTAGTACCAAAGAATTTTTAATGGGGAATGACTCATGAGAAATCTCTAAGCACTGACTTCACTGACTTAGAAAAATAGATGTGAGCGAGAGCCAGGAAGCCCACGGACTGTCTGCGTGCTTTAAAATTTGAGTCAGCAGTCTCTGATAAAATGACTGTGTGTCATGAAATTTCAGGCTTTGATCTGCAGCCTTGTGAATGGATTTCCTTCTTTCCACCCCCTGAATATTAACTCCAAGAGGCAAGCTGAATATCTGTAGCATGAACCAGTAGAAAGTTGAGTGCAGGGTAGAAGGAAAGGAGGACTCAGATGCCTTAAGTTTTAGGATTTCTAATCCAGCTCTTGGTTTGACTAATCTTACCGCATCTCATTTTTCCTATTAAGCCGTCAGATTCCCAGAAGTGTTGTCTTCCTTCCTCAGCTGAATTTTCTCCCATTGGTAGAAAATCACCTGGAAAGAAAAAGTCCTGCCTTTGAATTAAACTCTTTCTAAATATTGTGAAATTCTGGCAGCAGCAGCATCTGGAACTTAAGGGTCACTTTGGAAGAGTAAATATTTTTCTTTTATGAAGTACAGGATTGCACTAGTCTTAGAAGTATGAAGGCTTTCAGGAAGTTGGTCCTTACTGGAGAAGAATTAGCAGGATTTTTAGTCTTGCTTCTCTTTCAGGCAGGTTAACCTTTATGGTGCATGTATTTTTTTTTAAGTGTTGCAAATGTAGTGAAACATATGAGAACAAGAGGACAACACAGTGTTTACAGTCCTGAATCCTTTGAGATTTTACATACAGATGTATTTTAGTCACTGAAAGCCATGGTAGCAATGCTAAGAGTAAAGTGCTCTGTTAAATCAGTGCCTAAATATATTTTGTGATGGCTGAAAAGAAGTATTTCATTTATATGAAGAAATACACTTAGAGATACTCAAGCCTTTCACTTTCCTGAAATTGAAACTCCTAAATATGAGTACCTCTTCTTGACTGATTGGAGTAGGTTTCAGCTCAGGCCTTGTGCAAAAGCACTTTTTCTAGGAAAATACCTCTTAAAGAGACAATGGTAGAATGCTGACTAGATATGTCTTCTGCTGCTCTGTGCTACTTTGAAAATGCTGTGCTGGGGAACTTAAGGTACCAACTTTCAGTATTGGTAAGGCAGGATGAGACATGTCTTACTCTAACCCTGCCATAAAAACTAGGAATCTACTAGGATTTTCTTATCTATTTTCCTTTGAAAATACATGCCTCAGTCATTCAAGTCAGTAGATTGCTACTTGTGTTTTTGTAAAACAATAATCATGGAGTGCATCCCATCTGCCTTGAGCCTGTGTGTCTGTCCCAGCTCTTATAATGCACATGCTTTGCTACTTTTAACAATTTTTTTAATATTTGAAGTTCAATTAAATGGATCTATAGGTAAGAGATTATGAACTTCATGTGATCCTGTGGATGGGATCTTTTTGTTTGACTCTACACACACGCAGCTGAGAATTCAAATATCTGCATTTGGCCATCTTGCTTAGACTGTCTTTGCTCTCTATGGAAAGCAGAAGTTTATTATTCTGCCCACTTTCACTGTACATTTTAGGAAGAAATTATTCACTCCTTTTAAGGGCATCTTTCTCCTGTTGTAGATAACTACACTGCCAGCTTAATTTTATCATCTAGACTTTGTAGTATATGCATGTTTGTTCTTCCCTGTCTCTGGAAACATATCCTTTTTCCTTTTAATGATAGATTTTTTTCCTCTTGTCTCTGGCAACAGTTTTTCTTTTTTTTTTTTTTTTTTTTTACAGAGCTTGCCAACATATTTTAGTGTAATCTATCTTGTAAATGGGGTCTTGTCAATATGAAAGCGTTTTCCCTGGGACAGACTGTTGTAAACTGCACAAAATGTGAGGCTCTTTCCAGCTGCCAATGACTTAAAATTTCAGGTTCAGAAGCAATGTTAGTTTTTTGACAAGAAAGGCAAGAAAGAGTACCCCAGAAACTAGAGGCATGTCCATCCCAATACAGTGCTGGTAAAACCATGGAAAAGATTGTTCTGGTTAATACTGAAAAACACTTGGCTGAAAAAGGCAGTCATCATTCACAGCCAGCATGCTTCATGAGGGGAAAGTACTGCTTAACCCACCTAATTCATGTTGCAGAGAGCACTTGATGTAATCATTTTGGACTTCAGACAAGTTTTTGGTAGTGTTTCTCAGAGGATCCTTCTGGACAAAATGGCCAGCCCTCATCAGGATAAATACATCCTGGGATGGGTAAGCAACTGGCTCACCAGTTGGCCACAGAGGGTTATTATAGTGGAAGGGGCTGACATCAGCATGGTGACCTGTTCCTAGCAAGGTTCCAGTGGGCTCCATCCTTAGCCCATTTCTCTTCAGCATCTTCATTAATGATTGTTGATAATTGCTGTTCGATCTGATGATTTCTTTGTCATATGCAGAGATTGTATTCTGTTATTTTGTCAATGACTATAATACAATAAAGATAAATAATCTGACCCCAGATTCTAGGACTTGTTAAATATATATTCTACCTGTTGTGGAAAATCATCTCCAAGATAGTAATTTGATCATCATTTCAAGGTGCCTGCTTTCACAGTCCTGCACCCCTTGTAGGAAATCAAGCAGTTCTGCACCTTGACCTCTCTGCAGTTTGATTCCAAGAACAGTTGTTCACAGACAGGAGGCAGCTGGATTAGCAAGGAACCACTCATGACTTAAAAGTGCTCTTATGTTTTGTGAGGTTTTCTCTTGAACCAAATGATGGGCTTTTAGGTTATAAATCATAGCAATATGGGTAGAAATAGAGAGGCTTTATGTTTATTGTTTATGGCATTGTGGAGGGTGGCAGGATAGAACAAGGAAAAAATGAGATGAATACTCTGAATTACCCCTTTGTGTTGCTTTGGGCCTGTTCAGTAAATTGTTTGATTAACTTCTCTATAGGAAAAGAGCAATTAGTATTACTGACAGTAGTTGAAAGCATAGAAAAGTGTGGTGGCAGGAAAATTGCTGTGATCATGTGGGAATTGTCATTTTCTAGAATATATAGTTTGTTCATAAGCTGACTTGGCTTGTCATTTCAGCCTGCAGCTATAATAATTCATTTATAGCCATGGTGGGTATTTGTTGATAGGACTAAGTGGACAATGGAGCGACTGACACTCAGTGCCATGAAGAATATCCTTGGGTGGATTTTGTTCTATCCAGGACCCTTTCCATTCCTTATTTATATCAGCACAAGTAAGAGTTCTGGTAAGCAATTTACAAAAGGTTCCTATTATCAGTTTCATTTTCTAAGGTTCTAAAAACACTTTTGGTCTTTGCCTGAGACTACTTCCATTTTGTGTACACTCCTGATTCCTCTCCTACTTCCAGATCTAGCAAACTACTTTCAGAAACTGCTGTCACCACTGAGTGCCTTTTGAAAAGCACATATTTGATCAGAATAATATCATAAATATACTAAAAATAATAATGAAAATCATACTGAGAGCCCCTCCAGATCATCCATCGTGTCAAAAGCTTAAATCACTTCTGACCAATGAATCTTTAACTCATATTCAAATTTTTACTTGAATACATAAAAATCGTGAAAGAAAAGTGCAATTGCATTCTCTTCAACAGAGCATTTCCATGCATGTTGTCATACAGAATATATATAAAATATCGGAATTGCAGCATATGAAATCCCTAATAACCTTAAATTAAGGAATTATTTATGCATGCTATTTTTTCCAATTTGAAAATTAAATTAATGTTATAATTAATTTAAACAAAGGCATTCTTTAACATGTTAATTTATCCCTAATTTCATGAAATGGCATTTCATGTGCCCCAGACTTTTGCAAATATTAAATAGCAGCTAATTTATTTAGTCAAAGGGTGTGACTAATTAATTTTCAGCACTGGAAATGCATATTACAAACTAAGGCTCAATATTCAAGGAATATATCAAAAGATACATGTTTTAGTTTTGTTACAGTTGAGGATAGGGGCTTTTTGGAGTCTGCTTCTCACAAAATAAACCCCCATATAGAAACATAATCTACATAAAAAACTTTACAAGTCCCATGTTTATGTTAGCGATACATCTTTCGTATATGGACATACATGTAGGCTTCTTAATTAAAACATTCTATGGACACATGAATTTCTTCCTAAAACCTATATTCTTTCCAAATTAGGTTTGCAGATGACTATTTACTCAATTGTTGGTGCAATGCCTGAGAATTTTAATTTTGCCTTCAAGAAGTTTGAAGTTTTACAGTAAAATTAAGTGAACAAAAAAGCACCCTTCAATCTTGCAATATGGGTGAATTGATGCTTGTCAGAGCAGGGTGTGAAGGCACCAGAACTACTTCACTCTTTCCAGAATCAGAATTATTTTAAATCCCAACACCAAATACAAGCAGCACAGAAGATGCAGAAAAGACTCCCCAGAAAACCATGGTCAAACACTTGCGGGGATGAGTATCAGAACAGACTTTTGAAACAAAGCAATTATTTTAGGCAAGAAAAAGATACTGCACTTACTGAATGTTAAAAAGATTGAAGGATGCTACGGTAAGATATTTTCTGAACATTTTGAAAAGAACCTACTCTTTCTTTAGTAAAATATTTGCTCTGGTTTAGGAGTTAGGTGTTTTAAATTCAAATTGCATCTCTGTGATATGTTTAGTAAGTATAACAAAGTGATTTCTTGGCACTAGTTTGGTCTGATAGCTTGGCTAAGTGTATGCTAATAAAAATATTTATTCTTTGGTACAAATGAACTTTCAGAAAGATATTTTTAGGCTAGGTAATGATATCCTAACTACACAATTACACATGCAGCTGTTTGCCATCTTAAATGTCAGTAAATCTTTCAACATCCTACCTTTTTCTCCTGACTCAGCTTGCCGACAATTTTTCAAGGAGAGGCGGTCTGTCATGTTGATCTGTGGTGGAATCTCAAACACAGTGAATCGATGCTGTTACAGACAGAAGACCCAAATGCAAGAGAGACACATAAAGAAAGCAATACCTGGAAACCAAAGACATGATGATTACTTTTCAGATTAACTTAGAGAGAAGAAAGGGATGAAGGATGAACACAAGCTGACACCAAACAGATGAACACAAACATGTGAGATTTAAATATTTTACTTAATCTCTTAAGAGTCTAAAAAAAGAAACAGACTTCAACAGCAGTCAACTGCAATGTTATCACCCCACTCAGTGAAGCAGGATTGTCTCAGATGCAGAACAACAAACACTACTGATAAGTTTATGTGAGCTTGGGCTCACTTTAAGTGTTCTTGAGAAGGGCTGTAACCCTATAAAGTGTTTCAGAGACAGAATGAAGTTGCTGAAATTGGGGAGGATGGTCATCGAAGACCTTGGCTGGGTTGTTCTGGTGTGCTATGCCTGCAGGGCCAGCACTTCATTAGCTGGCTCCTGGCTCTCTAGGTGCTGCCTCTGTTAGCAATGGAAGCTTCCTCACCTCTTCCTCTCAGGGATGGCGATATTTAGACTTTTCCTATCAAACCTTAGTGGTTAGAATTATTAATGGAGAATTTAATAAACACTCTTCTATGGAATTTATTTGATTTGGATTCCATTTCTTTTAACTGGTATGACATTTGAAGCATTTTTCCTACCATGCTGTGCTTTTCCAGTCAGCACAGGTGGAACAAACAAAACAAAAGCAAAGAGGCTGCAACATTACAAACTAGTAAGAAAGAAACATATGCTATGTGTCATTCAAGGTTTCAGTGTCAAATCAAACTCTCTCTAGTCTATTCTTCCACATGAAACCAGAGGAGGACTGGAGAGATGCAAAAGAAAAGCAGTTCTCTTTGGCAGCCCTGGTGAGAAGACACAGCTTTGTTCATATATCTTGGCTAATATTTTTGAGGTTTTTCTGCTGATGTATTTCAAAAAACAAAATCCTCAGCACAGTCAGTTCATCAGAGTAAAAGTAGAATGTGTGCTCACTTCATATCTCCCAACAAAGCAAATACTCTCTGGTAAGACCAGTAATGACATTTTTACACACCCTCTAGGCTTTAATCTGCAAGGAAGGCTGTGAAAATAACACAACTGCAAACACTGAATAAGGCTTTTCCTCCTCTCCCTCCTACAAAGTTAGCAACAAGCAGAGAGTAGCAGCTAACAAGCAAACAATCTTTTTTAGTTCTAGGCAGCACAGAGATCTCCAGGCTGCAGCCCGTGCTTTTCTTCTTGGAAGTGAACATAAGTGCTGCAATTCATGCTGGCTGAAGGGCTGCATTTCACTCAGGTCAAGTAGCTCAGGAATCTACATTACAACAAACCCCAAGTGGAATTATGCTTCTTCCAGAGTTAAATGCAAGATGAAACCATGCTGATATACCTGGTTTGAAGAATCTTCTACATTTGAAGTAGATGTGGAATGGGAAGCAAAAGCAGAGCTTCAGAAAGCAACATTAGGTGTCCAGTAAACTGCTTGAGAAATTAAAGATAATTAAATTGAGCTTAGCTTCATATTATATACAGACAATTTCTATAATGCAAATATGTACAAATGACTGTTCCACTGCATACTGCATTGAGATATTGCTTCTCAAACTTTTTCTTCATTGCATTTTGCTTAGTACACTGTCTGTCACTTGCATTAACAATAGTATCACATCAGGAGATTTTTTTTCTCCATAATGAACAGTAGCATAAAAATGTTTATGAAAGATGTCTGAAGGGTTCACAATGACCAAATGTCTCTGTAAATAGCATTACATGATTTTGAATGAAAGCTGTTTAAAGTAGAGTTGAAATGAAACACATTATATCATACTACACCATACTGTAAATATTTGCATTGTGAAAGCTATTTTTGCTGTTCTATCTTTACTAAATGAAACATCCAGAGAATCACAGAATGATTTGAATTGGAAGGGACCTTAAAGATCAAACCCCTTGCCAGGGGCAGGAACACCTTCCACTAGACCAGGTTGCTCAAGGACACATCCCACCTGGCCTGGAACATTTGCAGGGATGGGGCATTGATAGCTTCTCCTGGCAATCTGTGCCTGCGCCTCACCATCCTCACATAAAAGAATTTCTCCCTAATATATAATTTAAACTTACCCTCTTGCAGATTAATGCCATTATTACTTGTGCTATCACTGTATTCCCTTTTAAAAATATCTTTTAAAAATACCCTGTGCCTCTCTCTTGCAGGCTCCCTTTAGGTACTGTAAAATACTAGACAGTTTCTCCGGAGCCTTTTCTTCTCTTGGCTTAAAAGCTCCAACTTTCCCAGCTATCTACATCTGAGAGGTGCTCCAGCCCTGTGAACATCTTAACAGCTCTCATCTGGACTCCTTCCAATTCCATTCAAAATTGTTTTCATGCTTAAATTAATTACCTCAAACTAAGAATTATATTTCACAACAACCAAACTCATGTATCTTTTTCCTGAGATTCCATTTATGCTTTAAAAGTATGCTTCTGTACACAGACAGAAACACATGCTTTCCTATTAGCAGCTTTAAGTTAAATTTGCCTCTATTTAATGTACCATTGAATGTGATTTAATGAGTCGTGACTGAAAAGTAGACTTCCGGGGATATGTCACTGTCAACACATTGTGTCTCTCTGACATGTTGTCATCAGTGATCATGCTTACCCTGGATGAATGGTCTAATGCTCTTTTCTAACACATAATTACCGATCTGACATGCAAAGTTAACAGAAAAAAATAAACACATAGCAAGTAAAAAATGATAGGACCTGTGCTAGTTCCTGCCATGCCACGCTGTGCACTCCAGCTCCTTTTCCTGACTACTCATTTGTCAGCATTGCTGATTCCTTCTAAGTTAAATTATGAGGTATTTGAAATGTGAAACATGAGCCTACTCTCTGGAATTAACTGAAGTCCTTTATAAATTATAGATCTGATCTGAAGTAGGAAGACATCAAATAGTTGAGGATTGTAATGCATTTCTGTGGCTTATTAGATTGCTGGGTGTGTATCCATACAGGAATTGTCAGAGCTAGAAAGCATCTGTTGAACTCAAAGGAAAATATCCCTTTTTCCCAAGTGAAATCAACTTTATATCTACTATGGAAATGGTTTCACTTTCTAAGATACACTGTGCTACTCTTTCACTAGGGAGCAAAGCCACTGACCACATCAGCTGGAATATAGTCAGATTGAAGTCTGAAGGGAAAAAAAAACTTGAAAAATTTCAGTGAGAATATTTGACCACAAAAATTTTAGATTTCCATGTTTTCTTTTCTCATTTATTTACTAGTGCATCTTTAGGAGTAAAACCAGCAGTTTTCTAGAATTATGTTCCCAACTCCAACAAGCTTAGATTCCATAAGAATGACATCCACAATTGCTTAAAAATTAGGAAATCCTTACAGTTAGAATCCTGTATAAATCTGTTCCTCAAAACATAAAATGCATTTAAGAAAAAATTTCACAACTGGGTAAACATATCAGAGTGTAATCATTCTGACTGTCTCAATTAGTCATTCCTTAAGACAACCATACCTTGGCAAAGTGTAAAATAAAATTCTGTAAGTATTTCTAATTATCAAAACCATTTAGCTCTGAAGAAAGAGAATCTGTAACACTTGCTTTTCCAGTCCTGTCCAAATCAGTGTTTCAACTGCAGGGTTTTGACCAACCATTATTTCATTATTTTCAATCTTTCAAAGCAAAATTTGCATTTTTAAGTCAATATTTAAGTTCCTAGTGGACTATGACTACTTGTAATAGGAACTAAACTTTCACAAATCATGTCAGATTAGTTAGATTTTCAGAATCTGAGAAATTAATTGATTTATCTGAAAAAAATATTTGCAAAGTTATGGTGTTTTTTTTTTTTAATCATGACTTGTTTATATGTGTTTTACAAACCCAGAAGATAATATGGTAGAGAACAAACTGATCTCATGCAGATTTCAGTAAGACTGCTCCATCACCTGCAGTGAAATGTCCCTGATACGTGCCAAAGCAAGACATGAACCAGGCTGAATTTTCAAAGTCCATCGCTGCTCATCATTGGCCTCTCAGTGCTTCTGTTCCTTCTTGTCTAGTCAAGCATCTGTTGCCAGCACAAGCTCAAAAGGTTTAATGAATCATGCATTTTTTGCATCATATCCAAGATTTTCACGCTCAAGTTTTTTGACTTGATCATCTCTGTATGCTCGTTTTTATTTCTCCTTATTGTTTAACACACTCTTGCTGCTTTTGTCTGACAAAGGCTGTAAGGCACTCAGTCAAAATGATGAAGAATACTAGAAAGAAGAAATCCTAACATGTAAAGATAATGGATCTGTGAAAAATCAGAACAGATATTATAAAGAAAAAAAAAAAAGAAAATGGGAAAAAAAAGGAAAAAACACAGTACTCCCCCAAAAAAGCACAAAATCCTCTAGATATTGCTTTGTTATAACCTTGTGTCTGATCCAATAGTCTGGTCTTTCAGTGCATGTCCATGCGCCCAGAAGCAGAACAATGTAACCAGGAAATAAATGCTATAATTTAATTTTTTACCTTTTCTGTTTGATTTCTGGTGTGATGCTCTCAAAATCAAATGGCAGTGGTGGGCAGCTTTCATTCTGTGTGACCCTGTTTGCTCACATGGCTCTCTGTGCATGGCTGGAGGATATAAGGTCTAGTGTGTACTCAGGTCCTTTCATCTCTGTCAGAAATATTAAACATTTTTTGAAAAAAATTGAAAAATAAAATAAAATAAAATAAAATAAAATAAAATAAAATAAAACATATAATAGTTATTGATTGAGCATCCTTTTTTTTTTTTTTGAAATAGCATTTTTTGAAGATTGACCCTTTATGTTTTGCTGTATATTTTAATGTGTGTGAGTTTAAAATATTTAGTAGTTCATGTAAACACTCAGCACAGTTCTAATATAATCCCAAATATCTTGATTTCTAAGGGGTGTTTTTCCAGTTTGGTTTTGAATGTAAAAAAAAAAAGCTCTGTGATTTAGATAGTGGTAAATTCTATTTATAGAGAGAGAGACTGAGAGCAAGTGTTCTGGGTGACTCTGCAAAAACTAGGAATCACAGAACAAAGGTTTAAGTCTTAAATTATGTGGAATGTGTCCTGGAATTTCTTTTTTATCAGCTGATCATCTGACCCAAAACAAGATAAGTGAAGTGATTTTGCAAATTGTAACACACACCCTTATTGCCTATTTTGATTCACCAAGAGGAGAATGGTTTCTCTTTTTTTTTGACATAGCAATTATTAACACATCGGTAGACTTTGTGACCCAAATCTGATTAATATTATTACATATATATTGAATGTATATGAAAATGTGCCACTTGCCAGTGTGTGGCAACCTCTGGGCAACCTCTGGGCAACCTCTGCCAATGTCTCCCCACCCTCACAAGGAAAAAATTCAGGACTGTTGGAATCACAGTCCTGAATTTAAAAACACAAGAAATCAAAGAAATTAACTGCCATGAATAAGTATGGTCTTTTGATTCTTGAACTTATGTCCCTTATAAATAGCAAAGTGCTTGGGCTTCCTGACTGAAATAGAAATGAGTGTAACATGCAGTAATACATGCACTGTATAGTAACATCTGAATATTTCTTGGACACAAACTTTGATTTAAAATATCTTACTGAGAAATGGATGTTTAAACAAACCCACCCCAGGGTGAGGAAAAGAATCTCTAAATAGCCTGCAGAAATAAAATACATGTATATAAATAGAAGTACTAAATGATAGCTTAAACAAATATTTCTTTGAAAAATAATTGTACTGACTGGATCATGAATGTTTGTAGTTCGTGATTTACTGATTGGCTGTTGTTGAACTCTGTGCTTTTGGTTTTGGACTTCTCATCCCCTCTATCTTATATCTTGAAGGTACAATCCATTGTTTATTCTGGATAAACTATATGATAAAACATTTTTGACATGTAGTCCAAACATCACATGAAAGATAATCTTTTTAGATTGTGGGAGGTCTTTTTGCTGCTACATGTTGTGATTCAGAGTAATAAATGAAGGCTGTGTAACAGTGTGTGGGGATGCACTGGGACTATAAAGAAGTATCTTTGTAATAACATACCCCATGGAAGGTTCAGAAATTGTCTGGATGCTGTTGTCTTTGTAGTTTTGGGGTTAGAGGGGTGAGGTCTGAAAGAGGGGGGAAGAGAAATATGTTTTTAGAATTAAAATTTATGTTTTTTGTAATAACTGAATTTTCAGGACAGAGTATTAAAGAAAACAAAAGCAAAACTCTGAAGTTAAAAATTTTCAAAAGTGGATTTTTTGGTTTAATATTTTGCCCTCAGTATTCTAAAATAAGCATTTTAACACCGATCTCAGAGTAAATAATCAAATAATATATGTATGCTTATAAATATTGTTTTTTAGATAATTCAAGGAATGAACATTACTTGTTCATTTGCCAGATGAACATGTGGTTTTTCATCTAGCAAATGAACAAGTTGTTATGTGCTAGAAGTAACTTAGAGGACCGAAAACTCCGATAAAATAGTGTGGTCCACCTAGGAAAAGCATAGGTCAGTGAAATCAAGAGAAACTGGTGATCTTGGGGTGTTGGTAGATGAGAAGGTTGAAGTGACTCAGCTAGGTCAAGGGGGAATGGCTTTAAACTGACTGAGGGTAGTTTTAGATATATAGAAGGAATTTTTTACTGTGAGGGTGGTGAGATACTGCCAAAGGTTACCAAGAGAAACTGTGGATGCTGCATCCCTGGAAGTGTTCATGGTCAGGTTAGATAGTACTTTGAGATACCTGGGGTAGTGGAAGATGTTCCTGCCCGTGTCAGAGGGATTGGAACTAAATGGTCTTTGATGCCTTCTAACCCACACCATTCTATGATTCTATGATGATCTAATACCTTTAAGTGTAAAAGTAAAAATTCTGATAACTACTGCCGGGAAATTTTTGCATGAATATATGACAACTCCAAGGAAATTGAAGCTGTATTGCAATTACAAGATCTATATTTCGTCTGTGAAAAGAGCTGCTGAGAGTGGGCTGCTGTGCAGTTAGCTACCAGGGAAGGGTGGGTGGAAAAGCAGCACAGAACAGAATGTCTATGAGGTCAAAAAAAGCTATTGTGCCTTAAGAATGATCACTGGAGGAAAAGACTGTGAACTGTAAGGAAGCTGAAAGAGATCACTGTGTAATTGTGCGGCTCAAAATAACAACACTTAAGGCAGAAAATTAGGTGGCAAATATCTGATATTTATTCGAGTTCATGGTGATATTTTCAGTAGTTTCTTTTATACAGATAATTTGTCTTTCACACATTCCATTGTTTATTCTGAATATTTATTTCCAAGTGGTATTAACTTCTTTGTGTAGCTTAATGGCATTCCAACTTTGTAGTGAAGTTATCCTGATCATCCCTCAGTCTGTGATCATTTCAGGATGTCTTTTGTCTGAATGTTCTGGAAAATCAAGGGTTCTGGGTCAAGACTATGCAAGAGAAAGAGCATATACCATATATAGAGGTAGTATTTAAAATGGTCTGGAAAAGATTTTAAAATAAGCATTTCCTAAAGAAAAATGGGAAAAGAATTTGCAATTTTGAATCTTGATTTCCGATCCATATTCTAAATCTGAGGTTAAAAATTTGTTGATTTACAGGATACACTCCACCAGGGTTTTGGAGGGAAGTGAGAAAGACATTTTTCTTATGGATGAGATCCCTCTTGTCCCATGAAAAATCTGGTAGGGATAATACTTATCTGGATTTATTCTAAGGAAGAAAAATGTATTAAATCTGAAAATATGAAATCCATATAATCATAATTCTATACATTTGCATTTTTTTAAGTATTGGATCCAAAAATAAGCTACTCCCTTTCAATTATGAACATTATCTCTGCCATGAGCCATTATATTATTGTACCTTTCTTGGTACCAATACTGCAAAGGATATTTGAAGGAGCAAAATAAAACACTTTATTATAATAAAGGCTAAAAAAGCAACAGTAACCTACTGTTCCACATTACAGAACTGAATATATAACTGTGACTATTTTTAAGCTCACTATTTTTCAAATTTATATAAAACTAATTTTTTTTACATTCAAGACCTAATTCATGGGAAGAATTTCCAAGAAACAGGCAATAGAATAATTCTCTCAAAATAGACTCTTGAAGTGTAGGGAAGAAAAAGACCACCGGTTTTGCCTGCACATCACATGAATTTCACTTTGTCTGCAACATTTATAAACTTCTAAACACTTTGTGTCCCTCTCTCCTCCCCAGGTCAAAGTGGAAAAATATTTGGTGTATGTCCATCTGAGTGCATTGGTGTTTATGCATTATGTCATATGCCATAATTGGCAGCTATAAATAAATGTATTTTGAAAGAAATCTCCCTGAAGCCAAGGGTCAGATCCCTAAAAGGATTTATGCACCTTAAGGAAGACTTGGAAGAATTTAGTGCCTTATTGATCCTGAGAACTGCTAAGCTGCATCTGTTTAACTCCAGAGGTGGTTAAAAAACTGTATTATCATCTATTTTTGAGCACTCCATGCCACCAGATGCCGTGGCCTGGTTCTATATGTGCCTCAGTCTGACACAGTGATTGTGGCATTGAGTGTTTAATTCAGGCTTAGTACGTTGTGTCTGATGGTAAAATGTCTTTGGACTCTTCAAGATAGGAAAAGAACTGTGACTGTCTCTCATGGGAATCAGCTGAATCAGAGGACAATGTTCTCTCATAGGATTATAAAATCATAGAATTCTGTAATGGTTTGGCTTGGATGGGACTTCATCTAGTTCCAACCTCCCTTGGTGTCTCAGGGACTCCGTCCACTTGACCAGGTCACTCAAAGTGCAATCCAACCTGTCTTTGAATACTTCCTGAGATGGGGCATCCACTCCTTCTCTGGGCAACCTCTGCCAATGTCTCCCCACCCTCACAAGGAAAAAATTTCTTCCTACTATTTAATCTAAACCCATTCTCTGTTCATTTAAAGCCATTACTCCTTGACCTATCACTACATGCTCTACATGTAATAAGTTTCTGTAGAGCTCTTTTGAGGGTCCCATTTAGGTGCTCAAATAATGCTTTAAGGTCTTCCCAGAGCCTTCAGCAGGCTGATCAATCCCAATTCTCTCAGCCTGCCTACGTAGGAGAGCTGTTACATCCCTCTGATCATCTCTGTGGCCCTCCTTGGGACTCACTGCAGCAGGTCAATGTCGTTCTTATATCATCCTCTCTTCTCTGTCCATAGTAACATTTATAAGAAGTGTCTCAGTTTCAGAGGAAAGTAAGGAAAACTTTCCTGGGCTAGCTTGCCTGGTGAGGAGATCAGACACTGAGGACAAACAAAAGTGACCTAGAAATAACTCAGAGGGAATCCACTTTGCTCTGCCCATCTTCTCTAAGTGCTGCAACACCCAAGCTACTGTGGAAAGGGCAGCGGCAACATTTCAGATAAGGTTTTAGGTGAGCAACCTTTGATTCATTTGCAAACAAAAAGAATGCACTTAAAGCTCTACAAGAAAGGCCCATGGATGAATACCTAGGCAAATAAAATGTTTCTTCATGGTCCTGACTATTACATATTGGATGGGAAAATTGGTGTCCCACACACCAGTCCCAAGGCAGCGAGATCTGCTTAACTGTAGAAAGCCCATTGCCCTGTTGTCCATGTGGGTGCAAGAGCCTACTTTATTGCTTAGAAACCCTCATTTATATTTCATTGAAAAGGTCTCCATTTCATTTTTTAACTCCATTTTCAGCTTCCATCTGATGGCAATTGCTGATTTAGAGTTTTGTCTTGGCTCACCTCAGGTCGGTTCTTTGACAGAACCTGTAAAAGCATGGTGCTGTTTCTAGAGAACTTTTTTCTCAATGGCATTTTTTCTCCCTCAGTCATTTTAATCAGAAAATAAGAGCAAGAAATTTTATGTGCTGTTTTTGAGGACTTTTATTCAGGCTGCCAATTCCTCCAGTGCCTAACAATCTTCAGGGGTATCAGTGCATGTCTACAACATGCCTGAACCACTTTCCTGACAGAAATATGCAGAAATTAGCCTTTTTAGTATATTTTTGTTGAAGTTTTGTTCTTTGACCCTTGGCAATCAAAACTGCATGCCAGATAATTTCAAAATGGTCCCTTGTCACAACAAAAGATATACCAGGAACAAATCAGCCTGATTTCAAAATGTTTTTTCTTACTTTTCTGTGTTCCTGCATTAAAAGAGTTCTCTCCTTTAATGTCCTTCTACAACTTACCTACATTTGGGAAAAAAATAACTTACAGTATAGTTACCCCATTTAATCAATATAATCCTTCTGATATAGAAACAGTGTCATGAAGACCCACTTTAAACTCTTAATTTGAAATGAAATTACTGCATCTTTTGTTGCTATACAGGAAATCCAGGAAATTTAGAAAGATTATCCAAGATTCTGAAATCTTCATCACAGATATTTAAAATAACAGTTCTGCACTTGTGAAAGGGACATGCCCAAATTCCACCCTGGGCATAGCACACCCATGAGCACTGGACTGCTTGCATTGACAGAAAAGTATAAAATGTCAGAAAGACCATAAAAAGCTTTATTTAGTCAGAAATGTGTCTTTTTATTATTCCAGTTTAAGAGGATTTTTTTAATTTTGTGGAAGCAACAATTAGATTGAGAAAATGGGAGCTTTCACCTCTGAAGTGCATATAATTAATCACTTCATTTCCTTTCTTCCTCTCTTCTGTTGCCACTTTATGTGAATATTGAAATAAATCAATTCCAAAAGTGTTTTTAACTGCGTTAAAAATAATGCTTGAATAATGCTTCATTATTTAAGCATTCAGTCTAACAAACATCTGGATGGAAAAGGGCATTTCACAAAGCATACAGATACAGAGGTGAAAATAGATGATGGCAAGTATGAAAAATATAATTGCAATATTTTAATTACCTTGAAAGTGTAGCTGCTTTTTCCTGATGAGGGACTGGTATGCAGGTAAGTCAATGAGATAAACTTATTTCTGACTGCTAATAAAGTTTTGCTGCAAATTTAAGCAATATTAAATAAAATCGTTAAAGAATGTCTCATAATACAAAACATAAATATTGTATGTGAGCATGCCATGAAAATTTATGCAAAAAATTACAAAATTAAAATGCATTTTGCCAAAAGCAATAATTTCTTTTTCATACAAAAGAAATGGATTGATTCAGAGTACTAGTTCACAAATAGAGAATGAACATGCCTTTACAGATGAAACGAAATTCACTCAAGTAAAAGAAAAAGAGTTTATTAGGCAGTTTCCCATTTTTCTCATGCCTGGGTTAAAAGAGGGGAAGACTTCACTGCTCTCTATAACTACCTAAAAGGAGGGTGTAGTGAAGCAGGGGTCTGTCTTTCCTCCCAGGTAATAAGATGAGAAGTATATGCTTGGATACTTGTGCATCCAAGTATCCATGCTTCTAGTTTTATTGTTTTTTTCATGGTAAAACCAGTTGGGATATAATGTAAGGGCTTTCTGTGTTTCAAGGGGTTTGGAGCTTCTATTAGCCTACCCATACGTGAGGGGTTTGTGGGCGAGTGAACTCTGTGGCACAAATAGAAAGCTCTGCCAATGAGATAAAGCAATAACACTTTTCTAAGCTGGCAAGTTGCTTCATTTGTCTAAAGAAAAGGCTGCTGAATTATCTCCTACTCTCTGCTAGGCAATCTTTGCTGTCGCTGTTGTCTGGAAATGAATTATCTTTATGTTGCAAACAGATTTGTTTGAGAATATGCGTGGGTGGGTTGAATAGGTCTTCAGTGCTCAGGTGGGTTGAACAGGTCTTCAAGGTCTACTGGAAGAAAGATGGACTATATGCAGATGATGGGTATATCTTAATGTTAGGCATTAATCATTAAGTTTTCCCACTACACTGTTCTCTAGAACATCTTTTTTCATGTAAGGCAGTATCTTTACTCACTTCTGTGATATATCACAAGGGAACTGTCTCAAAAGGTTGTTAATGCTAAATCTATCCTAATGGAGTTTAATTAAAAACCATATTTTGCAGCTTTAGTTAAAAGCAAACACAGCTGTGCTTCCAGTCTTGACCAGCCTATTAAGGCATACAAGTCATATTAAGTTCTTTTTCAAACAACTATGATTTTATTTTGATGTGTAGTTTATTTACATGGGTTAGAAAATACTTGTTACGCTATAACCAGAACTCAGTAGGATCACCCAAAAGTAATGTTAAATAAGAAAAAAAAAAGAAATATAATGCTCAAAAGGAGTAGTTTTTCTTATCTTCAAAGTGGGTGCACTAGGAAACATAATTGATGGGGGGGGGGAAAAAGTGAATTGTTATTTTATGAGTGTAAATAAATCCCTTCTTCCTTAAAAGTCCTTTCAGTCACCTAAACTGAATTTTTCATAAGAAACACTTGTCAAATAAGAAAGTAAAAAAGAATATTTCTAAAGGTTTTACATATATTCATGCATACTTAAAAAGAGACTGAAATACATAATACTGAGGAAAATACAGTGAAGTCAACACAATAAATGTTTTGATATAAACTCTACACCATTATACTGCAAAGCACAAAATTCTAAATTATAAATTTGACAGTAAATCACAAACCTAAATTGTATCTAGGTGAAAACAATAAAAAGAATTCTGACAATAAAGAATAAATAAATTAAGATCTGCTTTAAGACTTTGTTTAAGAAATTCAAGCAATAAAGAAGAAATTGAAATAGATTCTAATACAGAGATATATATTTAACTTACTATTCATAAAACCAAGTTGGGTGTGGCTTTAAGTTGTGGGGATTTTGTGCCTTTTAATTTTTGATCAAATATCCATTCCAGATGCATAAAAGTAAGTAATATCATTCTCACAATATGAGGCTGGAAGAGGTGCCTAATTAATACATTTAAGCATTTGATAAATGCATTTTTTAGAACATATATATGTTTTAAAATTTCAAAAACACATAGTGAAAAATTCAGGCAATAAATCAAGCTATTCGTTTCAGAATTGAAGTAGGTACCGTCATTTAAAAGTATTAATTCCTTTTTTATGTTTCCTTGAAAAATGTTTTCTCTTCTACCCAATTTCCGGGATTCATAGAATCATAGAATATCCTTTGTTTGAAAGGATCCACAAGGATAATTGACTCCCCACAAGGCAACTTTAAAAATTGGGTAAATTCTAATATATTTATATACATCTTATATTTTGGAAATCCAGATTCACACAGTACTTGAGGTGAGGCTGCAACAATGCTGATTACAATGCGAAAATCACTTCATCCAGCTGCTTAGCTGTACTGTGCCTAATGTACCACAGGATACAGCTGGCCCTTTGGCCATCAGGGCACATGTTTACTCCTGCTGAGCTTGCCAGAACTTCTTTCTGCAGGGCTGCACTCCAGTCTTTTGCCCTCAGTTTATACCTACATCCATGATTACACCATCCCAAAGGTGTAAGGATGGTGTAAGGTTGCAGGATCTCACATTCGCGCTTGTTAAAATTCCTGTGGTTAGTGACTGCCCAGCCCTTTAATCCATGAAGGTCTCTCTGTAAGGGCCTCTCTACCCTTGAGGAGGTCAATAAGTCTTCCTAATTTAGCTTAGTTGACAAGCTTAGTGTACTTTAGATTCCGGCATCCAGGTCTGATAAAAATGTTGATGGGAGCTTGCCGTAAAACTGAGCCCTGGAGAGCACCACAAGGGACTGGCCACCTACCAAAAGTTGCCTTATTTACTGCAACTCTTTGTATGAGTCAACACAGGCAGGGAGTTGGGACAACCACAAATTTGTGGCTAGAATGGATAGAGTAAATTTATTTTTGTTATCTTGTTAACCAGGTAAAGCAACACCCGGGCCGAGTTTCACAAGCAGAGACACAGGAACTGTTCAAAAGGGTCCATGCCAGAAGATTCCTGGTCTGCTGTTCACACAGACTAAACAAGAGTTATTCCCAATTGCAAGGCCACTCGAGCAATTTCCAATCTCCTCACCAACCTCTGCTTTTTCACCCATGCCTCCCAACACTTTTCGGGTCCAGCTCTTCAGTCAATTTGTCACACATTTTATTGTGTACATGACTAGATAGTTTTATAGATGAATAACATAAGATAGAGTATAAAAAGCCTTTCCAAAAACAAACAAGAAAACAAACACCAAACCCCAAACAAAAATACACCAAACCCAACCAAAATCCTCAGACAAACAAAACAAAAAACCAAACCAAAACAAAAACCACCTATGTCTGGTACTTTCTCTTTATCCATTAGTCCCGTAACCTTGTCATAAAACTAAATTAAGTGAATTAAGATTTTGCCTTCATGAACCTATACTAACTTTGAGTGATGACTGTATTGTCTTTCAAGTGCTTTTCAATAATTCCCCTGACAATCTTTTCCATAATTTTACCAGTCAGTGAAGTGAGACTGACAGGCTTATAATTACCAAGGTCTTGTTTCTTGCCCTTTGAAGGTTCTAATAACATTTGCTAGCTTCCAGTCTTCTGGAACCACGGCATATTCCCAAGACCATTGATAAATAACTGAGAGAAGTCCCTCAACAACTGTTGTTTCTCAACAGCAGTTTCAGTATACTGGGATGAAATGTCATTATTTCCAAATTAAACCATTAAATGTTAGAAAACTATTCTAGTTGTGATACTTAATCTGGTATTGCTGAGGAAACTGGACAATCCTACTCTTATCTTAACCTCAAATTCTCTTATTCTCTTATTCTCTTATCTGTAGAATTATAACGCTTCAGGGAATACAAGTACCACAGGTAATCCCATCCAACCCATCAGGATATACCTAAATCATTTGTGACAGAAACCCCTCTAAAACAAAGTGATCTAGACTCTCCAAGCTCATCAGAAAATCGACACTTTTTCTATGATATCTTTAGAATATCTTTTCCTTTGTATCACCCACATATTTCTGGTAAAAGTTCAAGCCTATTTGTAAGTAATGTTTCACAGTCCTCCAACTTTTTTTTTGAGTAGGCAGTTATCATTAATGCAGTTCTTGTAGGCACCAAAGAGCATCAGACGCTGAGCATCTCTTAAAATAAATCCATCCTATGTTCAAAATTGACACAAATTTCACTACTGAACTGCAATAACCAAATAAGTAGTTTTCATTTAATTAGTAGCAACATTTTACTCTACATTTCTACAAGTCATCTCTGGTGAGGCAGGGGAATATTGAAAGAGATACGCTGTACACATGCAGTTTTGGAAGTATTGACTAAGGTACATATGTTATTAATGCTGCCTTATAACTCCTCAGATGTTACTGGATAGTGAAAAAGTTGGTAAAAACTAAAGAATCTGATATGGGTATTGCCCAACCCTTTTTGTGGAAATGCTGAGTATTTAAAACCTAAATTAGCAGAGTTTGAATAATTTAAATATGCTCCAGTGTTAAGTAATGTTCATTATTGTAACACCAACTTTTTGGCATGTGCACTGACAGAAAAGTTCTTTTCTCTGAGACGAACTTATGGCGCCTTGTCTCAGCTTATTTTGTGTTTCCATTCAGAAATGGTGGATCTTGTTGATAACTACAAAATCTAACTTGTACGAAGAGTCATCTTTCAAAACATTAGGCTATGTAAAAATTTCAGAAAGTTTTTCCTTACACATAGGGAAACAAAACATTCTATCCCACGCATGTGGGAAATGTTTCTATCATTCTTTTTCTATTCTAGCTTCTGCATTATGGTAGACCATTAAGAAACAAGGATTTATGTGGGTTTTTCCCCCAACTTTCAGAGCTGTGAAGTTAATGAAAGTCTTCCCTACCCTACAAGTTGCCAATGCCTAGCACAGGATGCTCAGTGAAGGGGTTGCTCACTCACTTTCAGTGAGGTACTGGCAATTCATGTAAATGTTAGCTGCAATTACTGCTTAGGTCTGTGATTGTATGAGTCCTGAAATTACTTTTGACTAGTGTAAGTTGAAAAAACCAGTTTGTTCCTCTAAATGAAGTGTTAGTTTAAAATCCAAATAACGTTTCAAGCCTTGATCTAAAATTGAAATAATTATTCTATGACTATTTGTTAATTAATGGACAAGTTATTATGACAGATATTATTTCCTATTAGTCAGATCATTAGTAGATATCCTGAAAGTTTTATGCTTAAAACCCTCTTAGAAATGTGATGATCTTACATTTCCATCTCCTCCTTCTACCCCAAAAGATGTAGGAATATTGTATTTATACAAAAATTCTGTACAAGGTTTATTAATGATTCATTTTGTAAAGAAATTTAATATTTCTCTCTAACTGCACTGTTCCAACTATCTCAATAACCAGGGTCTACTAAATGGGGCATTTTGCACTATGAATAAAAATAAGCTTTCTTTCTAAGAGATAACAAGACTGAATCACTACAATTTCAGTACTGTTTTACACCAATACTTATGTCTACATTATAAAGCAATATGGACACAACATAGTAAAAATTTATTTTTAGTAATATATATTAGTAATTTTTGGACTGTAGGGCATCACTAGAGACATCTTCTGAGCTCCAGCCTCTTCAAAAGAATCTTTTTAGTTATCAACTTTACATGTAACTGACAGTGCATTTCCAGTGAGAAAGAAGATGCCCTAAATCACTGTTTGTGTTTTCAGAATGTAGTTAAGATTACACTTTTGTGATTTAAATTTTTTTAAAAGGAAATTTGTTTCAAGTGAATGAAGTGATTTTTTTTTCATTTCTTTCCCAAAAGGAATATTTTAAAATGAAAATGAGTCATTATTTTGGTGTGCTTCAGTGTCACCCTGCTTGTCCTGTCAATGATAATAGTCATGTTGATATACTCATTTGATGGGTGTTGTTTTCCTAATCCCTTCTCAGTGCTTTTCAAATGAGAACACAGGTAACAGAAATTTATGTTTTTAAGGTCATGGTGCAAAACTACCTCCTACCTCAGGAATGTCCCCATCATTTTGCAAAATTGTAAAACATTCACTATATATACCTATATACATATATGCCATTTTAATGTTCACTTTCCTGTTTTGGGCATGTCTGGTGCACTTTAGAAACCACTTCCATGCAGCCCTTGAGAGCAGAAAAGCTACAAACCAGGAAATCTCCAAAAGGTGATAAATAAGGAGCAATTGAAATAGGCAAAAATCACACAGCTTGATCCAGAAGACAGCATCTGTCCCTGCTATTTTGAGCTCTCCAATCCATGATTTTCCTGGAGAAATTATGACTAAGTATTTGCTGGATCCAGCTTCTAATTAACTTCCCAGCACTGCTGGCTTAGCACAGCCTTCACCTGTGGGATATTCTGAATTGAGTAGCCTGGATTTCATTTACGTCAGGATTTGGCCTGACTCATTGTATCTGAAGAACTGAAGGAAGAGAATAAATGGGTTGATTTTCAAAGGCAAATTTACTCAGCACTCAGCTGCCCTCATGCTTTTAAAACACTTTGTCTAAAAATTCATTTAGTAATGGCATAAAAGCCCTTGCCCTGTTTATGCTTCCCTTACTTTGTAAACTGCCTCGCTGACACCTGTTGAGAGGTGTGTGGCATGGATCTTTTATTACAGTATGTCCTTAGCTGTTTCAGGAACTAGAAGGCATGAGCAACAGAATATGATTTCCTACTGGAAATGCAATAGTAGAAAATGAGACAAATCTACCTAAAATGTCTATTCATCAGATTAAGACAAATGGATTTTATAGAGAAAACTTCCAATGGCATACTAAAAAAAGACACAGCAATTCAATCTTCTAGGTTGTTTTTCTGCTTCTTTCCTAAAATTATGTTTTCAAGATGCCTTTCTTCATCTTTTTCATTACCGAATTTAATATGTTTTAGGAATATAATAAATAAATAGTAAAAGGCATTTCAGTACAGAGTCTCACAAATTAAATAGAAATTCTTGCCATGAAATGTCTCTCCTTGTGGGATACACACCTGAATCCAGTAGACTATAGGTCCAAGGTTGGTTAGGGAAATCTTGAGAAGAGAAGAGGCAAGGTGCACAATTTGACCATGTAACCCCAATTGATAAAGTAAGCATTGTGCTTGCAGAGAGATTTCAGTGATTGGAAGAATAAACCAAAAAAACTGTTGAAGGCAGTGTGGTGCTGTTAGTGCAAGGTGATTGTGTATTAAAAGGGAGGGAGATCCTGAGGGTAGGCTACGCTCCAGTGCATTATATAATCTGATTTGCAAACTTCCACCATTTACTGATCATTATATTGCCTAAATAATTAATTTAACAGATAAATTGAATAGGTGTCCTAAGAGCCTATGCTGCTGAATGATGGGAATTATGATCCCCAGGGAGATGACGATTAAAAAAATCTTGAGTTTTGTAAGCAAAGCTGATTTTTTTCTCCATTTGCTCCCTATCAGCCTTGTCCAAGATTTACAGTGTAAAATGTTCTGAGTTGATGCATTTAATTCTGCACATACATGGTGATAAGTATATTGGCCATAACAGCCCCAGGCAGTGCTACAGACTGGCGGAAGAGGCACTGGAAAGCTGCCCAGCAGAAAAGGACTCAGAACTGTGGGTCAACAGCAGCTGAACATGAGCCAGTTGAGTGTCCAGGTGGCCAAGAAGGACAGTGGCATCCTGGCCTGTATCAGCAACAGTGTGGCCAGGAGGACCAGAGCAGGGATTGTCCCTCTGTATCGGCACTGGTGAGGGCACACCTCAAATCCTGTGTCCAGGTCTTGGGCCCTTGCTGCAAGAGGGACATTGAGGTAGTGGAGCATGTCCAGAGGAGGGCAACAGAGGTGTGAAGGGTCTTGAGCATAAATCCTTTGAGGAGTGGCTGGGAGTGTTTAGTCTCGAGAAAAGGGATTGCAGAGAAGACCTCATTGCTTTCTTCTTGAAAGGTTTTAGCAAAGTGGGCACTTGTCTCTTCTCCCTAGTATCAATAAATAGGACATGCAGAAATGGCCTCAAGTTTCAACAGGGATGGTTCAGACTTCATCAGGAAAAGTTTCTTCATGGAGAGGGTTATCAAGCATTGGAAAAGGCTTCCCAGGGGTAGAGTCACCATCCCTGAAGGTGTTTAAGAGATGTGTAGATGTGGCACTGAGGGTCATGGTTTAGTGGTGGACTTGGCAGTGCTGGGTTAACAGTTGACTTTGATGATCTAGTAGATCTTTTACAACCTAAATATTTTTATGATTCTAAGTATATGGGATTCTTGCCTTTTTTTGAGAACTATCTCAATGTCTTAAGGATATGCCTACTTATCCTGTCTTATAAAAATGGGGAGATCTAGGAGTCTGTGTAACACAGGATTTTGTAATCTAGGGTAAACAGCTAAATTAAAATTCTCCTTTCATATGTTTTTCTACATAGCTAGTCTGTAAATTCCTTGAAGTGAATAGGATAATCCTGGTGTAAAAAGAGGAAAAGAGTACTTCTTTAGCTCTTGTAAAGAGTCCTTTTAGAAAATACTTTAAAAGTGTAGAGCTAATTGAACTTTGAATGCTCAAATATTTTTATTGTGGAACAAATAGAGTCTTTGAAAAAGGCTTTTTAACTTTTGCTCTGTAATATTCAAAATGACGCTGTGGGAACTAGCTCTT
Source organism: Serinus canaria (assembly GCF_022539315.1). Taxonomy (NCBI): domain Eukaryota; kingdom Metazoa; phylum Chordata; class Aves; order Passeriformes; family Fringillidae; genus Serinus; species Serinus canaria. The sequence continues at coordinate 50,114,444 of NC_066313.1, read as the reverse complement.
TAAAAAACCCCAAAACAAAACAAAGGAAACTGAACTCTCCTTCTCCCCCAGAACCGTAGGGGTTCAAATTAAGTCAATCAAAATCAAGACCTTTTGTGGGCTGAAGGTAAATGCTGTTTTCCTCTGCAATCTGTGACCTCAAATAGGCCCTTTTCTTTCTAATCACATGCTTTACATGCTGTGAAGAATAAAATGCATTTAATTCTTTGACTCAGCCTTCCTTTATGCCTACGTGCAAGAGCTGCTGAAAACGGCAGGTGAAGTTATGTAGAAAAGAATAAAGCAAAAAGTGGTTTCATGCACAGTCCCCTATTCCTAGGGTCCTTGTAAGTGTACACACAGCATGTGAGACTCTCCACAGTGATAAAATTGAAGGGTTTGAAAGAAATAACGTTCTGGAATAATAAGGAGGGAAAAGAACTGCATTTTATTTGCTTAGGGTGGAAGAAAACCTTTGCATGACTGTAGGGCTGTCTCTTCAGTGTCCAATACACTAGAATGGCTCACTTTGAAGGGACCTACAGCATTCATCTAGTCCAACTGCCTAAACAGCAGCACAGCCTTTACACCAGAGCAGTTGCATCACTTCCCTCTGACATTTGGGAAACTGGAACTCTTTTTTGTGCCAGTTGGCAAAGCAGATTGCAGTGTATATGCCATGACTATTTGGGTTTTTCTCAGGGAACTTATCTCCTGGATCCTTCCCTATGTGTCTACCTGTGGCTAAATCTAAATTTTTCAGGGTTTTGGAAGAAAAACAATAACTTCTAGCCTCTGCTACTCTTCAATACAAGATGGATTGGTTATATCTATAGTGGTATAAGAAATATGCTCAGGAATCTGGAACAAAGCACTTCATACAGACTTGATGAAATATTTTTATCTCCAAAACAGGGTGTGTGCATGAAGACAGCCTGCTGAGAATGGTGTTTGATGTATGGTAAGCTACTGGACAAGGAAATGCATTAAAACCATTTCAAAGACCATTTAAATAATTATAATGTATAGAGTAGTATTGCTAGCATCCAGGAAAGCTCCTAGACACTGTGTAATTTACAACTAGAGGTGCAACCACAGCAGACCTGCGGATTACCTTATTGTGACAACCACCTATTTGCAACCTGTATCTTCCTCTTTTATCCTCAACTTTTTAAATATCAATCTTCTTCTTCTAGTTCTTCTACAGATGCTCAATGCTTTGACTCCTCTGCTTCCTAATATTATTCTTTTCTTTTCCTTGCAGTGTTCTTTGTATAATTCTGTTTCTTCACTTTCTTGTCAGTCCACTTTTTTCAGCCATATGCAACTGTTACTGTCCTCCCACATATGTACAATCCTTTTCCTTCAGCCTACGAAGAAGAGGTGGTTTTTTTATTTTCACACTTTCAATACTTGCCTTTGACATTGCTGGCCATTTCTTCATCTCAGTGCTCAGCATCTGAGATGTATAACTGATAAAATGAATATGTGTTATAGAATTGCTCTAGCTGTCTGCATCACAGAAGATAAAGGCTTCACAAGGAATGGAGAAAAATCTGATGGAGAACATCTTTCTGAGACAGTGAAACAAGTCTCTTATGGAACATTATTGTCTTTCTTCACTAAGGTAATGCCAGACATTTCTACAGCTATGTCGAGTTCTGCCCTCCATTCCAAGTAACATAGTTGTGGCTCTTTTCATGATGACAAAATTATCCCCCCAGTCTATTTTTCCTTTATTTTCGCAGTAAGATATCCACAGAACCATTAAATTATTTCGGGTTGTAAGGGAGCTTTAGGAATCACCTAGCCCAACCCCCTGCCATAGATATAGACATCTTTCACTGGACCAGCTTCCACCAAATCCCCATCCAACCTTACTTTTAATATTTTTAACACTTTTAATGCTTTCAGGCATGAGGCATGCACAGCATCTCCAGGCAACCTGTTTCTTTGTTACATTACCTCACTGTAAAAATTTCTTTTTTGTGTTTAGCCTAAACTGGGCTTCTTCCACTTTAAAACCATTGCCCTATGTCCTATCAATTGCAGGTATGCTAAAAAAACTTTGTTCCTACCTTTCTTACAGGCCCCCCTTGGGTACTGGAAGGCTGCAATATGGTATCCCTGGAGCCTTAACTTCTTCAGGTTTAAAAATCCCAACTGTCCCAACTTTTCATCATAGGAGAGGACTTCAGCCTTCTGAATACTTTTGTGTCCCTCCTCTGTGCCCACTCCAACAGTACATGTCCTCATGTACTAGGAAACCCACATGGGGGTGTGTTGGAATTCCAGATGCTGAGAATTTTAGACTTTCTGTGCTGACAGACTCTGACTCCCAGGAGAACACTACATACATACTGCAGGTGTGATGTCACCAGAGCAGAGTAGAGGGGCAGAACCCCTTCCCCTGACCTGCTGCCCACTTTGGATGCCCAGGACGTGTTTGACCTCCTGGGCTTGAGCTCACACTGACACCTTTGTCTTCTGGGGGAACCTAATGGGACAGAACTGAACTTTGCACATGGCTGCATGTAATAAGCAGAGAATAGGAGACACAGGACATCAGAGAGAGGATATTTTCAATTGCCAATACCAATCAAGATTTCATCTGAGGGGGAACATTTTGTGATATTTAAAGAATAAGAAAGGTAAATCACAATCTGGCTTTTTAAACTAAAAATGAATGTGTGACTTTTTTTTCACTCCCTTCTATGTGTTAATAATGCTTCAATCACCTCTGATTTATTGATTTACTTATTTTTCAATATAGTTAGTCCTTCTGTCAAAAAAAAAAAGTAAAATAAACTGCAATTTAAATAAAATTTAAAAGATTTATTGCAATTATTGACTGAATAATGAAATGATGGATTAATAAAACTCAGTGACTGCATACTTTTTGCTTGCATTATTCTTGCATTATTCTTGCTTTTTTGTTTTTAATGTAGGACGAACCTGGACTTCCTATACCTGAAACACATGAAAAATTTATAAGGTATGGAATACTTTAAACAGTAGGAAAAATGAAGGCAAGATGTTCGTAATTTCATGATCCTTAAAAAACCCAAACAAGTATTAAATGTATAGATATGAAATCTGTGCTACCTTTCTATGACCTTAGCAAAGTTATTTCCAGTATTTATAATATAAGAAGAATTACTGGCCTTCCTACTGCCAATGCACCCAAATCTGCTCTTACATGATTGTCTTCTAGTATGAAATACTTTTCACTTAAGACACGTGTCAAAGCATGTGATAAGGTAAGTGAACAGCTGACAAATGACTTGGAAATATTTGTCATTTAGAAAAATAAATCTGTTCATGATTAATTTTTAGTAAAATAAATATATAATATCTTAACTACAAGCAACCCAGTAACCAAACATGACTATTTCACTTCATGAAACGCTCAGCCAACAAGACCTAAAGAGCAAGCCCATTCCTACCTCTGGATAGTGTTACATGTTCAGACTGCCAAGCCACAATGTCAGCTTTCATTCAAAACCCATTTCACTTAGTTATAGGCATTACAGCAGAGAGAAAATTAGAAGACCCTGGGCATATCCAGCAAAAGGATGCTCAACTCTTTTGTAGACATCTTGCTGAAGCAGTCTATTGTACTAAATGGTCAGGAAATCCCAGATGACCTTTGGCTAGATGCTTAACCAAACTGCCCAAAGCTAAATCCCACAAAAATCTTAGTGGGCAAATAAGAATTTTGACACTAGACAACAAGATTCTTATTTATAGGTAAGTAATCTAAAGTATATATCTTTAATCAGAAATGGAGGCATTCAAAACAGAGCCCTGACAATATCCTGAACTTGTATTTTACTTATTGTCTTTATTTTTTATATTTATCCTTTCATGTATTCATTTATTTTAACTTAACAAAATCTGGAAAAATCTGCATGTTGATTCTCTTCTTGTTGATTCATAATAACTTCCTGGTTTTGATGTGATTTGGTGAACATTTACTTTCGTCTAAAAAGAGACGGCAAAATCTAAATGGCTCCTTCTATGAGCCATTAACTAGACATCAACACAAAATTCTATCTGATCATTACTAATTCTCAGGTAGTCCTAGGTCAATGACAACAAAGGAAACTGTTCCAAATTGTTTTCAAATCACTCCCCAAGTTCTACTCATTTCTACTAACAGCTGGCATGTTTTGTTTCAAGAGAAATAATGGACTCTGAAGCACAGAGAAACTTGGGGTCATCTGAGGTGCAGAATGTAGTAAGCTAGACAAAACCTCCTACCAGGCTGATTCCAGTCCCATATTGACAGCAGATGTCAGTATTCCTTAAGGACTATGTGTATTAGAAAGGAAAAAGTGTCTTGAGGCTTTGAACAGGATTCTGGGTACTTATGAACATTCCAAGTGATCTAAATTTGTGAGCAACAGATTTTGTTGTTTTCATCACCTTATTTTTAAAATGTCTTGAAGAAGGTGTTTGCCACTGAACCAAAAGAATTAGCAATTTAACTGATGTGTGGTCTCAATTCTGAGTGGTGCTGAGTAACCTGAACACAAACCTCTAGCTGGGGCTGGAGGAAGAAGTTGCTTTCATGCCTAAGCAGCTCCCATCACAGAACAGTCAGTGGGGACATGATCTTGAGATATGGAGGAAATACTTAGGTCATGATTTAAAAGTCAACCTGCTAATCTCAGAGTGAAATGAAAAATACTATGTAAACTTTCAAAGTTGAATTTTTAAATAGAGAATAAAAGTTGAATATAAACTTTTCAGAGAATATACTATTATTAAAGAACTTTTAAACATATGAATGTAAGAAGAGATATTTTCAACCAGATCATTTAATCCTTACACCATTTACTCAAACATACTGTTGATCTATTTGGGACTACTCACAAGAGTAGCTGCATATAAATCACTAAAATTCAGCATAAGGTTTACAGAATCTTTCCTCATGTCATATAGCCTTGAGTGACACATTGGAAAAAGATCTCTCCTATACAAACCAAGGAGCTTGCACAATCCTTGAATTTATCAAAAGAAGACAAATTTATATTAGATCAGCTTTGAAAGTGCCTAGCAGCTGTGGATGCTTTCTAACAGTAGGGAGTCAAGGATGACAAAACCTCATGTGATGCATTCAAGGAACAGTTACAGGATGAATGTCAGAAACACTGTGCACTTTTGCAAAATGTTGTATAATTAGGAGGGTAGCTGTAGTCAGAAGCAATGAAGAGATGGTTACCACCTTGGAGGTCCATGGTAGAGTGGGTTTGCTGCCTTTGGGGGGGACCCCACACTGGAACTTGTGGATGCCTGAAGGAGGCTGTGACCCCACAGGAAACTCTCTCTGGAGCAGGTTTGCCAGCAGGACTTGTGACTCCATGGGGAATCCAAGCTGGAGCAGTTCACAATAAACTGCAGCCCATGGGAAGGACTCATACTGGAGCAGTTCATGGAGGACTGTTTCCCGTGGAAAGAACCAGACTCTAGAGCAGGGGAATAGTGTGGGGAGTCTTACCCTGGGGAGGAAGGAGCTGCAAAGACAGTACATGAAAAACTGACCGCAGTCCCCATTCCCTGTTCTTCTGAGCCACTGATGGGGAGGAGATAGAGAATTCAGGAGCAAAGGTGAGCCCAGGAAGAAGGGAGGTGGGGTGTAAGTTTTTTTAACATTTTATGTTATTTCTTATTGCCCTTCTCTGATCTGATTGGCAAAAAATGAGACTTATTTCCCCAAGTCAATTTTCTTTTTCCTGTGACAGTAATCTGTGAGTGATCTCTCCCTGACCCATGAGCTTTCTCTTATAATTTCTCTTTTCTCTGCAGATGAGGAGAAGTGATTCAGTGAATTTGGTGGGCACCTGCCATCCACCACAGTCAACCCACCACATCAGATAAAAAAGCATCTGAAAATCTTCTCTCCAAAATAATTACCTTGAAAGATTAAATGTAATATACTGGTGTAGTATGCAACATAAAGGGTGAAATTATCAAAGGTCTCGTGTTTCAAAGCTAAACATCTAAATATTGGCTGAAATTCTGAAACTTGAGCTGTTGTGTGTAAATATGCAAAAGAATTAAAAAAAAAAATCCAAACAAAAAATGAGCAGAAATAGAAGAGTAATATGAGAGCACAATTCAATAAGCTTTGAAATGAATGCTGTCAAGGGCACTCAGCTGTGACACCCTAGCTTGGTGACTATATACTACCCTTAACACATAGACATGGTAAAAAAAATGTATTTACTAATCCTAAAATAAAATCAATCTCTAAGTCCTGATGAAACTCCACTGGCTGGTTCTCCTTATTAGGTACAAAGTTTACCATGTGAGTTCAGGTGATATGAATATTAAGGATTAGATTTATTAGATTTATTTTTTAAATGCAGCAAAATATTTCCCAATGCCTGCAGTTACCTCACCTCTATGAGCTACACTGAGTTCTGCTTACAAACTCTGGCTAAGATCCTGCTTCTTTTGTCTGGGAGTAGGATTAAGTCTCACAATATTTACGGGCAGTCCTCTAGGCACTTTTAAAGCAAGTGTGAGATAGGGGAATGGTTTTATAGACAACCCTGTTAGATGTTAATAGGATCAGAATGATTACCCCTACTATCATGCTGAAAATGCACCCTCAGAGAGATTTTTCTTTATCCTATTTATACTTAGGTAAGCCCATTGCAGGAGTTTCAAACCAACTTTAAAAGTACTATGAGTCTGCACAGGGCAAAGAGATGTTATAGCGCATGCAATCTGCAGTGAAAGAATAAGCTTTTACATAATCTCCCTGAAATTTGGTATAGGTTAGGCACCATCCCAAAAACCCCAGTTCCTGTTTGTATGAAGTGAAAAGAAACAATTTTCAGAGAGCAGAGAATCTTGAATAATTTGGGGTTATAGAGAGTTGTTGATCAAGCAGCCCAACTCTAATTGTTAAATGCAAATAGACACCATGCAGTAGAGAATATTGTCTTGTTGAGCTATTCTCATTACATTTCATGGGAAAAAAAATTACAGGAACTCTGTGGGACTTGTCCTAACTCTAAAAGATTTCGGTTCCATGACAACAACATTAAAGAATATGCATAACAATTAGATGCTTCAACCACTTTAATGAAGGTTTTCAGGTCAGCAGCCTCAATACTTGGACATCACAATAGAGGGAATGAGAAACCTGTACAAAATCTTGAATTCATCAAGAACAAAGAACTGCCAATATCTGGAATTTATTTCTCTTGTTTTTACTGCTAATCTACCCTTGTTAATACATTGATATTTACTTCTTCTCAGGTAGAGAGCAATAAGGTCCCTCCTGAGCCTTCTTTTCTCCAGGAGAAACATTCCCAGCTCACTCAGCCACCCCTCACAGGGCTTGTGCTCTAGACCCTTCATCAGCTCCATTGTCCTCTTCTGGACGTGCTCCAGCACCTCAGTGTCCTCCTTGTAGTGAGGGGTACAAAACTGAATACAGGATTCAACGTGTGCCCTCACCAGTGCCAAGTATGGGGGACAATCCCTGCCCTGGTCCTGCTGGCCACAGTGCTGATACAGACCAGGATGGCATTGGTCTCTTGACCACCTGGACACACTGCTGGCCCAGGTTCAGCTGCTGTTGAAGAGCACCCCCAGGTCCTTTTCCAGCCCCTCTGCCCCCAGCCTCTAGCCCTGCCGGGGGCTGTTGTGACCAAGTGTGGGACTGGCACTTGGCCTTGTTGAACCTGATACCATTGGCCTTAGCCCAGGGATGCAGTCTGTCAAGATCTCTTGGTAGAGCCAGCCTTCCAGTGGGACAACTCTCCCAACCAACTTGGTGTCCTCTACAAAACGACTGAGGGTGAATTCCACCCCCTCATCCAAATCATCAGTAAAGTTGTTAAACTGACCTGGCCCCAGCAGTGAGCTCTGGGGTTGCCAGCTGCCCCCTGGACGTAACTCCACTCACCATCACCCTCTGGGCCTGGCCTTCAGATTGGTTTTTACCCAGGGAAGAGTGAGCCTGGCCAAGCCACAGGCTGCCAGCTTCTCCAGGAGAATGCTGTGTGAGATGATGTCAAACCCTTGACTGATGTCTAGGGCGACAACATCTACAGCCTGTCCCTCATCCACTAAGTGGATCATCCTGTCATAGAGGAAGATCAGATTGGTCTAGCAAGACTTGCCTTTCACTGCTGTGCTGGTTGGGCCTGATGCCCTGGGTGTCCTGCACATGCCATGTGATGGCACTCAGGAGGATCTGCTCCCTGGTACTGGGGTCAGGTTGACAGGCCTGCATTTCCCCCAGTCATCCTTCTGACCCTTTTTGTAGATGGGAGTTACATTTGCCAATTTCCTGTCAACTGGAGACATCCAGTCAAAGCTAGATCAAAACATATTTGTTAATTGTCATTAATTTAAGTGATGATGGTGATGATGATGATGATACCATGGCACAAATGGGGTATAATTGAAAATATTATAAGAAATAATTGTAGAGTATTGGCTTCTGTAACTTCATAGCTAGGCTCCTTTAATTAACTCCAGATAGGAAAAGCTTTTCAACATTACAGTTTCACAAAATTATGAGATACGTCTTGAGCATTCAGGGAAGATAAATTTAATTTCACACAATTTGCTAAGCTGAACATTTCTTTGTTTGTACACCTTACAAAAATATATATGCCTCTTCCAGATGGATGTTCCAGGTTTGCCACTGCTGGTATTTGCTCTTTTGAAAGCTACTGTATGGAGGAGAAACTGAAATTTCTCTGAAATATATCAGTGTTGTGCCAATACTTCAAGACATAGGAGTGAAAGTGGTCTAGAAATACTTGTTTCCACAATATTTTCACCTACGCTTTTGTAAAACGAGTTGAAAAGCAAGCACACACAACTTGCTACATTAAATATGCATGAAAACATATAAAAGTGACTACCATTACAGCTAAGACCAATGCCTGCCTACTGACCAGTTTACTTTTCTCTCTGTTCTGCCACCATCAATTTTTTTGTGAGTGATTATTACTATTTGCTAGAGCACTGGAAAATTTTATCACAGAAAGGGCTGAGACCCAGACTGTCTAAGGCAATAAATACATAACTCATGCTGAGCTCTGACAGATCTAAGTGCTACCAAGGATTCAGGCCTGAGAAATTTTTCAGCATCTCTGAAAAATTTCCTTGTACAGCATGTATTTTCTTAATGGATCTGCTGAAGTATAAAAAAGAAAAGTTAGATGGAAACCATCAAGGTGAATAAATTTCTCTTTATTTCAGCATATAGAACCAGAACAAAAGGATACAAAAATGTATATGAATGAATGAACTTTGTATCTGTAAAGTGCACTGTATCAAGCCTGCTGATTAAACAAATTAGATTATGCATTTTCCTAGAATTTTATCATCATTCATAGTGAATATATACTTCAGCAGAGGCAAATCAATATTTTGTCAGGGGGACTGTCTAATCCAAACATTCAGAAAAAGGTATTGATGACATGTTATAAAAATACTGGCTGTTCTCTGAAGAAAAACATTCTGCTAAGAAAGCAGTGCATATTTCTTTGGGCAGATTCCATCCATTAACATTTTCTATGTGGAATTTTACACACTGCTTTTCTTCTTGGAGCTAACCTTATACCAGCAAGAAAAGATCCTTAGACATCTAAGGTAGAGTGCAAAAACATTTCCATTTGAAGCCTGATCATACTTCAGGAGAAATTACATTAAAATGTATTAATTTTGAGTCAATACCAGCTAATTAGCCACATAGAAATCAATATATCAAAATTAATGAGTCTTTGTATCATACTTGTCTTCCCTGATGTCACCATTTTTTGAAACAAGTGAAGTATTTCCAAGTACTTTGTTTTCCCATTTTCTGCATTTCTTTGGTTTTACCACATGCTGGCTTTCATGAATTACAGAAAGACCCAAGTTTATAAATCTGAGCACATCTTTATGAAGAAAGCTCATTAACAGCATTACAGAACCATAACAACTGTAACAAGCATTTGCACTGTTTTCCCCAGTTCTTTCTTCAAAGCTCTCAATCCTTCCTTCCACGCACTCACAAGTCTCCACTTACTGAGACAATGCAGTGAAAGGCTCAATGTGAGAGAGATCCTTATTTAACTACCCAGAAACCTTTATTTTTAAGGTTTCTATGAGAAACCTTCTCTTTTGAAAATTCTCATACCTCTAAGTTCCATATTATTATATCCAAGTATGCTGTTCACTGCGTGAGGGTTCTTGACAAAATCACTAAGTGGAGAATCTGGAAGGAACAAACATCATTCAATAACAAAACTAGACCCATAAAAAACCAGCAAAATTAATAAGGAGGATATTTTGGAAATGTTATTAGTTAGCATTTTCTTGGTGTCCCCTGGGCATACCATAAGTCCTTAAGAATCCGTTTCTGTAAGATAAATTCCACAGTAATTCTCAAGAAAATTTTAGCAAAAGACTCCTTCTCTGTAATGTCCACTCTATCACATAATAATTGTGTGTGTACTCAGTTAGTAAAATTATTAGGCAGTGCTTAGCAGTGTGAAGCAGCTTCACTAAACAGTTACTTTACCTTAAAATAATTTTGCATTTAAAATAAAACAGGAAGTTTGAGTTAAGTAATTTGTTCTCTTTTGATGAGTTCCCTACTCCAGCATATCTTGAAGACGGTGATCATATTTTAAAGCTGCCTTTCAATAAATTGCTCTTTTCTTGAATCTCCAGCAGTGCTTGCCCACCCCAGTTCCTGTTTTAAGTCACCATTTCACAGACATAAGAAAATGAAAAAAATCCTCCTTCTCTGCCCACCTGCTTCTACCAGGAGCTGTGAATGCCTCCCACATTCCTTATATCATGCTATAATTAGAACAAATATTTTAAATACAAATATTCTCTACCTCTTCTCCTGAAGTCTTTGTTGCTGTCACTCTCCTGTCATTCTTCTGCATCACCTAGAAAGACTTTGATAACTGAAAATCAAGTTTTCTGCTTTTTTTATCTAGGGCTTTGATTTATCCAGCACAAGAGATATTGAATTTATTTTTTGCACATTCTTTCTTGCAGGTCTCTGCAGAGCCTGTACTAAATTAATACAAAGCTTCCCGAAGATCCTTCAGCTCATTCTGTGCTTCCCCTTCTCGCTCTGTATTTGCACCTTTGTGAGCCCTGAAAAGCAGACATCCATATTAACTCCAATTATTCCCTGTGAAGCAGACAATAGACACTGGGATGCATTTCAGTCTTACTGAAACATCCCTTCCTTATTGCCCAAGAAAGATCCCCATTCTGGAGCTGGGCCATGGAATGTCCATCACACTTTTGCTGCCTTTAGACAGCATGGCATTGCTCTGGACACAGTAGTGAGGCTATAGCTGAGGGCTGTTCCCTGTAGAGCCCTCCTCTGCTGCCAGACCCACAACAGCATTATTAGCCAAGGTCAGAGCTACAGCTTCTCATAGGCATGCTCTTTGTTCTGCCCACCTGTGCAGCAGAACCCAGTACTTCACCACGGGGACAGACTAAAGATAGCAGTAGCTTCTCTGGAGAGACCTGAAGTAAGCTAAAATGCAGCAACAGAGCTACCAAAAATGAGCAGAGGGATAAGTTCAGATTTTTCCTGTCAGTCATCTGTTTGCTTGAAAACAAATAGCAATCCTACAGCAACATACCGTGCATCCACTAAGATACTTGCCATGTCTTCCCACCCCCATTATGATGACTTTTCTACAGACTATACAAGTCCCAGAAATCTGCCAGACTGTGAGCTAGCAATAAGATATTTTAGGACAGCTGGAACTGTTGTTGTTAGGTGTGGTTTAGGCATAAAAGTCTCCTTTTAATTCCCTTTATGGCTATAAATGGTTACAATCTTTTGTTTAATGTTTCTGAGACTTACACACACTTGAAATTGAATTATTGAATATTCTGAATTGGAAGGGACCCACACAGGTCATCGAAGTCCAACTCCTGGCCCTGCACAGGACAGCCCCAAAAATAACACCATGAGCTGAAGAGCACTCTCAAAAAGTGTCTTGCACTCTGTCAGGCCTGGTGAGATATCTACTTCCTTGGGCAGCCTGCTCCAGTACCTGAACATACTTGTTAAGACCCACCCTGGCTAGCTTGCTTAAAGTCACCTTTGCTGCCTCACTGATAACCTTCAGCACAAGCATCTTGTGGTATTGCCCACAAGGGTCCCATGATGAGGGAAGAGACGAGAAAGTTGACTCCATGTTTCAGAAGGCTTGATTTATTATTATATGATAGATAATATATTAAAACCATACTAAAAGAATAGAGGAAAGGATTTCACTACAAGGCTAAGCCAAGAATAGAAAAGGAATGAATAACAAAGGCTCTCTCTGACCGAGACCGGCCGGACGGGTGATCTGTGATTAGCCCTTAATTGGAAACAGCCTGATGAGGCCAATCAGAGATTCCCCTGTTGCATTCCACAGCAGCAGATAAGAATTGTTTACAGTTTGTTCCTGAGGCCTCTCAGTTTCTCAGGAGGGGAAAAATCCTAAGGAAAGGATTTTTCATAAAACATGTCGGTGACAGCATCTGTTAAGGGAAGAAGCATGTATTCCTCAGCCATTAAATATGGAAGACAAGTAAAAACTTCTGTGTGTTCATTAGTAAATTTGTGGACAACACTAAGCTGGGAGCATGTGTAAATCTGTTGGAAGGTAGGAGGGCTCTGCAGAGAGACCTGGAACTGCTAGATGGATGGGCAGAGTCCAATAAGATGACATTTAAGAAATTCAAGTGCTGAGTGCTGCATTTTGACCACAATAACCCCCTGCAGTGTTACAGGCTGGGGACAGTATAGCGGGACAGTGCCCAGGCAGAAAGAGACCTGGGGGTGCTGGTTGACAGCCAGCTGAACATGAGCCAGCAGTGTGCCCTGGCGGCCAAGAAGGCCAATGGCCTCCTGGCCTGTATCAGGAACAGTGTGGCCAGCAGGGACAGGGAGGTCATTCTTCCCCTGTACATTCTTCCACTGCTGAGGCCACACCTTGAGTGCTGTGTCCAGTTCTGGGCCCCTCAGTTTGGGAGGGACGTTGAGACACCTGAGCATCCAGAGAAGAGTGACAAGGCTGGTGAGGGGCTTGGAACACAAGCCCTGTGAGGAATGATTGAGGGAGCTGGGGGTGTTTAGCCTGGAGAAAAGGAGACTCAGAGGTGACCTTATCACTCTCTACAACTTCCTGAAAGGTGGTTTTAGCCAGGGGGGTTGGTCTCTGCCAGACAGCAGCTGACAGAGCCAGAGGACACAGCCTTAAGCTGCACCAAGGGAAATATAGGAAATGTAGGAAAAAGGGCTTTTATGGAAAGAGTGATAAAGTTCTGGAATTGTGTGGCCAGGGAGGAGGTGGAGTCACCATCCCTGGATGTGTTTAAAAACAGACTGGATGTGGCACTCAGTGCCATGGTTTAGTTGAGGTGTTAGGGCATGGGTTGGACTCAATGATCATGAAGATCTCTTCCAACCTAATGATTCTGTGAAAAACCTATTACCATAATAGTGAAGACCAAGCAATCAAACTGATAGGAAAGGGAAGCAGCAATTTTGAGAGTGGCTGATTGCTGCCAGACTCCTCCGGATTTGCACAGAAGGGCAGAGGGCAATGGCTGTTCTCTGCCTGATTAAGAATGTGTCTGGCCAGCTTGAATTTGATGAAGCATCTCAGGAGGCTGCCAAGTGTGCCACAGCATGTGCCTTATTTATATGTATAGGGCCTGCATTCAGTATTGAGAATTGCAGGATAGCCAATGTTAAGAACAGATAAATAGATAAAAAACCCCTGAGTGTCCATGTGTAGCAAAGGTATTCAGTGACACCTGACCTATAGAAAATCAAATAAATTTTCCACTGCTGCAGCAGACAGATACAGAAAAATAAAATATGCACTAGGTTTCCTGATGCCTTGTATTTTGCTTTCAGTGATAAGTTCAAAGAAAAAATAGTCTCTAAAAGCCTGTCCTGTTAGTGGGGTATTCTTCACGCAAGAAAACCTCAAGAAGGCTGTTCAGTGCAGTATTGTGATTCTGTTTGTGTAGCAGTGTACTGCCCAAAATTCTCAAGCAGGGCATTTAAGTAGGACCACAGGAATAGTGATCAATCTTAAATTGAAGTACCATAAATTATTACCTGAGTTCTTCAGTAAATCTCTGTTTATTTTACTGTTACTCTCTGGAATTGTAATAGAGGGAGTAGAAAATTTCAACAAAGTCATCACTCGAAGTTTGAGGTTTCCAAGGAAACCTTACCCCAATAGGAAAGGAAGCTTGTTCAACAAGCTTCAGCTGGTAGATAAAGAAACGCCAGAATCACTAATTTGATGTCCAGGAAAGATGAAATGGTCAGTGATCAGAATCAGTTTTGTAACACCTGGATTCCAAAAGAATGTGACTGATCATGTCTGCCAGCTGTTCCTTGTGGTGGTACTCTCAGTACATTGTGAATTAAAACAAACAAAAAGGTACTGCAATAAATTTTTTATATTCAAAATATGGTTAGATTTTCACTGCTGAGTGCATCTGTCTGAATGCCTATTTTAACAATAGGCTATATCTAAAGGATTTTATTCTTTATTCATACTTATCTCCATAATGACATTTTCACACTTTGAAACATTAACATATATTTTAAAATTGCACTCTGTGGGCTTAGGCATTATCACATACCTCTTCCAAAATTAGCATAAGGCTGTACAAATAGTTTTTGCACTACTGCAAAATAGCCCACAAAGAGGTAAATAGCTGACTCTGCGTGGTAATCAAGGATGTTCTGGACTAAAGGGATGTTTTCAGAGACCATAACTCTACTGCAGTTAGAAGTAAAAGAAACCTTGCCCTTTAGTTTCTCTTTCCCACTCATGTGCTGCAGAAATTATGTCACTATTTTCCAATTTTAAAGTTTAGGCTGAGTGACAGGACATTCAAAGACCTACTCATTAGTTCTCCTGGTGATTTAAATAACCCTGACACATCAGGGTGCATATAAAATATGTTCTTGGGATCATAGAACACTGAAGATAAATAGCTATACAATTTCCTTATGCTGCTTTCATATTAGTTTTCCAAAAGACAAAACATTAAAATAAATAATGTTGGAGACCTCTAAGCAGGAAACACTTAGTATAGTTAGTGGATGCATTTGTTTTTCACCTTAGTACATTTTTCATGAGACACTGTGAAAGGATTTTAAAAGCTTTGCTTTGAACAGGTGTCTCAACATAGCTGTCTGCTAAAACCAGGATTTTGACAGGACCCCAAAATGTATCAACCCCCACAGATGCATATAGAAGCCATTATTAATATTGCTCAATCATTCAGATAAAAAAAAATGGAGACAAAAAGGTGTATTTCAAGAGACAGCACATGCACTTAAAAGAAATTGTTTTGAAGAGCAAATTACTGAGTGGATCTAATGAGGACCATGAATTTTTTTGGGACTGTGGTGCCCATCTTGTTCAGGCAGCTGTACTGACTGACTGAACTAGAACCTCAGCTGCAGCAGATACGTGCTGTCATCTCTGGTTAGCAATGTGGCTCATCTGCATGGTTTAGGCACCTGTTCAAACACTGGAAGCATTCCTAGAGGTTTGAGCAAGCTTTGGTGATTAGGAAGAGGGCAGCAATAGTCTGGGACAAAAATCCATTATTAAGGGGCAAATGGAAAATCTAGAACAGCTATCAAAGAAGTCTTTGTGTACTTCTGAAGAAATTAATTTTCTTATCTATGTCCAGTGAATTCAGAGGGAGCAGATCGAAGTCCATAAAAAAACATTGGTGAGACCTCCTACTAAACTTTTGTGATTTCTGAAAAAAACCCAGTAATAATGATCTCATCTCTTTTGGAATATTTGAATTGGTTTACATTGTTTTCTGATCTTTCTTTGTTTTTAAGTTAATATTGTGTTTCTAATATGAATTATAATTGGAGCATTTTGTGGTTATATATATATATATATATATATAATATATATATATATAAAATATATATAATCCATTTTCTTTCATTTATAAAAACTAAAATATGCCCCTTAAAGACATTAAGCTTCTGTACAAACGCAAGAAACTGCTTCCAGAAAACTCCTTTGTATCCTTAGCCATCAAGATTTCTTCCATTATTCTTTCTTCTATGGTGTCTCAGCACTTGACATTTCAGACAGTATTGTTGCCCTAAGTCAAACACAAACATACAAATAATACAAAGGATAAATTTTCTATTTTATGCTTTACTTGAGAAATAAATTATAAAAATCTCATCTGTTAGATGAAGCAATGTGTGTATTTTAGATTTTAATAAAATTCCAATACCTCTGAAACAGTTTACAATTCAGATGGAGTCTTCTGGCTAAATAGGCACATGTTGTAGGCCAGTTGGGTTGGTACATTTATTCCTGATTCTGCACGCCATACAACATCCCAGGGGTTAATCTGCCTTGTCAAGGAGCTGGGAATACCTTTTTATTTATGTGATAGATGGATATACCCCAGCAACCTGCACTGTGGGTAAATTTATAGCCAGTGACAGCAACAGCAGCCCTGTACTGTTTCTTCCTTAACCTTACAAGCAGTGGTGAGCACAGGTTGGTTTGTGACTAAATGGTTTGTGATGTTGGTAGTGAAGGTCAACCTCTGCTTGTCAGAGAAACTTCACTGATTTAAGCACTACCCTTCATCAATTGCTGGACTCCTCCTGAGCTTACTGGCAGCACACAGCTCGTGCAAGCTGCTTACCCTGGGCCACCGTGTCCATTGGACCTGCAGGGGAAGATGCTGCATTTGCAGGCATGCAAATCTCTTGGGACCATGCTGTGGTGCACAGACAGCTGTGACAGTGTGACACTCCTCTGGGCCAGGTACACACTGCCATCCCTGGACCTTCTCTGTCAGTCTTAGCAAAGAAAACCTCAGATCCATATGGATGTTTAGGAAAAAAAAAAATTTCAATAAGCACCACATTTCTTTTTGCAGCCCTGCACAGGCAAACTGCAGAAATTCACTCATCTATTGGAATTGGTTTGTCCTTTTTGTTTTTCCTTTCTAAGCATTATCCTTGCTGCCAAGGAAACCTGGTGCAGGAAAAGCAGTTTGGATAGCCTACACATGGCTCCTGTTGCTAAGGAAACGCCTGATGATGTCTGTAGACCTCTGTGCAGAGCTCCTAAGTGCAGTGGTGCACTTGGAGGGCTGTGATCCACTCAGGTGAAGTGACTGTGGAGAAATCAGAATTGCTGTTTTTCATTTAGTTTGATATCATGAAGGTCCTAAGCATTTAGTGTCTGAGATTTATTTTGAAAAACCATAGCACTGAGAGTAATCTCCTGAATTCTGTTAGCACTGCTGCCTGCCTGTGCCCATAATCATTTGTGCACAAAGCAAATAGCCAAGTAACTCCTGGACCTGCCATATCCAATTCCCCCACTCTCATGCTCAGGTATTCTGAAGAGATACATATGAAGAAGACATAAAGTTTGGAAATGCAAATAATGACTCTTCAAAGGTTCTTGCACATTAGCCTAGCTAGTATACAAAAGCTTCCAAAGAACAGTGAAAATTATATGTATTGTTAAAACAACATGCTGGAAGGATATTAGAATAATTCTCAAGAGTCCCAGTGATATTTCAAATGCAGCTATTTTCAGCTGAGCTTATATATGCAAAATCACATAACTAATCTGATGACATTTCCAGTCTCCCATAAGGACTGACACTTATCTGTTCATTATTTGACCTTCTTGGTCTTCTCATCAGATATGCATGGGTGCATTTGTAAGGCCCCAGAAAACACACTAAATGAGACTCTTAAAAAGGGCTTGGGGTTGTTCGTGTACTCTGAGTGACATGCAAGGGAGAAATATCGACAAGATATTCTGAAGAGGTCAAAACAACAAAAAACTTCAAAAAATCATACAACTTTGACAAAAGTTTAAAACACTTAAAATATTTCTCAAAGCATTAACTTTGCCTATTCAAATTTGTACACTCCAAGGCTGTCCAATTTTAAGTAAGTCAAAACTCCTAGAAGAAGGAATTAGAAGAGGAAAGAGAAAGAGAGAAAGACAGAAAAGAGATAGAAAAGAACAAGTCCTGTTCCAGCAGTGTTCAGCTGATAGAAATTCCAAGTGAAGGTAGGGTTAAGACATGCTCACCACACGTTCTGGGTTAAATACCTTTTGGCTTTCATGGGCCTTTCCCAGGTAGGACTTCCAGCCATCTGGCCATTCTGGGGCTAGAATGGGATTCCAGAGGTGCAGAGCATTGCCTTCAGTGTCCCAGGGTCTGGTGGCCATGGCAGGGCTGGAATACACAAAAGCAAGGCCTGACAGTGTAGGAGCAGCCCTTACCCCTCCACCCCCCCCACCCAAAATATTTAGAGACAGAAATACTTTCAGATTTCCAGTCCCTCTTCAGATTCAGATATTTAACTATATTTGTATTTCTCTTACTCATCTCAGCTTATACTCCACAGAAATTGTTCACCTTCTAACTTAGTCAATGTTCTCATACCAAGAGAGTAAAGATTCAAAACAAATTGCTCAAATGAATTATTTATCAAAAATAAATCGAACACGGAGGGCAAACAACAATTTCCATCCAGTATGTTCATATCCAGACAATGCTGTGTGTTATAGGTACACAGATCCTTAAGCCATTCCTGTACATTATTTGCAATATATGAACACTGGGGGTGTATATAGTGTCTTAGCCCCCTCTCTGCCTCAGTCTTTGCGACCCTCAGTACAAATGCTCACAGGTACACAGGACACTGTCCTCTCCATCTTGTGGGTCTGGCCAAATAAAAAGCAGATGCATCAGTTAATGACTCGTATGGAGAGTTTTATGAGCTTAGGGATTATATAAACAGGAAAATAAGAAGCAGCTGCAGGAAGTGAACTGAAAGACCAAATTTTACCTTTCTTACTAAAAATGTAGTTAAGGTTGCAATGCTAGTTATTCTTTAGTACATTTCCAGATACCAAATTTCCATTTCCAGTACCGCATCATGAATGGTGAAAATAATTAATTTCATCTACATGTTCAGCATCTCTCTGCCTGCCCAGCAAAAGTCTTGAGGTTCCATGACCTGTGCACATGAACTAACCACAGGGCAGGATCTCAATCAATTTTCTGTTGTACAACCCTAGACTATAAACACACACTTACCACAGAGGCCAGGAAGACTCCTGGGAAAGCTGTTGTCATCTCCACTTTCAAAAATCACTCGCTGACTCACTCTGAGTCTGATGGGGGAGACTTTTATGCAGTTAGTTCTTTGATTTCTAATTAGTCAGCACCGTGACATCATAGCAGCACCGCTCTTTCTAACCCCTGGTGACCTGAGAGGTCCCAAAAATTTAGTTTCCCACAGTTGTGAGTTCATAAGTTTGGAATGTGGCTGGAATTTATAAACAATGAAAATTAAATACTCTTTTTGCTATGATTTTAATGAATTAACAGAAATGGTCATTCTACTCATCTACAAAAAAATATTTTTTTAGTTTTCATGCACACATCCAAAATAAAACTTCATTTCCAATATAAAACTAGGAGGCGTTGCTTCAACAGCTGTAGAGAAAAACAAAATTACAAGTCAGGAATATTAAACCAGGCGTTTCAGAACTCCCCTGGTTAAAGGTAAATGAGAATTATCTAAAATTATGATTAGTTATGCACAGTTTATGTTAGAACATGATTAGCAAGCAGTAAAAACAGGTCCTCTAATGGCAATGGGGAAGTGTTTTTCTCTGACAAAGTCAAACTACTATTCTGAGTGGGAAAGAAAGAGAAGTTACTGTGGTTGAAATGGAAACAAAAAAAAGAGAAAAATATTTGACTAGCTCATGGTTATTTTCTTCACATGATTTAAAATTCATTTAATATTTGAATTTTCAGGGACTTAAAAAGTATTTGCATTGAAACACTGGCAAATGTGAAGCTGCTTTTATACAAAATTCGGTTTACTCATCTTGAAAAATGTCCTGAAAGTGTAGATGAAACACACATTAACAGAGTGAAAGCTACAGAGAGAAGCACATATCTCAGAGCCTGGTGATCAAGGATCCCTCTCTTAACAAAGAATAATATTGTCAGACAAATATGAGGTTACTTACGTTTTCTTCAGTAATCATGTCCCACTGATACAGAAATAGTGCCTATCCAGCAGATCAAATCTTTGCAGTTCACAGAGTGGATGAGGTTGGAAGGAGACTCTGGAGGTCACCTGGTCCAAACCACCTGCTCAAACAGGGGCTACTCGGCACAGGACCATGTCTAGATGGTTTCTAAATATCTCCAAGGGGGAGACTCCAAAACATCTCTGGGTAATCTGTGCCAGCGTTCAAACAATCACACAATAAAAAAGAAACAGACAGAGCTTTCTTACTTAAGTACCTTTTATAATAACTCCATGCAACAAAGCAGACTGGGGTCCATCTGAAGAGAAGCAGCTTTGCAGAGAAAGACCTGAGGATACTTGCAGAAGTTTGAATCAAAATAGTTATGTCCTTTCTCCTGCAAGGACTCATTTTCACTGCAAACCAACAGAAAACCTAAGTGAGGCCTATTTCAGTCAGATGGCTTCATTCTCAATTACTTTTGCATTTGGAAACACTTAAATGTGTACAAAATCTGTGGAAAACGTTAATTTAAAATTTTGCCTAATTTTTATTTAGTTTTTATGGGCTGTTGACAAGCTTTTGTCCACTCTTATGAAGTAGAGGGAAGTCTTGTGCTGGAACTCTAAGGATTGCAGCAGTCAGAGCAGCCAGTAGAAGAAACCAACTGGGAATTAGGTGATAAGGATGAAAAAGCTAAGAATACCAGCTTTGGTTATGTTTAGAAAAGTGCATATCTTCCTGTCAAGATTCCTGAAAGTGTATCAGTGTTTGCACATGTAAGATATAAGGTTTCTTATATCTCTTCAGGGACAACAATGATAAGAGGTACAGAATAAAAAACAATACATTGTCTTGACTCTTATCTCCATTTATATCTATTTCTTTCAACTTTTTGCTTTGAGATTTCATCTACCATGAGTGAGAGTTAGTCCTACAGTTAGTTCTACTTGTGAAATTTGCCTTATGTCAGCACTTCTGTTTGAGAACACATTTCAAAACTGCACCCAGCTGGTTTTACTTGGAGGATTTGACTTCCCTCCCACTGGCATATAACCACCAATTCAGATACAATGACTATGCAGCTACCCTATTTTCTGTACCACTGTAAGTTGTCCTTAAGTAGCAATCCAAGCATCCTTGACAGAGGTCACAGTTTAGACACCTATTTTCAAGGGATCACAGTGCTGGGAAACTTCCTCTCCTTTTGGACACCCTCAGCATTTCCTAAGTACACTTTCTCTTTGTAGATGCACAGCTCTGAACAGTGAGACGCTGACAACCAAATTATGGAAATGTTTCCTGGAGAGGAGGATGTGATCAAAACTTATTTATTTCACTAACTCATGATTGTCTCTCTGTACTGGACTTTGCCTTGACTCGCTGCCAGACACCCATCCATTACTATATCCCTCTCTCTGCTCAACAGGGTAGAAGGGAGAAAATAAGATAAAAAATCTGTGGGTTGAGATAAAGACAGAGAGATCACGTAGTAATTATCATCATGGGCAAAACAGACTCAACTTGGGGAAGATTAATTTAATTTATTGCCAATTAAAACCAGCATAGGATAGTAAAAAGCAAATACAAAAACAAAAACTCGAAAACTTCCCCCTAACCCCCACTTTTTCCCAGGCTCAAATTCACTCCTTGGTTCCTTAACTCTTCCACACACTATGCAGACCAATACAGGAGTATGAGGAAAGGGATTTGGGGTCCCAGAACTTCCTCTCTGCTGTTTTTTAATTCTCATATTTTTCCCCTACTGCAGTGTGAGATTCTTCCCACTTGAGGCAGTCCTTCACATATTGCTCTAGTGTGTGTTCCCCATGGGTCAGAGATCATGACAGAAAACCTGTTTCTTTGTGGGCTCCTCTCTATGTCCATGCATGCCCTCTTCATGGGATGCACCATTTTTCAGGGCATATCCACCTGCTACACCATGGAGTCCTCCATGGACTGGAGTGTGGAGATTACCTCCTCTAAAGACTGTGGGATAATCTCTGCTCTGGTGCCTGGAGCACCTCCTCCTCCTCCTCCTCCTCCTCCTCCTTCTCCTTCTCCTTCTCCTTCTCCTTCTCCTTCTCCTTCTCCTTCTCCTTCTCCTTCTCCTTCTCCTTCTCCTTCTCCTTCTCCTTCTCCTTCTCCTTCTCCTTCTCCTTCTCCTTCTCCTTCTCCTTCTCCTTCTCCTTCTCCTTCTCCTCCTCCTTCTCCTTCTCCTTCTCCTTCTCCTTCTCCTTCTCCTTCTCCTTCTCCTTCTCCTTCTCCTTCTCCTTCTCCTTCTCCTTCTCCTTCTCTGACCTTGATATCTGCAGGTTCTTTCTTCTCCTATTTTTCTTGCTCCTCTCTCACAGCTGCTGTGCAGGGTTTTTACTCTTTCTGAAATATGCTCTTGCAGCAGTGTCACCAGCCACACTGATGGGCTCAGCGTGTCCTGGGGTGGGCTGGCACAGGCTGTGACCGACAGGGCCCTGGTCTATTCCCACAGGGGGCCAGCCCTGCAATGTCCCAGCTAACAAAACCTTGCCACACAAGGCAAATTCTCCAAGGCAGTCTCTCTGCTGTTACAGGTAGGTTCAGTCTTCATGTCACTTGACTTGAGCCCTCTCTTCTCATCCTATTTTCACAAACATGAGAATGCACACAGAGACAAAAACATCCTACTGGAAGCTTCTGGACTACAGTGAAGCATATCTAGCACACATAGTAATTTTATTAATACCTTTATGAAATTCTTTTAGATGGTTACTTATAATTTCAGAAACTTGTCCAGAATCTTTTCATGAACTTCTTGCATCATCCATATTTTTGAAGTGTTCTCAGTTTCAGTGATGAAAAACGATAAATTTGATATGAGAATCTTGGCTGGCAGAGGAGAATCAAAACCCATGCCTGTCACAATGTGAGAATTCTGCCTGTTTATCATCCACAGTTTGGATAAGGAGGTAGGTGATGGAAGATTGGCAAGTGACATTAAGTTATGAAATAAATAAAAATACTTCAATTTGAAAGAGTCAGAACCAGAAGGAAGAGTTTAATTTTTCTCCTACATATTATCTGTGGGACTCTAAGAGCAGCAGAGTGAAAACCCCACTGTTATTCTTGAAACAGAAAAGTCATGATGAATCCAGCTGCAGGGAAGGCTTTGATCTAGTTCACACCTTAGCAAATATGAGAAATTTTAACTCTAAGTTACAAACCTGCCAAAGCCCCAGCTCTGCTAGTTGCAGTGGCTATAAAGCTAGCTGGTTTTCTCTGTGATGCAGATTCTGTGATTCTATGTTTCACATTCTTCTTTACTCCAGAAAGCAGATCCTTTATAATCAAAGGCTAATTAAATTACAATAATGAGAAATATATTTTAACCAAGAATGACAAAAAATGTTCCTAAGAGTATCAGACTTGTGGCAACAGGCGAGGGAACAAAGGGAGTACTGCTGGTGTCCCATTACAGAAGAGTTATGCGAGCCCTGAATCAGGGGTCACACAGGCAGAAAAGCCCATCTCTGCACCACAATTTTTTGTGAAATTGTGTTTCTTTAGATCTGAGTCTCACAGTACCACTTGCAAATGTGATACAAATGAAACCTGTGAAATGCACGGTGCTCTGTGGAGAAAACACTGCTGCTGTGCCCACTGGGTGACACAGGGAGGGGTGCAGCACGGGATAGCACCAAACTGCACTGGGACAGAGAGTACAGACCCCAGTGACATCCCCTTCTCCAAGAGAGGTATAGTCACAGAGGCCAGAGGGAGCAAGTTTTCACTTTTCAAGCCTCAGTTTACCTCAAAGACTTTTTCATCTCTGGAACAGCAGCAGCCTCTGTAGCAATCACGTGTTTTAGTCTGACCTTTCCCCACACCCATGAATAGAGTCTTTAAATAAGGATCTGCTATTGTCTCTGAAGGAAGATTGCAAGGAAAACATCTGTGTTCCCATTTCATTCTTCTACTTCCCAAAGCACTCCTAGGATGCAATGTAATTTTTTGGTATGTTTTATAGTCTTTTAAAAATATTTGCATCACAATATCAGTAATCTGTTAGGTAGGACAATCCATGAGATAAAAAGAAACAAAAGCATTGTTACAAAATAGGTGCTGTCTGGCATTTTGCCCGTTCTAAAATACGATTTTCCAGAGACACCTCCAGCTTGGCTGACAGGTTCAGCTGTGTCCTGAAGTGGGTCTTTTTAGGAGACATCTGCTCTTGGCCAAATCCATCAAGTGATGGATTCCAAGAATGGAAATAGAAGATGGGCATATCAAGCTTCATTTCTTTTTTAACTTTTCTTCTTTCTAAAAACTTCCTGAATGCATTTGTGCATTCAGGATTATGAAAACTAAAAATGAAAGAGTTGCTTTAGGTACTTAAAATTCCAGCATGTAGAACCTCAGTACTTTTTAAAGCCAAATGATAAAAGTAGGATGACAAAATCCTAATTATTTTTCTTGTCTAGTCATGAATAAAAAAATATTTCAGATAATGACCTTACTCAAAATACAAGATTTAGTTGAGTGGTTTTGTTTTTAAGTCTTTGTTTAAATTAATTCCTGAAACTTGTTTTTTCTTATTTTAGTGTCATCTCATCTTTACACAAAACTTAGGAAGAAACTTTCCATGAAGAATAAACTAGTCAGAGAAATGACAAGCACATGCTTATACAGTTTGTCAGCATTTACGTTGGAAGTGAATAGATAGAAACAGTAAATATCACCTGTAAAATCATAGTTACAGAACTAAATAATGTTCCTAATTGGTGCAAATAGATCATAAAAATATGTTTTTACAGGTTTTCCTCTCTATTTCAAATGCTGGATATCTGCCAAAATATGCTAGTCTAAAAAATCAGCCTTCTCAGTTTCCAGCTAAAAATTCCAGTAGTAGCCACATTAGTATTACCACTGAAATAGAAGTTGATATAAAACACCTGCATTTATCTTTTTTTAGATTTGCATCATCATCATCATATAATTTCTCTAAATATATTAAGAAGGAAAGCCTTTTGCAGTTTCTGCACTCACAGTGAGTAAAATGTTTTTGAAAATACAGCACAGTCAGTTATAGCACTGATTTTCCTTTGGGGCTCCATTCTCACATTCCTGTTCTCATTTTACATATATGGTATAAACTCATAAGGATTGTCACAGTTTCCTGATGCACATTTTCATCATCTAAGAACCTTTTCACAGGCTGGTTAAACAATCCACATTTTGCTTTCTGGTGAAGTTACCACATCATGTTATAGGGAAATCAAGGCAGAGGATGGATGTTGGGAGAGCCTCTGCACAGGAGAACTAGAAAAGGGATCAGGAATGAATGATAGCAGGAGCTGATGAAATGGCAGCTGATGCTGTTGGGAGACACACAGAGTAGAAAGAAAGGATGAAGGACATGACCTGGAGCATGGATAAATATGCAGGTTTTACTTCAGGTACTGTAATGTGAAAAGTGAATGTGAGCTTTACTGGGCTCACACCTTTGTGGGAAAAAGAAGGTTTTCTTTATTGTTGCTGCTGCTTATGCAATAGGAAGACATCACCTCCTCTTTGCTTATCTCAGTATCTAAGGATCCTGCTGGGCCAAAAGCACTGAACTATTTCTGTCCTGTGAATCTGAGTGCTATGATGTGAACTTCCTGTAAGGTAAGTCACCTGCAGCTATCGGTGGTACCACCCTGCAGAGAGCAGGCAGCCAAGACAAGACAGAAGCACCCAGTTAGCACAAATCCCACCCACACCCTTGCTCAGTGCTAATGCAGCCACGACATTTGTGCCACACCATTCCTGAAGCCCTGGATTACTGCAGAGGCCAAGGCAACACTTAACTTTTTAGGTGATCCTTAAGTGGAGACCATGCCATGAGATATCAAGGATATGTGTACACAACAAATTAAACATAGTCAAAACAGATTCCAGTACTAAAAAAATAATAGATAACTGCCTCTTAGAACTTGCTCCTCATCTGCTCTGACTCTTGGCTATTTCCAGGTATTGTCTGAGAAACCTGAGAGGGCTTCATAGAAATGGGTCGTGGCTTCAATGCCGAACTCCAGTAATTTAGCTGGAATTCTGCATGACAAAGTACCAGCACTGCAGGTGCGGTGGGAGTGTTGGGACCAAGCTGAGAGTAAAAGTGAGAGATGAAAAAAGATTATAGAGAGCTATTGTTGATGAGGATTTTTTTTTTTTTAAGGCCCCACTAAAAGTACCTGTGAAAAAAAGGTTCTAGCAAGACTTTTGGTGTGGCCAAAATTTCAGTCAACATCTGTAACTTTGGTATTTTTTTTTTAAAAGGAAATAGCAAGTCACAAATCACGGGAAAATACTTTTTAGGTTTTTAAAGTTTTTTATTGCTCTGCAATAGACATGCACTGTTGCAGAGAACTTGTCTTGAACTTTAATAAATTAGGAACTAGAGGTAAATTTTATTAATGTACTCTGTTTTCCAATCATCTATTCAATTAAACACTAATCTTTGGAATGAAAGAAGATGGTCTGGAGAAATAACAAATCTGCCTTCAAGTGTAGTTATGGCACAAACTTTCAGCTTTTGCTGAAGAAAAAAATACTTACAGTTTTAAAAAAAACTATGGTGCTGTTAAATTTAGTCATTTACAAGAGTGATTAAAAAAAAACCAGGATGCAGGTATACACCTTAGGAAAGAAAAAGATTTTTCAAAGAGGACACTAGATTTTAAATCACATTTTGAGCTACATTTTGAAGTGATCATTAATTAAGGCAAATCAGAAGGTGATGGAATTAACGTCTTAAATTTAAATAAATTTGATTTAGTAAAAAAAAAAAAAATCACTTTTCACAGCCAAAACCCCCAAAATGGCTCAAGAGAAAGAAACATAAATATTCAACAATAAAGATCAACACTGCAGTTACCTGTGTATCTAGAAATTATGCTTTATTAGGGTATAAAATCAATTTTATATTTATAACAATGAGATAACTTGCATACAACAATATAGTTATTATGCTGCTTCCAGCTGAAAGTGACTCCCGAGAACTGAAAGGAAAAATGTATATATATGATGCAAAACACATGCTGTAGAAGGCAGTATCTCAAAAGATGCCATGAAGGTAAATAAAAGCCCAAAAGGATTGGAACAAAAGGCTGAAAAGAAAATTACACAAGGCTAGGTACCTAAAAAAATGCCTAAAAATGAAGAGCCCTTTGGAAGTGCTTAACTTTCTTCATGAATTGACAAAGGTATTTCAGCACCTATTGCCTGCTGGCCATCTACTGCTAACAATTAATTAAATTTAGGTGAAATCATGTGTTCTTTAGGACCTCCGTTTCTTAAAAATGCAACCAAAAATTAAAACACCATTTCAACACAGACGAACAAAAACAATTCACACACACTCCACCCCTAATCCCTTCACTACAGCTGCAAATAAAATTCCTAACAATGATTTTGCCCTCTAGCATTGTTCAGTCCATGTTTTGCCCATTACCTTTCCCAATTACTATTTTTATATTCAATTCCAAAGAGTTCCCTATTGTGCAACAAACACAAAGAACTGTGGTGAGTTGACCCTGGCAAGGGCTCATCAAGCTGCTCTGTCACTCCCCTTCCATCAAAAGAATGGAGACCCAAAAACTCATGGGTCAAGACTGGGACAGGGAGGTCACTCAGTAATTACCATCATGGGCAAAACAGACTCAACTTGGTGAAATTTATTTAGTTGATTGCCAATCAAAAAGAACAGGATAATGAGAAACAAGAATAATTGTAATATATCTTCCCTCCTCCTCTTGCTTTGTCCCAAGTTCAATTTCATTCCCAATTCTTCTACCTTCTCTATGTGAGAAGTGCAGGGGGACAGACAATGGGGATTGTGGTCAGTTTGTAACACCTCATGTCTTCTCTTCTTCCTCCTCCCACTCTTCCCCTCATTTCACGGGAGACAACTCTATAAACTCATCCAGCATGAGTCCTTTCCATAGGATGCAGTTCTTCATGAATGGCTCCACCATGGGTCCCTTCCACAGGGTGCAATCCTTCAGGAACAGCTGCTCCAACATGGACTCCCCCTCTCCACTGGTCAATAGGTTTTGCCAGGTATCTTCTCCAGTGCAAGCTCTCACAAGCTGCATTTTCTCTTAGGACAGATCTACATGCTCTGGTAAGAAATCTTCCACGGACTGCAGAGGCGCAGCTGCCTCACCACAGCTGTCACCACAGTCTGCAGGGGAGTCTCTGCACTGGTGCCTGATTTATGTACTCCTTCTCCTTTGGTGGAGTTGTTTTATTCATGTTTTCTATCAATTCTCTTCCAGAACTTTCCATCCTTTCTAAAATAAGTTATCACATGCAAGGTTCTGCCAACATCACTGACGGACTCGGCCCTGGCCAGCAGCGGGTCCGTCTTGGAGCCTCTGGTGCCTTCTCGCAGGAGCCACCCCTGCAGCACCTCCCACCAAAACCTTGCCACGTAAGTGCCACTCAGTCACAGCAGTGCTTGCTGCACATCTAAGGACAAGGTAAATCAAGGTAAGGAATAGCTTTAAAATATGCAACTTGTCTGGGGACCATGAGTAAGTTTACATATGAATTTAGAAAAAGGAGTCTCTTAGGAGCCCAAAAGTGAGGCTCTTTCCTCAAGTGTAATGCAAAGCACTTAATGCAGCTTGTTTAAACAGAACATCATACATTTATAGTAGTCTGTTCAGTTTGTCTATGGCACAGAGTTGAACTTGGTGACTCAGAAGTTACTGTGAAATTTCTGTGCTTTTATATCTGCCGATGGCAATGGGCTAATGATAACATCTGAGTTAAAAGCGTTATCAGCAGTGTGCTTTCACTAGAAAACAAAAGGAGAGGATTTCATTCATATTCATCTTTCTAAAGAAGAAAGCTCTGCTTTGCACAGCTAAACCAACATTTTAAAAATAAATTAAATATCTACCTACTGAAGACAAGATATTTCTAGAGATTTCTTCTTAATAAGCATTTTAATTAAATCTCAGCACCCACATCATATCAGTGCTCACAAGGGAGCTTGATGTACAAAAGAAAGAGGTTGCTGTCCATCATCCAGTCATCTTCACTGTTTAAATATGTATGGAAACTTAAATGGTTCCTAACAAAAAGAATATGAAATTTCCAAGTACACATTTGCATGTAGTACTGGAGAGGAAGAAATTTCTTCCATGATGCATTTGAGGTGTCAGGATGCTGTCTATTCCTTTTTCACTAATACATCACTGATTATGCTGAAATTTAATTTTTAGTTATAAGTTTTTCTTTTTTGATCATGAGCCACGCTCATGTCTCTCTTTCCCTAATTTTCTAAGGTTGATCACATTCACCAGAAGAGTATAAGTTTATGGTATGGCCCTTTCCCATGACTCTGGCCTTTCCTACTATTATTTTTGACATGAAAAATGCCTTGCTTTTCCTCAGAATAAAAATACATTGCATAAACTCAAATAATTTGGACACAAAGAAAATTACAAGTGTCCAAAGGATCTTGTCTGATAAAATATTTATCCTTACTACTTTTGATAGAAGCTAATTTTGCTGAAACTGTGAGTGAGAATAGTTAAAAGACTTTGGAATAAAGAAGGTTTCGAACAGAAATGCTAATTAAAAAAAAAAAGGAAAAGAAAAGAAAAGAAAAGAAAAGAAAAGAAAAGAAAAGAAAAGAAAAGAAAAGAAAAGAAAAGAAAAGAAAAGAAAAGAAAAGAAAGAAAAGAAAAGAAAAGAAAGAAAAGAAAAGAAAAGAAAAGAAAAGAAAAGAAAGAAAGATGATGCACTGAACATTAAATATCATAGCATCATAGAATTGTCTAGCTGGAAAAACCTTTAAAAACCTCAAGTCCATCTGTTAATTGAACACTTTCAAGTGACTATTCATTGAACAAAACCTTTTATTTTGTTTTTCTGTCTTCTTTTTTTTTAAAAAAAAAGATAATCGGTGCTTTATTTGCTTCGTCAAATCCATCTTTAGAAAGTCCTGACATGATGAAGTGGGCCTTAAGTGCTAAACTCCTGATCTATAGATTTTCATAGCAAAGAACATATAATTCTAAGGGCAGTTGAGAGAAAGAGGGAATTCTGGCTTATTGTAATTCATATTTACACTGTCTTGATTATATCCTAAAAAAATAGAAATCTGGATAAAAAAAAATAGTGTTGATAACTATGGCATTAATTATATGGTTATACACTTAGCCAAGGTAAAATAATGTAGCCTTCAGTTCACAGCATATGAGAATGTGACAAACTGCTCATTAAAAAAAGTCCATCTCAGCCTGTTTATTCATTGGTCAGAAAAATCTATAAATAAAGTATTGCTAATAAAACAAATCTGCACCTTGTGTTATCCTGTGTTTGAAGTCTAGTTTATGTAGGCTGGAGCAAAAAATTATAATTAAAACTTTTATCTGTCTTGCAGAAAAATTCCCACTTTTTAAAATTTTTTTTTTTTTACAAAAGCTCACAAGGCTCATAAATTAGACCCTTTGAAACTGAGGATATGGAGTTAAGAAACATTCGAGTCTAGGATGTATTTAAGAGAGCCTGTAGCAAGAAAGACAGGCAAAAGACTGCAAAATAGACACAAGGGAGTCACTAGGCTCTCATGAAATCTGGGAATTGGGACAATTTTCAGTCATTCATATCCTTTCTCTTCCTTGCTGGCACAGCCACAGCGCAAAGCCGTGGGCACAAAGCCCCAAGCCCAGCACCAGCTCGGAGACAAATGGTACCCAGGCTTGTACAACACTTGCGGATGCCGCAGTTTTAGATAGGAAAGAATGAAGTAGAAGTCTGGTATAATGCTGATGTTTACCATGCAGGGGTCTATCTTGGATGTAATACAGTCATGTTGGCAGTAGAAAGAAGTCAGTCCTAACCAGGCATTAGTAACCTCTTCCTCAAGCTGACATTTGAAATAGACCAGGTGAATCACTTCTAAGGAATGCCTATTTTTCTCAAGGATGGGATATTGATGAGAGAATTGTCCCATGTGTAGATCTCTGCAACTAAAACAGGAGAAGTAGATCACAGTTATGACACACTATTGTATGTCATACTCACAGTAAGATATAGGAATGATAGGTATTCTCAGAAGCCTAACAATCCAAGTTGGCATCTTACACAAAATATATATTAAGTACTATCTGAAGACATCCCTATACCATCAGCACATCAGATACAGAGAATACTCTACCTCCCTAGTTTAACTTGTTGAAAGATACATTTAGGGGATTCACTACTTATCCAAAATTAGAGGCAAAGAACTTAGGCTATTTACCCAAAGAAGTAGGTCAACCTATTCCTTAAATTAAAAGGAGAAAATAAACCATAATGAGAGCAGCCAAGTAGAATAAACCTGATTTTCCTTACAGTTTCATTAATTAAGGAAATTAGGGAAAGACCAGAAAATCGCTGAAAAATTACAGCTCGCTCCAAGAGATATCAATCATTGTAATTTCTCACATACAAGCATAACACTGCCTCCTTTTTGGGCTGCAAATTAAGTAAATTAATCTAGAAATATGAATTTTGAATAGATTAAACTAGTGTGGTGAGTAGCCCTATTTCTCCAACTAAGAAAAGGAAAGTCTTCACAAAATGCTCTTCATTACTTTTATCAGTCCAATTCTGCTTGCCTTTCTGAAGGCTACAGAAGGTCAGTTTCATGGCTTTCAAAGATTCACCAGTAATGACCTAGAGCCAAACTAAGCCTCACACCATTAGCAGTCATTCAGCAGACAATGAGCAGGTGGAAGATGATTGAATGGTTCAGACTCAGATCCAATAAAATGATACTTAATTTCCCCTGAACTGCCTGAAAATGGCCTGTGGAAGTGTTTGGAAAGAGATTAGGGAGGATAGAAACTTGCAAGATACTGCCTTACTCACCCATCAAGAGACTTTTGTAAAGGCATTCCAAGAGTTGGAGAAGGTGGACAGCCAAGTTTAGACCTAGAGTTAAAACAGAGGTTCAGAAATATGATGTACAGTTCCAGAATAAGACTAACTTTACTGTACATCTGTGACTGAATCAACTTTAATAAATTTGCACTGAAATATTCTCAAGTGCATTTAATTTACTCCTGTGGACATAGCCTTTGACTGTATCTGGGTGAGTTCCTTCATTCTCTGTACTTCATTTTTTTGGATGTCAATGCCTTATTCAGAAACTGCAGAGATGTTGCCTCATATATAAGCCTTCACATAAAGGCAAACGTGGACACATACTTTGGATAAATATAGTGGTAACTGAAATAAATTTGTAAATTATTTCATAACCTATGCATTATTTTGTGAATAATTTTGGGGGAAAAAAAGGTAGCAGTGGCCAATTTAGAATAATGTTGTTCTAATTTGTAAAATGTAAAACATCATATTGCCTGTTTTCTTCAGAAAGGATATTTTTAGAGGAAAAGGGACTGGAAAAATAACACTTTCTGTATACTCTGAACCCACTGTTTAAAAAAAAAGAAAGAGTAAAAATCTGATCTGAGGGGTAAAAAAAAGGATTGTAATTTTCATTCTCTTAGTCGCTTGATTCACATGAGCAATGACCTCTCTATATGATTTTCTTTACTATGTGAGTCAGCTGTAGAAAAGCATCAGTTCCTGTAGGATATTTCCAAGCCAACTATCTGTATTGACTCCCTGTCTTCCTTCTGGGCTAATTATGGATTCTCAGGTACCCACCTTTTCAAGAAAATTAGATTTTTTCTCTTTTAAATCAGAATATAATCCCTAGAAGTTTTAAAACAAACAAAAAAAAAAAACCTTTTAGAAGATTTTGCAGAAGACTAACAATTTGCTAGAGTCATAATAAAAAGGGGTCAGCAGGTAAAAGTACCTGCTGTGTTCTGCAGTTTTGATGGTGTTATTGCAGAAGAAAAACCTGAGGCATCATATTTATACTGCATGCAATGCTTTTTTTTGGGAAAGTATATTTTAGATGTATACATGGTAGAAAGCAGCTGTTGCATGGCTGCGATTGACCGATACACCTCCACAGCTGAGGAATGTTCAGATATGAGGAAAAACCCCCAATGAGCTCAGGTAAAAAAGCATCATAAATAAAGATAAGCTTATCTCAACACCAGAGAAAATGAAGGGCAATGTTTTTAGATAAGACAGCTGCACCGTTGAATCATCAGGTTCCCTGAGGTAATTAATAGACAATTATGTCTTCCTGAGCAACCCAGACCAGTGTGCCAGGGCTGGGAGGACGTGCACATGCCTCAGCCCAGCATAAAGTATAAAATCCTGTTAACTACTAGAACAGAATTGGAAGGCAGCTCGATCTGGCTTTAGTCCATGCATGCTTTCCTAGGGGCTGGGGATGCTCAGCATCCTGACAGTGAGCACACAGAGACCGGTAATGAGGAACAGGATTGTTCTGGGATTCAACCATACCAAGTGCTGTATCATTCTTCTCTTATGATTTCAGTACATCGCTGCAGCACTCTGTTATATCAAAATCAAAACTACACCAAATGAGTAGATTTGATAATAAACACTGAACCCTCCTCCTGGTCAGAGACTACTGAACTCTGTCAGGGATAAATGTGGAAATGCTTTTCTCAAGATACAATCAAGACAAAAGTTTGATCTGCTGTTGAAGTGGGTCAAATGAGATTTCAAATAAAAGGGTCAGAATTAAGAACTTAAACAAAGGAAGGCATAAGAAATATACAGTACAGGCCTCGTTCTCATCCCAAATTTTAAGCCACAAAATAGATCAAGCCTCTCCTTGAACTCTAGGAACATTCCCATGCTCCAATCTTTCGTAGCTTAGCTGTAAACTGGCAGCATTACTCCTGAACAGAGAGTCACTCCTGGAAATGTAGACTTATAATATGATCCTATAAAAAAATACCATAGCAAATTTTTCAATAATGCTATTAAAAAAACAAAACAAAACAAAACAAAATATTTTTAAAAAAAGTAAAAAGGAAATAAAAATAGAAAAATATATAGGGACAAAATGCATACTCACCTCTGCAAATAAATGTGATAACATGGACCCCAACAAAAAATAGTTTGTTTTCAAAGTATAAAGAACATGCTTACAAGGCCACTTTGGAGTGAATTGTTGGAGAAAATCAGTCACTGGGTAATTGGTTTCTAAGTTTCTTCACCTTCTTAGGTATATACATTTTCTATATAGATTAAGGGTTTTTTCTCTTAGGGGTCTCAAGTCTGGTTTTACAGTGGTTTTTAATTAAGAAATTGTTAGTCACTTCCCATTTTCAATCACTTCCCTTTGTAAAAGTGCAAAGCAAAAGCAAAAAATAAACTTGAAGTTCTTTCATTCATGGTCTTGGACACCAAAGCTGGTCTACGAAGCCAGCTGAATTTATTGCATGTAACACATCTCTTCCCACACTTCAGTGAGTGAGCAAGCCACAGTAGAAACAGGGTGACTCATTAGTGAAAGCAGCAAACTGAAGCACATTTTGACCAGATGAAATTAATGAGAGAGAAACCCATAAAATAAACCCAGAAGTAAAACTGTTCAGAATGGATAAAACACTCGATTTCTGATTTTTGGTCATCAGGACATATGTCTCCAGGTGAATACATAAAGCAGAAGATAACAGTTTACATTCCACACTGTGGAATGTATGTGGGGTGGGATTCAGGCACACAAATACATGTGTCTACTGCCATTTAGGCACTGTGAGGGGAGCCTGGCAACTTCCACCTGAAACTGGAGAAAGTTTTAAGATGCCTGTAAATTCCTGTCATCTTCAAGGTATCTTAAATCAAAGAGGACATCCAAACCAGCACCAAATGCCTACAGGACAAGTCGGGCTACTCCTTATCTTCTTTGCTGAAGTACCTATGTTGGTGTGTTTTCCTGTGTGTACCTGCACACAAATATGCAGCAAAGTGCCAGCTGAGTCCAGAGCAAAGCTCTCTCTAGACTGCTGCACCACTCACATCTTCTGTAAGTCTGGAGTTCTCCCATGGCAATCAGTACACAAATGTTTTTTTTAAAGTTGCATAGTAAACATTTTAGGGCAAGAATATTCTCTTTTTATACTTCCTTGATGACCTGGTGTTCTAAAGGGGCTGACAGGTTCTTCCAGAGAAGTGTCAAGCGCCATCTGTTTTCACAGACAAGTTCCCAGTCACCACTTCACTGCTGTTGAAACATTGTCAATCATTTGCTAAGGTCTTAGATTTTTAATAGCACTGGAGTATTTAAAGATCTGCAATTTCTTCTCTGCCAGAAAACTTTTTTTTTTTTTTTCTTTTTAAACAGATAACATTTCAGTAAGGAAAAATGCACTCCTCATTACTGGGCATGTCTCATTACTGAACATAAGTCCTTACTCCACAAAGATCACATTCTGAACGTGTGAATGCAGTGAATGTGTGCATCAAGTGAGAAGCATAAAGGGGCACTCGGCTCCTTGCCACAGGTGCTGCATTGTGTTGATAGCAGCAGGGAGGTGGCCATGACTAATCAAGGTTGTCAGCTCCCTCTCTGCTCCCTCTCTGCTGGGAGTGAATTGGGCTCAGTCTCACTGTTTTCTTCTGTTTCAGAGTGCTAGACAGTGTGCTTGGTTTATGAGAGAGAGGAATTAAAAAAGCAAGGGAACTTTCTTTTGGGAAGCAGGACTGCACTTCAATAGAATAAGGAGAAACAGAGTCAAGACTCTACTTTTGGAGTATGGGGGCCTCTTTCCTGAGGGGCAATCTCTGAATAAGCACGTACAGACTTATATGTCAATTAATATGTTCAGTTAATAATTTCAAATGCATTCTACCTCCCTTTTAATAAAAAGAGTCATACAATCAAATAAGCCTACAATGATTATAAATACATATTGATTTTATTTAGAAGGGATGACTTGTTCTTATTAGAGAGAAGCACTGCACAATATTTGGCATTTCTCTGAGGGTTGCTTTTTATGAAAAGAAAATTAAAAAAAACCTAAATGTGGAATGCAGGTTACATTTAAACTGACACTGTTATTCTATTTCAGTGAACTGCAATCTCAGTTGAAAAGAATTGGGTAATGATTACATTTTTCTACAGGATGTGAGGAATGTTGAAAAATTTGTTTTGTACTGAAGTTTTCCCTGGATCAGCCATATTGCATGGAGTGTATCTCAACTGTCTTTAGCCAGATAAGTGTTAGTCACCCAGCTTAACCTAATTTCCTTGGATTGCTTGGAGCCAGATGGGCAGCCACAAAAGACAGCTGAGCCAGCCTCAACTGCTCAGCATCTGTGGGATGAATTGTACTCCTATCGTGTCTTGTGAGTAATAAACTAGGCATGAATGGCTATTTTAGAAGATGTGATTAAATTTTATGTAACTGAAGTTATGCTATGAGAACCCCAGTCAATGTCTCAATGTGACTCAGTTCTTTGTAGCACTCCAGCTTCATCATTTCATTCATATTTGTATTGGGTTTGCCTGACAAGATTTTGGTAGTGTGGGGATTCACATGGGTGGCTTTAGAGAGAAGCTACCAGAAACTTCCTTCATGTCCACAGAGTGGCAGAGGTGTCCAAGACAGACCTGATGCTGGCCAGTCAGTCAGTCCATCAGAGACAGTGGTGTTTACTTATTTAAGTGGAGATTGGAGAAAAGGGGTAATGATGCCCTCACAGTGTTTCTCAAACAAAGTAACTAAAAATAGACCGATTTGACCAGCATCAGTAAATATGGGAATGGCTGACAGTTTGTTAATGAACAAATAGGAGAATGATTAATGCTTCAGGAAAAGCCGTTAGATCTTTTCCAAGCAGTTTGCTCTGTTAATGATCCCAGTTTGGTTCATAAAGGTAATGGATGGTGGTGTAACAAACCGTCACTTCTGTAATGATCATGACTCAGTGCTGCTTGACATTTTGATTAAGAGCTAAAATGATATGGCACGATATGAGGCACCAAGATGGTATTAAAAATAGACATGGCATATCTCAAAACTAATGGGAATCAGCCAGTGCGCTTCATAGGGACTACAAGGATCCATAGGAGTCAATTCTTAGCTTTATGAAACATAAAGCTCTTTCATAAGCTTTATGAAATATCAGCTCTTCTGAACAACTTAGAATAAAGCCCAGCAAAGCAAACTGATCAAGTATGCTGACGGCAGATATTTCTGAAAAACAGTAAGTACAAAGGATAAGTTCCCAATAAAAAAATGGATTGCTTCATCTGATGAGTGGAAGCAGAAAACAAGCTTCTTTATTCCATCAGTGGAGGTATAATATCTGGGAAATAGGTGCTATAGAGAGAAAAGGAGAACTGCTGGTTGGCAATGGAGAGGACTATTGTCCCTTGAGAGGGGTCTGGAGAGATGCAGGGGCAACTCTTACAGGATATCTGTAAGACCAATATACAGTACCAAGTAGGATTTTTGTGACTACATTTCCTTCGTACAGACAGGGCTGAGACTGTCACCATATCCACATATACTGGTCACAATTTATGAGGTTTGTTTGACAATCTGGAAACTGAGAAATCAAAAGTCGTGCCTTGTAATGGCATCCTGGAAGATGAAGCTATTTAGAATATCAAAAACTCCAGAGTAAGTGTGTAACTCTAGAGTAAGTGATAAAGACTTCCCTTAAGTACCTATACAGAGTAAAGCATGGATAACGGGTACTTCAATCCAGTTGCCAAAATTATAACTACATCCAACCCACACTGAACATTAGAATGTGATACTCATTTTTAAAAGTGAAAGTCATCTAAAAATCTTGTGCAATGTCCTAGATGATGTTATACACAGCCAGTGTTTCATTCTAGAGACTCTTAGTTGAGCTTTTAAGCAGCAGTGAAACAATAGAGTTGGACAATGGATGCAGGCACATTTATTCTCAAAAATGTCTTAAAATCTTCTTAGCATCCAACATTGAGTCACTTACACAAGGTCATACAGAATGTGTGAAGAGGAATCAGAGACTATCTTGTGATCTGCAGTGCTCTCAATATACTCTTTTTTCTCACTATTTGGGGTTGTTCTCATTCAGCAGTGTCCCCATTCCAAAAATTATGTATTTTGAAAATAAGCAACAGAAATACAAATGTAATTGCAAAAACGTTTGTTTCTGATTCATTTTCAAATCATGTTGAAGCTGATAAAACAGACTTCAATCCATACTGGGTGCTATGCATGATGTGTTTAACTCAATTGAGGTGGGGTTGTGGAAGTTATTAAAAATTATGAATGAAAATTATTAGTTTTGAATGAAAATTAATTAGTTACCCCTAACTTCAAAACCTTTAGTTTGCATGCTTGATGGCTCCAATTTTTGTTATAGACCTGCTAAGACATCCTGCCATGCAGGCAATCCTATTTTATCCAGTACAGAGTCTACCTAAATTTTGTTGTGCAAACATTTCCCTGCCATAGCAACAGCCAACACCTCAGTCTCCAAAATGGTCCATGAAGCCCAGCCCAGGGCAGCACTCTTTATCTTTTAAATATACTTTTTTTTAAGCTGTATTCTTGGCATTATGTCTTTATTTCAAATATAAGGGATTGTCATTCCTTGAAGGACAGCATGCCTTCATGTTTTATATTTGACTTGGATTCAAACCCAGGCATATGACAAACATAAAATAAAAGAAAATTGCATGTAGAACTCATGTAGAGTTTGAGATTTGGGCTAAACAGGATGGCAGGCAAGGTCCTTGAGGCATACCATGACATGCCCTATCAAACACATGGGCTCGGACAGATGGCTGGCACCACAGGAAACTGAGACAAGCATGCAAAGACAACAAAATAGATGAAAAATTGATCTTTAATGCTTTGTTTCCTCAAATCCACCTACACTTCAGATGCTCAAAAGATAAGGCCTCGTACGCCCTACTTATCTATTTGCCCATATACAATCATCCATTTCAAGGGATCTTTTGGCACTTCTTTAACCTCAGTTTTACTTTTAATTTGTTTTAAAAGGAGCCATTTTTCCTAATTTAACTTGAATGAAAACTTGAAAGAAAACTTAAGTAATCTCTTCTAGATGTTGTGAGTTTTTTGCTAACTTCCTAACAAGTGGTAGTTAGGAAAGAAAAGACAGTGGTGAAAGAGAAGAGTGGGACAGAAACCTGTTTTTCAGGCATATATAAAATGCTCATCTGGTGTAGGTGGTAAAGGTGTAGGTGGCTGAAATCTGTTAGGTACGTAGTAACCTAGCAAGAAAGGGTTACTCAGGGTCTTTCTTTGTGTGGTGCAAACATAATTGCTCAGCACTTTAAAACATTACCTCAAAACATCCCAAATATTTGTGAGTGTGGGCGATTCCTTCCCCATGAAAGTGGGTTCAAATCAGAACCATTCATCCACAGGCTTCCTGACAAGGAAGCTGGAGACATGAGAATCCATGTGTTGGCCAGACTGCAAAACAAATCTGGCTCATTAGGATGGGTCATATGCATAAAAAAGGTCCTTATTTTTCTCTATCCCAGACCAAATCCACTGAGCACTTTTTTATTGTGGTCAGGAGGGCTTTCATAATTTAGTGCTTGCTTTTTGGTATTTCAATCTAGCACAACATAATCAGAACATGCTGGCCTCATTTATTTTATCTTCAATCTAAGCTATTACATTGCAAAAGCACTACAGAACTCCTTGGGTACTGGGAGCACTGTTTGCAGTGCAGGAGACTGATTGAGAACATCCCAGAGCAGAGTTCGTATCAGTCCATGTTGCTTGTCAGTGATGTTCCCTCTTCAGTGTGTTAGTCAAAGCAATGCTTTCAAATGTTCCAAAAATACTCCCTTCAACCAGGGGCTGAGACTTTGCATCCAGAGCCATCACCTTTGACATTCCATGATCTGTGTTACCTGAAGAGTGAGCCAGCCCTTTATTTGCCCAAGAGGACCTCTTTAGAACCATATCTTCAGAAGCTCAGCATGGTATGTCAACTAGCAGCTATTTCATCCTTTCACAGACATTTCTCTCTTGACAAGTAGCACTGGGGAAGGAAATTGAATATTTCTGCCATGGAAGATGGTTTGTTTGGTTTTTTTTTTTTTTGGGGGGTGGGACTGATGGGTGTGGTGATGTCTTATTTTACAAGATAAGAAATAGGATAACAGAAGTATCGTACAGTGTGTGTGCCTTTGCATCCACTCCTAAGGCACAGCTACTTGCAGGGCCCACATCCACTGCACACTTTTAATTGTTGAGAACAGCAGTACTGAAAGAATTAGGAAAAAAAAAAAGTTCTTTTCTCTGGGAAACCAAGTTTGAAGCAGTTCCAGGATCCCCTGCACTTGGAGGCCCTGATGTTAGGTGGGGCTGGGGCTTAGCCCCTCCCTCAGATGTGTTTTTCTTCATGCCTCAGTATTTTAAGGCTGTCAGTCCTGGAATAATCTGTAGCTATGCCAGTGTCAAAACCCTGTCATTCTGTCAGACTATTATAGGTTTAGGAACATACTGATTCCACAGTTTTAAAGCAATTAATTTTAATTTCCAAAGCAAACATGCCAAACTGCTTCACACAGACTAGAAATGCTGAAAACACAAAGGTTTTTTTGTAGGGAAGTTCATTAAGGATCCAGATAAAAATACTTCCTACCTGACATGCTAGAAAGTAAACATTTCAGGCTCAAAGGACTAGAAATTTCTGTCAAAACAGGTTTATTCTTTTTTTTCCTACTGTCTCTAACAGTTTAAGTCATAAACATTGAATAAATTCACAACACTGATATGTCTGCTAGGAGCATTTCTGCAGAGCAATCAGTTTCCTGGGATATCTGTTTCAGTGGACAACATATAACTTGTAAGTAGATATTTTGAATAAGATTTGAATAGCTGAGGCAATAAATTTCTAGCAGTTTTTAAAATTCTTGTATTTTTGTCAGTTGCATCTGTTTCCCTTGAGATGTTGTGGGGTTTTTTTTGGTTTAGTTTTTGGGTTTTTTTCTGCTATGTCTGATAAGTCTATGACATGCAGCCAACAGTATTTGTGGTTTAAATATCTTCCTTAGGGTAACACATTATCCAAACTGGAATGATATGGAAGTCTACCACAGCCAAAGGATCACTAATAAGTATACAACAACTGAGCAACAGGGTTTATGCAAGATTTGTTACAGAACCAAACTTCAAAGCAGCCTCCTTGTGTGCCAGATCTCCCAATGAAAACAATTCTTCATGTTACTGTGTACTGTACATGATCTAAGGCCCTGAATGCACTTCCAGAAGATTAGAAGCGAGTCAGCCACATCGCGTGCTGTGTATAAAAATAGCAGTGCTCAATGACGAGTCCCGAACTCACAAGATCCATGGGAATAGTTCTGACACAGCAGCAAGGATAACTTACTCTGGGTTTGTAACCTGACCTTTCTGCCACCCCAGTGAAGGCAGAGGAATTGTTACTGAAACTCTTCCTCTGACGTGGAATTTTACAATATATTTTTAAAGCAAAACAGCGTGGATTTTGAAACTACACCCTCCAAACTGAGGCATTTACAGAGACATTTCACAAGAGCCAATATGCGTAGTTAAGGCAGCCAGAGGACCTGAGAAGCAAGGCTGTCCAGCTGCCCCACTGTCAGTAGCCACCAGTCTTCAAAAGCCAGACCTGCAATGATTTTAGTGTGATCACTGCTCTTCCATACTGGCATATTTAGATTCCATATTCTCACTGGATCTCTTCTCAATCTTTATATTGTTACAGACCAGGTTTTCATTCCCAGATTATCCTAACAACTGCAGCACACAGAGTAGATTTTTATTCCCAGAGTATTTGAACAGTACTCTGAAAGTGACATTTGCCTCTGTACAATCAACCACTGCAAAATAATGCAATCAGAACCTGGATTTTCTTTTTGTTTTAAGCTGACAAAGGCTGTGCATGGCAATGGTTTCCTTTAGACTGACTTATCTTCCCCTGTGTCTCAGTGACCATTTTAATGTCAGCCCTTGAGATTTTTTTATTTGGTCTGGAAATGGTATATCCAGCAGAGATTTATTAGTTATAGTTTTTAACTACCCCACCTGACACTCTGCCTAAATGGTTAACTCAATTCCTTGTGAAAATACAAGTGTAAGAAATGAACTCAGAAAAATGAAATCTCTAGATTTCTCAGAAGCCAAAAGTTTATGCATTCATGTCCCAGAACAGGCTCAAATTATCAAAGGAACCTTAAGCTGCTTTATTATTGCATATTGTTCTCAGGTACAAAATAAGCCACTTCTTGAAAAAAAAATGGAATGTTTTTGTAGCTGAGAGTATAAGAGAAGTTTCAAGGGGACAATAGGTGTAACAGATTTGAACACTTGGACAAGAAAAGTCTAGCAGGTAATATGGATGATGGTGACCTCTTCCCTAAAACCTAGGCTCAACACCTGGAAGTTTTTCTTTTTCTGGTTACTTTTTACATGCACTAGTACACCGATCTTATCACTGGCTTTTACAGGCTATATTGGCTGGAATACCAGGATAAATGAAGATAAGTAATATAGAAAATACATTATTCTGGTGTTTGCATCCCCAGAGTGGTACTCTCTCAGGACTTCAATTTTTTTTTTTTTAATTATTGCTAAACAGAAAGTGTAATTTTCTATATCTTGATATTGTATGTACTTTAAGAAACATTTGTAATTAAAATACCAGTTAACAAAGAGTTTATGAATTCTGACTGTTTAAAACTGAGTATAGGAGGACTTTTAAGTTTGAACTCTGCTGTTCCTGTTGCTTTGGGTGACAGCTGAACTCTGCTTCAACATTTTTCAAGACCATGAAGAGTGACCCTTTAGACAGGGTAATATTGCAGAGTGATGATAAAATTTGGAGGCAGGTTTTCAAGACTTTTCTTCATACTGGAACAGCTGGAGCTGCTGCCCAAGGAGGCAAACCTTATGTATTCTGTCCATCAGCAAAGTGGAATGCACAGACACACACCAGATGGCCATAATTTCAGTATTCCTCACCAAAAATGTGCTTTTTCCAGTGAAAAAAATGAGAAACCCCAA
Organism: Serinus canaria; assembly: GCF_022539315.1. NCBI lineage: Eukaryota > Metazoa > Chordata > Aves > Passeriformes > Fringillidae > Serinus > Serinus canaria. Next base: position 50,071,414 of record NC_066313.1, on the reverse strand, counting down.
ACTTACACATCCAAATGTGATTTAGGATCTTTTCAATTGCATTTTCTAGCTGCGTGTAAATAATTTTCTAAAATAGTATTCCATTTAAATATGAATTTGAAACTCTCTGACTCTAAAAATTAAAAATTTATTCTTGCTAAAAAAAATTACAAAGTAAAGCATATTTATGGATTAAATGACATTTGAATTTGAAGTTTGTTGCTAGATAATGTTCAGACCTTCTCCCCAAATTTTATGTTATTTTAGTAAAGAGCATTCATCTAGATTACAAGGAAAAATATACTGTCATTAGAATTTCTCCACTGCCAGAAAACTTCAATAAAGAGAAAAGGAGAGGATTTTAAATTTCTGAAAATGAAATACACATTTTGTGCAGAGCTCTCCTGTAGTCTCTAGAAACAGCCTGGTTTGTAACCTCTAAGATATCAATTTTAAATTGAAGAGAGCAAAACTTTGAAAAGCAACAAGTTTGAGAATGTTTAGGAATCATGGAAGCATTTATAATAGAATTTCAAATAAAATTATTTTTTAAATGACATTCCTGTGGAGTCAAAAATCTCTTTAGGCTGCAATACAATCTTTTTGGTTTTGCTCAGATGGTTCTGGAAATTTAATTAATTAAAAAAACCCTCAGAAACACAACACAATACAAATAAGGAAACCAGAAGAAATGAGAATGTCAGAAACAAAATATATATGATATTTCTAGGTGTCTTGAAAAAAAAAAGAGCTCTAGAATGAAAAATGCTACTCCTTTCAAAGTGATAATTTGCTGGGTTTTAGACCAGCATAATGATGAAAAGATGAAATGGGAGAGAACTGTCTTTCTGGCTCATGGGAAATTATCAGTTGGCTTTATTTTTACCTTCTTTATGCTTTCTTTAACCATCATGCCTCGTGAAACTAAATTCTGATGGAAAAAATAAAAGTTGCCACTTTGAGCTGATAGCATTCCCTGTCCCCCCTGCCCTGCCCCCCTTGAAACTTTCTCACTTCAGATTAATTTTTTAAAAAAACCACTCTTCCAGTCTGAATCTTTCATAATGCTCATCTCCCACCATCTAGTGATTCAAGGTGAATGTTGCCTTCTTCAAATTGCTGCCAGAGAAGGAAAATCTTTTGGTAACAATGATAGAAAGAAAACAGAGAAAAGAAGATCAAAAGGGAAGGACAGACAATAAATAGAAATTTCCAGCGACTCTTTCCAGAAGATTAGGCAGTTTTTATTTTTGCTGCTATACCTGGTGGAACAAACCAAAGTTGTTCACCCATCTCAAAGCTGCTTTGCCTTCTACAGAATGATCTGAAATGAAGAAAGAGGTGTTTTCAAATTCTCAGTTTATATTAACCTCCTAAACACCCTCAAAATGAATTTGGTGCTTTTCCTACTAATCTGTCACAGCGACATAACTGCCTGCAACAAATCTTAGCAAAATGCTTCTTTACTGAAGTACTCTGGATATTTATGTGCTTGCTGCACTCTGATTTTATTCTTTGAAATACAAGTGTTTCATGACAAAAATCAGGCTCACAAGCTTGTCAGTAGCTCACAGCCTATTGTGTCCTCTGTACACAATAACTGGGTATGTAAAATCTTTCAGAAAAAGAGGCTTTTTGCTTTTTCAATTCTCAGCCCTCCATGATGCCTTCTTTATCTCTTCTGTCCACTTCAAGGTATAAAGGCACAAAAAACTGAGAGCCTTTGGGATCTCTGCATATTCTCTAATCTCCAAGGAGTAATTTCTGCTGAATTCCATGGTGTGGAAATGTCAAAATTTCAGTCCAAGGCAGCCTGCTGTTTCTGTGTTGTCTCCCCCCCACTCAATCTACCCCAGTCCCCAGCTCCACATTCTTCCAACATGGTCATCCCCTGACCTGTTGTGGCCCAGTGAAGGAGGAGGCAGGGGTTGCTGCCTGTAATTCTGATTTCTGATGGCAGTCCCTCTCCCCTTTATCCCCTTCCTTTAAGAAAAGAAACATCTGGGGATACAGAAGTTGTGGGGACCTACTGCTACTGTCTCTTGTCAGCAGAGCCAGCACTGCCTCAGGGTTGTTCTTTCCAAGGTTGGTATTTGACGGTGAAGCTGCAACTCAGCTGTGCTTCAGGAGTGATTAATGTCTGGGGTTTTCCCAGGAATTTTATCCTGCAGCACAGAGAAATATAGGCCCAATAGCACAGCAGAGGACTTGAGAAGTGGAGATGAAGGACGTGCCAGAGGGGTATGGGAATGGGATGATCGTAAGAGATGAGGCCATGGCTGGCTCTGGAGGCCTTATGGCTGCAAACACCCACAAGTGGCCACTTACAGAAACACAGGGCTGGATTTCTAGTGAAGGGGCTTGCACAGAGAACAAAGCAGTCACTGATAAACTCAGTGAGACAGAGAGCTGCAGACCTGGCAAGAAAGATCATGGCATTAAAGTCTATTACCAAACATACAAAAATGACCCTCTATGGATCTTGGAGTGAGGAAGAAGAAACTGTCAACATGGGCATCCTATTCTTCCCATCAAGGACTGCAGATGCTGAAAATTTCCTGCAACATCCTCACTTCCCACACCAGGATTAGACCAGCAAGTTTATGATCCTGAGGAGCACAGGAAGAGTGAGCAGAAAATCAGGAAAAGGCATAGAAAATAAAAAGAATTTTCGCAATGAGTTTAACTGAATCATTATAATACCTGGAACTCTTTCTGCATAGGTGTATTCTTTTCCTATCTCCAACAATCACTCCTGGATTACCAACGATTCTTGAATTAAACTTTATTGAAATGCAATAATTTTTAAAATACTAACAATTAGCTTTTGACTAAAGATGGATTTCCTCTTCTCAAAAAAAAAAAAAAAAACCCACAAAAAAAAAAAAAGAAAAAAAAGAGTGTAATTATGGGTCCATATCCCAATAAAGTGGCAAAAGTAGAATCACAGAATATGCTGTCTTGGAAGGGAGCCATCAGGATCATTGAGTCCAACCCCTGGCCCTGTACAGGACACCTCAGGAGTCACACCATGTGCCTGAGAACATTGTCCAATGCTCCTTGAATTCTGTCAGGCTTGGTGCTGTGACCACTTCCCTAGAGAGCCTGTTTCAGTGCTTATCTACCCTCTGGGTGAAGAACCTTTTCCAGATACCCAACCCAAACCTCTGCTGATGCAGCTTCATGCCATCAACCTATTAATAATAAGAATTTACTATGTTTTTGCCTATGTTGCCAGTAAATGAAATCATTATGACTAAAAAAGATGGTGGCTGTCAGAATAACAAATACTGTTTGTAATATTCATACAGGGGCAGGCCACTACATGAATCCTTAAAAATTTTACTTTGACCTTGTTCCTGAATATTACCTGCTGCAAAATGATAGAACTAGAAATAAAAGAGCAAAACATATCGTTATATAGAGCTGTGTATGAAGCTGTCTGCTGTTTTGCCTTCTGCTGAAACAGTCTCAGATGACACTAAAAATTAAATTATCTCTCTTAGCTTAAAGATCTGCAAGATATGAGCAGTGGATTAAGCTCATTCCTGGATTTCCATGCCTACCTGGATGGAGTGTCATTTCTTTTCATGGAGAAGAGTTTCAGAACCTGTGTTTTGAGTTTTGTTACTCTAAAAATGCCCAGGGTTTATAGTTAAAAGCAAGGCTATAATTTAAAATGCTAATGCTTCTTGAGTATGTGTGGACTCAAATAGAAAGGTTAACTATATTAAAATAATTAGATTTACAGGCTAAAATCCATTACCCCTTAGAGTCATCATCTACTCTAGCCATAGAAATTTAAGTGTCAGAAAAACCTGGAATTTCTTGTGTGAAAGTGATCATACTGGCCTAAGCATAAAACAGGAGTAAACAAAGGAAAAGAAACCTTTTTTTTTCTCTTTCCTTGGTCACTATCGAAGAATAAACAAAAAGGCCACATGATGTTAATGTGGGTCTGCGAGGGCCATAGCACACCAGAAGTGGAGTGCAGCATTTATTCTAGTGATCTATGAATAAGACACCACCAGAAATTAAGGACCACTGGTCCAGTTACAAATGAGTTACCTTTGCTGAGTTGCTGAGCCTTTGTGTTTTCAGTCTGGATTGCTGCAGGACCATTACTTTAGATGCCATTATGACACTGAAAATTCATGCTGCAGAAGGGATCAAGTGATCCTCACTACATTCCCTCTTTAAAGAGGTTCTTCACAAGGCTAGTTTTCTTACTTCCATTCCTTTTAGGCTCTTCTGCCTCTGGTTAAACCTAAATCTTGCAGGTGTAAAGGACAGACACATTTGCAATGAGAAAAAAACAAACCCAGTCTCAGAAGATATGATTTTCACACCAGACTCAAATCCATACTCAAGTTCTACGAGTTCCATACTCATAAGCTCCTATGAGTAATTGCAAATCTTCTCACAGAAAGGTAAAAACTACATCAAGTCTTTGATTTTTAAGTAGATAAAAGTAGGGGGAAGTTTAGGCATTTTGGCAACCTATTTGTCAGAATACACATGAGGACATGCAAGCAAAGGCAGTAACTTGTTCTGTTTCCTATGTTGTTCCTGGAGCTGGGGGAGGAAGAGCTTTCAGAAAGCAAACATGAGGGCTGTCCACTGGAAGGTTGGTGCAGGAGGGAAACCATCATCTTTTTTTTTTTTTTTCCCCACTGAGGAGAATGTTACAACTGGTATTTCTCAAAATAAACCTCAACCTTTGGGCCTTTAAAATAAAAATTTGAAGAACTTCATTCTGTTTTACTTAAATAGCTAACCTGTTTTTCAGGTCTACCACTTTTCCCACACTGTTTTGCTCATAGGCTCACAGTTTGGCTAAGCTGATGATTAGCCATTAGCATACATGGCTACTTCAAGGCCTATTATGGTTCTAACTTGGCATATTTTATAGGAGGTGGTCATCTTCCTTTCATTGCCTCATACCTCATCTTCACTAGACCTCTCTAGGGGCCAAATAAATTCACCATAATGTGAAAAAGGATTGCTTTTTATTCTGAAAAGGATTTCTTTTCCTAAATATAATGGATTAGCTTTGCTACAAATCTATTGTGTCATCTAGATGAATTTTTTTGGAAGGAGATGAAAATGAAAGATTAAATTCATTTGAGCTACTGTAGAGCCATCAGGAAAGATGATTTTTTATGGTGAAAGTGAATAACCCCTTTTTCCCCTTTTCTTTTTCAGGATTACTACTCTACAGAAAAGGGGCACTGTGAGGTGAAACATTGCAGTATCATATTGATGGAAATGTTTTTGCTTTTGATAAATATGGTGGGAAATCATGTAACATTATCAACATTACCCTGTGAATGAAGCTCACAGAACACCTTGCCTAACTTCAGACGTTGTCCATTGTAGAAAGCTGTGACAGACAAAAAGCTGTTTCTGATTGCAGTACACCTGTTCTAAAGAAGAGACAATATTCTATTGATTTAAGGAGTTTGGGATTGGTTCTTTTGGTTGGTTCTTTTTATTGGCTTGGTTTCCTGTTTTTTCTTTTCTGTTGTTGTTGTTTGTTTTGTTATGATTTTGTTTTTTTCATTTCAAACTCAAAGATGGGACTTTGTGCCAAAAAAAATTGTTTGTTGTTCCAATTGCATCAGTTGGTGTAATAAAAACAAAATCTCTTGTGTGAAAGATTTGGTGGATATAAATACTGAAGGTTACTGATACGTGCATCAAAGCTACATTTATGCAACTCAATAAGTAATCAATACTTTGGCTGAGCTAAGCTCACATAGTACTATTTACCATTTTTACCTCTAAATTTAAATATTCAGTGCTACAATGCCTATGAAAATGTTAATTAATAACTGAATCTGATATGAACTATCATTTTACAGAAAATAATTGTTCCCATATTACTCATTTTCAGACATGAAGACAATCTGCCATATGTCTAAACTAGCATCTTTGATTTTACACTGTTTAAGAATAAACTGTATTCTGAATCAGTCTTTTTAATCCTTCATGCATAATTGAAGATCAAAATTCTGATAAATAATCTTCTGATATTAAATTTATTCACAAGGATAAATAAATGTTCTGCTACTTCGTCTGTTCTGTCAGGAAGTGAGAAAATAAATCTGATCTAACCATGAATAATTTGAAGTATTTGCATGTTTGGAAAACTATTAAACTTAGAGAAATTGATTAATTTGCAGAGTGGAAAGGAAATATTTACATTCCTTTTAGAAGCATGGATCATTTTTATTTCAGAACTGCCCTTAAAATCATCACTAAAAAATTATTGAAAAGACTCATTTTGAGAGAAAGAGTATTTCTAAATTTACTGTATTGTAAAATGCAGGAAGTTACCATGTTTTAACTAAACTTAAGTATAAGTTTACCTGTGGTACTGAAATAGGTCAACCTCCGAAATATAGATTGCATGATATTATGGATGCATGAAAATGAGTTTGAGGGGTTAATAATTACATTTGGAAACAAAATAATTATATGCTGTAATTATAGTGTTAAAATACTGACTTCTTTCAAATGTCTATAAAGGAGAAGAAAGCCCATGTGTTCAGAAGGTTTTTTAAACATTATTATATCTAGTGTTGTCTTATTTGATTAAGGGCTCCATTCTGGTAACCTTCCTAATGTTAACCAGTTTATTAGAAGGGACTCTTCCAAGATTGAACCTTTCAGCCTGGCTAAAAGCATTAGTTTACATTTTGCACAGCATTATTATCTAATTTTGTACTTGTCTGTATTGCTCTTAAACATGAAAACAATGCATTTTTTCATCCATTTATTTGTTTTTGAAACTTTGTACCCTATATTTTGTTTTTACTCATCATTTCAATGCCTTGTATTACCATTTAAAATTAGAGTAGTTTAGCTATATGAAAAGTAAATTAAATGCAAATGAAAATACACATAAATCCAGCTAGAAGCTAAGTTCAAGCAATGCAAGAGATTGCAAATACTGGGGGTTTTAAAATCATGGCTGTGTAATAGAAGTGAGAACCTTTCCTAATTTTGATGTGCATGCTCTGATAACATCTCACATCTCAGTCTCCAAGGCAGAGCCATCCCATTATTTACAGTACTCAGAGACCACAATTCCAGGGTATGTTGCCTCATCCATCAGTCACTAAGTACAAGAGCAATCTATGACAAGCAGGAGATGCTCAATTTCCTTGTGGCAGAACTTAATGTTCTAACATAAAACCAGCTTTCAAGACAAATTCAGCATTGGATCTAGACAAGACCAACTTCCCAGAGACAGGAAAGAATATGAATCAGTGAAATTCAGAATTAAGACTACTGAATACACTGAATTCAGAGCTATATACTGTAGTTCATAGTATAGAACAGCTTTATAGTAATAGCATATTGCAGTGTGACTACACAGTGTTTGAAGAATAGATCTGGACAAATCTATACATTTCTTTAAAGCTCTGAAAAAAAGTCTAAAGAATGAAGAAAAGACTAGAAGTGTTTTGCCCACATCACAGCTTGTCTCTTACAAGCACCATTCCAGCCTACACAACAGCTGTTGAGCTTTTGCCCTTCTGAGATGTAAGTAAAACATTTCTCCTCGTTTCTAGGAGAGTGGCTGCCCTTCTTTACCAGCTGGTGGCAGAAATAAGAAGTGGAGATGCACAGAGGCAGAGAGCAGAAGGCCCAAATTCAACCCATTCCTGTTAACTATTAGTGGTAGTTGTACCTCGTATTGCACCCATTTCATCCTCCAAGTTCTTCTTTCAACAGATTTTCTTCATTAAGTCAACTTTCTTAGGAAGTTTACCAATTAGAGGATGAAATGAGACATCACTTTACTGCACTCTCAGCCTCCTCCTCTGAGAGGAACTTCTCTCAAAGTCTTCTCCTTGAAACAGGTGGGTACCAATGCACATGTGCTGGGTAAATCCATCACTGAATCCTCCTTCCCCTTCCTTCCCCATCTGCCAACAGATAGGCAGCCAACCAAGAAACTGAACTAACCTTAATGGGATATGGGTGGTTACCTTTTAAACTGGATTGACACTGAAAAAGATGAGCCTGTATGTTGTGAAAAATTATGACGGGATGTGTGACCTAACTTAATCTCTGTTGATGTTCAAGAGCATCCATGTGGAGCAGGTGTCCTGCTCTTACATGGCATTTCCTTACAACATTTCCCTCCAACCTGTTTTGCAAGGACTTTCAGCTTTACTGATTAGTTAGGTCCTGTGTGAGCCCTGTCAGCAAGACACTGCCCTAACTAAATCTTTGTTGTCCAGCGTTGCCAGGAAAAATTAGCTGAGACTGAGACAGTGTCAGCTGGTATGGGATTCCATCAAAGCAGGGAGCAGGCTGACTCCTGCCCTGGTAAGGTGACCTACAGACAATGTGCAAACCCACATCCCAGCCCTGCCTGCTTTATGATGCACAGACACTCAGGAATTTCTTTCACTGTTTTCTGTTCTAAGATTTCTGGTGATAAAACAGTGATTGAACAAAAGCTGTATCCATCAGGTTTGGGGTGACAGTATAAAGCTGCTGGGGAGGAAGAGAGAAGGAAGGGAGGAGGAAGGGAGGGAGGGAGGGAGGGAGGGAGGGAGGAAGGGAGGGAGGGAGGGAGGGAGGGAGGGAGGGGAGGGGCAGGGAGGAAGGAGGAAGGGAGGAAGGGAGGAAGGGAGGAAGGGAGGGAGGGCAGGGAGGGAGGGAGGGAGGGAGGGAGGAAGGGAGGAAGGGGAGGAGGAGGAAGGGAGGAAGGAGGAAGGGGAGGAAGGCGAGGAAGGAAGGAAGGAGGAAGGAAGGAAGGAAGGAACGGATAGGAAGGAAGGAAGGACAGGAAGGAAGGAAGGAAGGAAGGAAGGAAGGAACGGGAAGGAAGGACAGGACCGGAAGGAAGGAAGGATAGGAAGGAAGGACGGACGGAAGGAAGGAAGAGGAAGGAAGTAAGGAAGGAAGGAGGAAGGAAGGAAGAAGGAAGGACAGGAAGAAGGAAGGAAGGAAGGAAGGAAGGAAGGAAGGAGGAAGGAAGGAAGGAAGGAAGGAAGGAAGGAAGGAGGAAGGAAGGAAGGAAGGAAGGAGGAAGGAAGGAAGGCAGGAAGGAAGGAAGGAAGGAAGGAAGGAAGGAAGGAAGGAAGGAAGGAAGGAAGGAAGGAAGGAAGGAAGAAGGAAGGAAGGAAGGAAGGAAGGAAGGAAGGAAGGAAGGAAAACCAAGCCCGGAACACCAGTGAATCTAAGGGTAAAGACAATTATTTGGGATGCAGAATTCCACAACCACAGAGATTTGAGCACTTAGGACTCAGTTCTCATCTACTTCTTTGTGGAAAACTTGGAGATAAAAATCCTTTTTTTTTTTTTTTTTAAGTGGATGAGAAATGGGAATGTTTTTGAAGTCTTGAAAGTTTTAATAGGCTGAAAAACACAACCATCTGTGTTCAATAATATGCCCAGCACAAGGCCATTGACATATGAGTATTGCCTTAGAAATACTCATAGATATCTTAGATATCTTCCTGAAACCTTTTAAGGCCATTCCTTTAATTTTAAAGTTGTAAAACCCCTTGGTTTTATCTCCCAACTCAGATGTAAACAGTGCTTTTAAAATCAGAACCAGGCCAATTTGAAACATTTTGTTCTCGTACTCGGGATGGACTAAATTTAAAAGTGCTAGTGAGCCAACACCTGCTACAAATAAAAGAGAGGCTCAACTTCATGCTCCAAATTTATTTTTCACTGCATATGGGAGATGTGATAAACCTCCAATAGGGTGTTGGGCAGTTTTAAGGGGAAAATACAGATAAGCAAGAACATTAGGAGAACACAGCATCACGATGTGGAACGAGGTATTCTTTCAATGGATTATTGCTGAAGGTCTGTCTACATTTGCAAGCATTTTGAGAAGGAATTTCTTTCTACACAGCCTGATTAAATTATAGAAATAAAGAGCATAAATCTGCTTCAGAAGAAACTGAATGCAGAGAAAAAAAAAATCAAGAGCCTATAGCAATATGTTTGATTTAGAGACATAGCTGATGAGATCAGACTTTTATTTGTACTTCTCATAAATGGCAAGGGATAATGAATCATTACATTTTGTCTTCTGATGATGAAATGTACATTTACTTCTACTGTATACCCAGAATAAGATTTTAAAGCATTGTGTATGCTTTCCTGTTTTTCTCCTTGCATGAGTGAATGTCTCACCAAGAGGACTGACTCCTTTTGCCAGTGCCAGGCAAAACTCCTTATTTTCCATTAGATGTAATTTGAAACGTCACTGTTAAAGAAATGATTTTTCCATACTTAATTATTTAGGTTTTTCTGTAGTTTTGGGTTTTATTGTTACATATTGTTGTATACAGGGCTCCTACAGAGTGTCACAGTCCAAAAAAAGACAGTCTGAATAACAAATCCAGCTGCATGCAATCACACTGCTTTATTATCCTTCCTAGATCCCTCCCTGAAATACTCTCTGCCAATATGTCTGCCTAAATGAGAAAATCTAGTTAACGGGTTTTCTATAATCACTTTCATCATGCTGATGAGTTAATATTTATTCATTCTTGTATTCTCCATATACATTTGATTTATCTACCTGTGTCAGGAAACCATACTCCAGTCAACTTTAATACAGGCATGATGGCACAGACATCTCTAGAAGCACAGAAGAAGTCCTGGATACACGCCTACCCTGCTAGTGTATGCTGAAATCAATAGTGAACATCATTATTGCTATTGTTTTGAGCACTAGTGCTATTGAGGTGGACACTGTTATGACAAAATGAAGCATAATTGTGTGTTTTGCTCCACTGTGAATATAATCTCTGAGTTATTCTTCAAGACAGAGGAAATCAATTCCTTAGACATCAGCAGAGAATCTAGTTTTGACCTCCAGGAATCACAATAGTACTACGAGCGTCACTGCTACTACTTAAGTTCATGAAGATATAATCTTGTAATCAAGAAAGGTAACAATGCAAATCCACCCCAAGGGCAGCAGGGTAGTGCTATCAGACTGGAGGGAAATTATCAATAGAGCTTTTCATTTTATTATAGTCTCTTGACAGCAGTTTCAGAAGCCCCTGGAGTTGTCTCTGACAGGAAGGTTTCTGGATGGCATCTGTTTAAGCAGTATTAGCAGTAAAATGCATTATTTGTTTTACTGCTATTCTAACAATGGCCTTGACAACATGCAAATTACACAGTTTGCAGACCTAAAAAAGCAAAGCAGATATAGATGCATCTGTCCTTTTTCATTGTTTGCTTATACTTTGCAGACATGTAGTTAATGATCCTGTGCCACCAATTTTAAATTATAAGGCTCTCTCTTTGTTGGGAGCTGTTCTTCATCATTATTACTCTCTTTTGTGGAGGTCAAAAAATAAAACAGATATTTGGTTTATAACTGAAGTGCTGAAGTGATACTTAGATTATTCCCCATGAAATAGGAAAAGCCAGACCATTGCACTCCTATTTAATATTCTAAGTCTAAGAGGAATTTTTTATCTTGGCTGTCCTTTTCCACCAATCATTTTCCACCAACAATGTTGCTATAGCCTGTTTTTTTTAGGTTTCTAAAATCAGGCTTAGACAAAGCTCTTCAGTTAGAGTATATTAACATATCCCCCCTAATGGAATTTTACCATGTTTTCAACTCAATTTAATCAGACACATTTTAGGTTCATATTTCACAGTGTTATCATAAATAGGCAAACCTACTGGTTTCATAGGGTCATTAAAAAGCTCTCAGCTTTGGCTCTTTGGCTGTAATTTTGGTTTATGGAGCTGTTGCACAGTTTGGAAAGTTAAATATTATACTCTTCCTCCTGACTTCTAAATCTCATGGCTATCAATATGAAGAACTAATTCAAATGGAAAAATCACCTCTCAGCTACCTACAGAAATGTCTGCTTTGACATTCTACTTTTTAATGCCTGGATTTCAACTTAGATGACAATGACATGCTATCTAAAAAATACTCTCATGGCTTCTAAAACATATAATTAGAGCTGGATTACCATAGCTGCTATATATTTGGGCTTCATTCATTCCTGTATGGATAAAACATTCAAAAGTAGAAATTTTATTTCAGCAGATATTGATGACAGATGTTTTTCCCCCTCATAACAACTGTTTACGTTTAATTGAAAAATCAAGTGATGAAAATACTTCAGAATTTGAAAACAGACTTTTTAATACAGGAAGATTGTGACAGCTTTTACCCCAGACTGATAGTAAAAGCAGTTCAAATGCTTTCTGTTATTGCCATCCTCCATATGACAGATTCCCTGGCTAGAATATGCTTTTCTGTAATGCACTATTGCCTCCTGCTCCCGGGACTTCTATCTTTAGTGAATCACTGAAAGCCGAGTCTGGCTGGGGAATGCAACCAGAAGGAGAAAGGAGTGATAGTGATAGCAGGAAATCACACTGTATCTTCTGGGACAGAAGCATTTCTAAATGGAAATATACATTTTCTGTGAGTTTATATGAGATTCCTATGTGTAGAACTCCAGTTCTTTAATTAAAACTTTTCATGGAAGTGTGTCCGGTTTTAAGAAAAATAAACCTAATCAAACCTCAGTTTGCACTAAGAAGATGTAGGGTTTGGTTGTTCAGATTTGTTTTTCAACCACAAAATGTAGATGTAGAATTCCAGGAGAAAACCAGGCAGAATTGCTTTGAAATTTGCTGAACTATGCAGAGTACTTTTGCAGAGGCAGAACAAGTGCAAACCATTCTTTTTCACACTTACCTGAATCCCCTTTCCATGGCAACTTATTTCCAATACATTCTACATCCTCAGCTGTGCTTCCACAAATCCTACAGGGCATGAAATCCCTTTAGCTTATTTCCTATTTTAAGAGAGATAGGACCTTGCAGGCTTTTATGGTCATAACTTTCAAGTAATTGGAATTTAACAAAGCGCCCAAGAGTTATTTCAAAAGACCTGCAAGAGATGTTCCATATCAATGTTTCTACTTCCCAAAAAAACCCCAAAAAACAAACCAAACCCCCCCCCCAAAAAAAAAAAAAAAGCCAAACAAAAAAACCCCAAAAAAGAACAAAAAAAAATTACAATATGAACTTTGACTCAATTTAATTTAAGGAAGGTATTTTTAGACTCAAACAGTATGATTTTCATTGGGGTTTTTTTGGTTGTTTTATTTTTTCATTGCTTTATTGATTTAAGGAAACAATTAGGAACACATTTTCACACTGTTTTGTCATTAATTTGATAATATCAGACCTCTAGTTATAAGCCAATATTATGCAATTCACACTCATTCAAGTGATGAGTTCACAAAAAGTATTATTCTCATGCTTTGCTAACTGCAGCTCTTACCACTGTTGCTTATTCGTCTGACTGTTAGAACACTGATTTTTCTATTAGTTAGTGGAATATAAGCATTTTTACAGAATAGTGCAAAAGCTAGTCTGTAGTGTAGTCCTGGATCTACTTCAAGAACATTTGTGTCAGTAAAAAAGTCTGTTAGTCTCTGTGGTCTTTGTATCACACTCTTCAGAAACATGGTATTGTAGATTTTCCTACCACAAAAGAATTAGGAAAAAAAAGCCTATTTTAATAAAACTCTTATAGTTAACACCTTTGCAAATACACTATTTTTATTTCAGGATAGGATGGTAATTGATTGTATCTGAATTTGAGAGGGTAAAATACTCGTGACCATCAACACTTGCAACAGAATGAGCCAAAACATTCTCTAAAGGATTGGACAAGACACCTCATGCAGAAACTGAAAAAATGGATCAGGCTTTTGCTGGTTTAGATCTGATTCTGAGGAAGTGATTAAGCATATGAAGACAAACAGCAATTCACATGAAAGAAGTTCCAGCAGAACTGTCTGTGATTGTAACAAGGAGAAAGAAACCCCTGAACAGCAATTTTCCAAAAGCTCATGAAAACGATGAGAGCTCTGAGATGGTGTTCCAAAGGACATGATGGTTCAGGTGACCAAGCAGATTTTGGAGGGAAGAGTCCTGTCAAAGGAGGGAGTTTCCTGGAACTCTTTATATTGGATATATGATCAATCTATTGGTGCCCCCCCAGTGCCCTGTTGTAGGGACCCCACTGAACAGCCCAGAGAATCCCAGAGTGGTTTGATTAAATCTCTTCATGGTCACACACCAGCAGCATCCTCACCCTTTATTGATGTATTACCAGCTTTGTCAAGTTTGGTGTCAGTCTATTGAGAGAGTCCTAAGGCTGCACAGAAAAACCTGTTGTGAGAAAATCAAGGAAAAATGAAGCACATAATGAAATATACAAAGAATTGTATACAATTAAAAGGTGAACAAAAATACATTAGAAAGGCATAGGTCTCTTGGTAAGGAAGACAAACAAGAGACAGAAAGAGAAAAGAGTAATAGGTAAAAAATACCTGAACAAAGCATGGATGGGTTGTAATTTTGTGTGACTTGGAAAAAACAAGCAGAAGACATGAAAATGTCTTTGAAGAGAAAATGATGATGGGTTATTCCATCTGTTGTGTTCCTTATGGTCAGGATGAGCTGTACCGACTTACTGCTCAGTAAATCTGATTTAGAAGAAATATTATTAAAATTAGTAAAAAATCTTTCTGACTTGAAGCTAGCTAAAGCACTTAAGCAAACTGCATCACAAATTCAACTAAAACTGTGTTTTCAAGAACTAATTAAGCAAATATTTTGAAGGGTATCATCATGGTATATACTTAATTCTCTCTTACAAGCTAGGATGAATTGCAGTGCCTCTTGCAGAGTTTCCTAGTCCTCCATTTTTATTGCTACATATGTACTGAGTTTCAACATCAAACTTCTTCCCAGCTACAAAACAATGACCTAAATGTCAAATTACTTATGTGGATTCATGCTAATGTAGTCAGCTAGATAACTGGCGTAGCTCCTGATAAGACATAACATAGGTAGGAAAAATAATATAATTTTGACTTTGGGTTTGATACTAATTAAATACAAAATATATACACTTCTCAGAATTATGATTATTTATTCTGCCTGTCTACTAGTAGGTAAACATTCATCTTGGAGATCTGAGGAACATTTGTATTCCTTATTCACACAGTATTCAGAATGAAATGAGGACCACAGCTAATTTCATAATAGGAAATAAAATAACGATTCCAATGATTTCGGATTTGTTCTTTCATTAGTCTTTTCCTCTCCTGCTGTTTTGCTAACAGCAGAGGGGAACACCAGAGCAGGGAAAAATCTGACACTTCAACCATTCACAGACCAAACAAAATCAAAACTGAATGACAGAGAAGCCCTGAGTGATTGTTTTGGGTTTTTTAATAATAATTCTTAGGAAAGAATTACATTTCTAAGCCACTATCTCTGATATTGAGATATACTTTTATCACCAATTCAAATATACACTCCTGTCATTTGACTGCAAATTTAGGAATAGAATATTTAATGTTACCTACCACAGTCAGTAAGATGAAGTCATAATAATTATTACCAGCCTAGTAAGAATTTCTCTCTCAGTAAGTGACGGAATATAACAAGGTGTGCTTTGTTGATCTCTATTAAAGTGCATTGACTTGTCAGTAGTTACTGAGGGACTTCAGGAGGTTTTTTTTCTTTTCTATGTATAAGTTGAAATAGCAGTTTTGATAAGTTATTGAAACTCTTTTGTTCCTTTTCTCTGTGCTCATGCTGTGTCCTAACCATAACCTTCCAATGCAATTTAAATAATCCACAAAATATGACACCTGCTGCTACCAGGGGAGGATATGCCAGGAAGGCGTTGTGGTTTCCACTGGAAACCTTACAAAGCTCTGTAGATTTATATGGGAACATAAAATATTACCCTATGTTTTCTTTTGAGTGTAAAGAGCTTTATGAAGCAAAAACTCCCAGAGTGAGCCTGAGGAGCAAAAGAAAAATTTTATATGAAGTTTAGGAAGTCATTTGATGATTGTCAAACAGCTCTGGTAATGAGTACTGAAGTTTTAAAGTACTGTTGTTTTCAAGACCTTGGATGTGAACAAGTTTCTGCCAGTTCACATGTATTTTCCATTGGTATCATTAATGTTGGAGAGAGGAGATTGGAATTCCAGTTATTCCAGTATTTTAACACCGCATATGTTATCTGACTTTTTTCCTTGGTCCTACTTTTCTTTCAGAAACTCAGATGAGCAAATTAGGAGAAGGTTTTTGTTGCAAGCAAACTTAATTCGTTGGCTTCTGTGTATTCTGTCACTAGCAAAGAACCCATTTTGTGAAAATTTGAATACCCTAATTTCTAACCATCATACAAATTCTCTTTTTCTTTGGGAATGTGTAGCACTACTGCAATTTAGGAAAACTTTCAGATGGGGCAAATAAAGCAGCCTTTGCCTTCACCATTCTCTTGGATGAGGAGCACCATCAGTGGATCCTGGATCATTACAAATTTGTTTTGATGACCCATAATTACCTTCACAAGAAGAAGTTTAGGTTTTTCTACCTTGGCCGTGCAATTTATTTCATCTTGCAACAGGCAAGATGAACACAGCTCATAGAATACTCTATGAGCTCCACAGCTCACAGGATACTTTGGAATATCAGAGATGGGAAAAGGACCCTCACATCACACAAATGTGAAGATCAATTCCTGCTGGTTTATGGAGAGAAAGCACCATTGTTTAAAAACAACCAGATGTAGGATGCACTGTTGTAAAACCTCCCATCAGTGGAGCTGTTCATTGCAGTGGGATGACAGATTGGATAATTGCTCTCTTCATACCACAAATATCTTTGAGGTTCAGTTGAGTGAGATTCTTCTCGCCTTACTCAGTTGCATATTTCTGTTATGTTCTGTTTAATGACTGTTTAGCTCATGTTTCTAATACAGATGTTTCTATTTTATTGGTAAGAATGCTTTTTTTACTCAGTGAATTTTTGTCCAGAAGCATGAATTTCATTAACATGTGAAAGCAGCATATTTTTTATGAAAGATAAAACAGAGTATTTTGTTGCTTTGTTTTGCTTCCCTCCCCTCCCCTTTGTAAATGAAGGGTTTCTTATTCTTCAATTAATATTGTTATATTTAGTTCTTGAATTTTTTCACCAAATATAAAATAAAAGTAATTTTAAAAAATAAAAACAGTGTTCAGTAATGTCTCTACTTTAAATAAACAGAATGGTGATAGGCAAATGCTTTCAAAAGGAAGGATGGAAATCATGCCTAATAAATGAATGTATTCCTTAATTCATTATTTTCACATTTCTTTTAGACTAAAGGGGCAGAAGGCCAAAAAACAGCTGCAGTCATAGACCTCTTAAGAAAATCTTTCATTTTTTTTCTTCAAAGACAAATTAGTTTCTGCAGAGATTCTTGCCCATGGCCATAGCAAAACACGTAGCCCCAGTACTTTGAAAGATACAATGCATTTCCAGAAATCTTTAGTAAAACAGCCAGGGAGACTATTTGCATATGATCCTCACCAGCAGTCTTCAGGGCTGTAGTTCCTTGCAGCAGCCTGCCTGTACCAGAACGAAAAGCACTGTGTCACCAGTCAGCAGACCAGAAACAGAGCTAACACAGTGGTGTAACTCAGGCTTGGGTCAATGGCAAAAACACATTCCTTAGGAAACAACCTGATCCACAAAGGGCAGGCCAGTGCCAGTGTCTGGGGTGGCACAAGGGACTGGGGAGAACATTAAACTCTGGGCATGAGCTACCTAGAGAGAAACCATGCTCACTGTGAGGTCCTCTTCAGGTTTGGCTGATCGCCTTCAAAAACTTCACTCTAAATATGCATTGAGATGCTGTCTCACAGCTGCACGCAGGCTTAAGTTTATGGATGGTGACCCTTTGCATGTAAAAAGCTTTGAACAAGAGGATTCCTTTCTGTTTCTTACCAAAGCACCACCCAGATCTTTCCTCAGGCCCTGCAGCTAACAATCTTTCACAAATGGAGGCAAAGGCCTCTTGTTACTGCTATCAGTGCTCCAAATTTTCATCACTACAAAATTTGGAAAAGCTGAGTGTTAGAAAGAAATAGAATTCAACTCTGCAATTCTGCAAAACTACAAATTATTTCACATCAAAAAATTGACTAGAAAAGAAATATCATTCCTGAGAGCATCTCAGCTATACAATTTAGAGTCTTTCTCACAGTGCTGGCTACCATTTCATCCTCGAGCAAGCTGCCTGCCTGTCCATCTGAGAAAGAACTTGTTTCTATTTCATTAGGAATTTTCCTCATTTAAGAAATACCTTTAAAATTTTCATTGTTATGGTATGTAGTTCTGTTTAATAAAACATTGACCAGAAACTCTACAGTTTTTACTCATTCTTGGTTTTGTATGGTATCACTGGTGTCTACTTTTCTTTTTCTCTTTCTCAGTATGTTATTTACTGTAGTTTTCACTGTTTCCCTGAAACAGCCTTGGGGCTGATATTGTCTGCCAGACAGCCCTGTTGTGTTCTATACAATTTGCCTGGGGCTAGATGATGATCACTTATTCTTTCCAAGTTTCTGTCATAATGTTTTTTCTTTGTATTGAGCTAAATAAATTATTGAGAGCTACTGGATTGTGCCTCTCTACCACATTTGAGTGAAAGGCCCCAGTTCCCTCTGTGTAACATTATTAAATAATAGTATTTGTAGTTAGGAGGTTTTGCATCAACCTTCTCACTGTCCTCAGGAGGGCTCTAATTTCACCCAGCTGCTGACATGCTGACTGCTGCACAGCTTTCCCAGTTTATTTTATCTTCCTGTATTCCACTGGTATTTTTAAACTGGCATTACTCCCCAAATACACAGATGATGAGACCAGAGGGTCTGCAGGGGTGCACGGGACTTCTGTGGTGGCCCTAGGCCTCTCCTGCAAAGCTATAATGAATATGATAGGTAGCTTTAAAAATAATAATAAATTTAACACAATTCTGTGTAAATTCTTACAATCACCACTAAACGTATGAACATGACACACAAAGTCTGATCTGAATTACTTTAATCTTAAAATAACTTTAAAATAAATCAAAGATTTTCAATGTATAAAATTTGAAGATTAATCTACACAAAGTAGGATATAAAAACACCAGTTAATCATACACCAAAATTGGCTTTAAATGTTAGTAATTACTTTCATGTGGGTAAAGATTACTTATGCAAAAATAGATCTATACAAATATATTGCAGTGGATATTGTTGACTCCAATGTGAAATAAATGAAGTTTACTGTTGGCTCTCAAAAGTCTTATAAAATCTATTTTCAGGAAAATGAGGCATTTCCATGACTTTTTTTCAGCACATTTGTCAAGTGACTAGTGAATTATCCCTCCAGGAAAAAAAAAAATCTATTAAGAAATAAGCAACCAATACATTTGTTCTGAATTTCAACAAATGAGCATTAAAATATACTCTGAATCAAGAAATTTCAGCACTAATCAAGTCCAAAAAAGAACAAGAGCAAATGATTGTAAGAAAATGAACATAAGTAAATATACACTGTAGAGCACATAAACATTGTTATTATAGCCAAACTATGCTCATTCACACCAAGAAAATTCATTTATTCATATCATATAGATGTAATAGATCAACATATTAATAGCTTTCTTACAATAAGCACTTCCCTGTGAAGAATACAAAATTAAATGTGCAAGTGAGAGGGTCAGTAAACACTCACTGGAATTTGGTGTTGCTTGTTTCATATCTCACTAGAAGGGTCTGGAAAAAAAGCCATAAACTGTGTGAATGCTTTATGCCCAGTGTTCAAGCTCATTCCCTTACTTTCTTAACTTAGTATATTTTGCACCACGGTTATATGGCTTTAAAAACAATAGGAGGAAAAGACACAGCAGCTTTTACATAGCAGCTGTGAAGCTCTGGCTATTTCTGCACAGTCAAAAATTCTAGCTCTTTATTGCCCTCCCGGATCTCTCTCCACATATTTGACACACAACATTAAAGATATTCTATGCTGGAGTTCTTTCCTGTATGTTCCTCCCACAGCAAAGCTCAGCACGGCAGGGCAGGTGTGGTGACACCTGTCCTGGCTCCCTCACCCCCTGACTGACACTGTCCCAGCATGGTCTGGGAGATTGGTCTGCAAACACCCACCCACGATTTCATGTCACACCCCTGGGTATTCATTTTACACCTCTGGTTCTTGACACAAAAAAATTGTACTGTGGCACAGTCCTCTGAATGTTTTTGATGCTTTGTATGGAAAACAGAGGGGGAGGATGACAAATAAGAAAAAAAAAAGAAAAATCCAAAACCTCAGAACTAAACCAAACCCCAAACAAGTAAAAAACTCAATTACCATAATTTAGGTTTACCAGCACACACACAGATCCTGTGACTATGTCCTCTCTTTTAAAATGCAGAAGCACTCTGTGTGTCTTTACTGACTTAAGATGAAGCCTTACCAAACTCCATGGTAAAGACAAGGCTATCTGTGAGCAAGACCCTTACAAGAAGTTTGATGTCACCCATGTGTTCAAGCAGATTGGTTACCAGTCTGGGAAATACATTTTTTAGTGTCTGGGTCTTTCTAAATCGTGGGTTGGAGGTTCCCTAATGAAGATTAATGAGAAAAAGATAGAAAGTAGGAAAAAAAAAAAGAAAAGAAGCATATCCATTTATTGCTCTTTACAGGAATATTTCATATGAGACACCAAGACATTAGAGAAAAGGCTGCAGTTGAAACACTGTCTCATTAATATGTTGAGTCATTAATCACAGAAAGGAAGACTATCTGTTTTTTCTTCAGCTTCTGTCATTTTCTGAGATGGATGTCTACTTTATTAACCACATGATTTTACAGGCAATAGACAGAAAATTGCCAATCATGTCCTGTTATCACAGAAGATTTATTTCTCATATGAATCTGGCAAGGTGCAGCAGATGGCAACTGAGGCCACTTCTTGCCAAGAAATAAAAAAAAAAAATTAAAATCCATGGACAATATAGGGTTAACTTCCTATGGAAGGCAATTCTGTATTAAGTCAGCTTCCTCCAAGCCTTCATGTGAGCTTCAGTAGCTTTGAAAAACATTTCTGAAAATATAACTGAAAAAATCCTTCAAAGCAACATGTCAAACAAAGAAAAAATTAAAGAGCATTTTTGGAACATACCTAGGAAGGTCAGCTGAGTTTGACTTCCAGAATTACTGGTTCTGCTTCTGCTTAAAAATTTCTTCATCTAAACAGCTTTTACATTTTTAGTACAATCCAGATAAATTGTGAGAGAGGATATGACTGCAAAGAAAAAAATTAATAATTCCTTTAAAAAATAGTTCTCCATGTAATATTTAAATCCAGAATTAAAAATCCAGGGATGTTCAGGCATGTCACATCATTTAGTGCTCCTAACAGGGTTATTAATAAAACATTTTGGGCTTCTAAAATAGTTCCTTTCTAGCATCTTTTGGTGGAAAAACAACTACAGTATGGCATACACTGCCCACAGTGCATGAGGAGGTTTTTCTTAGAATTAGGAGAGGGAAATAGAAGGAAATTTGGATGAATTCTATACATAGAAGATATTTTCTCTGCTATAGTTGTTAGGAGGGTGTAGCTTGGATGGTGGTCTGTGTGGGAGCCCCATGCTGAGCTGAGAGCTGTCTGGGAATGCTGGAGAGGGAACGCCCATGTGCCCATGCCTGTCCCAGGGCCCCCAAAGTGACAGGCACCTGCTGCCAGCCAGGCTGGGGGCTGTGGATGGAGGAGCCTACCCTGCTGAGCTGGCACAGCCTCTGTGGGTATATGGTGCCCTACAGGAATCCTAAGGGATCCAGAAATTATTTCAGACCCATTCAGCTGTTTGACTGTCACTTCATGGTGCTCGGATGATGACTGGCAATGTTTTAGCATTCTTCAAGGGGGCAGAGCTACAACTATCTGTGCCATTAAGCTGATGTAAAGTCTTTCTGAACATGAGATAAAAAGGAGGCAAAGGAGAACTCTCTTGAATATCTCAGGCTGCCTGCATATCAACACAAGAGACATTTGATACCCAAAACCCCCACCCTTATGAAGATACAAGCAAGATTTGAACTGACTTATATTAATGGAAGTGTATAACTTGGTCAGATAACAATAAAGAATATTTATCTGATGCCTTGTGAAGGCTGACCTAGAACAGAGGTTAGACAGACTTAAAGTAGGTTTTTTTCAGAAAGCCTCAATGGATACACCTTGGGGAGCACAAGAGCCCAGCCAGGGCCACACCCAAGATGAATCCAAAATGGTCATAAAATGGACAACCAGTCACGAGGTCTCTCACATTTATAAGCTGTGGTCCATAAGCATATTTGAGTTAATTGTCCAGTTACAGCTTTAGCCCTTGAAGTCCCATCCTTCTTTTTTTAATCTCTTCATTCTCCCGTTGTTTATGATCTTGGGCCTGAAATTTGGATCATTTGTCCTTGGTCCCCAGTTAGAGAAGGAATTGTTTTGTCAACCTACTCTGTGAAGAGAGCTTGCTATCCCCTAATATGAAACTTAGAAGTACACTCCAAAGCAGTACAGAATCTGAAAAGCAGAAAAGCTAAAACCTGAGGCATCATGTTGCCGTGCTGCTCTGGGCTGTCACAACCTCCTGGCTCCAGCAGCCCTTGCTCTTGGCTGAAAAACAGTAATGAAGCCAGTAATGTCTGCCACATCAGGAAAATAATTAAGGACACTTTCTCATCATCAGTGTGGTCTTGTTTCCTGTCTATACCACAAATCAAAATCAGAGCTACCTGGCACCAGCACTGTCTTCTCATGGGGCAGAGAAAGTGGGAACAATACGTGGGAGATGTTTGGCTGTGCTCCATGAAAAGAGTTGCTACACCATTCCCCTCCTGTAGGATTTCTTCAATGAACTAACCATATATTCTTTACTAAATCTGTCTATTTAAAGATAATGGTGTTGTGTTCTGCCTTTTACTCTACACAAATTACTTCTTTCACTTACAGTAATTTATTAGTACTAATCATGCAGCAGGCTACTTTTTAAAGATTTACTCCCTCTGAATTAAATATATTAATTTCATGAGCCATCAGACCTTGGTATTTTTCCCAGATAGAAACAAGATGTTAGAGCATCATTATAATGATTTTTTAAAAATTACTTTCAAAGTTAACATTTTAGATTCTTGATATTGACTGTTTTGGCAACCATTGTTAAGGAGACAAAGCATGAAAAATGTACTTTATTCATGTGTGAAGTAAAAAAGCATAGGAGTGACAGATGAAATGGTCCTTAAATTATAAAGCGATTTGACATTAAAATTAAATGATGACAAATACAAATATTTTAGCAGAGAGAAAAGTCTCTATAGACAGAGAATGATTACATGGAAGAAAATGGTCTAACAGTCACATAATCTCAGTGATTAGAAAATCTGATTTTTTTTTCAAGCAATCTCATTAGTTTTGAAAAACTATTCATAAATTTTAACATGTATAATAAACCTAAAAATTCTGGAAAATCTTGACAGTCACTTGCATAAATAATACAATTACACAGAGAAGTATTTCCACCCACTAAATTATCTTAGAGAGTGGGGGAAAAGAAGATTTCTAGCAAGTCACTGAAAACATTTTGTATTTAGCCAAAGCCATTGGGTAGCAGTGGTGAAATGTGTATAATCTCAGTGAAAATGCCAGCATTAGATTGTGTTTTAAAATGAGTATGTTGTCAACTAAACTCCAGAAAGAAATTATTGATAAAGCTTTTGGATTTTCATATTCGTATTTTCCCATGTCTATAAGTTCTTTTCCATTAAGTCCTACTGGGCAAAATCATTGTTAGATTTTATGAGTCGATATTGTCAAGAGTTTTGTGCTTGTTTACACAAATGTGCACTATTCTATTGCACAAAATATCCCAATATCACTAAATGCACTTATTTATTGCCATGTTTTTACACCAGAAACATGTATAATTTCAGCAGCATTGCTAATAACTTTTAAAATCTACTTTATATTATCTGACCAGCTGTTCCAAATATTCTCTTCTCTAGAGAAACATCATGAGTAAAGTTGAATGACTATTAGAAATATATCCTCATTATCTCTCTTCTGATAAATAAAATATATCATCCTTCTGTGTGTTTATCTGCATGATCATTCCACTTATCATGTTCATAGTCATACATTTTCAGAGATTTGGTGAATTTAGGAGAATGCAGTGGAGTATTTGCAAAATCTGAATACTCAACAGTATTTTGAGAGAGAGATCTGCAACGAACTGGAGCTAGTGCAGAGAAACATTAAGGAACTTATCTTGTACAAACAAATAATTTCTAAGAAATTAAATACCTATTTAAATATTTTTCAAAGAAATTAAATAACTATTTCAGTATTTTTCTCTCTCCCTCTTGTATCTGGGCACTAGTGACTGTGAAAATGAAAGAAATTAGTTTATCGAGCAAACCTGAATTCAAGGATGCAGCTGAAATTATATAATTCAGTTTGTTTCATACACTCATGGACATAATGTTTGTAAATTCCTCCTTCCAAATTGCAATATTGCTTACATGTCCCTTCCCTGAAGGCCATGGCCAGTTGTGTTTCTGTGGGCTGTGAGGATGAGGTTCTCCGCAGATGTTTACAGAAGGCAAAGTGTCATGTTCGGTCTTGGTATTAATTGAGGAGTAAAAGGCATTCCTACAGCGAGATGAATCCCATCTGTGAACAGACTCTGCCCGAGCATTTTGTCTACATCAGCTGAAGTGTGGTAATACCTTAGAAAGTATCTCATACAGGCACTTGTAATGTAGTGTTTAACACCTGCTGATGTGGATCTCACTGGAGTTCTTAGAACAGAACAGAAGGCACCCATTAAAGCAGGATCTAAGCAGCAAGTGCTGAATTATCCTGAGGCACAGAGGTTTTGAGGTCTGGCTGTAATAGATCTCTACTTTTTTGATCCCCTGTAGTGGTCCCACCACAGCACTGATGGAAAGGAAATTCATCCTGTGTAGATCAATCACCGTGCCCACAGCAAGGGCAGCAGTGACCAGAGGCAGGGCACAGGCAGAACAAAGCTGTTTTCTCTCCCTCCCATGGAGCCAGCCATCAAGTGATAAGAGGCTAAAGCTCTCTGCACAAATACATACCTGTATAAAATGCCCAGAAAGATGACATGCTCTACTATCACCAAATAAATCAAACAGCTTTATGGCTATAATATTGTGAGTGTAGTGCCAGAAAAAAGATACTGAACCTACATAAAGTTTTGACCAGTTTCATTTAATAAAAAGTTCATACACACACACACACACAAAATAAATAGGATGCATGTTTTATAATAAGATTGCAGCTGTTATTCATTGACTTAGAATTTACCATGGAATTCCATAAAGCATGTCAAAAAAGAAATATAAGAAAGGGAAGGGTAAATTTAATTCTTTGTGTGAGCCTCTCTCACACTTCACACAGAAGCCTACAAGGCTGTGCACCTTGCAGGTCTGTGCCATGACTACAAATTGTCTCCACAGCACCATCCAGTGGCTTTTTCTTGGCTGGAAAGCACCGCAGAAAACCTGCGCCCCAAAACTCCACACCTCAGGGCTGAACTGTACAGCAATATAGCCATATCCTCGGCGTGCTTCCTCTTCCCTCTGCCCTGCCCAGCTTCTGCCACTTCTCTTTGGCTAATAACTATGGACACAACACACTGGAATAACGGGGAAATAGAATGGTATCTATTTATTTTAGGATAAATAGAAGCTCAGTCTCTCAGAATTAATCATCAAGCAATGTTCTGGAAATCTACACAACAAATTATCTTGCATTTCTATTACACATAATCAAATGTGAAGTAAGTTTCTGTCATAGTTTAACATCACTTGAGCAATGTAATAATAAAAATGTCGCTAAGGACTGCATTAGGCACTTTAAAATCCAGGAAGCCAATTTCATACTGTGCTGTCACACAGACAAAAGAAAAAAATATCAGAAAGCTACCAGAGCCCTCTAAAATGCTAACAATAAAACATGAGTCAATTCTCTTTATTTTTGCCCAGCTATATAAAAACATAAAAGGTATGACAACAGAAATTGTTGTCAACTGTTAAAGGAAGCTACTTTAATACTTTAATACTTTGAGTACTGTGTCCAATTCTGGGCCCCTCAGTTTAGGAGGGACATTGAGATGCTTGAGCGTGTCCAAAGGAGAGCAACAAGGCTGGTGAGGGGCTTGGAACACAAACCGTATGAGGAGCGACTGAGAGAGCTGGGATTGTTTAGCCTGGAGAAAAGGAGACTCAGAGGTGACCTTATCACTCTCTTCAACTTCCTGAAGGGTGGCTGTGGTGAGCTGGGGGTCAATCTCTTTCTCCGGGCAACAACAGAGAGAACAAGAGGACACAGTCTCAAGCTGTGCCAAGGGAGATACCGGCTAGAATTGAGGAGGAAGTTTTTCACAGAAAGAGTGGTCAAATACTGGAATCATCTGCCCAGGGAGGTGGTGGAGTCACCATCCCTGGATGTTTTCAAAAAAAGACTGGATGTGGCACTTAGTGCCATGACCTAGTTGAGCTGTTAGAACATGGGTTGGACTCGATGATCTCAAAGGTCCCTTCCTACCTAGAAATTCTGTGATTCTGTGATTTTGTAATCTTGAAATGTCCTTTGATACCTTCTTGATACCCTTTGCTCTCTCAAAGTCATCAACACACCATAACAAATATACATAGCCATTATTCTTATTAGTGAGTCTCAATGTGAGCAGTAAGTCTTATTACAAGCAATCTTTTATATATATAAATAATCCACTTCCAGCGCTTTACATTAATTGAAAACAATTTTTAAAAAAGAGATCAACTATTTTTATCCAAATTGCAGAATCAGTGCAGCATCCATTCTAAGCAAACCTCTTATGGTAACTGTTGTTCCTACTGTTAGACCCTCTTACAGGGTCTTTAATGGTTTTACAGGTATTTATGATTTCCTCCTGGATCCTGAGTGCATAGTCATACTGGAGTGATAAGGAAAGAGGGCTGCCATATCATAAGGAAGAAAACTGAATCTCAGGAAAAGCACAAAAGAAGTATTTACAAGGCAGGAAGAGAAGTGATGACTCAAGCCTGACTATCTGCAATCCCCTACTTGCTCTAGAGCCTGTCTGCAAAATGAGTGAATTTTATGCTCTCAGGTTCTACACGCTTTCAACACAACCCACCACAAAGCTGAACTGTTGTCATTCTGCAGTTTTATGAGCCAGATCACTAATATACTGTAAAAGCCACACAATTTAAAAAAACTTCACCCTTTCTCAGATGTTAAAAGCATTACTGATGTATTTGTCTGGTGGAGAGAGAAGAATAATTATGTTTTTTGAAAGCGTGGTTAATTAATCTGTGATTTGAATTTAAAACAGAGTTCCAAGAAGAGGTTAAAAGAAAAAAATATGTATGCTTTATCAAAATGCTAGTTGAAAGAAAATATGGAAGCAATAAAACTACCAAAAAGCACCTTCAGGACAGGAGTCAGTTTCCTGGTGTCTTTTTAGGCTCTGTGAAGCTCCTAGACAGTCGAGTACCCCTCCTGCTCTTTGAGTGGGTACAGACCTGCTGTTAGGCAGGGGTTACACCTACTGAGACCTTTGGGGTACGCTAAGAAATCCAAAAGACTGTCTGTAAATGGCAGATGAATTCCTCATTTGAGGTCCATTGTTTTAAACCACAATGGCCACAAGTCAAATTCCTGCACTGGAATGCACTGGTACCCTCCTGGCTTTTACAGAACTCTGTCCAAAGGGAAGAAATCCCCCTTTTCGGATATAAAGGCCAGGACAGAAACTGTGTTTGGTCTCTTAAGCTACATATGCTTCCAAAGTTGAATCATGCTGTTCAAATGGCATCTGAGAGTGCAAACAGATTGGCTGCAAGTCTTTCTTAACAGCATGAAAACTCAGCTTCCCAAAATATCATTGATCAAAAGGGGTACACCAAGTTTTGGAGAAAAAATATCTCATTTCAAACACTTAGAGAATCCTTAAGTAGGAAAAACCCCTACTTTTAGAAAAAGGTTCATATGTTTCAAAGATATGGATTCCACAACTTTCCACAACCAGGAGATGTGAAATCTCCCAGTATTTAACTCTTTTTATAGTTAGGAACATCCTACTTATGTGTAGTTTAGGTATTCCTTGCTAGGATGAAAAATTGATTACTACTCCTACTTCTGATGAATATGTTAGCTGTCTCTTTAGTACTCCCTTTTTCACAACTATAAACTATATGACATAACTTAAAGGCATCTTTTCTTAGGCAGAACAAGCCCAGCTGAAATATTCCTGAAAGATCACATTACTCCATTATCCATGATGCTGGCCTCTAGGCTCCCTGCAGGAGGTTCTTTTTTACACCTCTGTCAAACATGAGGTTTGAAGTTGATGTTAACTTCTGCTCACCCAGAGCAAAACAACAGCTTCCCACATGTTATACTCCTGGTACTATGGTCAAAATGTCTAGTAGCTTTCTTGCCAATATTGCTTCTCATGGTTGACACTCTCTCTCTCTCTCTCTGAGTATGTTCCATTAAAATCATCAGACTTTTCCTACCAGTCATCTAAGTGTGTCACCACCTTCTTTTTTAGAAGTGCTGTTCTCTGCTGTTCTCTATCCTGTTATTTCAAACTTCCTTTTTTACCAGATTTAGAGGCCTTCATCTTGTATTTCTCAGCTGTTTCACACCATTAAGAGTAAATAAAATCTAGGTATAAACTCTACCACTTAAAGATATAAAATAACAGGTCCACCAACCCAAGAAATTTCTCCTTTTTGTGTGTGTTTAATATGTTCAATCACCTCTTCTCCACATTGATTTGAGGTAGACCAATCTTTTGAAACCTTGTTTTTGGTTCCCCTAGAGATGTTTGATATATCTGCCTTCTCTTTAACAAATCATAAACAATTCTTGGTAATGCAATGTTGCCTTCCCCTTTTCCCAGCCTTTCTTTCTTGAACAGCCTGTACTGCTCTCTATCAACACTCCAATCCTTTGATTTATCCTACAAAGCCTTGTCTTGCTGATTAAGTTATAGCTTTGTTTGTGTAGCAAGACATTTCGTTCTTTCTGTTTATTCCACATACTTAAAGATACCCAAAATCTCTGGCTAGCTGCCCTGGAATCCTGCCTCTTGTTTTCTTCTCTCTGGATTCAAATATGCCACTTGTTTCCAAGATTTCAGGTCCTTTACCAGGATACCACCCCCATAAAAACAGGTAAAGGTTTCAGCTCTTTCAGAAAAATGAGAAAGGGATCATTCCTTAGGTTTACTGCCTATTCCTTTTCAACAAACTTTTCTGTCTTAAGCCTTTTGCTGTGTTATTCTAAGGATGAAGATTCAAATATCTGATTCTGTGTGTCTATCATGCTGGTCTTTATTTGTGAGAATGTATCTCCTGTTAGAGCCAAAAGGGATATAGTGTGGATTCAGGTGGCTGTGAACAGGTATCCAAAACCTGTAAAATTTCACAGAATATTTGGTCTAACATACAGAAACATACAGACCACCTATAAGGCAATTTCCTTGGCAAGGCAATTCAAGGCAGGACAAAAAATTTCTGTTCACCTTTGGCAGGCATCTTGGATAGTCTTAGGAACATCAAACAGCACAAGGCACCTCTGCCTGGGGGTTTGTCCCATTCAGTAGAATACTTAGACAGGATGGAGCTCACCCAGAAGTCAAAATGCACATTCAAAGCTGAACTTTTCTCTACGATCCCATCACTGCGTTGAATAAATTTCCATTGGCTCTACAGGGAGCTTAGGACACTTAGGAATTCAAATGTGTACACCTAAATTTAGATGTCTCTAGTCTGGAGACACATCCCACTCCAGCACAGGGTTTGATTCATTAGACCTTTCCTTCCTAAAACCCTGACACTGAAACACTGTGCCAGAAAAAACTCAAATGTAACAGCCGACCATTCTGACAGAAAGTAAGTGCTTACTGGGAAGTAAAGACATGAACATAATTCTAGAGGATAAAAATTAAATTACTTTGAATTACTTTACCAAAAACTTCAGTGATGTTGTTCTACTATTATTTAAAAAATTGCAAAAGAAAGCAGTGAACCTTTTTGCACCAAGTTCCGCTCTCTGATGTAAGAGAAACAAGCTTAAATCATTCAAAAATTCTGGTTAGAAGAAAGGAGAAAGAGCTTGTAGCATGCCAGAAAAAAGATGTGAATAAATGTTAATTCTGTGAAACTGACAAATGTAGGCAGATGAAAGAAGTTTAATTGCTTGCTTTCCACCAAAAATATGAATTGTTGAGATTTAAGTAGTAATAAAATGGGAATCTACATAGAATTCTGCATACTTCCAATGTAAACTGCAATAATAAAATTAAGTAACAATTTAACTGTCAATAAACCTAAGCCACTTTCTTCCCTGTATTAAAATACAAACCCCAAATATCTTCTTACCAGTCTTGAGAAAAAGTCAGACAAGAACTTGCTTGTCATGACCTGAAATTAAGGTTGATAAAATACCAAATATTAATATTGTATATTTTTTCTAGTCATTCACTTGTGTTTGCTTCAGTTTTTATATTTTACCTTATAATGAAAAGAAACAACCAAAAACAAACCCACCCAAAATAACAGCAAACCAACCAAAGACAAACACAAAAGAAATATACTTCAAGATTCTAGTTTGGTGTAGAAAAACAACCTGAGTGAAAGAGTCCTGCAGCTGAGGTCAGTACTTGCTTGTTTAAAAGAAAGTGTTACTCTTTTTTTCACATCCCTGAATCAATCTCTTCCTCTACTTCTTTCCCTTGCATTTTCTTGTCTCTCTCTCTTCATTCACAACCTTTTTGCCCCATTAAACCTTCACAAGAATGATATCTGGGCCAATAAATGTTTCATAGAAAACGAAAGATTTTGACTGGGATTCCCCATCTTCTTTCACGGAATCCACATTCTTCTATCAGTCAACAAATAGAATCTCTCTTTCTCGAGTCTCAGAAACTTGAGTTTTGTCTAATGGTATTTAAGTACATAAATGGTAATACACTGAGTTATGTGGAAGAAAAGACTTAATAGTATGGAATGCGTGGTGTGGGTTGGCAAGAACCATTTGCTGCTTGCAGAGTTCTCTCTGGGAGAACTGCAGGGTCTGTAACAATAGAATTAATGAAATTAACTTGTTACAGATTTCATCAATTAGATTATTACAGAGAAAAAAAAATTATAAACCCTATTCTGTAGTCGCCAAAACAAACATAGAGGAAAAAAAACCCTAAACTGTAACAGGAGATGCCTTTGTACTGTGTGATTTTACATCATTGCTAATGAGCAATGGATTGGTAGAAGCATATTTAAAAATAAATGAGGATAATAAGAAGTCTGAGAAAATCTTTCTTCATTATTCCAAATTAATAAAAAATACAAATAACTGTTAATAAATTCAATACAATTATTTTGAGTAATTAGTACAAGACTCTTTCACATAAAATCTCCATCTTGGAGACAATTTCATAATCTCTTCAATGTCCATGCTTGTAAGAAAAGTTTTCATTAGCACATAAAGAAAAGGAGCTGAGACATAAAAATACCATTTTCCTAGTACCAAATGAGCAAATATGGTTAAAATTTCTGCATTGGTTTTTCCTTTCTTCTTTAAAGTTAATGAGCCAAGTCAGCTTACCTGATTTGGATAAAGTTATACTGAATCATAGCTGCTGCAGTTGCTCTTACCTGTACTCACTAATTTAGAAGGTGAAATCAATTAGTATTTTACAAATCCCCCAACTCTATCTTATTTTTCAAGCTGTCTTTAATCTTGTGTTTTTCTGTTCATGAAATAAAAGCAAGTGATGTATCCTACTGATATTTGCTCAAACAGCAGAGAGAAGGGGAAATCCCAATCTGCTTGGTTTTTTTGGATATATAAGATTTGGCTGAATTGAAAATGATCAGCGCCTGGGCTTGTGTCAGTAGATGTTCTGAGAAGGAGGATGTAACATGGGAGGTAGAAATGGAGAAGGTCCTAAGGGGAACTTATTTTGGTGTGACACTATGAACAGATTAAAGGAATGCCCAATCATGCTTTTTATCACCCTTAAAACCTCAATGTGTGACATGGGTTTCACAGAATGTTTAATTTTTCCCCTTTCCTTCTCTCTCCTGTCCATAGTATTTACTGCTGAGGAACATTTGGCAGCTAAACTACATGTTAGGAATAAAACGTACTAGCATACACTCAAAATGTTGCAAGGATCTTGACTCCACTGTCCTGAAACAGAGGTAAAATTCTGTTTACTTAATTCTCATCTGAGAAATACCACAGAGATTTTATCTGAACATTAGTTTAATAAGGAATTATAAGCTTGGGAAGACCCACAGGAGACTGCTAATGTGTTATGGTATGTAAAATGCCAGGAAATGTAAAACACATTGATAGTGCCATGTTGTGCTCATCCCTGCAGAGTAGAAATGTCACAGTATGCATGAAAAGGCACAGGAAATACTGTTAATTATAGAGGTATTTGCTTGTGAAAAATTAAATATTACAATCAAAACAGAAGTTGGCTTCTCATGATCTAATAAGGAAATATATGGGGGAAAAAGCACTCTGCTCTGGGAAATGCCTCTGAAAGTAAGCTGTGATTACACTTCCAATCTGTAGCAATACAGAGCAACACCAGTGCTGTTGGGAGCCTTCACGAGAGGTACAAATGTTCCAATAACATTTTGATGTGCTCACATTGCCAATTCCAATGAAATCTGATGGAGCAGCCATTGCAGCTTGCCTGGCCCTCACGTGTGCCTCTATTTACCCAGCCCTCTCTCCTTGCCTTTGTGTGGATATGCATGTATGGGTCTACACAAACATTTGCTACATGTATGTATGCTCACTAGAATGACTGGCTCACCTTTCCAAGCAGCTGCTTTTGATATTTGATCTGTACTTGAACTGACACGAGTTGACCTCACATGTTCCATTGGTGTCTCTCAGGAAGACGAGAAAGCTGTTACAGCCTGCCTGTACTGCACTCTGCCCAGTGGGATGAGACTGCTTTCTGAGCAGGTCCCCAAAGGCAGTATGCTTCTGCTGAAATCCCAGCAGTGCCTAACTTGGGGCACATCTAAAATACATATGCCAGTGCTTCACACAGCAGCCTGATGCAGAAACTTGTTGCTGCAAATGGGGAAGTCCCAGAGCAGAATCTATCTGGCATTTTCACTGCACAGCCTAATGCAGATTAATTGCATCACCTCTGCTGCCCGTGGAGGTCTGGTGGTCTGGTGCCCGTTCTCACAGTTGCCTTCAAGCGTGCTGTGGCTGGCACTTCCTTCACACTTGCCGCAGTAATATTTTCAGGCTTGCCTGCTTTGGCAAGCGCTTCACTCCTCGGTGTTCTCCAGGGAGGCAGGTGAAACCCAGCTCGAGGGACACTCCCGTCCCGGCGGTGCAGGAAGCAAAGGGGCTCTTGGCAGCTGGGCTGCCTGCGCGACACTGCACACCCCGCTGAGACTCGGCCGTGCCCGGTGCTGCCCTGGGCTTATTTCACCCCGCTTCTCTCTCGGAGCCCCCAGGTGGAAGATATTCATCCAAAGAGACAGGCAAAGCACGAACCTAGCGGCAAGCCGCCCTAGGCCAGGCGAGAGCCAGCCTCCCGGGAGGGGCAGGAGTGGGCCGGAGTTGAGGGATGCTCGCCCGGGCACGGCACGCTCTGCACATGGTGCCAGGTGGTCCCTGCGCGCATCGTGTCCAGACCCCAACGTGCGGCTGAGTCCAAACAAACCGCAAATAATTATTGTTTTTGTTGTTTTGTATTACTATTATATTACCCCCCCAAAAAACAAACAAACATCCATGTTCAAAGACACGGATGTTCTGTTATGCATCTCTGTCTCTGCACGTTGTACCTTTTTCCTACTATTTCTAAGCTCCTGCATTTAAGTTCTGTCATAAATTTTTAGGGGAAGGAAAAGTAAAGCGAGGAACTGGGGGTTGAGCAGCCTCATTCCCTCTGCTCCTCTATTACCAGTCTTGGCCGCGGCTCGGTCCCGTTAACGTCCAGACCGGGCTGACCCAGGGGCACCAGGCGAGGTGGGGCGGCGCAGGGGCAGGGACCACCCGGCTGGAGGCTGCGCCGAGTGGCGCAAACAGGGCAGAGCGTTCGCTGTGCCTCGGGAACGAGCGTCGGGCGAACTACCTGGAGCGAACCCCGGCTTCGGGCTCGGAGCGCGCCGGGCGAGGCCCCCGCGGAGGCGGACTCACAGAGCCCCACCGCGGCTGCATGGAGCGGGTCAGGGCTTTCCCAAATGCGGAGCGATGTAACAGCGAACTTTCTGCGGAGTCGAGGCTGCTCCTTGGTGCGTCTGCCTCCGAGCGGTCCCGAGCGGTGCTCGTTCTCCGCTCGCCGACGAGCCCTGCTCTAGCGCCCGGAGGGCGCCTTCTCGCTCCTCCCCGTGCCCGGCGCGGCCTGCGGTGAGCCCCGCGGAGCGCCCGGGGCAGCCTCTGCGTGCGCGGAGCCCCGCGGAGCCCGGCGCGGTGCGCGGCGCGGCCGCAGGGGGGCGCAGGCGGGCGGCGGCGGGCGCGGGAGCGGCGCGGGCGCGGGGACAGCGCGGCGGGGGCGGCGGGCGGGCGGGGGGCGGCGGGACGGCGCCCGCCGAGGTGCAGCCTGCGGCCGGCTTAGGAGAGAGCGCAGCTGCGAGGACGGAGGAACCCGGCGTGTGCCCGTCCGCGCTCCTTCCGCCGGTACTGGGGTGTCTTTCCCCCCTCCCCGCGCCGCGCAGCCCGCGCTCCGGAGGGGACCGCCGTGTCGGGAGGAGCTGTTACTTTTTGCAGCCGGCATGAGGCTTCCCGGGGGAACAAGGAGGCGCCGCGCTAAGCAACCGGGGAAGAACCTGCCTCTCATCTGTTGCAGCGGAACCCGGCGGCAGGCGCGGTCCCCCCGGCCGGCGGTGATGGGCACCCGCTGACTCGTGGCGTGCGTCCGAGAGTGCCTGCGTGTCTGGCAAATATGGAGAAAATAAAATAAAAAAAGGGGATAGTGCCTGAGATGGACGGCAGCCAGTGAAACAAAACAAACACGTTCTGAAGGGATTTAATTTGCAAACGGGATTGAAAAGGGTACAACTTCCATGGGAAAATGTGACCTGTTAGAACTGCTGTCGGAAGATGCCCGCTGTCAACGCAAGCACCTAAACCAAGTAAGTTCTCGTCAACTTTGACCTGTCCTCTTTCTGAGCCTTTGATTACCTTTTTGATCCTGTGCAAAAAGTAGTGCCTATGACTGTCTAAGGTAACTTTTTGCACCGACGCAAGCAGCCTAAAGCAACGTCGTGCACGCCCTTGGCCCTTGGTGATAGTCCAGAGGAGTGTTAGGATCTCTTCTTCGTCTTGTATGTAATAAACGTATTTTTCCCTGGCAGCCGCTGCCCTGGGGAGCGGCATCCTTCTGTCGCTGGGTGACACCTGCAGCACAGCGGAGCGCCCAGGGGGCCGGAGGGAGCGGGCGGGGGCCGGTCTGCGGGGCAGGAGGAGGCTCCGCATCCGCCACCCGCGCTCCGCGCCCACTCCACCCTCGCCCCCGCGGCTGCTGCCGGCGCTGAGAGCGCCGCGGTCCCCGGCAGCGCCAGCGGGAGTTCACATGTCACGCACACGGGTGGGTGCGGGAGCCGCGCCGCGGACCGCCCCTGGTCCCCACGGCAGTGGCGGCCGCGGCTGCGGTGTCCCCGCAGCTGTCTGCCCCCGAGGGGACCTCGCTGGCCGCTGGCACAGTCCGCAAGAACCCTCCAGGGAAAGCGGGGATCCTGCCAGCCCCCAGGGGGGACCTGGAGGACGGCGAGGTGCAGGCGGCAGGAGCAGGGCAGGGTGAAGTGGGCCGTGGGACGGCTCCTGGAGCAGAGGAAGGGACTGGTGGGTTCATCCCCGTATGGGGTTTACAGCGCAGGGCCCTGACGCCTGAGGTGATGGGAGAGAAGCTGCGGTCCTGTTGGGAAGAAGCTGCTGATGCTCTGGAGGTTTAAATGCCGACAGAAATTCAGCACTCTACCGAGGCACTGTAGTTGTGGCAACAGTTGTCAAAACCTACAGACTTGTTAATCTAATATTTCTCTGTTTCACCCGAAAGCATCATTTATGCACTTTTGTTTTACTGGACTTAGTTGAGTGACTTCCTGTTAGCATGGCAACTGAATTTTAGATTTCTCTATGCATGACTTGTGAGATGGCTCTTCCAATATTACAACACCTCTCAGGTGGACGTAAATAAAAACACTTTCTGTTATGTGTCTTTTGTTACAGAGAATAAGTACTCCACAAACAAAGCAAAAAAAAAAAAAAGAAAGACATAGGTAACAGAGATGCATGTTGGTTTCATCTGAGAAATAAGTAGTTCTAAGAAATAGTGCACGAAGAGATTTTCTTTAGAATGCAGAATAGACAGAGTGGTATATAGTTTAAGTTCTACACACTAAATATCAATATTACAGTACCTTTAAGTCCAGTTCGCTTGAAATTTCAAATTTGATTGTATTGCAGTGACAAGGAACATTTCAGTGTTTATGTTTGAAGTGTTATGTGCTTCAAAGCCCACACCTGGATAGCTTAGCAAGTTTTTCTGTGCAAGCATACTGAATTTTCCATAAATTACCTCATTCACTTAAGCAATAGTTTTGTGGACAGTTAGGGAAGCCAGGCACCAGTAAGAGTGCTTTAAACCTGTTTTAGAATAGCAAAAATTCTGGAAGACCTGAATTAACGCCCATTTTTAAGACAAGACTCAGAAATAGGCTTTATCTTTCCGTATCAAAATAGCTGAAGCCAAACATGGTTTTCCTTTGGTGTTGCATCCTACACTTGAAAGGCCTCTTGTTTGCAGGAGGATGGCATTCTTTACTGTGGTTTTTTTTTCCTTCTCTTTTTGCCTCTGTTATTCTGACTTAGGAACAGATGAGACTCTATTTGGAAACAGGAAAACAAAAATATGTCTGTCTTTTAAATTTAACTTCAGCCACTTACTCTGACTCTATGTATAGCAGTCATTGCCCTTAAAATAGCTCGAGAAAAAAATTCCATTTCTTCTTATCTCATGCTATTTAGAGGCAAATACTGCTAGCTGAAATTTAAGTGAAATTGAGGTCACTACAGATCTGGTTTGATTTTGATTATCTTCTTGAGATATCTTTGCTTATTTACTGAAAATGTTGGGTCCTGACCCATGTGGTTCTGCTCTTGGTGACAGTGGGCTTGCATTTCTTCAACATGGAGAGACCACCAAGTATATATTGAAGGACACACGTAGAGAAAACAGTTAAGGGATTAGCTTTCACCTTTTTGTGTGTGTGTGTGTGTTTGTGTGTGTGTGTGTGTGTGTGTGTGTGTGTGTTTATTGCCTGACTTAATTGACAAGGAAAAATGTGCATGACTGCTCCTCCAAAGACCTGAGACCTGTCTCCATACCAGTACACTGTTTAATCTGTCAGCTTTTTCTGGGATTTGATTCACTGAAGTGAGATGGCAAAACCAACAAGGAAAATCCTGTGTGGCATCTCTGCTTGCCTCTGGTGGTGCTGGTAGTCAGTGTTAAAAGGGAGTGAATTAATTTTGAAAATGATGACTAAATCCCCTTAACTTATCCTACGGAAAGGCAGAAAAGAAGCAGGAAGAAAAGACTGTTATAACCTGTTTAAAGAAAAAGCAGATAAAAATAGATGGAGCATTGTTCTATTCAGACATTTAATGGCTTTATGAGTGTCAGATTTATCATTACTTTTTCTATTCAGTTTTAAGTTGTGTTGGGTTATGTTCTTGTTACTTTCTCGAATATAATGTTTTTAATTGCTGAAGGAAAGTTGAAGGTAAAACTTTGTGTGTCAATCAGTCTTCCATCACCATGTTTTATGACAAAACAAAATTCCAGAAACCACCTGTTTTAGAAGTCCTGAATCATTGAGAAGGATAAGCCAAACTTGCCCTTGCTTTATTACGCTGACACGACTTTAAGTAGTGTAGCATAGTGTCAGTGTAACACCAGAAACAATGGTGCCAGGGTACTCATGTCCACTGTGATTTGTTGCTGGGAAAAAAAAAAAAATCTCCTGACTAAATACATATTAATTAATATAGTTTTGTCAAGTGAATAGAGGGGAAGGCTGAGCAAATTAAATCTTTCTGTAACAGATATGCATGCAGAAGTCCTTCAAAGGGGCATTACCTTTCAGTCAAATAGAATTTAAGACTGTCAAAATAGGAGCAACTAAAAATAAGGCAATTTCCTTGTACAGTGAAGTTTTCAAAGGAATTAAAAGGTTTTTAGTGTGCTTCAGAGACTAAAGTAACAAATAAATGACTTCACTATTATATCATGTTCTTCTTGGAGTTGTGGGCTGTTTTGGTTTCAGTTGAGGTTTTTCTTCTCACTTCAAATGTCTGTTTTGGTTTAACAGACATATTGACTGATGTGAGACAAAAACTAAAGAGACCCTTGGATAAAAGTTCCTTTTTTTCTACAGCTAAGGTATTTTTCAGCAAATATGGGCTGAAGTGGGACAGGAGAACTTCCTTAAATTTGAGTGAATTGTTGTTTGTCTAAGATTATGAACCAGTCAAATCTAATCTGTGGAGTCCGTGACAGTTTCTGCAATTTCTTGGTCACTGAGTCTGTTGTGCTCAGTACATTAATCTCAAAAGCTTCTGACAAACTTGTGCATGTCAGATGAACTGTTGGAATATTATAATATTATCTGGTATATTATGCAGTGGGTAGAAAGGGGAACAGTAAATGGAGAAAGACTCTTCCCTGGGCTTTTCAGGGAAAGAGGTTGTAGGATTCTTCTGGTGATGCTCTCCACATATCATTGGAAACTTCTGAGGATCAAGCAGCCTTTTCTCATGAGGAAAAGGCCTCCATTCCACCACTGGGGCATGACTGCTCAGCCCCTGAGCAGTCAAGCCATGTGGTGGTGCCCTTAAGCTTTTCCAGTCCTAGCTCAGCATGCACTGGATTCCATGATAAACACGATCTTTCCATTTGGTTTTGGTTTTTTAGAGTGGTTCTGGTACCAGGGTTAAGGACCACAAGTGCATCCTTCCTTGGCTCAGAGAATCAGAAAGCTTATGCTACCTGCGTTCATACCCAAGACCCTACTGGCAAAGGAAGTCCTGGGCTCCTCATGTCCTTGACACTGCTATCAGAAGGTGCCAGCTAATCAGGCAAAGCAAGGATCAGTTGATTGAGAGCTGGCACCTGGGAGGACCCCAGCCTCCTACAGATCTTGGAGCATGCAGGGTAACCTGTTGTGGCTACATTTGATAACCCTGAACTGACATGGAATATCTTTTGCCAGCTGTCAGGGTGAACGTGGAGTGTCTCCCTTTCCTGGAAAGAGAAGGGCTGAAGCAGAGGGTAAACCATCCTCTGTATTTTGTCATCTCTTTTATAGAACAAGCATCCTCCACAGGTGACTGTCTCTCTTTGTTAACCACACAGCAAATGCCACAGCAAGGAACCTTCCTTCTTAAGGCAGATTTGCTGAATCCCAGCTGCTCAGAGCAGGCTGTGTAAGTACTTTATCATAAAGGTTGAGTAAGCACAGAGGTCAGGAGATACAGGATAAATGGTTGCTATAATCAGCCTAAAATATACATTTAAAACAAAAACTAAAATCCATGCATAGACATGCACGCGCTCCAAGATGTTGTGCTAACTTTTAAAAAATCTGTAAATAGCATGAATTCAAATCTTCTGGAGGTTTGCCAGCTGCCACCTCTGTAGTCCAGTTTCCTATCACCGAATTCTTCAAAACATAGAGTCTTATGCAAACTTTCTATAATAACTACTTAAATTATAAGTACTTAATAACTAAAATTTTTGTCAGTTTTCAGCTCAGGTGTCTGGTTGTCATGTCTGTCAGAGAGAGGCAGTTGCTGCCAAAGAATCCAGAAACTCTTAGAGTGATGGTTAAGTAGTGGGGATGATTATTAACCCCGGTCATAAAGCATGAATGGGGCATTAATGCAGGTCTGTATCCAGCCCAAAATGCATGGTGAGAAGTTGGCCTGGCTTGAGAGC
The DNA here is from genome assembly GCF_022539315.1 of Serinus canaria. Taxonomy (NCBI): domain Eukaryota; kingdom Metazoa; phylum Chordata; class Aves; order Passeriformes; family Fringillidae; genus Serinus; species Serinus canaria. The sequence continues at coordinate 50,031,467 of NC_066313.1, read as the reverse complement.
CTCACTCCTCCTTACATCTCACATCTCCTAGAGAGATGCAGGCATTCTGCCAGTAGGGACCTTCCTGCAGTCGACTCTCTGTGAGATTCACTGGGAATTTAAATTTCTTCTTCTAACCATCATTTAGTTAAAGTACTCACTCACATCAGGTTACTAGGTTAGCAGTTCTAATAGAATCAGTGCTGTCCTGTGTTTGTTAAATTAATGGATATACTTTCATCAGTAATCTTTCTGTAGTGCCCTGAAGAATATCAAAGATTTAAAGATGAAATCTGTACTATTCCCTAGCATACAGGTGTTTTTTAACTGATCAGCAGTTTGATGTCAGGCCAGAGAATACTAGACTACGAAGATAGAGCACCAAATTTACATTCAGTGAAAACGATATTTTCTTCTATATTTTTTTCTTCTAAAAATCCATATACTTTATTTCCATTATAAAAAGTAAGCCAGACCAATTTACTTCCTTTTGAGTAAAGGAATGAACAATAGGATTATAGCAGAGGATGAAGGGTCATTTTGTGTCTGATTTAAGATTACCCCTAGTACATTTCTGTACATTAATTTCGATGAAAAAAAGTTTAATGGCAAATTCTGAAAAGCTTTAGAAAGGGATTTTTGCAGTAAAGGCCTGTGGGGTTTTTTTTCACCTAGGTCCCACAAAATGGATTATAGTTGTGAACACCAGCCACCTACTTTCTTTGTATAGTCACTGGAGAGAGACAGAAACCTGCTGTAGTGAACAAACTAATCCATCCAGTTTATACCTGACATAGAAGGGAAACAAGCCAGGTATTTGTTGTTGCTGATTGTTGTTGGATTTCACACAGCTGAAGAGAGGCAAGATGAACCTTACCCTAGTGGTGTCAAAAAACCCAAACAAACAGTTTCAGAGGAGACATTAAACAGACACTGGTTTTCTTCTAAGGCATCTTAAGATCCTGTTGACTTTCCTGATATTGATGCTGACATCATAGCAATAACAGATGTCTGCAACATAATTTAAATATCCTGTTGTCTCTTGTCAAAATTTTTATGAGTTTGTGAATGGGTTAGGTAGCTGAAATACAGCTTCTAGTTGTGCGGAGGGAAATGGGAGTGTCAGCTGGACTCTTGCAAAGCAGGAACACACAGTTCTGGGTGCTCGCATCCTGCCTCCTCCAAGAGCAAGGTGACTTTTCCAGAGAGAACACATTGTATCTGTGGAGCAAGGGAAAGCAAGCACAGATTCTTTCTTCAGATGTTCTCAGCATTGCCAGTGCCACGGTGTACCTTAGTCCACCGAATACAGAAATTATCTCTCAGTGATGAAATTGTTTAACTGGTGTTCATGTGGAAATGCTCATTATTACTAAACACTTCAAAAGCAATCCTTCTGCTGCTCTTCAGCACTGATTGCTGAATGGATCCTGCCTATCTTCCACTGAAAAATAGTTGAAATATTCCATTTGTGTTTTGTTGATATTGACAACCTTTTATTTTTTAGACTGGGAAAGGTACTGGCCATTTCTTCCTGATGGTAATGATTTAAAGTTATGAGAGCTGCAGTCAGTCCCTTAGGTTTGTTTATGCTGGCACAGCGAGTTTGTTTTTCAAATTTGGTGTGTTCTGGAGTGCATTTATACCTGCAACACCACATGAGCTTTCCCTATAGTGGCTTTAAGTAGCTAGCAGATACCCCACAGCAGGAATTTTGGCCATGAACAAAACCAAATCCAAGTTGCCTACGGAACAGTTGTCTAATTTGCCTTAAGCCTCTTAGCTACAAAACTGTCATTCCAAAGGCTGTAACTAACTGTTTGCCTTTGAATTCATCTAGACACCGTAGCATCAGACCTCTGAGTCTGTATAGCCTTTAGAAAGAACTTGGTAACTTCATAGGGTGATTCATAAGACATATCTTGAAGGAAATTAATTGCCCTCTGCAGGGAGTGCATTTCTTCCCATTTGTAATGAAGGAAAATTGGGATGACAAACCAGCCATGGATGTCAGTGTTTTGGATTCCTGGCTTAGTGAAGATGTGTCTCGGCTTTATTTTTTGCATGTTTTAAATTGAAGTACTTTATTGTGTCACATAATGATTAATAAAATTTCCAAAATCTAATATGAAGAATGTGTTGCACTAATTTTTTTTTAATCTGTTAAGGAACCTGGTATCTGTGGCACAGAGAGCACATATTTCAACTTGACATAGGCAGGTATTTGCACTAACTCCTAGTCTGTAACTGCTCTTATATTTTTCTCATAAAAGGCATCATGCTTCCTACAGAGCAATTACAAAATAATATTTTGGTCTGTCCACTTACATAAAAATATTTTGTTCATAGTTGTTTAACTTAGTGATATTAACTTTGACCATATTTGTTTATGCACTGAGGCCAGTTGTACCAAATATTGATGTAATTTGAAATGATTACATTTATTTTGCTCCAGTGTCTTTTTGCAAAACTAAACTTCTACATAATTTTTTTTTTTTTTGTAATTTAAAATTTTATTTTTCCAAAATGCTTAAATAAATCAAACAGACTGAACTGGCATTTTAAAGTCCCTTCTTTTCAGTGTGATTTTGCCCAAAGAGGAGGGAATGAGGGGATGCTCAGTGAGCTGGGTTGCATTTCAGTTCTTGGCCACTAGTCCATCCTCAGAGCTGCACTGACTGACTGAACTAGCCTGGCTGCACAAACTGGATTTTATAGGATGGGTTAGGATCAAAGAAGGATTTCTCATTCATCCCCACTGTGCACTCACTTCCTAGAAACCACCCTCGTTTTGCTACTGCTTGTGCTGGCTTTAAGCCAAGTGGGGACTTTTTTCCATCTGAAGAATTCCTTTGGATTAAATGCAGACAGGATTTAGCTTTAGAGGTTTTTATAGTTAAAAAAACTCTCCAGTGCATAGAATCTGGCTGTATGTCATCTGTCTGTTTTTTCATTTTATTTTGTTAAAGAAACATACTCTCATAGCAGGGTATTTCCTTGCTTAGCACCCTTAGTGAGGGGTTTTGCCATTGTCTCCTTAATTGATGTGCTCCTGTGCATTCACCCATCTCCCTTATTAACTTCGGATTTCCCACTCACCTGCTCAGTACATTAAGTCCCAAAGTTGTAGGTGAGCTCTGGTTGAGACTGAAGAGGATTTCGTTTGGCTTTAATGGAACCAGGGTCTGTGGGAAAGAAGCAGTCAGCTGTCCCTGAGGAGAGGTTTGGGCCAGCAATACCTGTGTGTGGGTCTGTCGGTCCATGTGATATGTTCAAGGAACTCTTTTTCTGATTAGTCCTCAGAGCCTTTGAAGTTCCTCAGGGCATTGCTATTAACACCCAAGAAACAAGTAATTTAGCACATGGTGTCTTGCACTACCCAGACTCCTCATGTCAAGGTCCTTATTTTCAGAAAGAATCATTGCTCATTAGTGATTCTTCTCAGTGATAATCTACAACCAGGCTATTGCTGAATTTGGGCAAATTAGCAAGGGCAAGAGTGGAACTTTGAGGAGGATAGAAATAAGTTGACATTTCAAAACAAAAAGTAAGTGTGGCCATTTCAGAGCAATCAGGGAAATAAAGGACAATGATGACCATGACTCTTGAGAGACATTAGCACACTCAAGTAGGTCACCTCATGCTCATCTTCCCTATGATACTCCCAGTGACAATAAGATAATAGACATCTTAGAAGGCTTGATTTTCTTTTGGAAACATGATGGGTTGGTTGACATGCATACTGGGGAAACATGACACTGTAGCCAACTTACTCCATTAGTGTTTTCTTACTGAATTGCCTACTTACTGTTATTTTAGCCCTCTTTTCTTATACCCATTGCTGAAAAACAAAGCCTCCATGGTAAAAATTGCCTAATCCAATCGAACACCCATGATAGCAAAGCTTTATGGCCAGAACATGATGGAATTTATATTAAGAAATAAGATGCTTCTTTCTGATTTAACCGTAATTTGAGAAAGTATTCAAGCATAAAGAATTTCTGGTGTTCTACTGAAAGCAGCTTCAGAAGGTGCTTCCTTTTAAGCATTGGCTTTATTCCTCATCTCAGTGTAAGACATTTTCACATTTTCCTCAATCCAGCTTTAAGAGTGCAATTTGAAAGTTCAGGTGAGCATTTTTTATATGACAACAAAGAAAATTACCAATAATGCGCAAACCAACTTCTCTTTAGCAATTTCTCAGGTGTTTGTACTTTGCATTCTCCTTTGGAAGTATGACTTTAGTTCAGATGTTCAACTCATTGTTCAAAATTACTCCCATTCCTTTACCATAACTCCCTGAGAAAACTCCTTTTATGACATGCTTTTGTTTTTTAAGTGGCTGTCATTTAAGAAGGTAATTTTGTATAGCCAGAAAAGATGCCATGTTCAAAAACTCTTTCAGCTGCTTTTGCCTATTGTAAATGCTCCTAAAATCCCAAAAGCTTTGTGCTTTTTCATTTATATTTTCATTTATTTGTTGGACTTTGCAACTATGTGTGCTCTTTGACCTTAGGGAAATATTAAGATCACAAGTGAATTTAAGATGGTGATAATGGTCAAAGTAATTAGAAATTACACCACTCTTATGTGAAATTTTATAAAATACAAAATAAAACAATTGTGCTTTCTCATCAATCCTACATATGTAAAGATGATGTAATTTTAGAAAATTTGTCCCCTTAGTTTCAAGAGCATTATAGTGCTCTGGCAGCTTCTTGTTTCTTCTCAATAATTTAGCAGTTTATGAAAAATACATTGTGTTTACTTTTCTACTCGAATGCAGTCAATGCAATTACAAGTTGTGGAGAATCTAATCCAAAATCTTTTCATTGTTGAGTATTTTAGAAAAATATGTAGTCCTGAAACATTAATCTGTTCGTAATTATTGCCATAGTTGCAGCCAGCATCTGTTCTGTGTAATATAAAATTTTCTCCATTCTCTGTCTAAATACATTTTCCTGTTGCCATTTGCAGACTCATATATATGGAATACTGATGGAGGGAGGCAGTGAATCTTTGTTTTAAATATACTGCTATAGTTGAGAAGGTCTAAAATCTCACTGTGTCTGATTATAAGAATTCCTGCAGCTTTCTGTTGCTGGGAAAATGACTTTAAGAGTGAAAATCAAGTAGGGAATGACATGTACAGTTTTAAAATCAAACTTATTTTTAATCTTTTGTAAAACTCCAAGAGCCTTTCTGAACAGGATTTTATAGAATTGCCAAAAAGCTATTTCTATTTCAAGGCTATAGCGCATCAAATGAAAAAATATCACTCTTGGAAGTCTCTACTATAAGCAGAACTCTAGTGTACAGTTATATATTCAGAATATTCAAGCTGTTATTCATGCTTTCAGCAAATCCCATAAATTTCTCTGAACATAAGGTAGTATGGGTTTAACATTTTATCTACTTATGTCAACTGTGAAACCAGACTTTGTATTATGATGGAATGATTTCCAAGATTATGGATGCTCCAATTGTGTTCGGTGCCGAAATACTCACATTTAGAGACCCTTAGAGTTTTGTATGCGTATGCATACAGAGTTTTATACACACACACAAGAGAAGAATACATGTGTATTTACATGTAGAGAGAAATATTTATGTGAGCTGTGTAATGACACACATGACCAGTTAATATTTCTCTGGTGACTGAAAGAGAAGAACTACCCAGAGTTCAGGAATACAGCCTGATATAGCCTAATATAGCCTGTTAAAGTGTCTGTCTAATGTGAGCACACACAGAGTTATATCAGTACCTCGTTGCCTGGGAGTATTTATCTCTCTACCCTTTTTCATAAGACTTAAAAACTAAGTGACTGAGTCCAGCTCTTGGCCAAGTATGGCTTCTTTGCCACCCCAAACAGAGAAGAGCTCTTAATGGCAGCCTACCAGGACTTGGAAAGTTGAGAGGCAGTTATTTTCTTGTGAATTTAGAGACTCCTAGGAAGTGGAGGCTTCTTAAAAGCCAGCGACTTCTGTCCATGGAGCTGACAGCTCTGACGCTGTGCAAACTTAGACACAGCTCCTATAAAGGATATTTTTCTCTAGTAGCAAATACAGCTTGACTAGGACAAATCTATAATCTTTCATTTTGCTTATTATCCAGAAGGAATTTTTTTTGTGGACTTTTATTGTAGACTATTGTAGAAGTTATAACTCTTGCATTAAAAGCACAGCAGTCTATTAATCAGATTCATTAAAGTCTAGCAATAAGATTTTTAACTGATCCTTAGGTGAACTGCACATGGCAGGGAAAGCATCTGAAAGGAGGAAAAATAAACCTGCTTTTGAATGTGAAGACCAAAGTGTGCATAATATAAAAAAAAAAAAAAAAAAGTAGCCCAGAGAAGCTGTGTATGCCCAGTCCCTGGAAGTGTTCAGGTTTGATGGGGCTTTGAGCAACCTGATGTAGTGAGTATCATCCTCTGTCCATGGCAGAGGGGTTGGAACTAGGTAATCTTTGATATCCCTTCCAACCCAAACCTTTTTATGATTCTGTGATGTGATCCCTCAGGATCCTGCTGGATGTTTCATGAGGAGTCAGTGCAGTGGCAGAGGGCTGGGACCCGATTGTGTTTTGTGATCCCCTCATCTGAGTGCAAGAACCATTGTGAGGATAGAGGAGGAGGAGACTGTCGCAGTGAAAGAGGGGGTTTCAGCGTAAGCAGCATATGTCATTTAAGGCAATGTAGAAAATGTCATCCTGGCCTGACAGTTTCAGTTGCCTTGGGACATGCACATGGATATGGTCCTTGTTGATTGATTCAGAAAAACAGTAACTTGAAATCCCTGATGAATCTCCTTTGTTGGTAAAAACAGGAAACATGTAACCAAGATTCCATCTGTTTGTCTTAAACCTCTTGATCATCTCTGCACTCGCCTGTCTGTAAAACACTGAGTTGCTCCCTTTTTTTGCCTGGACCTATGAAGTAGCTGCACAGGGTGGCTGAGTGTAAAAGAACTGGAGAGATCAAAGCCAGCCAATCTGTTAGACTTCTCTAGGTAACCATGTTTGAGTTAGTCACAAACTAGTCCATAGAAATTACTTTTCAGTTCTTCAGCTCATGAGTTTAAAAGAATATTTTAAAGTTTTCAGAACTGTCACACAAAAAAGTTAAATTTCTTCTGAGTCATTGATTATTAATATCTGTCATCTGCAGATCATTTATCCAGTTCCCTTCAGTGCAAGCTGGTAGCTTATGCAGTAGAACTGGAAAATTTCTTGATCAAACAAGGATAAGTGCTAAGTGCCACTAAGACAAAATTAATGAAATGCAAGGATTTGACTTGGGCTGCCAGGTCAGAAATGAAGATGGCCAAAATCTGCACACAAAATAGATTTCCGAGCTTAAGTGAAGCCAGCGGCAGCTGTTCTGAAGAACAAATAAAGTCCACACTCAGGTTTGCTGAGGTCCATAAAGCAGCTCATTTCTTTATTGCTTGGGTGTTGAATTTTCACAGTTCTTTCCTTTAACAGCCTGGTGCTTATCTCCTTGTTATTTTATAATCATATATTCAATTTTAATAATCATAACTATTTTCTGCATTGTACAAAACTCCTCAAACTATACAAGGTCTGCCCTAGTGCTGGATGATAGACCAACCTGAGGGCATTGGGGATTCTTCTCCTGATGTCTAAGCCTTGAATGCCAATACAAATAAACTGAATAGTCCTCTTCAGGTAGATGACTTTATTCAAGTATACAAGAGACGTTAACAACCTCTGAAAGTCCTTTATTAAGAAAAAGATCCTAATTCATCATACCTTATTATCTCTGGACTGCTGACAATGGATCTGCTCCTAATTAGAGGGCTGAAGTTTCAAAAATTGTAGCAACTGAAACCTTCATCTTTCCCATTTTCCTCTGTCACCTTATGGGGTTTCAGTAGTGGTCAGAAACATGACTGCAATTTTGCTGTAATGCTAAAACCAAGCAGAGAACATATCCAAAATATCTATTTCAAGATGGATATGTTTTTTTTAAATATTAGAAAAAGGAAAGAAATTGCTACAGGATTAAAGATGGATATAAACTGGATTAGAGATGTGATCAGAAAGTAATAGTAATTAACACTTGTTTGAAAGAAGGTTTAACAGCTGTTTAATTACAAAAAATTAAGAAACTGTTCAAGTAAAACACACAGGAGGAAGCACACCAGGGAATATAAAAATACTGGAAAGATTTCCAAGAGGTTTTAGGAGTAGATAAAACTATGGTCTGCTGCAGGGGAAAGGGATCACTACAAGTAGAAGATTTAAGATTGAAAAGTACAGTTAAGCTCTATCACAGTGATTCAAAAAAGGTACCAAAATCACTTCCTCTGTCATTTCCTAGTGCCAGTTAGTGAGAGAGGTACTAGTAATTTGAGAAACAGCAGTTTTTAGGCTATACAATAAGTTCAGCTATTGCACCTGTAGTGCAGCCGTACTGTTGTACTTACACACATGTTAACTCTTCATTGCTTTCTGACCTACAGTATCTGGCACATCTGAACAGAAATCCTATAGTTATTAATTTATTTATCATTTCCTCAACCCCAGCCTATCCAGCTAAATCAAAGTTTGCTTTGCCACTGACTTCAGCTGTGTTGTTACTTAAACTACTGGGTGTTGTAGTGCCTTTGATATTTTAGCAACAGTCAAGACTGAGAGGCACTGTGAGTGGTGGGACAAACTGCCATGCTGGGCTGTTGCCCATAGGGGATGGAACATTTTACCACATACCATTTTGGAGACTTCACTAGAAGGAAATCAAAGAGGACATGATAATGTGCTTAAAATTTCCTGGGAATGCACAGAGAAAACCAAGTATGATAGTACCACTGGAGCCTTAAATAACACTATCTGAGTGACACCAAAAGTCAGCTTTGTAGTATTGTGGATGTAATTGCTGAACTGTAGCAGTCCTGGCAGCTTTTAAGAATCAAATGACTCATGTATTTGGGTGGTATAAGATTCTTAAGGGTATTTAATTTTCTTTAGCTGTTGAATAAGAAGCAACACAGACCAAGAGCTACACGGTGTCTTGGCAGTCAAGTAGGAGAGACTCCAAAAAAGGAAGAGTTGGAACTGATCCCTGAAAATGAATATACTGTACTGGAACAAATAGATGGAGCTAGGCAATAAAAACAATTTTTTTTTTTTTTTTCCCAAATAAAATCAATTGAAAGTGAAAGACTACCATTTGAAGTGTCGAGTGATCTTGATAATTTGTGTATAGTTCTGTAAAAATTGTGTTGGTACTTCCCGTAGAAAAAGTGTTGATTTCCTGAGTATCAGATATGTAAATCTCATTACTTGTGTGAAGTGACACAATTAATTTGTAAACTGTAGCGGATTACAATCTGAAGGATAATAACTTAAATGAAGAAAATAAGCTGTGTTGATGTTTTGGGAACTTTTTCAACTAATTTGAATACAGCCACAGTCTTACTGCCTGTATCTAGATTTTTTTAAGCCCTGTAGCTTGTGTTTAACAGTGGCAAAAAAAGTGTATCTGTAGACAGAAGTACAGCAACAGAGTACCTTCACTTGCTGTAGTACTCAGCAGGGTCTTTCTTTGCCAGATACAGTTTCTCTGTGGTTTGCAATCCTCTGTGGATTTCTGTTTCAGCAAGTCATCCAACCTTCTATGTAGCCCACTGAAAATTTTAGCATCTTCACAATCTTTCGGCAATGAATTCTTCTAGTAATTGCTTGAAGTATCATCAGTTCTTTATTTTACTTGAACCTGACTCTTATTGCCTGTTTGATTGCTTCTGGATCTCATACCTGAAAAGCCAATGAACAAATAATCCATGTCTGTCCTTTTCTTGACACCAATAATTACACAGACCTGCATTACACCTTCCATCTGTTCTCCTTTCACAGAGTGAAGATTTGTACCTTATTTAGTCATTCTGCTTCTGGAAGGTCTTCTGGAGATTTAATCATTCTGCTGCTCTTGTCTGAAGGTTTTCCAGTACTGCTGGCTCCTTTTTCTGAGATAAGGAGCCTAGAAGTGCATATTCAATCCTGTGTGCCACTCTGAAACTCCAGACACATACACATTTGCATTAGTACGAGTGAAGCAAATTCTGTTTGACAGGAAATGGGCATGGTAATTAGAGAAAATTCATCTCAGCTTTTGGGAACCATGACTCCAAAGTATTTGTCTTGTCCCTTTTTATAAAATAAGAGTAAGAGAGTACTTTTTTCTTTTCCTGAAGCTAACTTGGCAGAGGTAGCTGAGGCATGTAACTGGTTATAACTCATTTATGCATAGACAAGAAAGGAAGATTTATAAAATGTCTTGTGTTTTGTTTATGTCAGTCTATTTCAATGCTGGGAGCATAACTTTTATTCTGCTAATTGAAATGAAGATCAAACAGTGCTGCAAAACCTGAATCATTACCTTGTAGAAATGCTTGCTAATGCTAGTAATCAGTCCTTTGGTTCCTGTACATGTGTTAAAATTCTGCTTATTACTCATTGCAGCATATGGATCTAATGGAAATTGAGGAAGAACTTTTGTTATTCTCTTGAATTTTCACAGTCTCTGCCCAGCTGAACTTGTTTTTCTGAGTTTGTTAAAAATTTATCTCAGGCTGTGGAACTGTAGAATTTAAGAGAATAGGAATTTACTGAGTCATATAATACTGAAAATAAGAGTTGGGAGACTACTCACTGAGCCATGTAGAATCTACTGTTCTTTTCTGTCTTTCACACTCTAATTACGCAGATCACAAAGTAAAAATCCTTCTTTTTCTTCACACTTGAAGTTTCTAATATAAGTATACATGTTTCTCTTCAAGACATCCACAGAAAATAAATCAGAGATTCTTTAGCAAAAGATTAACTGTTCAGTTGTATTTCGGGTTTGTCTGTTGGGAAAAGGAGTCATCATTTAATCTCATTTTTCTAACTTCTGCCTGAAAATCTATAACTTATAATTATGCATTTATAATCGCGTTCCTCTCAGCTGGCAGTGACAGAAACATAACCCAGCCTTTGGCTCAAAAAGCTCTCATTTTCACCAGAGTAACTTTGAAAGCTCCTGCCAAAGGGTGGTGTCAATTCCTTAGCACTGAAATGTGTTATCTTTGTTATTCTATATGAGCAGCCAAAGTGGAGGGAAGCCTGAGTAGGCAGAAAACCCATGGTCAATACATTTCCAAACTTTGAGGAACTATTAATCTTGAAGGTCTTTCACTGTATTAAAATGGATTTTTAATTACAAGCAATACAAAATAATTTTATTCTGTCATGCTTCTCTGTGACAGAGCAATAGAGATGATAATCTTTTAGTTCAGAATTGCCACAAAGTCTGTATCTCATGTCACTGTATAATCTGAACAGAGCACCACTTTGTGTTTTTCATTTTGTCGTGTTGCTGGGTTCTTTGCTCAGCAACTGCACTGAAGAGCTTATTCTGCTCTTGATATGTTTTGATATGGGATTGAAACATTCACTTGATTCCAGCAGTGCTCAGCATCTTGATCTTACTGACATAGATCACACCCTC